>NC_086096.1:22187277-22822213 GCF_948474715.1 Cydia amplana | reverse complement strand
TAAGTATCATCAACACAACCTCTAACCACTAACCTTGCTTTGTATTCAGTATCACTCTTCTTTCTGTAGACCCACTTCACATCAATTACCTTTTTATCTTCTGGCTTACCAACAAGTGTCCATGTTTTATTTTTTACCAAGCTGTTCATCTCGCGATCCATAGCTGCCTTCCATTTGTCAGCATTCGTGCAGGTTATCGCCTCCTGAAAATTTTCTGGGGTCATAGCATCACAATAGTTTACACTAATACAATAATAGCCAAATTCATCATCAAATCGTCTTGGTGGCTTAACTTTTCTTTTTTGTCTCTCTTCGTTTTCATCATCATGTACATCAATAGTGTTTACATTATCCATATTATGGTCTTCTGGTATGTAGTTTGTATTCTTTCCCGTTTGTAACGTCTTTTCTGGTGTATAGAAATTTTCTTCTTCTTCTTCTCTATTATCATCTTTATCATTATCATCTTTATCATCTTCAAAACCACACAGTTTTACATCTTCTTCTATAAT
Source organism: Cydia amplana (assembly GCF_948474715.1). NCBI lineage: Eukaryota > Metazoa > Arthropoda > Insecta > Lepidoptera > Tortricidae > Cydia > Cydia amplana. The sequence goes on along the minus strand of NC_086096.1, from coordinate 22,821,701 downwards.
ATCGCAGTGTCTCGCTATTATTACTTTATTATCAATCAATACTCTATATCCAGTTTCACTATAGCCATGGACTAACCTATTAGGACTCGCAATCGCCATTTTGAGTAGCGTACCCCGGAAGAAAACATTTTTTTTGTATTAGACTTAGATGGCGTCGGTCATTCAGCGGGCTGTAGGTTGTGTAGCCCATTCCGCAAGAGGGCGCTGCCACTAGAAGAGTTGTAGACGTTGTAGTTGTTAAGGTGTAGTTCTTAGTTTTTCTTAAACGAATGGATAGATGGCGCAATAATTTTAATATTAGGTAGCTGGTCAACCAAATCTTGTCAGTAAAAAAAGGCGCGAAATTCAAATTTTCTATGGGACTACATTTTTCAAATTTGCCGCCTTTTTCTACTGTCAAGATCTGGTTGACCGAGTATACTACCGCATCATTTGCGTTTCTATGTGTGAACAGCGCATCTGTACACGTGTCATTGTGTGAGTTAGTTGTTATTATTATAATTAGGGCTGACTTTCGTTTTTTGTCACAGATAGCAATCAAATGTATATGTTTTAGATAAAAATGGTCTTCACAGCAAGATGTGTTGTCGTTAATTGTGTAAACACTAGCAGAAATAGTGACTGCAAATTTTATAGATTTCCAAAAGTAGTGTGGAAACAAGAACACGCAATAAATGGATAATTGCCGTAAGGAGAAAAAAAGTAAGTCACCTAACCTAACCTCTAAAATCATACCTTCCTTAAATACGCAAAAATTTGATTTATGTTGTAAACGTATCAAGTTTTAACGGTGAATTATTTTGTTATAGTCCCGATGGCACTCAAAACCGGACGACAGAATTTGCAGTGCTTACTTTATTGTTGGTAGAAAGGCTGATGAAAGTGATGAACAAGCCAGTCCCAGCTATGTTCCAAGAATCGAGACAAATCAAGACGGATTGACGAAAATGCGGCAATATCGAGGTTCCAACGTTATATGGAACGAAGAAACGCGAAAAAATAGAAGCTGTTAGTGCTATTAATACAACTAATACAAGTGACTTTGAATTGCTGGAAAATAGTGTTAGTGTGACTTCAAAATATTGATAGTGAATGTCAAGTGGACCTGTATACAGGTGTACAAAATCCAGGAAAGACGTTTACGTGCAACAGGTACATATTTTATGGTAAAAAAACGTGATGCCGAAGTTCAAACAGAAATATGTATGTACACCTGTGTGTACAAAATCCAGGAAAGACGTTTACGTGCAACAGGTACATATTTTATGGTAAAAAAACGTGATGCCGAAGTTCAAACACAAATATGTAGATATCAGTACCAGTGTACGAAGATTATTAAGCATTTTAAAATAACAAAACTCGAAGTCTGTAATACTGCTAAAAGTATTTCTCTGGATCTAGCCACCATAACTGACAGTAAATATTTTGCTGGATTTTAATTTATTAAAACCAACGAACAGGGGCCGATTGCATAACAAACTACAACTAATAATACAACCGGAACTCCTTATTTAATAAGTTAAATTAGAAAAGGAGTTCCGCTTGTAATATTAGTTGTAGCAAGTTGTAATTTGTTATGCAATCGGCCGCAGCTTGTAGATCTTGCAGGTGTTACTCTTAACAACTTCAACTTTTTATTAAAAACTACACAAATAAATTATATGGTGAGCGAAAAAGATAGACTTCTACTTTTCTTGATGAAAATAAAACTTGGTGTCACATTTTCAGCACTCAGTGTTTTGTTCGGTATTCATAGAACAACAGTGTCAAGAATATTCTGCCCGTATGTTGAAGAAGTAGCAGCTGTTACATCAAATTTGGTTTTTTGGCTAGAATGCTTCCGTCCGGAGTATAGTAACACTAGAGTACAGAGTTGCCTATAGTACCTACAGAGCAAGTATAGAAGTACCATCAAGTTTTGCTAATCGTGTGTATTGCTACTCACACTATAAAAAGGGTTTTACCTCAAAAGTGCTTATTGGTATTACTCCAGGGAGGCTTCATATCGTTCAAGTCAAAAGAATGTGGTGGAAGAAAAAGTGTCTCCCAAATAACGAGTCAGGATTAGTAGACTACTTAAAAAATTGGGATATTGTCTTGGCTGATAAGGGATTTCCGGCAATAAAGAATGTAATTGATGAAAGTGGAAAAGAAATTGTTTTTTTAGACTGGAGGAAACCGGCCTGTTTTGAGAAAAGTCGTCGACATCTCTTCTAAATACCTAAAACTGGTATGGATGTGTTCCTCGTGATCTCTAGAATACGAATTGACCGGTTTTGGTTTATGGAGGGGGGGACGGGTCGAAAAAAGGGGGGGGGGGGCAAAGATGTCGGCCGACCATCATTGATATTTGTGCTATTATCTATGAAAAGGGAGCTTATTGCCGATGGCGCTTACGACACTGACATCGATAAGCAAAAAACGTAGTAGTTTAAAATTGGGGATTCTGGCACATGTTTAGTTGTTTTGATTCCCAATTTAGCAATTAAGTTTCTTTGAATACTGGAACATTCAATGTTGCTGTCTATCCAATGCGGAGGTCAATTTATGTTATGTGACGCTGATGGACTGATCAGTCATGTTGTGTTAGAAAACTTAAATCGGATTTAAAGGTCCCTTTGTAGTTTTTTATAAATAACTCTTAGACATAGACATAGAAAAGTTTTATTCAACATCACATGAAGTTGCACGCTTAAACGGTGACCTGTAGCAAAAATGATCTGATACATAAGTAATCTTCATAAAATTTTCTACATTAAATATTCTATACGCTTTTTCGCTAGGATCAATATTTAAAAAAATATTTAAGGGAAAAAGTTAATTATAATCAATTGTTAATATTTTTTGTAAACGGTGGCCTGTAGCAAAAAATGTTCTGATACATAAGTAATCTACATAAAATTTTCTACATTAAATATTCTGTACACTTTTTCGCTGGGATCAATATTTAAAAAAATATAAAAGGGAGAAACTTAATTATAATCAAACAATTAATCAATCAATTTTTTGTTAATAACTCGTAAACGGTGGCCTGTAGCAAAAAATGGTTTGAAACATAAGTAATCTACATCCAATTTTCTACATTAAATATTCTATAAAAAAATTCGGTAGGTTCAATATTTAAAAAAATATTTATGGGAGAAAGTCAATTATAATCAATTGTTAATAATTTTGTAAATAACTCGTAAACGGTGGCCTGTAGCAAAACATGTTCTGATACATAAGTAATCTACATAAAATTTTCTACATTAAATATTCTGTACACTTTTTCGCTGGGATCAATATTTAAAAAAATATTTATGGGAGAAAGTTAATTATAATCAATTGTTAATATTTTTTGTAAATAACTCGTAAACGATGGCCTGTAGCAAAAAATGTTCTGATACATAAGTAATCTACATAAAATTTTCTACATTAAATATTCTGTACACTTTTTCGCTGGGATCAATATTTAAAAAAATATTTAAGGGAGAAAGTTAATTATAATCAATTGTTAATATTTTTTGTAAATAACTCGTAAACGGTGGCCTGTAGCAAAAACTGTTCTGATACATAAGTAATCTACATAAAATTTTCTACATTAAATATTCTGTACACTTTTTCGCTGGGATCAGTATTTAAAAAAATATTTAAGTGAGAAAGTTAATTATAATCAATTGTTAATATTTTTTGTTAATAACTCGTAAACGGTGGCCTGTAGCAAAAAATGTTCCGAAACATAAGTAATCTACATCCAATTTTCTACATTAAATATTCTATAAAAAAATTCGGTAGGTTCAATGTTTAAAAAAAATATTTAAGGGAGAAAGTTAATGGGGAAGTTAGTGCACTGAGTTGTCCCTTTTGTCCCAGGCGATGCCGCTTGACACAATTGTTCCTTTGATCATACTTAATTGATGTGAAGCCTTAACCTGGATATTAACTTTTGGCTTACCCCCAAAAAGGGAGAGGAGAAAAGTGGTTCCGGCTGTACACTGCGCTCTGTTTGATATAAAGCCGCAATCCGATGATTGATTGACATAATTGTTCTCCCAGGAGGTTCGTGGGGTATTTGTCTTTGGTACGGTCGTATAGAGAGCGGCTGGGTGACCTCCAGAAAATTCCGACTTTTGGTCTACCGCTTCCGGTCAGAAAAATGTTTGACGGCCCGGCCAAACGGTCGGACCTAGGTGGGGGGGGTGCTCGACCAAATGTCATAGAGGTACCCTGGCAGTTTTTGACGCCGCCATTTTTTTGTCAAAATGGCAGACTTTTATTTTTTATTTTTTCAAGTTTGTCCTAGCGCGCTGAAATTTTGGTCACGGAAACTTGGGGTCCCCTAGATTATTTGTAAAATGTTTTAATTGCGGAAAAACTGGGCACTTTTATTTTGTATGGTAACTTTTAAACGGTGCGTGATAGGTGGGGGGTGCTCGACCAAATGTCATAGAGGGCCTCGAGGGAAATAAAACTGCATTGAAAAAAATTCAAAATGGCCGACTTTTATTTAATTTTTTCAAGTTGGTCCGAGCGCTCCGAGATTTGGCATGGCAGGAGATAGAGGCCTCTAGATTCCTATAAAATTTTTTTTTTTTTTTATAAAACCCAAGATGACGGAAAAAATGGTAATTTTTATTTTGTATGGCAGCTTTTAAACGGTGCGAGATGGGTGGGGGGTGCTCGACCAAATGTCATAGAGGGCCTCGAGAAAAATGGAACTGCATTTAAAAATTTTCAAAATGGCCTTTTTTTTTTAAGTTAGTCCGAGCGCGCTGAGATTTGGATGCGACAAGCCTGGGGGCCCAAGAATACTATGTGAAAAATTTATTTGGAAAAGTCCAACATGGCGGCGGACACGGGCAAAAGTCAAATTTCCAAGTAGGTTAAGCGAGCCCGTAGGGCGAGCTTCAGGCTGGGAGGCCGAAGGCCGACCCCGCGGAGGGCCGTTAGGCCTGGAGCTTCTCCCCGAGTGTCCAAGCGTGGCCTACCCCCAGTAATTTTAGGCGAGGCCGAAGGCCAAGCTGCGGGAATGACGAACCAAGCAAAATCCTATACAAAAACTGTGTTAAGCGAGCCCGAAGGGCGAGCTTCAGGCTGGGAGGCCGAAGGCCGACCCCGGCGGAGGGCCAAAGGCCCGGAGCCTTCACACCGACTCCCAAGCGTACAACCCCCAGTAATTTAAAGCGAGGCCGAAAACCGAGCTGCGTGAATGCAGCGCTTCCAAGCGTTCTACCAAGTCAACTGTCTTGATAAGCGAGCGTTGGCGAAGCGTCGAGGTTCGCGAAGGCCGAAGGCCGAGCTCCGCGTAGGGCCGAAGACCCGAAGCGTTACACGAGAGGGGGAAGTTGGAGCTTAAACACGACCCAATAGTAAAAGTGGCTTAGACAAGCGAAACGGCGGGCCGAAGGCCGTAGGCCTCCTGCCATGCCAAATCTCGGTGCGCTCGGAGCAACTTGAAATTTAAAAAAAAAAAGTCGGCCAGTTTGATTTTTTTTCAATGCAGTTTTATTTCCCTCGAGGCCCTCTATGTTATTTGGTCGAGCACCCCCCACCTATCATCCATCGTTTAAAAGTTACCATACAAAATAAAAGTGCCCAGTTTTTCCGCAAATAAACATTTTACAAAAAAAAAATTTTTCATAGGAATCTAGGGGACCCCGACTTTTCGTGACCAAAATTTCGGCGCGCTAGGACAAACTTGAAAAAATAAAAAAATAAAGTCGGCCATTTTGAAAAAAAAAATGGCGGCGTCAAAATCTGCCAGGGTAAAATATGACATTTGGTCGAGCACCTCCCACCTAAATCCGACCGTTTGGCCGGGCCGTCAAACATTTTTCTGACCGGAAGCGGTAGACCAAAAGTCGGAATTTTATGGAGGTGACCCAGCCGCCCTCTATACGACCGTACCAAAGACAAATACCCCACGAACCTGCTTCTGGGAGAACAATTATGTCAATCAATCATCGGATTGCGGTTTTATATCAAACAGAGCGCAGTGTACAGCCGGAACCACTTTTCTCCTCTCCCTTTTTGGGGGGAAGCCAAAAGTTAATATCCAGGTTAAGACTTCAGATCAATTAAGTATGATCCAAGGAACAATTGTGTCAAGCGGCATCGCCTGGGACAAAAGGGACAACTCAGTGCACTAACTTCCCCATTAACTTTCTCCCTTAAATATTTTTTTAAATATTGAACCTACCGAATTTTTTATACAATATTTAATGTAGAAAATTGGATGTAGATTACTTATGTTTCAAAACATTTTTTACTACAGGCCACCGTTTACGAGTTATTAACAAAAAATATTAACAATTGATTATAATTAACTTTCTCCCTTTTATATTTTTTTAAATATTGATCCCAGCGAAAAAGTGTACAGAATATTTAATGTAGAAAATTTTATGTAGATTACTTATGTATCAGAACATTTTTCGCTACAGGCCACCGTTTACGAGTTATTTACAAAAAATATTAACAATTGATTATAATTAACTTTCTCCCTTAAATATTTTTTTAAATATTGATCCTAGCGAAAAAGCGTATAGAATATTTAATGTAGAAAATTTTATGAAGATTACTTATGTATCAGAACATTTTTGCTACAGGCCACCGTTTAAGAGTTAATTATAAAAAACTACAAAGGGACCTTTAAATCCAATTTAAGTTTTCTAACACAACATGACTTCATCAGTTCATCAGCGTCACATAACATAAATTTACCTCCGCATTGGATAGACAGCAACATTGAATGTTCCAGTATTCAAAGAAACTTAATTGCTAAATTGGGAATCAAAACAACTAAACATGTGCCAGAATCCCCAATTTTAAACTACTACGTTTTTTGCTTATCGATGTCAGTGTCGTAAGCGCCATCGGCAATAAAGTCCCTTTTCATAGATAATAGCACATTTGTTCACATCTTGAGTCCTATGCGACCGATCGGTTCGTGTGAGGTGTCGTTTGAAAGAGTATTAAATGTGCTATTATTGTTTCATAATAACTGTAGTCAATTACAAAATATTTTAAAATATTTGAGTTTTTACCGTGCATGGATGGCATAAGTAATGAAATGATTAACTATGCGTCTAACTCAATAAATTACAACTATACCGCAATTATTTTATTACAAAATATACGAGACATTTCATTAGCTTACCAAAAACATAATAGACCCCGAGCCAGGCGCAAATTTCGTCAGTCATCGCCTCCCGGGTGAAAACTCGTATACTGGTTAACGGCCATATATGATGAGCCCTCGTGGACGTCAGCTGCCGCTACGTTATGACTTGGTTATATAATATCATACACCATTAAAACTTATAGACCGCGAGCCACGAACAGGTTTCCATGACCAATTAACGGCTACGTATGATGAATCCTCGTGGACGTCAGCTGCCGCTCCGTTGGTGGGTTGAGGAATGGCAGCCACCGAAACATGTAAAAAAAATTGCGGTAAAGTTATAATTTATTGAGTTAGACGCATGTTTTGTCAGTACTTATGCCATCCATGCACGGTAAAAAATCATATATTTTACAATATTTTGTAAACGACTACAGTTATGACTACGGTTATTATGAAACAATAATACCACGTTTAATACTCTTTCAAACGACATCTCACACGAACCGATCGGTCCCATAGGAGAGCGTTCAAGTATTACGTAACGCAATTTTTGGACATTTTTGACCCCCCCTCCCCCCCATGTAACGCGCCGTAACGTTTTTCTGTAACCCCCCCTAAAGGCCACAATTATGTTGCGTAAAGTACCGTAAAGTGGCGAAAAGTTCTGAAGGGTTAAAAAACAATGTTACGTAACGCGTAGTTTAAACCCCCCCTCCCGCCTTTGTAACGCATCGTAACGTTTTACAAGAACCCCCCCACCCCCAAATTCGTTACGTAATACTTGAACGCTCCCTAGGACTCAAGATGTGAACATATCAATGCTGGTCGGCCGCCCACTATCCCCCCTTTTTTTCGACACGTCCCCCCCTCCATAAACTAAAACCGGTCAATTCGTATTCTACAGACCACGAGGAACACATCCATACCAGTTTTAGGTATTTAGAAGAGATGTCGACGAAAATCGTGAAGGAGACGACTTTTGTTTAATTTACCTATAGACTATTATTATGCCACCTTTTCTCCAGAATAAAGGTGAATTTACAAGGGAAGTGACCGATGCAACTTATAAAATAGCTCGAGTCAGAATTCATGTCGAAAGAATAATGCAGCACTTAATAATTTATCAGATACTACATAAAATTCCTGTAAATGTATTTTATCATAAACTGAAATAAATGTCATATACTCAGAAAAAAACAGAGACCACCGACCGAGATCGAGAGGTAACAGGCACCTGCCGCGATAGCAGAGGACGCTGGTTCGATTCCAGCCTGGGGCACTAGAGGCTAGGGTCACTTTTTCTGAGTATATGACATTTATTTCAGTTTATAATTTATATAGTAGTGTGACTACTCAAAATAATAACAAATTAAAATATTTTCTAAAAATAATTTAATTTGTTCTAGTATGTTATTTTATCATATTGATGATATATTACATGTTTAACCCTTTAACCGCCAGAGTCTGATATATAAGACATTACATATCCAGCTCATCTCGCCACAGTCTGATGAATAAGATAAAGATCTGATTTGGTTTTTACAGCACATTTATAACTCCCGTAACTATGCCAACCTTACTCTGCGTGGTACAATTACTGTCGGTGGTGACACGAGCACGCTCGATCAAAAATTGCTGACGGTTAAAAGGTTAATTGTTGGGTACTAGTAAACCTGCAACCACCTATATTTTCAAACAAATAAAACAACAGTTATTTTTACAATATTTACATTATTTAAAAAGCTATTAAAACATTGCATTTTTATTTAAATTTGTTTTTATTTCACACATAAAACCTGTAAATATTATGTGACTTTTCATGCCTGAAGGACCCTTATGCACATGGAGCATAAGGAACCACAGGCATTGACCACCACATATTTATAACATGGGCCCGTGGACCTATGAAAATGTGTCAGTCAGGTTAGGGTTTAATATGTCCAAGCACTGGACTGATCAACATTTTTATAAGTCTAATGTACAGTCAAGTCAAGTACAATGGATTAAGGTTAAGAAATGCATACATATTTATGAACTCTACTGTACATACCATTAGTCATATTCCTTTATTTCAGTCACATGCATAAACTTACAGCTAAGGATGCCAAAACGCTTATGTGGTAGGGACAATACATACATCAGAATCAAACATAGTCTAAAGCTAAAGATTATTAAAACAAAACAAAAACAATCAAATAAGGTCAGGTTAATATTTAGGTATGCTAGGATTCTAAGATATAAAAATGTTGAGTTCCTTACTTACAGGCCTTCCAGCTAGGTATGCGTATTGCAAATTTTCACAAAGCGTGATACTGCAATATTCAGCTTTACTATACATATAAAAAAAACAGTAATAAACATTTTGAGTTAACAACATTTAAACATATTATTTTACTTAATACTACTACTACATACTACTATTTGAAAAGTTAATTACCTAACATTGTATTGATTATATTTTTTCTGTAAAACTACGCTTTGGCTGGTTTTTCTCACTCAAAGTTTGGTTTGTTCTTGTAGAATACAAGAGCCGTAGATAATGAGCGAAGTAAAATTATTCACTTATTAAAATTGCTGCTTTAATAAAGTCTTTGTCTCTGTCTACTCTTACTATACAACTACCTTTTGGTGAATATATAAAGAGATCATACATAGTCATACCAGTGACATACATTTGCACTTGGATTTGGGTATAAGTTAATATGGTTTGCTTCTTTTTAATTCTGGTTGATCATTCACAAACTGCGAATATTGCACATTATGACATTACATTTTTGTTTATCAAAATCTGCAATAGGTGGTTTTTACAACATACAGGACATTTAACTTCTACTAACACTGACACATTCATCGCATATAACAACACCATCTACACTAGTGCACAACCAAGGCTGATCTTTGCTAACAATCACTCCGACACAAGAAATTCTTAGTCTCCTCGCCGAGTACCACTCTTCAGACATTGATTGTTCTATTGTGTCACTACAGAATTTAAAAATGTCTTTATCTGCCAACGCAACATTTGCTTCATAAAAGTTTTTCTAATGTTTTTTCTATGACTAAAAAAAATTTTTCTATGACTTTTTAGTCTAGCTTCACTTTTGTACACATCAAACTCTTTTCTAAAAATACTAAAGTTTTCAAGACATGTAACACATTCTTCTTTTTTTTTATCAGTCTGTTCTACTAAATTTTCCGACAACCTTGCTAACGGAAATTTCAATATCTTCTGTACAATTTATTTCAGCAACTTCCAGTACACGTTTCAAGGCACAATCTTCCTTTAAATCTGTGACATCGAACTGAAAAGGTTCACACTTGTGTTTCTTTGATGTAGGATACATTTCGTGGAAGTATCTCCCTTTGGAATACTTTTCGTTCGTAAATTGTCGAACACTTGGCTTGCCCCATTTTTGTTCCTGGCTGGTTTAGGTGGAACTCTCTTCATGATTGATGTAGTAAATTAGTGCTGCAATGCTGCTTGAATTTGCCACTTTTGTTATAAACAATCGCATGTTACTCTAGTAACATGACGATTGATATTACGAATTAAGGCTGTCTTATACGCTGTCGCCGTCACAGAGGCTTGACGAACCACTCGGGCTTTGATTATGTAGCTCCTGTCGCCTTGCCAGATGTCTTGCACCTCCAGTACGTGCCGGTAACGACCAAATTTCATGGGTTATGGCACGAAAAACCCTGTTCCCGTCAGAAGCACGTTCATTTTAACTGAAAACCACAATGCTAATGTAATTGTCAATACAGCCGTCGTCCAAATATGTCGAATAATTATACTGTAATATCATTAGATTTCATTGAAATTATTACGATGTTTACTTACTTCACGTTTGAAAGTTTTCTGACAGAATATCTCAAAGTTGCGCTCGCTAGGACAGAGAGTCATACTATCTTTGTCTTACACTAGTACTATCACCCAAAAGAAAAGGATGAGTATAGTTTTTTTTGTTCCTATTTACTGATCTATACCTATATTCGATTTTTCAAAGATATCTTTGATACGTCAAATACGTAAAGGCGTATCCAGATTAGTCAATTTTTCACCAATCTGGAAGGGAAGGGAATCGAATCAGGAGGTGCGGACGCAAACGGCAATTTGGCTCACTGATTCGATTGCCCGATCAAATCAGGAGGTGCGGACACAAAAATGCCAATTTTCGAAGCTAGTATCTATGGAATGCTAGGATCTGTACGTACTTTTTACAATCTGATCAAATTCTCGTGTCGAATCAGGCCGAAATACCAATTTGATTCCCCGATCACATCAGCAGGTGCGGACACAAAAATGACAAATTTCATAGTAGAATGCAAATTGGTGATTTAATTTCTGTACGTGTGGACGCTAGGCAAGATAAGATTGGCCAAATATTTTCCTGAACAAATCGACTGATTTGATCAGTCCCGTCTGGATACCCACTAATTGGCCAATCTCATTTAGCATCCACACGTAGGTACACAAATTAAATCACCAATTTGCATTCCATAGATAATTACTGTGAAAATTGGCATTTTTGTGTCCGCACCTGCTTATTTGATCGGGGAATCAAATTGGTATTTGCGTCCGCTCGGCCTGATTCGATCGGAGAATTTTATCAGACTGGCGAAAAATTGACTAGTCTGGATACGCCTTTATGCATTACTTACCTTTTTAGGGTTCCGTACCCAAAGGGTAAAAACGGGACCCTATTACTAAGACTCCGCTGTCCGTCCGTCCGTCTGTCACCAGGCTGTATCTCACGAACCGTGATAGCTAGACAGTTGAAATTTTCACAGATGATGTATTTCTGTTGCCGCTATAACAACAAATACTAAAAACAGAATAAAATAAAGATTTAAGTGGGGCTCCCATACAACAAACGTGATTTTTGACCGAAGTTAAGCAACGTCGGGCGGGGTCAGTACTTGGATGGGTGACCGTTTTTTGCTTGTTTTGCTCTATTTTTAGGGTTCCGTAGCCAAATGGCAAAAAACGGAACCCTTATAGATTCGTCATGTCTGTCTGTCTGTCCGTCTGTTTGTCCGTCCGTATGTCACAGCCACTTTTCTCCGAAACTATAAGAACTATACTGTTGAAACTTGGTAAGTAGATGTATTCTGTGAACCGCATTAAGATTTTCACACAAAAATAGAAAAATAACAATTAATTTTTGGGGTTCCCCATACTTCGAACTGAAACTCAAAAATTTTTTTTTCATCAAACCCATACGTATGGGGTATCTATGGATAGGTCTTCAAAAATGATATTGAGGTTCCTAATATCATTTTTTTCTAAACTGAATAGTTTGCGCGAGAGACACTTCCAAAGTGGTAAAATGTGTGTCCCCCCCCCCCCCTAACTTCTAAAATAAGAGAATGATAAAACTAAAAAAAATATATGATGTACATTAGCATGTAAACTTCCACCGAAAATTGGTTTGAACGAGATCTAGCAAGTAGTTTTTTTTTTAATACGTCATAAATCGCCTAAATACGGAACCCTTCATGGGCGAGTCCGACTCGCACTTGGCCGCGTTGATGGTGCGGAACCCTCCGTGCGCGAGTCCAACTCGCACTTGTTACATATGTTGAGTATAATATTTGAGGTTGTCATGGTACCCAGTGTAAATAAATATGTCAATAAAAAAATAGAACTTTATCAAATATATTACAAATAGGTAAAAATACTTTTCTCCAATATGCTCGGAAATGTTCACCTTATTGTAGCAAAAATAGTACGGGAAGATCTTCGTTATTGTCAAACTCTAATTTAAAAAAATCAAACTATCGCTGTCCTTTTCTAGCGGACGGGAAGTAAAAAAACACTACAGTAATAACTTATTACTGTAGTGTTTTTTACTTTTTAAAAATAAAAAACGTAAACAGCCAATTATTATAGCCGCGAGCCGCGTCTACACGACCCGATCAGCTATCATTTCAAGCTATAGGATAGAGTGAGATAGTAAGCCTTTCATGTCTCGTTCTTACAAGACCGTTGTGCTCGTGTCTGATCGTGCGAATACTGCTTAATAAAATCAAAGATTATTTTTATATATTTTTTAAGGATCTAAATCCGTGTTAATATTAAAGCTTTTATAGTTTGTCAAAGGACTATCTCATTTCAAACATAGACAGAGAGAATCATACTATCTTTGTCTTACTCTAGTACTAGCACCCAAAAGAATAGGATGGGTATAGTTTTCCTGGTTCTTACTAACTGACAAATTGGTTTGACCAACTATATTGCACAATTATATTGAATGAACGAATATTGAATGGTACTGAATGGCCGAATAAGTTTGTGCCTTTAACTTTTAAAAATTAATTAGAGGGGAATTGTTTTTGACATTCTTGATGTGAAGGTTCGATTTGAGTGATGCTTGATGCTTAAATAATTATTATTTGAGCTTATTTCCTCGCATGTTTGGAGAAAAGCACTATATATGCCTCGGCAGGAATAGCAATTCGTGGATTCGTCTTCTTTGTCGGACTCCGCTTCGCGTCGTCCGACAAAATCGAAACTCATCCACGAATTGCTCTTTCCCGGCCTCTGCAATAATGTACTATAAATGTAATGTATCGTGTTACCGCGCGTCGGTAACATTAATATTATGTGACAGAAAAATGTATTACGAGTTATTAAAATTAGTAAGACATCGCTAATGCTATTATATTTATATTTTATATGAATGAATATATTTATATTTTTTTAATATCAAACATCCAAAAAAAATGCGTCAAATGAAACGAATTCAGTACGGGGTATGGTCGAAGCGCCATCTCACGAAATATATTATCAACATTGAGGCAAGACGAGAGCATGACGATAGTTGTCATTCCAACCCGTCACATGGCATTGATACAGAATCACACTTATTGCAACATTTGACACTACTAGAGACATCTGCTATACTTTTGGGAACTAAATATAAAGTCACGCTACTCAAAATGGCGATTGCGAGTCCTAATAGGTTAGTCCATGCTATAGCCTAGTAATATTCCCATATCTGCCTTCTTGTCCCATTTGGACCTTCTTTTCTCTTCCGGAATTCTCACAAATACTCGACTACCATACATTTTCAGATACTTGACTGATGGCTTCCTTTTGAAAAATATTTCATAAGGTGTTTTCTTCTCAATTGTGTTAGTCAAAGTTCTATTTTTCAAATATGCTGCTGTTTTTATAACTTCTGGCCAATATTTTCTTTCTACCTTAGCTTCTGACAGAAGACATCTCCCCATATCCATCAGAGAACGATGGTATCTTTCTGCGGTTCCATTAAGCTGATGAACGTAAGCTGGACATGGTTTTATAATAATTCCCTTTTCTCTTGCAAACTGAAAAACTCTCTGATTTATATATTCTTTTCCATTATCACATCGTATCTCTTTTATCATCTTGTCAGTTATATTCTGCATTTCATTTACATACTGTACTAGGCAATCATATACTTCATCTTTCGTTCGAATACAATAAACTCTGACCAGTTTGCTATAGTCATCTATAAAGCTCAAAAAGTATTTTTCTCCGCAATTTCCTGTTGTTTGATGTGGCCCATTTAAATCTGTATGCACAATATCTAATATATCTTCTGCTCTTCTTCGGTTATTATGAAAAGGTAAATTATGCATCTTATTTTCAATACATGTTGCACACCTTAAATATTCTGATTCTATTTCTGTAGGCAGTCCATCCAATGATTCATTTTTGCACATTATTTCCAAATTATTAAAGTTGACGTGTCCCAATGTACGGTGTAATTTTTCTTTCATAGACATAGTACTTTTACTCACATTGGCTTCCAGCATTTTTTCGTTGACATAGCTTTTCATCTTATATAATCTTTCATCTTTAATTGCAATAGCTATAATCTCTCCATATGGATTATAGATTTTGGATAATCTTCCTCTTGACACAATTGTGTTTTTGTCAGTGACTTTAGAGTAACTTATTAAGTTAACCTTCATTTCTTCAACATAGAATACGTTCATTAATTTTACCTCTGATCTTCTCCCATAGACTGAGAAATATGTAGTAATGTTTCCAACTTTAGTGGCTTTTAATTTTCTTCCATCACCAATTTTAATATCGATTGGTTTCTTCAGGGTTTCGCATATATCAAAGTACTCTTCATTATTAATAATGTGATCTGTGCATCCTGAGTCAAGGAGCCAGTTTATTTCACCCTTTTTTGTTATTTCTTCTTCACATCTCGAGGCATTATTTGCGATTGCAGGGAAACTGTTTCCGTGTACTTGTTCGTTTTGGTTATATCCTCTGCCTCTGTTAAAATTTCTAGCAGTATAGGTCCCACGTCCTCTACTGGAGTGTCCGCGACCTCGGCTTCCTGAATGCCCTCTACCTCTATTTACTGAAAATGCTCTACCTCGACCTCGAGGATTATACTCAGTGCGAGCATAACAGTCTCTCTGTAAGTGACCTGGTTTTCCACAAAAATGACAGTTAAAATTGCTTTGCGATGACGGTCTGGCTTCAGCTCGAAAAGCATTTGAGCTGGTATTTGGCGTTTCATTCGATTTTTCCTCGGCATTTTTAAGTTTAATCTTGCTTTTTAAATAATCGACTGTTTTCTCTTTCTCTGGTAAAACATCTATCAAATCACCGATATGACTGTAGTTTTGTGGCAGCGCTTTCAACATATAGTTTAGTTTTTCCTGCTCCGTAATATCTGCACCTGCCTGTTTCAACTCATTTACTGCTTTTTCGAAATCGTCGAAAAATAAGGTCACATCTTCATAGTTTTTCAATTTAATGGTTTCGAGATTATGTCGGCATACTATTTGCAAAGCCGTCGACTTCTTTAAATACATCTCATCAAATTTTTTCATTATTTCGTACGTGGTATCTAAATTGCTAATGTATTCTAATTGTTTATTTGATATAGCGCTATATATATAGTTAGTCGCTTGAATATCGCGGTCATCCCATTTTTCATCGTCGGTTTCTAACTTAGCTCGTATAGTAACATCTTTGCATTTTTTGAATTGTAAAAATTTAAGTATACGTATCTTCCAGTTACCGTAGTCTGCTCCATCAAAAATTGGTATATTTATATCACCGTTCTTCGCCGTCATCACTTCTTTATATCTCGTTATAATCTTCGAACATAAATTATTTATTTCACATCACTACTATAAACCACGCTCTGCTACCATATAAATATACTGAATTAAACTTGTAATATCATCTTTTATAGATTTATTTAGGTAAAAACATAATAATAAAGGGAAACATATTTTGCTTGACAAATACAGGAAAAACAAGAAGAACGATATTTGAATTTGAAAACCAAAGACAAGAATAAACGCAAATAGGATTGTTGCCAATGTAAATGTAAATTATATTATTAACAGTCCCAACTGTGGCTGCTATAGTACACATAGGCTCCAGCCGTGCTGCTAATGTGCTATCATGGCAGAAAACAGCAGACATATTTTAACGAATTAGGGTTCCGTTGTCCAAATATAAAATAGTGTATTCAAAATATATTTCTTTGCATAGAGTTGCATTAAATCAATTAAATGCACACTTGGGCATAATTTAGGATATGGTAAACATAGCCCACGTTCCTGCCGAGGCTTGTACAGTCGAATGTTTTAATTTATGACCCATTTTGTACCTTGTCACAGTGACAATAGTATGAGGTCTCTAGCCACTTTCATATTGATTGTCACTATGACAAAGTACGAAATGGGTCATAAATTAATACTTTCGACCGTATATGTATAGTGCTTTTGTCAAACATCAAATGAAATATAAAAAAAATGAAAATTTGAAGACTGTATATAGCTCTAACCGTTTGGCTACAAAACTTGTGTGACATCCCCCCGGCGCCCCCGTACCGCGCAGTGGAGGACTCAAGTGGTCGGTCTATAGCTGCTTGTGCCTACGCGCCGGCCGCCGTTCGGCCGCAGTTATCGTTTGCGTTGTGAACTTTTGGGGATTTTTTATTTTTCTTTTGTCTTGTTTTTGTTGCTGAGGTTCGCGACATTTTAGCTGTATATCTTCGATTAGAATTACGAAGCATGTTTTTGAAAAATGCTTATCCGCTCTTCTCCGCTATATGGTCTTGTTTATCCGCTTGAACGTTTTGCGGTTCCGTTGTACAATTTAATAATGTGTAAAAATCGTGAAAGTTTAAATCAGTGTTAGCGGTAACTGTAGTCCATGGATGCCTATGGCGTCAATAACAGTGATGTTTTTGTCGTACCTGTCACCGTGGTGAAATAGGGGCCAGATTACGCCGCGCCGCGTGGAACGTGAGGTGCATTGGGGTAAATGCATACCATTCACTCAAGGAAAATAATCTCCCTTATAAGATCACTCGTGTGTCTGCCATTTTGTTAAAGCCAATTTTCACCGTAACTACTGGACTAGTTCAATTGAAATTTAGTACACATATGTCAAGTAAGGAAGTAGTAAGTCGGTGATCCGAAGATGAGTAACGTAAATAAATGAACTTTTAACTTTGCGGCGATTTTTGGTATCATGTGACATATCAGATATAATACATAATTATAAGTAGGTGAGCAAAAATGTACCATAACCTAACTCAGAATTGTATTACATAAATACATATACAAAAAATATTTCAACGCCAAAAGATTAATGGAAGACCTATGTCCTATAATAGGTGAGTTGGTCTTAAACAAAAAATATGCAATAAAAATGTGTAACTGTGGAACCCATAGTGAATCCTACTCGTACATGATCGGTTTTTATATTATGTACCTATAAGATATTTTCTACTTTATACTTTATAAGTGTACCTACATAATATTTACTTATAAGCAGTTGTCACGTAAAATATTTGTAGATTTTTTTGGAAGTATGTGTCACATCATCATCATCTTCCTCGCGTTGTCCCGGCATTTTGACACGGCTCATGGAAGCCTGGGGTCCGCTTGGCAATTAATCCCATAAATTGGCGTGGGCACTAATTTTTATGAAAGCGACTGCCATCTGACCTTCCAACCCATAGGGGGTAAACTAGGCTCTTATTGGGATTAGTCCGGTTTTCTCACGATGTTTTCCTTCACCGAAAAGCGACTGGTAAATATCAAATGATATTTCGTACATAAGTTCCGAAAAACTCATTGGTACGAGCCGGAATTGCAATTCGCACGCTCTTACCGCTAGGCCTCCAGCGATTTTTTTGAAGTATGTATAGCACAAAAAAAATATTTAGAAATGTAACATTTAAGGTAGGTAATTAAAATACGGTATAAACATTATTGGAGAAGACTTGGAGGAAGTGTCATAGGGATCTACATTCGATGCGTGGAAAACAAGTTCTTTTGTCTAATTATAATCCATCGGCAATCACGCGAGCGCATAAAACGAAAATCATTTTTTTTTCACTCCCTAAAACTCCCTTAACCTAATAACAGTAAAACAAAAAATAAAATATAGAGGGTTACCAACCAGCCAAAGAATTATAAGTAGATATATGCACTTATCCCAACGCACCTCACGTTCTACTCTGCACGGGGTTCATTGCCGCTCCTACCGCCGTAAGTAACTATCAACACCTACATTATCAAGATCTACATTATCAACAATTTCAAATGTTATTCGACCTACTTGTCTTTTTTGATTTGTCATCATAATCGCCATGCATGTTCGCTTTTTGGATAGTATGTATTTAAGTTTAGTATTTAGTGCATTAGTGCATAGCATAATATTTATGTTTAAAACTTAAAAATGAGCGCGATCTCGCCAACAAACTGCAATCGCAGTTTGGCGAGGAATATAAATTGTTAAAAATTGTTGTGTACTTTGTGATAAATAAATTAAAAAAAAAAAAAAAAAAAGTACGATCGAAGATAATCGCTTCAGCACTGAAATAATACCGGTGGAATACCGGTATAATATTTTTTATTTTAATTGTATTAATTTAATAGTGAAACAAAAGGCGAATATACCACATAAAAGTAAATCGGTAAAGATATTAGGGGTACATTAGCCAACACTGTTTCCATATATTTTCAAATTTTATTTTGTCCGCCTTAATTAAATTTTGCACCCTGCCGGAACTTTATTTATTTAAATTCTCATTTAATTGATTTTGAGCCTTATGAAAAGTCGTATAGAGAAGTAAATAAAATTTTACATCTGACTTAATGACATCTGGTTTTATTCGGTTTAACTTTAGAAAACGCGTATCTCGACAAAGCCATAATGTAGAAAATTGTCAACAACCAAATGAATTATTAGAATTTAAATACGTCACGTGTGACATGAACAGACAAGGAAAGCAAGATTAAATGTATTGTTTCTCTTTCTTCTTTCAATGGAACGCTTTTCCTAAAAGGAGGCCACTAAACTCAAAACGCTATCTTAAAAAAAAACTTGATGGGTCAGTGACCTGTCCCAGTAAAGTGAGGTAGTGTGCGTGAAGTGCGCTTGTGTGTGAAATGGGGTAAATTGACAGAATCTGAAAATTTACCCACCTCTACCGTCACCTTAACACGCTTTCACAATTTTTTCACAAAAAATTTCGCGCTCGCGTTTTTTGCTTGTTGACCCTGAATCTACATGGTAGCTTGACTGGTCAATGAATAGACATTTAGACACATGGAAAATTTATCTCCGAAACTACTGTGCTAAAATATTGAAAAAAAATACACAAAATAGTTCTTTACCTATCGATGACAGGAAAACCTATTAGAAATGTGCAGTCAAGCGTGAGTCGGACTTAATTACTTAGTTTTTGATGCTACCCTTACGGGTTTTTTATAGACATTTCACTCACGTTTCACATGAAAAAATACATTGTTAAAAATTGTGTAATGTACGGAACCCTTGGAGCGCGAGTCCGACTCGCACTTGGCCGGTTTTTTATTATTATTCTCTATATCCGGTAGCTGTAAGGCTTTCAAATTTTTCTGTGATATCATTGTTACTTCTTGTTGTGTTATTAGTTAGGTACCAATAAAACATACCAACCAATGTTTATAGAGTACCTACCTAGAATGGAAAGGACGTAGTTTTACTTAGCAGAGTACCTAAGCTCCGATTATTCATAAACAATAAACAGTGGTTATGGAATAAGTAATTTTGCTCAATCAGACATGAATAATTAGTTCAAATCTTTCTCTAATCTACACTTGGAGGATACAACTTTGATTATATCCTCCAAGAATCTACACAACAACGTCAAATCCAATCCACGCCACTACAATGTTGGAGACTAATTTTATGTTCGATTTTTACGAAGCCGACGCTCTCCCTTAACAAAATCCGGCCTTATTTTTACGCAGAAAAACATTTAAAACATTTTTCCATTTGAAATTCCGATCAGCAAATTCTATTGTAGGTCCCACGACAGAGCCAATAATGAAATCAATTATTCAATATTTTGATGGCAGTGGTACAAACCAAAATTGTTTTCTTAAAAGTTTTTTGTTACTTATTCGATCCGAGCAGGACTTGAGTTTCACTCAGTGGCAATACGTAGATATACACCTATTTCATGTATTTATTAAACACGATATTCTTACACCATATTATGCCAATTATTATTATAAAGAAAAAAAATATTCCAATTTTACGTAGTACATATATAATGAACTAGCTGTTGCCCGCGACTTCGTTCGCGTGGATTTGTATATTGGTGGTTATATATTCTACATTAGCTTAGAACATTATGCGGCAAAAGATAGCAGTAGGGACTGTTAATCATTTGTTAATTATTATACACAACCTGGCTACGAAGTTTCAAGCCCCTAACTGAATAAAATTGTTCTCGATATAATCCCTCTCAACCCCCAGCATATTTTCAAGTCCACTATTTAGTAAAACCTACTACCTAACTACCTATTTACGAAGTTTGAAGGTCCTAGCTTTAAATACAATTTGAACTCTCTACCAACTTTCAACCCCTTCTTAAACCTTTTAGGGGATGAATTTTTAAAGAAGCTGTAATTACTTTTCATGTATTCTAATAGGATGCATTTATACAACGATTCAAGTCCCGCACTCAAATAAATGTTTGACCTCCATACAAATTTTCAACCCCTTTTTTACCAACTTGAGGGATGAATTTTCAACAATGGCGAAATTACTTTTCTTGTATTCTAATAATATGCCTTTATACAAAGATTCAAGTCCCACACACAAAAAAAATGTTTGATCTCCATACAAACTTTCAACCCCTATTTAATCCTTTTAAGTGATGAATTTTTAAAAACGCTGAAATCACTTTTCTTGTGTATTCTTATAATATGCCCTTATACAAAGAATCAAATCCCGCACTCAAAAAAATATTTGATGTGCATACAAACTTTCAACCCCCTTTTCACCACCTTGGGGGATGAATTTTCAAAAACGCTGAAATTACTTTTCGTGTATTCTAATAATATGCCTTTATGCAAAGATTCAAGTCCCGCACTCAAAATAATGTTTGATCTCCATACAAACTTTCAACCCCATTTTTACCAACTTGAGGGATGAATTTTCAAAAATGCCGAAATTATTTTTCTTGTATTCTAATAATATGCCTTTATACAAAGATTGAAGTCCCGCACTCAAAAAAATATATGATGTGCATACAAACTTTCAACCCCCTTTTCACCACCTTGGGGGTCAATTTTCATAAACGCTGAAATCACTTTTCTTGTATTCTTATAATATGCCCTTATACAAAGATTCAAGTCCCGCACTCGAAAAAATATTTGATGTGCATACACACTTTCAACCCCTTTTTCACCACCTTGGGGGATGAATTTTCAAAAACGCTGAAATTACTTTTCTTTTATTCTTATAATATGCCTTTATACAAAGATTCAAGCCCCGCACTCAAATAAATATTTGATGTGAATACAAACTTTCAACCCCTTTTTCACCACCTTGGGGGATGAATTTTTAAAAACGCTGAAATTACTTTTCTTGTATTTTAATAATATGCCCTTATACAAAGATTCAAGTCCCGCACCCAAAAAAATATTTGATGTACATACAAAATTTCAACCCCTTTTTCACCACCTTGGGGGATGAATTTTCAAAACCGCTGAACTTACTTTTCTTGTATTCTTATAATATGCCCTTATACAAAGATTCAAGTCCCGCACTCAAAATAATAATTGTTGTGCATACAAACTTTCAACCCCTTTTTCACCGCCTTGGGGGATGAATTTTCAAAAACGCTGAAATTAGTTTTCTTCTCTTTTATTATAATACCTTTTTACGAAGTTTCAAGTTCCTAACTTACAATAAAATTTGAACCCCAAGACAAACTTCATCCCCTTTTTAACCCCCCTGAGGGGTTGAATTTCCTAAAACGTCGCAATTTTTTTTTTTGTAATCGTCTATTATGTCTTTCTAAGAAGTTTCAAAGCATTTGTAATGGATTCAAACTTTCAACCCCTTTTTAACCCTGTTAGGGGATGAATTTTCAAAAACGCTGAAATTACTTTTCCTGTCCTATAATAATATCCCCATATACAAAGTTTCAAGTCCCGCGCTCGACATTTTTTTTAATTTCCATGCAAACTTTCAACCCCTTTTTCACCACCTTGGGGGATGAATTTTCCAAAACGCTGAAATTAGTATTCTTGTATTTTAATAATATATCTTTTTACGAACTTTCAAATTCCTAGCTCAAAATAAAACTTGTACCCCATACAACCTTTCATCCCCTTTTTAACCCCCTTAGGGGTTGAATTTTTCAAAATCGCTTCTTATCTCTTGTACACTTTATAAATGCAACCTGGTGTGCAAATTTCAACTTTCTAGCTTTTGTAGTTTCGGCTCTGCGTTGATGAATCAGTCAGTCAGTCAGGACACTTGCATTTATATACAGGGTGCCCAGTAATTAATGGATAACCTTCTAACCACCGACAGAGCACCTTAGGCTGGTCCAGAAAATGCACTTATAGGTCTAGTAAAAGTTTCGTGGTTTTCGAGATAATCGAACTGTCTTTTTTAATGGCTAGCTCCATACTTCACTTTAATCACAATCTAGGCCATATCTTTGTCCTTTGTGATACCATTTTAGAATCAGTATTAGATAAACTATTTTTAAGAAAGTTGGCGATTCTGTTCTCCATACATTTTTTTTTCACCACAAACGATCAAACTTATTGAAATTTTTTAAGAAAAAATTGATTGGAATTTTTTGTGTGGCTACCATAAAACGACAACCATAGGTGGTAACGAAAGGTCCGATCGCTGTGTATCGCTCCAACCTATGGTTATCGCTGCCACAACATTGAGCGACTTGCGACGGTGGCAGCGATTGTATATAGATAATGGGGGTACACTACATAATTCCGAAATATTTTATGCCGTATATTAGAATATCGAATTTTATTATTCCGTTTTTTAAATGCTCGACCCATCAAAATTCCGACTGTCGTAATTACGAACGATGAAAATCACGAAAGTGTATATTTCCGAATAGCAAAAAAGACGAAACGAACGAAAAAGGCGACGGTCAGAAAAAAAATTTGGTGGATTAATTTGGACCTTTCACTCAAGTTTGGTGTCGTTTTCGGGTAACTAGATAATTTATTATTTATTTAGAAATTTAATTCAGGCAACAAGGCCCATATTACAAATACCTTACAGACTAACATACATATGTATTTTATAAACTTAAAACTAAACACTAGTTATTTAGTCGATAAAACGGCGTGGCTCCGTTGCATCGGCTGCTCCTGTGTCGGATTCGGCAGTTTGCCCCGGAACCTCCGAAACACGACACCCTTCGGCCAGAAGTCTGCGCGCTCGATGGTCTCCTGCAGCGGTCGCGGCACGCGCACCACAAAAGAGTTGAAGTGCACGTAGTGGCGCGATCGAAGCGGGAACACCCTCAACGTGTAACCGGTCTTCTGGTGCACATACTCCACCACTTCAGCAGCCGTGGCGGTGTAATGCAAGCGCGATACGTACCCGTAGATAATGCCCGACTCATTCCCCATACCAGTTTTTTAGGGTTCCGTAGCAAAATATGACGCAATCCTTAAAATAATAAACTTTTAGGAGTAATGAAATGCAAACAAACCCTCATATTTTCATATTTTTGTATTAAACTTGGTTTATAAATAATTTTTAAGAAAAAAAAACCGACTTCTATGCGGCCCGGTGAAAGATTATTGTAGATGGTGCGCTATGTAGAAAAGGAGGTAAAACCACCCACTTTTCTAGTAGCATTTCGTTTCTGTAAAAGTCGCATTTCTAACCTAACCTAACCCACTTTTGTTTGGTTCTGTGAGGATAGCAGTTCAAACCTAACCTAACCCACTTAACGGCGCATGCGGTGCGGTGTACGGGGGTTTGAGTGGGAGGGGTTTGGCCTCATCATACTTTATACCTACATTTTATGGTAGGTAATCATAGTAGTTTGTTTAGTTTAGGTATCATAGTGGTTTTCCGGGTCAAGGTCCGGGTCTGTGTCCGAGTCCGGGTCCGGGTCCGAACCGGATCCGGGTACGAGGCCGGATCTGGATCCGAGTCCGGGTCCCAGTCCAAGTCAAAGTCGAAATTCGAAATCACCAAACATGTACTATGCGTCGTTGAAGAGTTCTGTTCTGATCATCATCAGTAGTTCCAGTTCATCAAATGCGACAGTTTTTAATGTTAATGCTTTATTTTATGATGAAAATACAGAAAATTATATACGTGTGCCTTTAAGATTTGAGGAGTTCCCTCGATTTCTCATGGATCCCATGTTCAGAACTTGAGCTTGACATAAATATGGCTTAAAAACCTAACTTGCTTAACAAACATAACGAAAAGGAAAAATCGCTAAACGCGAGCTATGCGTCGTTAAAGAGTTTCGTTCTGGTCATCATCAGCAGTTACACTTCCTCAAATGTTACTTTTTAAATGTATATGCTTGATTTGTTGATTAAAACACAACAATCACTATATGTATGCCTTTAAGATTTGAGGAGTTCCCTCGATTCCTCATGGATCCCATCATCAGAACTCGAGCTTGACAAAAATGTGGCTTAAAAACTTAACTTGCTTAACAAACATAACGAAGAGGACAAATCGCCAAACGTGAACTATGCGTCGTTGAAGAGTTCCGTTCTGATCATCATCAGCAGTTCCACTTCATCAAATGTCACGTTTCTGAATGTATATGCTTGATTTGTTGATAAAAACACAAAAATCACTATATGTATGCCTTTAAGATTTGAGGAGTTCCCTCGATTCCTCATGGATCCCATCATCAGAACTGGGTTTTGAAAAAAACGGGACCAATCTGTATGCATATACATACAATCAAAAAAAGAATTTTCAAAATCGGTCCAGTAATGACGGAGATATGGAGTAACAAACATAAAAAAAAATAAAAAAAATAAAAATAAAAAAAAACATACAACCGAATTGATAACCTCCTCCTTTTAGATTTGGAAGTCGGTTAAAAATACAGTCTGAGAGCGCATTTAATGCACATTATAATAACATTAACATTAAATATACATTTAACTACTTTCAATGCTTAATAAAATGATTATTGCACGTACCTATTTTAAGTTGTTTGGCGGGCGTCGCTCGGCGGGCCAAATGACCTTCGCCAAATCGGCGTGACCTTGAGTGTTGTTAATCAGCTATTCTAGCTAGGTATTTGGATTACAATTTCTCTTTTTTGTATAATATATGTTATAGTTGTCAAATATATATCAGTTATTTATTAAATGAAACAGAATAACCAGTTGCACTAACTGTTGGACACGCAGATTAAAGTAACTGAGTAATCCTCAGTGTTCAGCGTCAATAAAGATGAGGAAGCAATGTATGAACTACGATTTTTTCCTGTTAATTGTGTATTCACATTCTAAACTAACTAGCTAATGTTGCGATCATCATCCTTGCTTGTACTATTGTTGACTGGCTGACAGGAATAACAACAAGAAATACATCGAAATGGCGGCTCTTCTACAGAAAATTCAAGTTCAAAGTTCTAGAGAGGTCTTAAGATCAATTAATCAATATTTCATTTGTCATAACATGGGATCTTAATCTATTTAATAGTACCAACCTACCAACCAACCATTCCAATACCAAAGTACGAGCAATGGTAGCAGACGGAGCAAACGTACTCCGAGTTACCGACGCACTCGGTTCGTACGAGTTCTCGTAGTAGGTATCAATATTCCAATATGGTACCAAAAGGTGGAGCCTCAAAATGTGTGATGTGCAAAGGTTGGCGCTTTTATGATATGGTGTTGGCGAAGACTTGCTGCTTATACTTAGGACAGCAAGAAGAACAAAGCCCTCAATTCTGAGAGAGCTCATGCTTAATATCGCCACTTGGCACCACAACATCTTTCTTCAGATATATTATGAGGTTTCCAACGCATGATGTAGAGAATGATATGAATTTAGGCCAATCTGCACCGTGCAGTCCACTTGGGTGCCACTGTGGACCGAAAGTCCTATGGCTGCTCAAGCATGCCTAGAATTGATAAGATGTCGGTGCAAGAAATCTTGCAGTGCCAGGTGTAACTGCTTCAAACGCCAGCTCAAATGTTCCGAATTATGTAATTGTGGAGGGGGTTGTAAATAAATCGTTACAAACGTTCTATTATTGTCTTTATTTTTAACAATGTTACCCGACTTCGTTTATAAATTGTAAATTATTAAATATCACACTAATATTATAAAGGCGAAAGTTTGTGAGAGTTTGTGGAAGTAGCTGACACCCTGGATTAACACATAGACTACTTTTTATCCGCGAGTAACAACGCGGGACGCAGCTACTATAGCATTAAGTGGATCTTCCATGGTATTTTTGCCGTCCCCTATGCTGCGCTGGCGCACATCGCAGTACTTTTAATATTTTATTTCACTATTTAAATTTAAAAATAGTCAAATTTATATTTACTGTTAATGTTTTTATAATCTGCATTAAATGGGCTTTCGAACAGTATTTTTTATAAACCAAGTTTAATACAAAAAAAAACCGGCCAAGTGCGAGTCGGACTCGCGTTCTAAGGGTTCCGTCCATTAACCTCTCAGTACCCAGTGGCTCCAATATGAGTCGGAATTGTATGGATTTGAGAGGTCCTGGGAAATGAGGGGTTAAGTCCGACTCCCGCTTGACTGCACATTTGCACGGACCTATGTGAATTTTTTGTCAGACATATCCTAACTAAATATGTTAATTTTATCACAATTATAACAACTCTACTGGCGAAAGTGTTCCCAACATCTTTATTTATATGAATTTAAAAGTGGAAAAAATTACTCTCTTAGGTGAGACTTGAACTCACGGCGTCTGGAGTTCAAGTGTCACCCAAGACAGTAGTTTTTCCAATTTTTAATTTATTCTGAGCATAATAGCATCGGTCGCAGACATTTCTGCTTCTTAAAAAAATAATTAAATTGAATGTGTATATATCTGCCCTGCTCATAGTAAGTGCAGTACTTGCATGAAAATCATCGTTTAAATAAAGAACTTATTCAAAGAGAACAAGATAAACAATTGCATGACTTTTCAACTGCGATTACTGCGTATGTTGTTAGTACGGCAGATATATCAAGTCCAGAAGTAATTTATTAATGTTATCTACAACCAGAGCCCGTACCATGAGTCACTGACAGTGTCAAAACTGACATATACGCTATCGAGAACGTAATTTACTTTCTATAATACATCTCGTTCGCACTAATATGCGAGTACGAGCGAGATGCATAGAAAGTAAATTACGTTCTCGATGGCGTTTATGTCAGTGCCAAAATGATGGTAGCCGTACAGAAGCATAACAACTTATCAGAAATCATCTAAACATACTTAAAAATCCTAAAAGCCGCTTACCGCTCTTACAATGCAGGTACGCCGTGCGACACAAAACATTTTCTTAACAGGGTTATAAAATAATTTTTTTTGATAAGTTTACTATTATATATAGTAAGATAACTGGGCTATTCAAAGGTATTTTTTTTCTAGAGCAAATGCCCATACTTTTAATCCTGTAGAGGAGTTTCGTAAAAAAAAGTGTAAAGATTTTTTATGAATTATGAATTTCTCGTATTTTTTGTATGGGTGAGTGAAAATTTAGTCACAGAAATGAGTTCCTTATCCTCGAATTACACGAAAAAGACACCAAACTTGATACAGTTGCTAGATGTATGCAGATATAAAATTTAGAGTGAGGCGCGCCGGAGGCATTTCCCCCAAATTTTGAGTTACTCACAATGAGCTCTTTCATTTGAATTGTAACAAGATATAGTTTGAAAAACTTTATTTTTTAAGTTTCCCATTTATCCAAGTATCCCATGTTTAAAATTCATTTGTTTGCGTCTTTGAGTCACAAACTTGCATATGTGTACCAATTTTCACCTTAATTGGTCCAGTAGTTTCGGAGAAAACATTTAAAAAAAACCCGTAGGGGTAGGGTCAAAGACTAAGTAATTTTTAAGTACGACTCACGCTTGACTGCACATTTCTAATAGGTTTTCCTGTCATCTATAGGTAAAGAACTATTTTGTGTATTTTTTTCAAAATTTTAGACCCAGTAGTTTCGGAGATAAGGGGGGGGGGGAATGGCCATTTTTTGCCTATTTTCTTGAATAACCGCTTAACTATTTATCCTAAAATTATAAAAAAAATACATTTGAGATTCATACAATGAGCTCTTTCATTTGATATGTAACACGATATAGTTAGAAAAACTTTATTTTTTAATTTTCTCATTTACCCCCCAAAAATGGCCTCCATATTTAAAATTCATTTATTTACGTTACACGTCCATCTTCGGGTCACAAACTTACATAATTATGTGTACCAAATTTCAACTTAATTGGTCCAGTAGTTGCGGAGAAAATAGGCTGTGACAGACGGACGGACAGACAGACAAACAGACGAGTGATCCTATTAGGGTTCCGTTTTTTCCTTTTGAGGTATGGAACCCTAAAAATTGAAAATATGAGGGTTTGTTTAGATTTCGTTAGTACTAAAAGTTTATTATTTTAAGGATTGCGTCATATTTTGCTAAGGAACCCTAAAAAAACTGGTATGGGGAATGAATCGAGCATTATCTAGTTACCCAAAAACGACTCCAAACTTGACTCAAAGGTCCAAACTAATCCGCCAGAAAAAATTTTCTGACCGCCGGGAGCTCTGTACTTTGACCCCCCCTCCCCCTCCCAGACACGGAGTTCAACTTGTCAACCGGGCGTTTTGGTCTTAGGTGGACGTGTATAACATTCGTACCAAATGGCATTGCTGTACCCCAAAATGTCATACTGTTTCCCAATAGAAAACGGACTATCAGCCGCTTCGGCTCACATTGTGCTCTGCGCTTTGCTACGGCGGGCGAGGGCTGCTTCCCCTCCGCGCCTCCGGCTTTTTACATACACTCTAGGGGTAGGACAGACAAGACCACGTGGATAGTGGGGTGCTCCGATTCGGATTTTGGTTAGTTAGACTTAAAAAAGTGCGTTTAAGTCTTATTTTGAATTTCATTATTCCGAGTTTACAAAAGATCAAATTTCTGAATACCGAATTACTTTATTTCCCATCTGTCAATGATTTTTCGGAATAGACAAATTCGGAAAAAATATTTTCGGATTTTTTCTAAATCGGAACTTTAAGCATTCGTCCATATGAAAATCGGATTTTAAGTAATCAATAATAATTTTAAGTAATAATGGCCCATACAAATGTCGTATAAAAAAACGAGAGTATAAATAGACCGAAGAACAAGTATGTACAACATAACAAAAACAATGCCGCGCTGCATCCACAAAAAGGTTTTTCTGGTTTTAATAAGTAACGTATTCTTTTTTATTAATAATTATATCAATTTTCTACTTATAGGTGTACAAGTACTTATTAAGAATTTGATAATATGTTGCCCACGTACTATGCAGTCTACGCAAGTCCAAACTTATATTTTTTTTGGTGAGCCAAAACGCACGTGGGTGGGACACGCGCGCTAGACAGCTGATCGGATAGATTTCGCTGTTTTTAGGGTTTGAAAATCGATTTTATCAAAAACAATACACTTAAGGAACAATAGATGTTTTATTATTCGTTTATAACATATATAATAAAAATATACCCCTAGCAATACCTGTACTTTACATTCAATGTACTTATGTGTTGAAATTGTAGCCTTGGGACAGCAAAAAATGCTATAAAAGCTTTTAGGGAAGAAAAATTCTATTTAGGGAGATCTAGTAGGTACATCTAGCAAAAATACTAATTATAAATATTGAAACTTATCTATGCCTTCGTAATTAATTGATTTATTTCAGGCCTAGAAAGAGCAAGAGCATTGCCAGTATTCCATGCTTTAACTGGGTGTGACACAGACGACCCAGTGTCGGCGTTCAGTGGAAGAGGGAAAAAACTGCTTATGAAGGATGGAATACTTTTCTATTAGCAACTAATGGATTTAATATGCTCGCTGATGGAGACGTAGAAAACTCTAACAAAATGATTAAAAAACATATCATAACGATGATAAGTAGTATTAATTTAATTGTATCTACGTAGTTACAAATAACAGGTATATATCCTATTGTATTTTATTTTATCCGAATTACCTACTTACCTAATTTTCATTTCATATCCAGTCAGTGTACAACTGCACAAGTGCACATCGTTAAACAAGTGCAGGAGGGAACTGTTCTCTAAAAAAAAGACCGACAGCTAGAGATATATCTGTGTTATTCCGTTCTGTTTTATTTTGTATACGCGTTAGTAGGTAGTTAGTGGCAAGGCAACTTAATTGGTTCATGTATTGAATAATATTACTATTTGTAAGAATTATTGTACCGTTTGTGCCCAAATAAATATTAAAACAATATTCCGCCGACGGAAGCCAGTTTTCGGCAGCATCTTCTATGTAAGAGCTTATCAGGGTGTGCACATATGGAGCCAAGGATGGTGCCGATTCAAAATCTTCCCAGTCCGGATTGGGCAATGGAATCAAATAATTGGAAATCAAAGTTGATTACTGCACCAGTTGCTGCTACCGCTTGTCGTGAACTGATTCGGTGAAAGTGCAAGTGCACGGTGCAGTGTTAGGTTAGGTGCAACTGTCTAAAAAACTATTAAAATGTACCGAATGATGTATGCCATTGTGGTGGATATAGTAATTTAAAAAATTTAAGACAGCTAGTAGATACAGATATATGGGAAAACACGAGCGTAACTCACCCGACTACCGATACTTACTGCAGATATGAGAAAGAATCAACAAAGCAAAATTAGCAAAAGCTAAATATGTGGCTCTTAAAAAATAATTAACTTTATGCCATGGTTCCTTTAAAGAGTTTTGACGCACTTTCGCTACTGTCAACCTCACTCACTTGATTCACTGCCAACCCAGCCCTCAATTACAAAATAAAAGTGTCTCAATTACAAAAATAAAAGTAAATAAAAATAATAATAACGTAAATAAAGTAGTTTATTAAACTAGTTAGCAATAAAATATATAAATCAAATTAGAAATAAGCGAGCGGAACCTAAACAAGGAAGGACTGTCGAAAAAAGTTTCGTTATGAATGATTTGATCCGGACATTTCCGACGGTTACTTTTTAATCTTTGGGATAACTCTTATTTCCGAGCAGTGATTTGATCTCACGAGACGCGATTTTAATGGGATTAGATCTTACCTACCTAAAACTCCAATCGACCGCCGAGATGAAGAATTACATTTGAACTAGAATGCTAATGCCCAGTAGATCTTGTCATCCTGTAGTCACCTCTATTGCTAATGACGTAAGTTTAAAGATGGCATGTAGGTACCTACTGGGATAGATAGACAAATCGGTCTACTTAAACACAATGGATAGGTACCAAATTGAACTATTTATAAGGCACAAAGTAGGGTCTAAATAAACTTCGAAAGACCTAGATTTCTAAAGTACTTATTTCCCATTGTCATTGTTAACGGCGGGTTAAGAACCATTAATTTAAGGGTTCATTGTCAGTAACAGAATATCCTCCTCATATTCTGTACAAACAATACCAAAATATTTATCACAAAAAAGTATAAAGGTTTTTTAGACAGTTTCCCTTTATATTATTAGGTAAAGACGAAAAGTGGAAAAGTGGAAGTCGGACTAAGCCTTCACGGCACTGACTTAATATAAAAGAAATAGACACACAAAGCAGAACAAAAACGTCAAGAAATGTGGATCCCAATGACGTTTCGCACCATTTGCATTGATGATAAAAACGCTTGCGTAAATTTTGAGTCAAGATAAATGTTTCGTACAGAAAAGAGCTTAATGTCGTAAGCATTAAGTGTCAAATTTGCAAAGATAAGTACCAACACTGTTAAAAAATTTAGTCCGATGGCACTAAACGTAACGTATTTACGTCAAACAACGTCAAACGAGAATAATGAGCGAATGGAGTCACTTTGGTACACTTTAATATGTATTACTGTACAGGAAACCCAATTGAAGTAATAAATAAAACAAATTTAATTTAATCGGGAGCTCAAATAAAATTAATTCGTAGTTCAAATTCAAACAAATTAAATTTTTAATACCTAATTATACGTCTTTAAACACTAATTTCCTTGAAATAAATTCTACTTATTAAATAACTGTGTATTTACGATCTTCATTTACTCATAGCACGGGTGCACGGGGACATTTAGGTACTGATTGGATTTTTTTTTATAAAGTCTAAAATTATAAAAAAAATCCTGTGGTTGTCACTGTGTTCAGACAGGTTTAGCATTTACAGTTAGTCGATATAAGCCCTTATTGGTGGTATATATGTCGGAAACAGGGAAATGGGCCGAACACACAAGTGCCGTTTTGCCTTGTTTAAAACTGCATCACCCCTATCTCTTGCTATAATTAAATAGCAGTCCACTTTGCACGTCGCATAGGTTTTCTTGGAAATCTTGAATTTAAACATAATATTATTCCTTATGAATTCCATAAAAAAATATAATAAAATATTGACCTCACATCGACTCATTAGATTTTTGTTCCTTGACATCCCTTCTTTGGTACTAACAAATTAATTTACCTATTGAAAACCATAAAATTACCACCAGATTACATAAATTATGTAATGCTATCCAAAGAACTAACCGAAAGAAATACATTCCATCCTTTTTCCTTGTTTTATCATTGTTATTTTTACATATTTTAACGGTACATTTCGTAATTGTTGACAACTTTACATTTGAGCGTTTCAAACAAGACTAAACGAAAAAGTAATGCATGATCTGTATTGACATTACTTTTGTGGGTCCATTTTTGGCGGCTGATTGGGTATCCAGTTCTTTATACTACATCAATGCTTCACGGACTTTGCAATGACAGTATGGAAGTGTAATCATAAACGTCAAATTAATATGAAAAATACACAGACTCATATTATTATACCATGACACAGACTTGTCATTTTCGCGCTCGCGCTTGACAGACAGCTGAAGTGTGCGAAAGGGAAGCCATCACGTATATGAACATCCCATGAGTGCGAAAGAGTCAGACTACCAATGAGAAAACGTGACCACTTTTGAGTTTGATGACGGCCGCAGACGGCCAAGAGCGTATCACGGTAATTTTCAAATTGAAAAACATACACGGATTAGAACGAAAAGTATTAAATAAAGTAATTCAGTGAAGATGGTGTCTTGTAGTGTGCCAGATTTCAGTGTCAAGGGCCAAATAATCCAAGCAAATACTCATTTCAGAGGATTTATGATATTCCGAGCGAAATTTTCTTAACGATATTTTGTCAAATTAACAGCGTAAAAAGTGTAAGAAGCCGGTTTATACAGTTCATTATAAGTTTTCTTCCTTTGTGTGCTAATATTTTATCATATTAGTCTATAATTTAAAATATTTTGTGTAAAAACATAACCTGTTACTTTACGTTAGGGCTTGACTAAATGTTCATATGACAGTATCGATAACTTGTCGGTATATTAATAGCTATGTAATTATTTCTTCACAAGACATCATTAAGATATTAGCTTTTATAACCGACTTCAAATAATAACGATTGTTATACCTTTTTGAAGGTGCTCATGTTTAAGGCTTGGCCAGACACAGAGCGCGACGCAGCGCCGCGTGATGCCGACGCGATGACTGTTCAAACAGGGCGCGCGCGCTCTCAACACGCCCTCATCGCGCGCGCGAACGCGGCGCGGCCGCGCGC
Organism: Cydia amplana; assembly: GCF_948474715.1. Classification (NCBI taxonomy): domain Eukaryota; kingdom Metazoa; phylum Arthropoda; class Insecta; order Lepidoptera; family Tortricidae; genus Cydia; species Cydia amplana. Next base: position 22,787,488 of record NC_086096.1, on the reverse strand, counting down.
CACCGCTCGCTGCCTAACGTCCGATCCGACTGATGTGACCGAGCGCGACGCGGCGGCCCGCCGCGTCCGCGCGGCGCAGCGCTGCGCGGACGCAATAGGCGGATTAGACTCTCGCGCGAGCCACGAGACGAGCCGCGAGCCGCGCCACGAGACGCGAGTGTAAGCGGTAGGCTCGCGGCTCGTCTCGTGGCTCGCAAGCTCGTCGAGCTAATATAATTTAAACACTAACGGCACGGCATAAGGTTTATAACCGAATGACAAGCCGAACGCGAGTGTAAGCGGTGGGCTCGCGTCTCGTGGCGCGGCTCGCGGCTCGTCTCGTGGCTCGCGCGAGAGTCTAATTCGCCTACAAAGGGCCGCGCGGCGCGGGACGCGACAGAAGCGGGGCGTGATACCGGCGGGACGCAGTCTGTTTGACGTCGGTAACCTGTTAGCATGTGCCGCGGTCGCGCGGCGCGGACGCGGCGCTGCGTCGCGCTCTTTGTCTGGCCAAGCCTTTAGCGGTAAATTTAAACTTCACTTTCCAATATAGTAAGAGTTACATTAAGATAAGTCTCAACGATTTTGATAGCACACGCAGTGCAAGTGTTATTTTACGTCATAATGTCGTAGAATCTTAACGTTTATTTAATAAACACATTTGAAAAAGTAGTCGATAAAGTAATCAAACATCGACAGATTATTCATATGTTGTAACATGACATCACTATTTTTGATCTCACATAGACAATTTACGCACACACTTGCATTTCATTTTTGGTCGCACTTTTGAAGATTGACAGTTGTTCTATTACATTTTATTTCTATGGAAAAATATGACGTATATAATGACGAATAACTGACTCGAGTAATGCTCACTCATATTGCTAAGTATATTGTCAATTAATATATTGAATTATATTGTTAAATAGGGGAAACTGGGGAGGGTTGATCACCCCTTTTGTTTTTAGCATACATTTTCTTAACTATTTGTAGTATTAAAAAACTTTATACACCATACGACTCAGAATTTATCTCTTCATTAATAGTTTGAATTAGAACAGATTTGTGCAATAAATTAGATCATTATTTAATGAAAACCCATAGTGTTGACTTTTACCATGTGTCCCCTATGTAAGGGAGACTTGTTTACCCCTGGTCGGGAGCCTTGATCCTAGGGGGATCAAGTGACCCTGGTTCTTGGGACACATGGTAAACATATTTTTACCATGTCTCCCCATACCAGATTCTCATTGATTATATAACTCGGATCGCTATTAGCAATGCATCTATAATTTGTAAAATACACAGCAAACATATATATATATTGCATCTTCCATGCTTTGAAGTTGTATTTCCGGTAATCAGATGTCTAAGCCGAAGGGATCAAGTCTTCCAGATTTGGGGACACTTGGTAAAAAGATTTTAAGTGGGAATGTCATATTTCGAGGGTAGTATCTACATTAATTTATTCACTTTATCTACAGAAAATTAATATATGAAGATATCAAACACATATTAATCCATAATCTTACACTTTTAAAAAACAATGTAATCGTATTATACATAAAACAACATAAAATAGGAAATCAATTTTTGTACCAAAAAAAAAAAACAAAAATCTAAGTTATTAACATACAATTTCTTGTAACAAGCTCATTTTTTTAAAGTTCTTATGAAGGTATTTTTAGCGTCAGATACCTACAGCAATTTTAATTTTTTTACCCATCACTGGTCGTTATTGTTTACTATAATAAATAAGTTTAGAAATTTACTGCTCACGTTTCGAGGACGGTGTTTGAGCTGCATAATCCTAAAATCCTTTCTATGGACCGTCGGTTCTATAGTACATAAGGTCGGAAAGCCATTGAAATAGCATTTCATCCATAAAAACAAAAATATCGCCGGTTGAAAACCAAATATCGTTATAAGTGTTTTTGTCGACCGAGTAACATCCCCTGTGTATAAAACGTTTAACTTGATAAAAAAGACCAAGTACGGGTAGTTCGTAAAATGTTGATGTCAACTTTAGTCAGTCTTTTCAAAGGCCACGGGGATAATTCCGTTTTCGGAGTCGGTTGTATAATTAAAAACTGAATTATACGCCATTAAAATCCGTTTTAATAAACAATAATCAGTCAAAAACATTGAAAGTTAAAATCAGTGTTTCTCTGGTCGTACTTTCGCGGCATGATTTACTAAAGAAAAGAAAATATTTATGATAGCTCTATGAATCATTTTGTAAGTAAATTTATTACAATGTATACTTGATCGCTTTGGGGGTGACATGATCCCGGAATCATATCTCCCCAGAAGAAAAAGTCAAAGTCTCCCCATACATAGTAAGATTATAAAACATGCCGTACTGGAAATATGTGTTCGCGTATATCAATGTAATCCAAGTTAATCATCACTTCAATAAACAACAAATAAAATAAGCACACTCACTAACATCATTTCCATCTCATATTATAAAATAAATCCAGTTAAAGCTTACCGAAAATTGAATATAGTACGCGGAAAATCTTTCACCGTCCGCCATTTTTGAACCACTGACTTTTCCGATACAGTGCCATGACAGAACGTGAAGTTAGGAACGAATGAATAAGTGTTACCAGCGCAAAAAATTGTATCTCGTTTGGTTTGATTAAAAATGAAGTTTACCAAGTGTCCCCTAGGGATCGACCCTCCCCACCCTCACCTAAATACAATTAAATCTACATAATAACCACAAAACAAAACAGTCTGGGGGTCCGTTTCTCAAAAGCTAACGGATTTGTGGAAGAAAGGGACTTCCGTCCCTTTCTAAGAAAAGTAACATCCGCCACATATTTCGGAGGTTCTTTTCTGACAAACGCATACAAAAATGTATGGAAAATATGCATTAAACCCTTTTTGCCTCTGTTCATTGAAATCTTCATCACAAAATGTACCTACCTACAATCCATGCTAAAATTATAAAAGCAAGTCTGTCTGTCTCTCTGTTACCTCTTCATGCTTATACCGCTGAACCGATTTAGATGAAATTTGGTATAGAGATTGTTTGAGGCCCGAGAAAGGACATAGGATAGTTTTTATCCCAGAAATCATCCCTTAAAGGCGTTAGGGGTGGAATTTTGTATGGGGACTTAACAGCAACTGCATAACAAACTTTGTCGATAGGAACTGTCTCGCCCGCGAGGTGTGGCACCGGCGCTAGCGCACGACCTAATTTAAATTTGGTATAGAGATAGTTTGAGGCCCGGGGTAGGACAAAGGGTAATTTCCATTCAAGAAATCACCCTTTAAAGGGGGTGAATAGGAGGTTGGGTCGAAGTTTGTATGGGAAATCAACAAAACGCAGATTGGATAAAATAATAGCTACCTAAATTACTAATTCCACGCAGAGGAAGTCGCGGGCAAAAGCTAGTAAGTAATAAATCTGAAGCTACGTGCCACTCAGACGTGGTTTCGTGGAGTTCGTGTTACCAATTTCGATGATGTATTATCGTCGAGGGATTGACCGAAAGTAAAGAGTGCTTTGTTATGTGCTACTAAAACAAAATCGTACGATGATAAAATATTGAATTACTTACCGTAGGTAATGTGCCTACTTCATCTACAGTCACTTAAAATAATATGTTATCCAATGAAGGCCGCAGGGGCAAAAATATCTGACACGATCTTATTTGTAGAGCCATAAGAGCGTGTCACATATTTTTGCGGCCTTCGAAGAGTAACATATTATTGCAGGTACGTAATATGGAACATTTTAGTATTTTCCTTAGTGGTCAATTGGTCATCATTTCATTTAGCTAAATGGACCATCAATCAAAATAGCCACAATAGATGCCGACTTGTGGCAAACACCCAAGATAACTAAAACTAGTTACATTCAATACTTAAGGAGTAATAAATGGGTCCCTTTGTCTGCAAATATTATGCCGTGAAACTTCGTCAATGGCATACCTACCCATACCAGGTCTACCATAAATTATATCAAAATATAAAATCTTAATTTAGGACCAAATAGATGTTATATTCCATGATAATTTATTTTATACAGGTTATACTTTACTTATTTATCTTTTTTTGTATTATACAATTAATGTAGTTGCAGAATTTATGGCTAGACTAGGTGTTTACAACACTAATTGCTGTCGTCAATATCTACAGAAACTTATTTAGAACAAAGCCGCCACAAACCGAGATGCGAAAACTCCAACTGAAGCGGCGAAATTCGATTATTGCTTTTAATGAAGCACCTCTATCGCTCTTAACAGGTCGGTATTCATTGAAAAATCCATTAATCCATTTATGATAGGTACTTAATCGTACAACTATGGAAGGATGTGAATTATACAAAAATGGGTTCCTCTATTTACCTTATGCTTTCACATTTTTTAACGTTTTGTCTTAGTACGGATGATAATTGTTTGAAAAACTTAAAATGATTTTCAGGTTGCTGGGAATTAATTCCTCTAAAACGCATTTTTAGTCTTATTAATAGGATCCCGTTAACCCGAAAAGGAAACGGGATCCTATTACTAAGACTTCTCTGTCCGTCTGCCTGTCTGTCACCAGGCTGTATCTCATAAACCGCTATAGCTAGACAGTTGAAATTTTCATGTTTCATGTATGATGTATTTCTGTTGCCACTATAACAACAAATACTAAAAAATATTAAGTGGGGCTCCCATACAACTAAGGTGATTTTTTTTTGCCGTTATTTTTGCATAATGGTCGAACGCGAGTTCTACTTGCACTTGGCCGGTTTTTTATCTTAATTCACCGGTTCAGTGCAACCATTCCTAAAAAAACTGTTTTAAACGATTAAGGTAGACCGGTATTAAAATACAGAGTGCGCGCGTGCTCGTGAATATCATTTAGAACTTTCTATTATTCAACGAAGAAGCAAAACAATCAGTAGACAATATTAGGCATAGCTCAGTTGGCAGGATGCAGTCGATTATAACATTTAACAGCTGATTTAGGTATTATCATGCCGCGATCAGAAAGGGATTAGAAATAACACATTTCCATACACTTACGTCAAAATCAATATGGATTGACAGCTATCTCAATCCCTTTCTAATCGCGATTCAGTAATATTGCTATACGGCTATGCAAATTATTCTGAAATGTTTGACAATCCAGGAGCCATACATATGGCGCAGTACAACGCCATCTATTGCAGCTGTCAAACTAGAAAACTAGATATGTCCATCTCATGTAATATGCTCAATATCTGGGTGACCGAGCTTCGCTCGGAAAACATATAATAACTCGGAAATGCGCGTTTTCCCAGAGATAAGACCTAGCTAGATCGATTTTTCGCCCCCAAAAACCCCTATATACCAAATTTCATCGAAATCGTTAGAGCCGTTCCCGAGATCCCCGAAATATATATATATATATATAAATAAATAAACAAGAATTGCTCGTTTAAAGGTATTAGATAGATTAGATAAACCCATAACATATCACGTTGAAAATTTTCCTGTTATTGTGAAAGTATTTTAATACAAAATCTCCATAAAGCTTCATCACTATGCAGCAATATGCATGCACTCTTAGCGACACATGTTTAGCAATTTTCAACTTAAATATGTGTGAGTCTCGGGGAAGGACATATGATGGGTATATTATAATCCCGGAAGACTTTTCTTTAAAATCGTGGTCTTTCAAATAAGGAAGTTTGTATGAGGTGATAAAAAATAGTCGGTGGCAAAACCTAATTACATATTAATTATTACCTATACATAGGTTGGCAATGACATCTTTTATGCCTTGATAAGTGTCGAATACTCAGCGAAGGTTATAAAATTAATATATATATATATATTATTTACACTATTAATTGCACTACCACTATTGCATAGACACATAGATTAATTAGGGTTCGATATGAATATCTCTATAGAATTTGGTTATTATCCTTTCAATAAAGCGACAACTTGAAACACATGATTGGTAATATTACTAAGTCTTTCATTTACTTAGGTATGCGTTATGAGATTTATCAGACCGCAAGTTATTAAGCTGTGTATACTTAATTAGGAGCAAAATAATAGGCATTAGTCTTGCGCCGCGCCGTAAAACTGGCTTCTGTCACTGTCTGTTTGATTAATAATGTACCTACATTAAATTGCGTAATAATATTTTTATTATCTAGTGTTAAACAATTGTTAATAAAGAAACAACACCCAATGTCCTGACCTGAGCGAGTCATTTATTCCAAAATCGCTACGCCTATTATTTATTAATAGCAAACACCTAAAAATGCAATTATTGCTTAACTACTTGCGCTGATATCTCAGTTGAGAGTAGATTCAAATAAGGGTACTTTGTGAAGGTTAATTTATAATAAGGAAAACCATATCAAAATCAAATGCACGTTTATTAAACTATAACCTTCATATTCACGATAATTGAAACCATAATGCACAATAATAATTAAATCTAGAAAACCTAGCTTCCAAAGTGATGAGTACTAAATACTAGAATACCTAGGTATTCTAGTATTACTGGCAATATTATATAGGAACACTAAATTAAAAGGATTCTCAACAATTTAAACCACACAACTGAATCATTGAACCTACTTTAATTGAATTCAAATAATAACTCGTAACCCTATTCGAATTACGACACTTAACCAATAAAGCCAATCACAATCACTATAGTTAACGGTTAAATGCAAAACGCTATCTAAATTAAAGATTAATATTAAGCACAAACGTGACCGTTATTTAAATACAATAAGGAAAGCAACCGAAAACCGGTAGAGACTAATTGTAAAATCAACAAGCAGCGAATCTACCAAGGACACAGGTAAAAACTATAAAGACTAAATCTAGTACTTATCTTTTAGCACTATCCTTAACCAATCACTTTACACTTGCATTTTCGATGAAGGTTCAAAGCGTAAAGCCCACGTCGGTCTACATTTTCGAACGGCTGGATAACGAACTCCCCTCCAATAATCTGGTTACAGTTGCCTCGACCAATCACGTTGCGAGGTGCCCGTGGCGTGATTGGTACGAACGCCTCCGATTGGTCCGTTTTGCGGGAATGCTGGCGCCATTGTTGCACGAACGAGCGCCCTCTTGCGGCCACGATGGGAAAGAAGTGGTTTGACGTGTTGATGGCAGTGACGTTGCTCCATTGACGCAACCGTCGCGCCATCTATAGGCTGTTTGAGAGACTCTTGTATGGCCGTTATTGACACTCGTCCATCCTGACGACTTTGCGACTCTGCAAAGGAAGGAAAAAAAAACAGATTATCTGATTTTTCACTAACAGATATATAAATGATCTATGTAAAAACCATATTTTCAATTTTTCTTTTTATATCATCCACTTAATTTTCCATCAATTAATCCATAATAACCCATATAGATTTCCATTCTTACACCATAATCAGTCCATTAATAGTCAATATTTACATCCAATTTTAAACCATTTCATCCAAAAACGATTCCATATTTATCATATAAATCAATAAATAACCATATATACCAATATTAAACCATTTCATCCAAAAACGATTCCATATCAATCAATAAATAACCATATATATTTTCCTTCATATATTTTTACTAGTTTCATATTTACCCAAGTATTTTAATCCCAAATAAATAAAAATATCAAAGACAAAGTTATCCTTCCAGCAAATCAATTAACTCCTCTGTACTATCTACCTGACTTTCATCAGAACTGCTTTCTGGCACATCAGTCTCCCTCTGAAATCTCTTTATTGAATCCGAAGATACTAAAGCTTCAAAACGCTTATAGCCCTTTACTCCTTAAGCGAAGTAATTACGTACCTATCGTTACCTGCCACTTTTGTGATTTTATACGGTCCACTAAATTTTTCTTTCAGTTTCCGCCTCACGTTGATGTTTCTATCGGCCGCACCTTTCCACAGTACTAAATCATTTACCTTATACTTCGTTGGTCGTTTCCGCTTTGCATTAAAATATTTTTGCATGACCTCTGACGTTCTTTTAAGATTACCTGATGCAGCGGACCGAGTTTGCTCCGCAGTCTGTTCATCGTCGAAGGAATTTCCTGCTATTGCTTGATATCTGCTGCGGCTTGCGCTAAACATTAATTTGAAAGGAGTAAACCCAGTAGATGAGCTCTGTAGATTGTTCATACCCCAAGTAACATCAGACAGCTTCATATCCCAGTCTCTCTCGTTATCCACGCTGGTGTTTAATGAGTCTAATAATGTGCGGTTATACCTTTCAACCTGTCCATTAGCACGAGGACACGCTACTGCATTAATGATGTGTTTGATAAAATTGTCCAAACAGAATTGTTGGAAACTTTTGCTCTTAAAACATGAACCACTATCGGATATTATTCGTTTCGGATATCCAAACGAACAAAATATATTAGACAGAGAACTTATTACCTCTCGAGCTCTCGTGGTTTTCACAGGAACTGCCCAAGTGAATTTTGTGAAGGAGTCGACAACCATTAGCAAATAACAGTTACCTGCACGGCTCTTGCAGAACGGTCCCAGATGATCGATGTGCACTGTATGCAGTGGTTCTGCGATCTTCTCAATCGGGTGAAGCTCACCTTCAGCTCGCCCATACTGACTCCTTTTGTACAGACAATCTAGACAGGCGTTTACATACTTACGAATAAATCTAGTCATACCAGGGAACCAAAAGGTGTCCTTTATGATCTGTTCACAGCGTTTTAACCCGGGATGTCCAATACAGTCGTGAAATTTTCGCAACACGTTCCATCTCCCGTACTTAGGTACAACCAATTTTTCCTTACCACCTGCAATTACTCTATACAACCGCTCTTCTTTTAACTTATAATTGTTTTTAATATCGGGCTCGGCCTCACCTGATTCCAGTTTGGTTGTGATGATACGAATCTTTTCATCTTGATTTTGAAGACAGACAATCCAATCAAAGACATCAATAGTGTTGATATCAATTACTTGCGAAGGAGGTTCGACCGGACTTCTGCTGAGTGCGTCTACGTTGCTATGGGACTTACCAGGTTTATGTTCTACTTCCATGTCGTATTCCTGAATGAGTAACCACCATCGTGCTATCCTCGGTGTTAAATCCTTTTTCTGGAAGGTGTAACGCACTGCAGAGCAATCTGTGACCACTTTAAAATGGTTACCTACCAGGTAAATTCGAAACCGTCTTAAAGACTCCACGACTGCCAAGGTTTCGAGCTCGTAAGAATGATACATCGATTCTTCTTTGCTCGTTTTACGACTGAAGTAGGATATAGGTTTTAAATTACCGTCTTGATTTGAAGGAGAATACCAGCTAATCCTCTGCTACTGGCATTTGTATGTACCTCGATGTCACCTTCTCGGCGAAAGAGAGAGAGAAGGGGACGAGTTGTTAATACCTTTTTTAACTCCTGGAAAGCTTTTTGTTGTAGTGGGCCCCACTCCCAGCCAACATTTTTCTGCAGCAACCTGTATAAATCGTAAGCAATACCTGCATAGTTTTGGACAAACTTTCTGAAGTAACTGGTGAGGCCCAGGAACATTCACAGCTCATGAATGTTAGTCGGCTCCTTATACGCCAACACTGCCTCAATTTTTTTACTACCTGCTCTGATACCTTCCTCACAGATTTCATAGCCCAAGTAATCAATTTTCGTTTGCAAAAAGAAGCATTTCTCCAGATTCAAAGTTAACCCTGCATCTTTAATTATTTGCAATACTACCTTCAAAAGATCAAGACCTTCCTCTATGGAGTTTGTAGGGAGTAGCACATCATCAATATACGGCAAAACCTTGTCATGACGCAGAGTTGAAAATATACGATCCATCAAACGCTGGAATACTGCAGGAGAATTCGCGAGACCAAATGGCATACGGAGAAATTCGTAATGCCCCTCAGGTGTCACAAATCCAGTTTTATGAATAGAGTCTTTAGCTACCGGAATCTGATAAAACCCTTGAGACAAATCGAGGCTTGTAAAATACTTTTTACCACCAAGCTTTTCGATGTGCTCCTCTATGACCGGCAAGGGATATTTGTCTTTTACTGTAATACTGTTAAGTTTCCTGAAGTCAACACAAAGACGAAAGTCTCCATTTTTCTTACGTACCAGGATAATTGGGCTCGCGTAATTGGAGGTAGATTCCCTAATGTTTCCATTAGACAACATATCCTCAATCTTCTCGCTCATTATGGTCTTCTCAGAATAAGATAACCTATAAGGCCTATAACATACCGGCTTATCGGAATTTAATTCAATGTTAAGCTCGACCTTGTTAGTTACTCCCAATTCACGCGTGTCTTCTGAAAAACAATCCGAAAACTCTTGCAAAATTTGACTCAATTGATTTAAAACCGATGGATCCTCAATCCCGCATTTAATCTTACTAACATCTACTTTCATTATCGGATTTTCAGAGACATTTGTGTCTTGAGGAGCAGATACGGATGTTTCTTCAGCTACATGCCCCCTAACTAGCAACTGTCCCTTTTTGAAAACCAAGGGATTCGTACCTTGATTTATAACCAAGACAGAATTAACCGGAGCAGAGTAAAGAGAAGAGGGAATGCTGTACTCCACATCATTATAATTACAAGAACGAGCATCTACAAACAATACAGTGGAATCTTGAAGAACCTCGTTACTACCAGTTTCCACAAATTGAGCCATATTTGCAGGAATAACTGTATCCGAGGAACACACCAATCTCACCTTGGAAACTTCTGCATCTGCACTAATTGAAGTTATGTGGACTACCTCCTCGTTGGCAGGCTCCTGCTTGACCCCCTCGAAGGTAACCGTTGATCCTTAAATAACTAACCTGTACAAGTCATTATTAAGAACTGGCTGACCTATAAAGATATCGGCTCCTTTCAGGGGAATGTTGACCACCACTGCTTCAGATTTAACGTTAACTCCGTCGATAATGAGCTCTACTGACACTTTACCACAACAGTTGACGTGGGCCACAGGGTAAAGCACATTAATGGACATGTTGCATGGCTGTAAATTGAGATTAAGTTTACGAGAGCACTCCAATGTAATCACATTCCGACGGGCCCCCCGAGTCTAAATACGCTCTTACCTCATGACCATTTAAATTGATGTTCTTATAATAGCAATCATTTACCTGGGAGTCAACAAGATTCACCGAAGCCTTCCGGAAACACTGCTCCGTCTTGTGGTTCGTCTTCCCGCAGACGTCACATTTAACAGCGTTGGGATTCTTCGGACAGGACCACACGACGTGACCTGCTTCCTTGCACAAAAGACAGGTTACCGATGGTTTGTTTGCTGATGATGTAGGCTTCTGTTCTCCTGCGATCACTTCCTTTGACCCACTTGGAGCGTTGAAATCTTTGCCACGCGTTGGATATTGTCGGTTTGGAGGTCCCTTTTTCTCATCGTTCATACACAAGAACTGAGAATATAACTCACCAGGGGTTCTGTAGTTACCTGCTCTAGCTGAGGTTTTTAAGTGAAATGGTAGCCCTTCGATCAAACATGACACAGCCTTGTCACCCGTGATTTCGCATTTCGTTAACATGTTACATTTAGAATAAAAATAGTGTGTCATTGTCTCAGTGAATAATTTCTTTCTATTGATCATTTCCTTAAGAGCCTCAGCATAATCCAGGTTTTGAGGAAAAGCCTCAAGAATCCGTTCCTTCCATTCAAGCCATGTCATCTCGTAACTCCGTAGAGCATTATGCCACATTTTTGCTAAACCCGACAGGCGTGACTGCATATAATAGCTTTTAACACTATCAAACCAACCATGAAATGCGCCGAGTTGTTCAATTTTGTTGAGCCATTGTTGCGCTGGTAGCTCCGACTTCTCAGGATCAAACTCCGGGTGATATCAGGTTTCACCATTACACCATAATAATTTGGATTGATCCTACCAGGTTCATCCAGCGCAGCAGGCCGCTCACGATCCACAGATTCTCGCGGCCGCCATGGAGCCCAACGCCTTGGTGTACGCTCACGACTGCGCCTGCGGGTACTGCTGCTGCGTTCTCTTCGTTCCAGTCGCGTGTTGTCCCACCGCACCGGGCTACGGGACCTGCTCCTACTACGTGAATCCATATCCCACTTCTGAAAATGTTAAACAATTGTTAATAAAGAAACAACACCCAATGTCCTGACCTGAGCGAGTCATTTATTCCAACATCGCTACGCCTATTATTTATTAATAGCAAACACCTAAAAATGCAATTATTGCTTAACTACTTGCGCTGATATCTCAGTTGAGAGTAGATTCAAATAAGGGTACTTTGTGAAGGTTAATTTATAATAAGGAAAACCATATCAAAATCAAATGCACGTTTATTAAACTATAACCTTCATATTCACGATAATTAAAACCATAATTCACAATAATAATTAAATCTAGAAAACCTAGCTTCCAAAGTGATGAGTACTAAATACTAGAATACCTAGGTATTCTAGTATTACTGGCAATATTATATAGGAACACTAAATTAAAAGGATTCTCAACAATTTAAACCACACAACTGAATCATTAAACCTACTTTAATTGAATTCAAATAATAACTCGTAACCCTATTCGAATTACGACACTTAACCAATAAAGCCAATCACAATCACTATAGTTAACGGTTAAATGCAAAACGCTATCTAAATTAAAGATTAATATTAAGGACAAACGTGACCGTTATTTAAATACAATAAGGAAAGCAACCGAAAACCGGTAGATACTAATTGTAAAATCAACAAACAGCGAATCTACCAAGGACACAGGTAATAACTATAAAGACTAAATCTAGTACTTATCTTTTAGCACTATCCTTAACCAATCACTTTACACTTGCATTTTCGATGAAGGTTCAAAGCGTAAAGCCCACGTCGGTCTACATTTTCGAACGGCTGGATAACGAACTCCCCTCCAATAATCTGGTTACAGTTGCCTCGACCAATCACGTTGCGAGGTGCCCGTGGCGTGATTGGTACGAACGCCTCCGATTGGTCCGTTTTGGCGGGAATGCTGGCGCCATTGTTGCACGAACGAGCGCCCTCTTGCGGCCACGATGGGAAAGAAGTGGTTTGACGTGTTGATGGCAGTGACGTTGCTCCATTGACGCAACCGTCGCGCCATCTATAGGCTGTTTGAGAGACTCTTGTATGGCCGTTATTGACACTAGAGAGGTAAATACCTACAGAAATATATAAAAATAGCCTCGAAAATAAAAATAACTGTAAAAACGCGTTCAGGAAATATTACATAACGGATGGGAATGTGTGATGACAGGTGTTACCTGATAACTGTTTACTTACTACCTTATTTGTTCCTTTTGTGTCTAGTTAGTCTAGTATATAAGTACCATACAAACATTCAACATGCAGTTTGAGATTAGTGATGCATTTGCACTAGATCTCGTTCAAACCAATTTTCGGTGGAAGTTTACATGGTAATGTACATCATATATTTTTTTTAGTTTTATCATTCTGTTATTTTAGAAGTTACAGGGGGGGGACACATTTTACAACTTTGGAAGTGTCTCTCGCGCAAACTATTCAGTTTAGAAAAAAATGATATTAGAAACCTTAATATCATTTTTGAAGACCTATCCATAGATAGATACCCCACACGTATGGGTTTGATGAAAAAAAAAAATTTTTGAGTTTCAGTTCTAAGTATGGGGAACCCCAAAAATTTATTGTTTTTTTTCTATTTTTGTGTAAATCTTAATGCGGTTCATAGAATACATCTACTTACCAAGTTTCAACAGTATAGTTCTTATAGTTTCGGAGAAAAGTGACTGTGACATACGGACGGACAGACGGACAGACAGACAGACAGACAGACATGACGAATCTATAAGGGTTCCGTTTTTTGCCATTTGGCTACGGAACCCTAAAAATGGTACCCACTACGTTTGTATAGATAAGCGGTCACGTGACTTCGTCCCCTACTTTAGTCTTCATTGTAGTTTCCTATGGTATTTACAACATACTTGCAATATAATATTAATTTCTATTAAAGCTAATAATATAACATTATTATTGCTGTGATTCAATACTTTGTGCAGGAAGCTCATCTGAAACAAAACAGAAAATTAATAAGGAACCTCGCACCAAACTTCCTCGCGTGCACCACATTGGCCAGTCCGATTTCGTCTTTAGAAATGCAACGCGCGCATCGAACCTAATAATTCTCAGAGCGGCTTTCTCCTAAGATTTGTAGTATTAGCTGTTATTGTGTAAAATCACAGGACCCTTTCAACCATTTTCGGTTATACTTGGCGCCCAACATTCGGATTGTTTTGCTTTAATATACTTATCAAAGATCCCATCGTTTTCAACCTACCGCACTTGGATTATCCCATTGAATGAAATTTGTGTTACCTACCTACTTTAACATATAACGGATAATTCTAAATCTTGACTTCAAATCTCTAGCCTATAGATATTTATTCGGTACCAGTACCAATCTACTCTCATCGTGTCCTGATTTATTCATTTTTTTCATTTCTCCTTAAATTTTGCTTTTCCAGAGAATTCCATTTAAGGAATGAGTCTTCCGTAGGTAATAAAGATTACCATTTATAGTAGGTACTCTCACACTGCGATTTCACTCGAAAATTTAATTGGAAAAATGTACCGGGTATCCGGGTACATTTGTAGTAGGTACCTGCGGTATCTTTCTGAATTATAGCACATTGGATGCCTCAAAAGTAGTATGTCTCACGTATTCGGACTTTACTTAGTTGGTTTGTGGGCTATAGGGGAAGCAGGGGTAATACCAGTCACCGGGTAATGGCGCTCACCTCAATAACTTGATATAACTGGCTCCTACGATCCCGGCGTTCGGGTGAAAGGGAGCGGGGAGTGACGCTTGAACCAGTGGCAACGTTCCCCGCCAGTCCGTGCGAAACACATGAGAGTGAGAGTCGTTTGTTTGTTTCGAGCTCCTTCGATCTAATTTTTCGCTGGATATTTTTGTCGGGAAGTTGAAATTCTACAAACTTTTACGTTGCGTGTCCGATTGTTTGGATCGTTAAGCTATTCAAGTTCAAGGCCTAGTTGATATTATCTTAGTCTGCGTGGAATTTATAATATGAGTAGCTTACTTTTTATCCACCATTTGCTTATTATTCATAGATTACAAAAACTTCCACGGACCTTTTTTTATCTGAAATAAAAGCTCTCCTTTTTCCTTCCTCGGTACCTACTCAGAAAATTATGGGTACCAAATTTCAACAAAATCAGTTTAAGCTTGAAGAGGTAATGAGCATGAGCAATACAATAAACACATAAATAGTGCAATTGTAACAGTGCGGTTCGTTGTTTTAACCACGCTTCCAAATTCACACATTCAGTTTTGTTTTTCAAATGGGCTGAAAACAAAATCATCTAGCACCAGCTTAGAAGAATCAATCTCACTGCGTACAAAAATCAAGCGGTTACGTACGGAGATATCAAGGTTACAGAAAAAATCTAAGTCATTTGCAGCGAGGCTGGCAAATGCCGAAGACTTATCAACCAATCCTGCATTCCAGGACCAGCGCGACTTTTTATCCAAATGCAGCAGCAAGCGAAAAAAACACCAAAAGGACGACGCTTCACTATTGAAGAAAAGGTGCTGTCTATATCCGTTTATAAAAAGAGTCCAAAATGCTATGCATTACTACATAAATATTTTACGTTGCCATCTATAAAAGCTATGAAGCGCTTACTGGGCCAAATAAAACTTCGACCAGGCATAAACCCTATAATTTTCAAAAAAATTAAGGAAACTGTTGCGAAGCAAAACATATCTGACAGATTATGCAGCCTCATGTTCGACGAAATGTCATTAAAACCGCAGGTTTCTTATAATGCGCAAAAGGATAGAATGGAAGGCTTTGCTTCAAAGAGTAGTATAATATATATATGAGAAAGAGAGCCCTCTCGTGGAACTTTTTTGTATCCATTATGAAGCGCCATCTGTAAATCTGAACACACAATATTAACGTCAATATTCATACCTACAGGGCCTGTTTACACATTGATTAATGTTTAATATGAGTTCATACATTTGCTACAAATGTATATACATTTGCTACAAATGTATAAACTCACACTAAACATTAATCAATGTGTAAACAGGGTCATATATAATTTGTTATATCAAGAGTTTTGCTCTTCTTACCCATTAATCAACAACTTTATTATAATATTTGCTTGCTATAGGTATATATTGGCAAGCAGATATTTTAAAGTCCAACAGGTAACGTAAGTACAATACAATGATATCCAAGAATGATTTTAACAAGAAAATTATAATAAAGTAGCTTATTAAATACCGGATAAAATAAAATAACAAGGTAAGTATAAATGGGAAAGAGAAGATAGTTGATATTTTATAAGCGGCCAAGTGCGAGTCGGACTCGCCCATGAAGGGTTCCGTATTTAGGCGATTTATGACGTATAAAAAAAAACTACTTACTAGATCTCGTTCAAACCAATTTTCGGTGGAAGTTTACATGGTAATGTACATCATATATTTTTTTTAGTATTATCATTCTCTTATTTTAGAAGTTACAGGGGGGGGGGACACACATTTTACCACTTTGGAAGTGTCTCTCGCGCAAACTATTCAGTTTAGAAAAAAATGATATTAGAAACCTCAATATCATTTTTGAAGACCTATCCATAGATACCCCACACGTATGGGTTTGATGAAAAAAAAATTTTTGAGTTTCAGTTCGAAGTATGGGGAACCCCAAAAATTTATTGTTTTTTTTTCTATTTTTGTGTGAAAATCTTAATGCGGTTCACAGAATACATCTACTTACCAAGTTTCAACAGTATAGTTCTTATAGTTTCGGAGAAAAGTGGCTGTGACATACGGACGGACAGACAGACGGACAGACGGACAGACGGACAGACAGACAGACAGACAGACAGACAGACAGACATGACGAATCTATAAGGGTTCCGTTTTTTGCCATTTTTGCTTTGCTTGCAACCGTGACAAGGCGTTTGCGGACCACGCCTTAGTCTTTATGGTAAAAGGAATCAAACATAATTTTAAGCAACCGATTGCCTACTATTTTACGACAGGTATGAAGAAAATGGAATTAAAAAACATTATTATGGATGTTATCAAACACGCACAAAAATCCGGTCTCATAATCGTGAACACTGTTTGTGATCAGAGCCAAGTAAATGTTGGAGCCATCAGGAAACTAGTAAATGACACACAAAAAAAAATATAAACAGAAAGTCACCATATGATCATTTTAAAGTAAACGGCAAAACATAATCCATATTTATGACACTCCCCATTTAATGAAGGGAATCAGGAATAATTTACTTTCCAAGGACATGCGCTACGTCATAAACGGGCAAGAGAAAATAGTTATGTGGCAATATTATGAAATGTTATATGCCGCCGACCGAACGTATGGAGAACTACGGCTAGTAGACAAGTTTACCGAAGAGCATGTTAATCGACAAAAAATAAAAAAAATGCGAGTGAAATTAGCGACACAATTATTTAGCCATAGCGTAGCTGTAGCTGCTGAACACCTATTAGCCAGTGGCGATCTGCCTCAGGAGTGTCGTCAATTAATTGACATTACTTTGATGCTCGACGACCTATTCGACAGCTTGAATGGAAATACCATAAGTATTCCTAAAGGAAAAAAATACAAAGGATGCGTGAAGCGGAATTCGCCACATCATAAACTATGGCAAAACTGTAAAACAATTTTAAAGACAGTAACATTTATAAAAAAACAAGAAATGAGTGGGAATAAAATGCGAAAAATCGAACAGACCGTCCCATCTGTTATTAATTTAATTAAAACTATAGAAGGTGTAGAAAGAATATGGACAGTTTTGTCGGAAAGGTTTGGTTTTGACATTTTATTAACCCGACACTTAAATCAGGATCCCTTAGAAAACTTTTTCGGGAACATTCGCAGCTATGGGGCAAGAAACAACGCACCTAATACTACGGCGTTTGAAGCCGCCTTTAAAGCGCTTTTATTAAACAACTATAACTCGCCCCATTCAAAAAATGCCAACTGCGAAGATGACTCAAATAAATGTCTTCAAACACTAGATTTCTTTCTGAAAGAAAAACATGCAGACGTTCCACCTGAAAAGGATGTAGAATGTAATGCTGAGGTTTTCTCTTGTGACAATTTACAAGAATCCGATGCGGGTCAGCGGAATTATGTGTGTGGATGGGTACTGACTAAATGTCTTAAAAATGTCGTCAAAAGGTGTGAGACCTGCAGAGAAAGCCTAGTTGATGGACAAGACGCAGACAAAAAAATGCCTTTATTAAAGCAAAAGAATATAGCACGAGGCGATGGCATTGCTACCCAAGCGAGGATTTTGTCAATTTTTTTCATGACATACAAAATATTACAATTTCATTTAAAAAAAAATGTGCCGAAAATTAGCTTGAAAAAAACCATTACCGCAATAACTGATGTGTTGGTTGATTATCCTTTTAAATGTTTTATACATAAAGATAAACTGACCCAATATTTCACAAACACTACAATAAATGTTTTACTGTACAGTTGGTGCAGATCAGTTAATCACATATTATGTGGTAAATTAATATATAATGATGACGAAGACGAAACTAAGAGAGCAGCACAATCATATTACAACAAACATAAACATTACAAAAATAAAATATGTTAAATCGAGTTGGCACTGGTATAATGCATATTTTGAGGCTCTTTTATTCTTCTGGCGTAGAAATTTATTCAAATTCAAAAAGCAATAAACATATTTACCTACTTTATATTATGTTTTATTTTTCCATTACTAGTGATTGATAACATTAACCTTTTCCACATAATGTTAGGTCTACTTGGGCGGTTTACAAGTTTTTTGTTTGATTTCTTGTAAACAATTAAAGTTATTTGTTACAAGAAACCAAACAAAAAATGGACTTGTAAACCGACCAAGTAGACCTAATATTATGTGGGACGAAAGTACACGTATGGATGCATATGTAGTTGTGCACGCACACACTTAGTTTCGGCGGAGAATCAGAGATGGCGCTTTCAAATGAGTTTCCATAAAATGCTTCAAGAGGGCTCTCTGTACCTATATACCATGAAGTTATATTTTTTAAACTGGAGCGAGTTGTCACTTTTTTTGCCATACTAATTTGAACCTTATCACTGAGAGACAGAAAGTTGTTCGTACCAGACTAGAGAAAACGGTCCACTTGAGATAGAAAAACCCGAGCCCTGTGTCTCACTCGCACATGTTGCCAATGTTAAAAAGATACCATTGTGGTAGAAATTATATCATTAAACTACTGAATTTAATTACCTTCTTATACAATTTTAGTGTTATATTCAGATTACAGTTCTGATATATTTTAAGTAATTTGTAAATAATTATGATGCCAATATTATTAATTGATTAAACCAAGCGCATACACAGCAAAAAAAAACCTAAATTTTAGTATGGTAGGATTTGTAGTAACTTTAAATATTAATTGGTATCCCCAACTTGATGACATTTCTTCAAAACACGTGAATGCGAAATTTCTTAAATATTGTGAAGAAATGTTATGTTAAAGGTTGTTGGAGTGAAATAATTGCTAATTGTGGAATATTGTTTCACAAGAAAGCCACAATTATTACATTTTACTATAAAAATACAAGACAACATTGTCAAACTCATTAGGGTGACTATGATGTCGGCACGTTGTGAATCGGTCTCACAGAATTCTTATTATTAACGTAGGTAATGTAAAAGTAAGTTTAACTTAATAGGTATGTCTTTATTTCGGCATGTTTAATTTAAGATTTGTTATAGAATACCTAATTGAAGGGATGTTTACAAAAACAACATAACTGATTAGAGCGGTTGTCATTTTTTTTAAGAACATGTTAATCGTTTCAGGTGTCAACCAGTGTAGTCAGTTATGTTGTTTTTGTAAACATCCCTTCAATTGCCAAAATTAAAAACCAACGTGCTTAACTCCTTAAACATTACAGACTCTCATTTATACATAATATTTTGTTACGGAAAAGGTGTGTCAAACTGTTTATATATATGCAATCGATTCTTTATAGGTAGGACACATTTCCGTCAATAGAAAAAAGGCACCAACTTTAAAAAAAACGTCATATTTGCTAAACAGATCTTCAATGACGCTTACACTTAAAAAAAGCTGAAGTGGACAAAAGGGAAGCCTACCTTTATGAACATACCATGAGTGAGTGCTAAAGAGGCCGACTACAAATGAAAGAAAAAACCCGACTACTTAAAATTTCACTTTATTTAGAAAATGTCACACCCTACTGATATATTTCATGTTATCCTAATATCCCACATACAGATGTCTTATGGTCACCCTAATTAGAACGAGATGCAGGGCTCTAGTTTGACTTCTCATGTGGACACAATTTTTGGTCAATGTACTCGATCCAGTTTATTAACTCTAAATCCGTGCTATATACTTACTTTACTCTTTGATACCTACATTGTTTCAAAATGAGTCAAACTCTTTGGTAAGATAAATGGTTTTTCATTAAAAAAAATTTTGAACTTTGATTTGACAATGTCAATCATTCAATAAATGGTTATTGCAAGCACTCTGGCGAAAGTCTCCTTATAAAAATCGTTGTATGAAGTTTAAGCTAGCTGGTATGGCGGATATATATATCTTGCTCTAACAGCGGCATCCCTTTCTCACTTACCTTCACATCCGCCATTGTCCGCCATGATTTATGTTTACTGTTCGCCGGGCTTTTTGAATCGTGCATTTTTGTGTTTAAAATCTGTTGATATTTACTGATTTGACGTAACAGTTACGACCATAACTTGGTTTGAGCCCGTGAATGTGTACCTATTATGTGTTCTAAAGCAAATATGCACTACAAAACGTGTGAGATTTGCGGTTTAAAGGCCGGTCGTGTTGGTGGTTGGTGGTCAAAAACGAACATTTATGGCTAAATTTCCATTGGATGAAGATAGGTAAGTTCAAAAATCTATTTGTTTTCTACATAAAACACATAACGCATGTTTCTTTAGAAATTAAAAGAAATTCTGGAATAAAATAATATCATTGTAAAAGTTAGTGCGGTAAGTACTTACCCAGATAATATCGATATTTTTTCTGACCAGTTCTTAGGTCCATGTTCTTGAAAAATGTTTTGGTTTCCCTTGCCATGGGTATATATAAATAGAAAGAGACGAGCAAAAACACTACTTGACTAAAATAACCCGAGTATAATATATTTCTATTAATATGGAAAAAAATAGCTCCTTTCCAGATGTAAAAGATGGGTTAAAGTGACGGGTAATGAAGATTTAGCCTATGTGCCTATTGAAAATCAAGCAACCATGACTGACCGACTGCTGAGGCGACTAAGCCTCTTATTAATCAGAAACGAATGCCGAATTAAAAATAGATCTTTCGCGGAATTAGAAGACCCCTTAGTAGACACTGTAAAAAATGGTCAACAACAGGGTATATCAAATTAGTATATAAATATTATTTTAAAAGATCTAATAAAATTAATTAATTAAAAAGAAAACTGTTGTTATCATTTATTACAATCATACTTTTCGTAACTTCTAAGTAAAAAAATAGTAGTTACGAAAAGTACTTACTGCGAAAGTTTAATAATTAGTCTAAAAGCAACGCATTTTTTTTCAAATTATCGATATCGATAAAAATATCTAACAGTGTGTGAAGCACATCCCTTTTTGTTGCTCATGTTGGCAGCAGTGCCGTCCACATCTGCTGTCATCAAGCTGTCATAATTTCTGTCCTATTGGTACAGGATTCTAGCATACGCTTCATACTACTCAGAATTTTAGGTGGCTAGTATGGAAGTCCCGTCTCTTAAAACGTAGTGATTATATTCTCTTTGATTGCAAGGCCCCAACGTTGTCGGTTCTCAGTACAAAATTTATCCGTCATTTTGGTGGTGGACAAGCTGTGTATGTGTGCGTTAAAATGTGTATGTGTGAGTTTATTACACGTTTTTAGGGATGTAGATTTGTCGATTTTAATCATGTTATATATCGATAATATCTACCCAGCGGAAGGGAATGGCGATTAATGGCACAGTGAGTGAAAAATTTACACTCATTAGACTGTAAATAGTTACATATTCTAAAACAACATTCACCTGTGAAAGCTTAAACATTCCACTTCAATATCTTTTTCTTCCAGCGTGATTTGCACCTACCTACACGTCAACGTCATTGTAAAAATGTAATATTTAGTTAAATATTATGTAATATTTAGCAACGTCACAAACACGGTCCGTAAGGATTTTCTATTCAAGAAATTATTATTTTGTAGCAATTTTCAATCCTGCTTTTAAGTAATTAGCAAAACATGACATGACAATATGAATTTGGCATTTAGGATAGAAAAATAATAAGTGCTAAGAGTTCACCCGGACCAATATAATCGAATAAATACTACGGCGAATTCCGAATTCTGCCGGACCTCCGGGGTTGCTCCGCACCGGTTCATCGCCATCAGGGCTCGGTGGCTCTTACATTTTTTTCCCTGCTGTACCTTATACACTTTGGTTCCCTGTGTTCCCTGTTCACAGGCCATTTTCGAAAGAGGGCCCTCAGGGCCGGTGTACCATGAATTTCCGCCGTTGATTATGGTAATATTGAACTCACAAAACATACTGGTTGGTATGAATACAGTACGTATGTAAATACAATACAGGCGAAAATTTAAACGGTGGTACCTAGCATAGGACCTAAGAAGTGTATTAAGGTAAATTTTGCTTAGAAATACATTTAAAAAATGAACCCTACAAAATAATTCGACCCGCAATGTAAAGCAATACATTACTGGTCGGTAAATTTTCAAAAAATTATAACGGGGTCATAATTAAGAGGAACTTATAAAGAACTTCTAAATTAATGATTACACGGATAAATTCTATATCGGGTTTAATTTATCGCCCGTATTGGATTTACACACTGTATCTATATAACACTGTATCTGTATGTATACTCTATAGTTATGTTATAATGGTTATCTGTTCATTTTAGGTAGTTTAAATCCTTTCAAGTAAAATTTAAATTGTAAAAAGGCCGTATAGTTTATCGTTATGGCTTTATCGTCGTGGCCACATGCCTCTGGCTCCTCATTGTAAATCGTACATAAAATGTGTCTGTGTGTGTGTGTTTATAATATTATATCTATGGGTTATTGTTATAAAATAAGTAATCGTTATAAAGATGCCTCGTTTAACGAATTTTAGTGCGCTGGAATTAATCGACATGGTTTTAATTTACCTATGGTAAACTTGGAGGATATAATCAAATGGTGAAGCATTTCAAAACGGTAATAGAGCTTTAGCTTTCTTAGTGTGAAGAGGTTTTATGAGCACTCGACATTGGCTTGACAATCTAATTTTAAATAGGTATAGAATGTCAAATTTGAATATTTATGGTATTCAAATTTAAGAATTTCAACTTAATACTTCCAATTGTCTAAACAAAAACTCATGTTATAAATATATGTTTGTGTAAAATCAATAATAAATAATGTTGTAGTAATCAAGAAGTGCCTTCAAGTATTTTTAATAAAACTCCAAGGACCTCCTGTAAATATTTACAAGCTTTATACAGAAAGCGATTCCCAAATTGAAGAGTGCCAAGTAACGCTCGAGTAATCGTAAACGCGTGAACAGTTACTGGAAGGTTGGTGGTGGTGGTGAAGTGAAGGAAGCAGTTGTTAACAATGAGCTTCTAGTTCCAGCACAAGACACGTGGAGAATCGATACCTGAGACAAAACCGGCGAAATTAAACCTTTTGTTTGGCCGTGCTTTTAACCGGTATGTAAATAATTTGCTGTTTGAAGTCTGCAGGACTATTATGAATGGCTTTATCCACGTGATAAAATAACTGTCACTTTTTAACACCGCGGGATATACAACTAATGGCGTAGCGCGAACTAATCTAGTGTGGGCGAAGTCGCATCTGACATTGAATGGAATTCCTTATTTTATTTTATCCACCCTTCTACATTGTTTATGATACACTAGTTTATAAGGGCTGTCTAGATTGTCTGTGGTCCCTCTTTCGATAACCCCGCTACACTCAGCCACACGTATGTTCTGTAATTTCCTATTATTTAATTATATTAATGTCTGAAGACTCCTGAAGCTTTTATTTCCACCACACCACCCACCACTGCCAGGCTCATCAGGTTATCGACCCAGTATTTTTTTAAGTGGTGTGGTTGGAACGCCGGAATCTTCGCCGCCTTGCCGCATGACAAAGGTAACCTCAAAAATCTATAAGGCTCATCTCAAACAGTGAACGCGTCAAATCATATAGCAACAGCAATGACAGAAGAATTGCGGCTGTACTCCTTCAGCAAATTGGAAGGTATCTCGAATTGGTCAACATGGAAATTCTATATGGAGATGGCGCTTAACATAGAAGGGCTAAGTAACTGTTTATTGGGCACGGAAGTGGAGGCAGCGAAAATCCAGAAAGCATTGGCAAGAATCTGCTTATCGGTGAAACCAGCATGCTTGCAATATGTACGCAATGCGAAGACGGCGGAAGAGGCTTGGAAGAACTTAGCCAGCGTGTTCGAAGATAAAGGTTTCTATAGAAGGGTATCGTTGTTACGGCAGCTACATCGCACACAATATGCTGATTTCTCAGACATGACCTCGTATATAGACGGAGTTACCACGTTAGTGCAGCAACTTGCCGATATTGGTAAAAACATAGAGGATGAGGAGGTCGCAGAGATGTTGCTGAGTGGCTTGCCACAGGACTTCGACATCGTCGTATCGAGCTTAGAGTCGGCGAATATATCTGCAAAACTCACGAGCGATTTGGTGCGTACCCGGCTTTTACAGGAAGAGCATCGACGTGGCAGTCAAGAGTCTCCTGATGCAGCGCTTACCGTTCGATCAAGTGTGAATAAGCTAAGAAAATGTCATTACTGCAATAAGCTAGGTCATATAAAGTCAAAATGCTTTAAACTTAGAAACGACAAGAAGAAACCTAAAAACGACGAACACGTGGTGTTAGTGGCAACAAGTGTGGACAATCAATTTAAGGTTAATCAAGTGTTAATTGATTCGGGGTGTAGTTCCCACATGTGGAAAGATTTCGGTAGCTTTATAAACTTTAAGAATCTGTCTGAAAGTGTAACTGTTGCAAATGGACAAAGGTTAACTTGTAAGGGTAGGGGAGATGTGTTTTTCAAAACCAAGCAAGGTTCTGTTACTCTAACAGATGTTATGTTTGTACCCGGGCTCTCAACCAATTTAATAAGTGTTAGTAAATTATGTGAGAAGGCCCTTTGTGTAAAATTTTTAAAAGATAAATGCCTTGTTTTGAGAGAAAGCACTGTCCTTCTTAGTGCCAGTGGAGTTAACGGGGTCTATAGTGTGGATAGTGAAGGGGTAGGCGTGTCTTATGATTCACAGGTGGCGAATGTGTCGACCAAGGAAGTGCCTGTGGACGTGCTACACAAGAGACTCGGGCACTTGAGCTACAGAGGTATGTGCACCCTCCGAGGGATGGTTTCTGGCTTAGCTTTTCAAGAGCATGATCTGCAAAGCTGTGTGTCATGCGCTGAGGGGAAGCAGAAAGTGGTGGCTTTTCCCAAAGGGGAAGCCACGCGCGCCAAACAGATCCTGGAGCTTGTGCACTCGGACGTGTGCGGTCCGTTCCCTGTATGCAGTCTTGGTGGATCAAGATATTTGCTCACCTTCACTGATGACTATTCTAGACGGGTGGTTGGATACTTCATGAAAAACAAATCTGAGGTAATGTCCAAATTTATATTATTTAAAGCTACTGTTGAAAAGCAAACAGGTTGTGTTATCAAGAGGCTTCGCAGTGACAACGGCGGGGAGTATTCTAGTCAAAAGTTTAGGGATTATTTGCAGAAAGCAGGTATAGTGCATGAAACAACTGTACCTTACAGCCCACAACAAAACGGTGTAAGTGAATCTCAAAATCGCATTCTTCTTGAAAAGGCACGAAGCATGCTCCAGGAGTCAGGCCTCGGCAAGCAGTTTTGGGCTGAAGCAGTGTCAACTGCTATCTATTTAAAAAATAGGTCACCCACAAATGCTGTGCCCGGTAAGACACCTGAGGAAGCGTGGTCGGGCAATAAAGTTGATTTGAGTCATTTGCGAGTGTTTGGCTGTAAGGCATTGTCGTTAATAGATGAAAGCAAGCGTGACAAATTAGATTCTAGATCAAAACATTGCATTTTTGTCGGCTATGCTGATCATTCTAAAGGTTATAAGTTGTTAGATCCCTTGAGTCCCAAGAAAGTCATTATATCTAGAAATGTTGTGTTCTTTGAGAATGAATTTATTAATTTGGGTAAAGATACTAAACCTGTCCCCGCTGGTGTTGTCCAATTTGACTTGTGTAAAACACAGTCAAGAGATATAGTTTTAGGAAATAATGATTTGTGTATAACACAGTCAGGTGATAATAATGTTTTAATAAATGATAATTTGTGTGAAACACAATTAAGTGATAGCAATATAATTTTGAATAATAATTTGTGTAAAACACAGTCAAATGAAAATATTTTAAATCTTGACATGTTGGACAATAATAATTTAGAAAATAATACGGATAATAAATCTAATGCAAGCAATGATATGATTTCAGACAAGGACCTATCATGGAGCAGTGCTGCTGATGACAGCGGGCCTGGCCAGCCCTCACCATCAGCGTCCCCCGATGCCCACATCACTGATGGGCAGGACACGCTGCTCGAGCCAGAGCCTGTGTCTGACAGCTGGAGTGGTCAGCAATCATCATCGGCTTCATCCTGGGACGTGCGTGACGTTCGAGGGGAAGGTGTGCCTACCGACCTGCAGCCTACGTCGGCAAGCGAACGCCCCGTACGGAGTACACGCAACAATAAACCAGTAAGGTACACTGATTATGATTTATCCGATTCTTCTATGTTTGTCAGTTCATCTCAAACTTTGAATGAACCTCAAACTTATGAGGAGGCAATGTCTAGCCCCCATAGGGAGGAATGGCTAGCGGCCATGCAATCTGAATATAATTCTTTATTATCCAACAATGTATGGACCCTTGTAGATAGGCCCTCGGGCCAAAATGTGGTTAAAAGTAAGTGGGTTTTTAAGTTAAAAAATGATTTTTCAGATACGAGGGACGTAAAGTATAAAGCTCGTTTGGTAGCCCGTGGTTTCTCGCAAAAACAAGGTATTGATTATGAAGAGACATTTGCACCTGTAGTCCGACATTCAACTATGCGTTTGTTATTTTGTATTGCAAATGAGTTAGATATGGAAATTGAACATATAGATGTAACTACTGCTTTCCTTCATGGAGACCTAGCTGAAAAGATTTATATGGAACAGCCAAAAGGATTTACCTGTAATAAAAATAAAGTTTGCCTTTTAAATAAAAGTTTGTATGGTTTGAAACAGGCAAGTAGAGTTTGGAACAACAAAGTAAATAATGTTTTGATAAATAATGGCTACATGCAAAGCAAATGTGAACCTTGTATTTATACTAAGAAATCTAATGGTAACTTAACAATGATAGCCCTTTATGTTGATGATTTTTATATATTTTGGAATAATAAAAATGAGAAAGACTTGTTATGTAATTTGTTACAGTCAGAATTTGATTCTAAGCAGCTAGGAAACTTGAGAAATTGTTTAGGTATTACAGTGTCTAGAGACAGAAAAAATGGGATATTAAAGTTATCCCAATCGGATTACATTAAGAAATTGCTTTCTAAATTTAATATGTCAAACTGTAAGAGTGTTGCAAGTCCATTGGCAGCTAACTGTAAACTCGAGAGACCCATAAATGATAAAGACTGTTTATCTGAAGATGTTTATCCATTTAGAGAATTAATTGGGTGTCTCATGTATTTATCTGTTTGTACTAGGCCAGATATTTCATATGCTTTGTCTCAGTTGAGTCAATTTTGTAACTGTTTTACTAAAGATCATTGGATAGCAGCTAAGAGAGTATTGCGTTATCTGTCTGGGACAATTGATTATTGTCTTGTATTTGTTAAAAGTGGTAATTTTAACATTTCAGTGTTCGCAGATGCTGATTTTGCTAATGATTGTGATAGAAAATCTTATAGTGGTTTTGTGATTAAAATAGGTGACTCAACTGTAAACTGGGAGTCGCGTAAGCAACGTTGTATAGCTCTTAGTAGTACAGAAGCTGAATACCTAGCTTTGGGTGACGCTTGCCGGGAACTTTGTTTTGTCAGAAATTTCATGAATGAAATTTTTGAGAAACATTCGTGTTGTATACTTTATAGCGACAACCAGAGTGCTTTGAGACTTCTAGAAATAAGAGAGTATTGTCATAAGAAAACAAAGCACATAGATCTGAAGTATCACTTTGTTAAAGATATAGTTCGAAAATGTAACATAACAACTAAATATTTGCCTACAGATAAAATGATAGCTGATATTCTAACTAAAGGTCTTTCAGGTCTTAAACACTCTAACTTTGTGCATGATTTGAACTTAAGAAATGTAGAATAGTAATGATGTCTAAAAATTTTTATTTATTTAATAGTTCAAATCTTAATTTCTGTATAATGTGAAGTGTGAGGGGAAGTGACATTGAATGGAATTCCTTATTTTATTTTATCCACCCTTCTACATTGTTTATGATCAGGGGTCGGACAAAAAGTGCGGATGACGTCAAACCACTTATAGGATGATTTCAAAAAGTATTTTTGATTTTCATAAACAATTATCACTTATCATTTATCAACCTCTTTATTAAACGATATCGCCACTTGAAATGAGTAAGTACGTTTTTGACTGACACATTGTCAATCAGATGAACAATAAATTGACTTCGTTATTGTTTAGCTATTGTATCTTCACGATTATATTTAGCTAAAATGTATATTTACTAATGTATAAGAAAACGCTCTAAAATGTCATCTGTACTCGAATATTGTGGCAATTTTCCGTTTTTGGAGGTACGTGACAAACACGTATACTGCTCTTGCTGTAATCAAGATATACCAACGAAGAAATTTATTTTATTCACTACATCACCCTACCACCTGTATTATTAATTCCATGGATTTATTTACGATTATTTTGTTACTTCATTAATACTACTTTGTTACTACATGTCACACGGAAGTTTAAATACAAACTCAAACATCATCCTGTGTGCAAGATTACGTCATTTTTACGTCATCGGCTCTTTTTGTCCGACCCCTGTTTATGATACACTAGTTTATAAGGGCTGTCTAGATTGTCTGTGGTCCCTCTTTCGATAACCCCGCTACACTCAGCCACACGTATGTTCTGTAATTTCCTATTATTTAATTATATTAATGTCTGAAGACTCCTGAAGCTTTTATTTAATTTCCACCACACCACCCACCACTGCCAGGCTCATCAGCATCTACTCATCATCAACTACTGAAGCTATATAGATTCGAAATTTGGAATAGTTATGAACAACGCTAACGCAAACTCATTGGAATTAGTTTGTTTTATTTTCTTTTTATTAATTATGGAAAATGCCCAATATAAAGAGAGGGCAAAGTCTGGTTACAAGGTCGAGTGGGATATCATTTGAAAGACCTCAAATTGATCATTACAAAACCATTTTTTGTTTTTCATAGAGAAAGTAATTGACTTATGAAGGAAACTGAGAAAAATGCTTATACCTAAAATCTAACTAATACAATATGATTTTTTTATTTATTATTAATTACACAGTTTGGTCGACATAGTGCCCAGCGCCTGCTTTTTTGTGAAAAGATTGGTGTCGTGGCCGAAAGGGCCAAGGACCACCACCAAGGACGAAAGGGAAAGGAAATTTACAGAAATAAGGATAGAGAAAAGCAATAATAGAGAACAGAAGTTGCAGCAAAACAATAACGCTATTACAGAATGTTTTGAGTTTATTGCAGGAGTTACCTACTAATAATAGTATTTAACTCCTGCAGGGTCTGTTCTTTTCCCAATGGGGGCGGCGAGAGTAGTACCCCACAGGTCTGCGCAGGTTAGGTTAGAATGATATGAATCTAAAAGTTACATTAAGACATAAACTTCATGGTTATTTCAATCATTTATAAAATATTTACAGACTGCCAATACTTAGTGTGAATAACAAATTCATATATTATAGGATATAATTGATGATATTTCAAAAGGCCCAGAACAGAGTTTAGCAGAACTTGCAAACCTATATCCATATACTTGGCAACAAACAATAGCCATTGTAAATTGAATGAAGGACAATGGAAAAAATATGTTCGAGATCACATTAAAATTACAATGTGCACAAACAGCAGAATCTGCAGAATCGCTTAGCGGCTTAGCTCTAATCTGAAAAGATGTGCAGAAAAACGAGCATGGCCAATGCGCAATCTATACATAGTCTATAATCTATCTATAGTTGTAATAAATGCCCTTTCTACATATTTTCTTTGGTATTTAAACCACGACTTGGTACAGTCACCGTCAGACAGGGTTGGGCAGTATTTCAATTACATGTATTTGAAATACGTATTTGAAATACAAATTAGTATTTTGTATTTGTATTTCAAATACTACCTCAAAAGTATTTTGTATTTGGTATTTCAAATACTGCACTCACATGTATTTAGTATTTTGTATTTCAAATACTTCAAGCTTCAAAATACATTTCTATAAATACATTTTATTAAATTCTATAATCCTAAAATGTCTAATCTCTCGCACAAGCTGTGAGCCGACCGCGAATCTCCGATCCAGCCGAGATACAATTTTCATTGGCTGGATACTGGATCTATATTAGGTCAACTTCTGCGTGGAACTTTTCGTTTAAATCTAGGGGATAGGGTCATTGCAGTAGTTTCCGTCCATGCACTAGTTTTCGACGACTTGACGGATTATCAAATATATATTTCATTTTTAATTTACTACTTTTTGCGAAATCTTCATCTTCCTCGCGTTGTCCCGGCATTTTGCCACGGCTCATGGGAGCCTGGGGTCCGCTTGGAAACTAATCCCAGTAATTGGCGTTGGCACTAGTTTTTACGATAGCGACTGCTATCTGACCTTCCAACCCAGAGGGTAAACTAGGGCCGTAATTGGAATTAGTCCGGTTTCCTCACGATGTTTTCCTTCACCGAAAAGCGACTGGTAAATATCAAATGATATTTCGTAAATAGTTCCGAAAAACTCATTGGTTCGAGCCGGGGTTCGAACTCGCGACCTCCGGATTGCAAGTCGCACGCTCTTACCGCTAGGCCACCAGCGCTTCCTTTTTGCGAAATATCATTGTTATATGTAGACAGATATATTGCTTAGACGCCTTAGACATAAGGATTGAAATCAGTCCAAATTTGTGCAGGAATGTAGGTATATATTTAAATTTCGTCAAGTGGACGTAAACTAGAGCTGGACGAAAACTAGCGCAATGACCCTATAAGTTTATATGAAAGGATATTCGTTAACGTTAAAACTAAATGCTAAACAAAAAAATAAATAAAGGTATATTTTGTAATTGAAATACATTATTTTAAACACTGTAATTTGTATTTTGTATTTCAAATACCCGTCACCAAAGTAGTTTGTATTTTGTATTTCAAATACTTTTAAAAATGTATTTTGTAATTTGTATTTCAAATACGTGGAAGCCAGTATTTTGCCCAACCCTGCCGTCAGATATATCGGAGCTGCCAAGGTGCTCAAAATATGTGAACAAGCACTTTAACTCCTTGACAATGGAGGCGTGTTCAGATATATGTGAGCGCCTTAGCTGTTCCGATATATCTCTGATGGCGACTGTACTAAGTGCCAGGACTATTTCAGCTAGCCATTTCCCTTTGACTTCTTTGGATTTAGACCACGAGTTATTCCACCGTCTAATCATAAGGTACTAAGTCGGATTGAAATACTTTTAAATGACAAACTTGGATATGTTCTGTGTTTTCGCAAGCTTGTCTACAAGTTCGGAACCAGAAATGTTTGAATGTCCCGGAATCCAGCAAAATTCCCAACAGTAATATTTCTTTTTAATAAATAACTTAAACTACTTCTTAACTTATAAATTAAATAATTTTAATTTTTTTAAGTTCTCGTAAAGCGCTCATGGAATCAGATAGAATTAAATTTGTTGGTATGAAGAGGGTGGATATGCAATCGACACTGGCTTGACACATTTAATTTGAACATAGAAGCTCAAGTTTGAATGATGTTTAATTCAAACTTGAGAATGTCAACTTACTCTACTTCCATAAGCCGTCATGAAATGTTGTGTTTGTAAATTAAATAATAAATAATGTATTGACAAACTAAAGTGCCTTCCCGTATTTATAATAAACTTCCAAAGACCTCCCGTAACCATTAAGAGGTTATGAAGCCCACACGATAAAGTAAAATAAGTGATTTTAGTGTTTCAGGAAAACGATTCAGCTTTCGTACACAAATATTTCAGAAGATAAGCCTAGCAACGGAGTTGTTTACAAAATAAGGCTAGCAACCAGACTGACGTTTCAGAAACCGTAGGTAATTTTAAAAGATGGCAAATTTCGGACTGCCTAAATAAATTGAATTTAAATAAATTGAATTTTCGTGGCGTAAATTAGTAAAATTATTTCTGGACGCCAAAGGAGTTGGAGAAGACAGCGAAGATAAAGGTAAAGCCGCAAAGGCTAAATATTTTATTTTAAAATCAATAGATGAGAATATCTTACATTATGTTATTAATTGCTCAACTACAAAGGATATCTTCGATAAGTTAGATGTTGTCTTTAATTACAAAGTGGAAAAAGACAGCCACCTAAAGGTAATTGAATTCTACAACTATAAATTCAGCGGAGATATACTTCAGGATATTAGCAAACTTCAAAATATGTGTTTCGAACTACAGTCTACCACAAATAAAATAAATGATGACATGCTTATACAAAAGATTTTAACAATTTTACTAGCTAATTTAAATTTCTTTAGAACTGTATGGGAGGTAACTCCAAAATCTGACCAAACCATACATACTCCTCGTCGCTCAAGCAATAGGTACAGTCAACAAATGGTTTCGAACTGGAAGATGTACTATATGTTCCTGCAATTTCTAGAAATCTGATATCTGTAAGTTCAATCACTGATCACGGTGCTTCTGTACTCTTCGCTGGAAATAAGGTATCTGTAAAGAAACATAATAATATTATTCTTACTGGTTATAAAACTAGAAACGGTCTCTATGAAACAGAATTTTCTGCAAATATCGTTCGTGAGGTATTGTTCTCCGAGAATGTCGATATCTGGCATCGCCGGCTCGGTGACATATCGGATGTG
The DNA here is from genome assembly GCF_948474715.1 of Cydia amplana. NCBI lineage: Eukaryota > Metazoa > Arthropoda > Insecta > Lepidoptera > Tortricidae > Cydia > Cydia amplana. The sequence continues at coordinate 22,754,242 of NC_086096.1, read as the reverse complement.
CCGCGTCTAGCTAAAGTGGTAAACGGTATTAAAATTGGGGGGGCAAATCAAGAACATTTTTGCGAAATATGTGTCAAAGCGAAAATGACTAGAAAACCTTTCAAAAACAATAGATTTAAAGCTAAATTCCCTTTGGAAATAATTCATACGGATGTTTGCGGTCCAATAGAAACTCCCACTTGGAATAACAAAAAATATTTTATTCCTTTTCTAGATGACTTTACACATTTTTGTGTCGTTTATTTAATTACTTTTAAAAGTGAAGCCTTTGACAAAATAAAACAGTTTGTGACTTTAGCGGAAAATCATTTCAATTCAAAAGTGAGAAAAATTAGATGCGATAATGGACGCGAATACTCGAACAATAATCTAATGTCTTGGTGCAACTCTAAAGGAATAATTCTAGATCTAACAATACCCTACACGCCGCAACTGAATGGAAAAGCAGAGAGACTGAATAGAACCCTGTTAGAAAGAACTAGAGCATTAATATTCGATGGCCGTGTTCCAAACTATATATGGGGCGAAGCACTTACAACTGCGAGCTTCCTAATAAATAGAAGCCCCACCGAAGGTAAAGACAAAACTCCAGCTGAGATGTGGTTTGGCTTCAAACCAAACGTATCGCATATAAGAAGATTTGGTTCAACAGCCTATTATAAAATAAACTCAGGTGTACGAAAGTTAGACGTTAGATGTAATAAAGGAATTCTGATTGGCTATATCAGAAATGGTTACAAAATATGGGTGAATGAAACGAAAACAATTGTAAGAGCCAGGGATGTAAGAATAAATGAAGACGAGCAAGGTATATATTTAAATGAAGAAAATGATGAAAGCATTAGAGGTCTTTGGAAGATAGTCGAAGAGAATGAAGAGACGGTTAGGGAAGGCACAACACAAACTAAAGAAGTTAATAGACAGGCAGAAAATCAAGGTGGTAGAGTCAACAATAATGAAGGTCGAGAAGGTGAAATGTTAAGAAAAAGAATGAGAAGTAGAAATATGGAGAGTGTTCGAGAAGGCGATATTCATTTGAGAAGATTGAGTAGTGAAACAAGTGAAGACGAAACAAATGAAGATGAAACAAATGAAGATGAAACAAATGAAGGTGAAACAAATGAAGGTGAAACAAATGAAGGTGAAACAAATGAAGGTGGGACAAATGAAGATGAAACAAATGAAGTAGAAACAAATTAATTCGAAACAAATGGCAATGAAACAAATAACAACGAAACAAATGAAGTTGAAAGAAATGAAAGTGAAACAAACCAAGAAGTAGAAGAAGAAGAAAGTAATGAAGAATACTGTGATGGGAATAAAGAACCTGTTGATACTGAACTAGTTGAAAATTGAGTTAAAAGTAATAATAATTATAGTGATAATAATGAAAATAGAAGAGTTCAACCTGCCAGATAACGTAGACTACCCGATAGATATAAAGATTATTTAATGAATTATGATACTGAAGCATCGATGTTGACCTACGAGGAGGCAATAGAATCAAGAGAAAAGGATAAATGGAAACAAGCTATAGAAGAAGAAATTAAATCACTTGAAGAAAATAAGACGTGGTCATTTGTGGATGAACAAGAAGCAAAAGGAAGAAAATTAGTTACTAGCAAGTGGATTTTTACTGTCAAGTCTGATAGTAGGTATAAAGCCAAAAGCCAAACTAGTTGCAAGGGGATTTCAATAAAAGTACAAAATAGATTATGATGAGACATATAGTCCGGTAGTCAATACTACTTCTTTAAGAATACTATTATCAATTGCGGCAGCGAAAGGTCTAAAGATGAAGCAGTTTGATGTGAAAACGGCCTTTTTACACGGAGACTTGAAGGAATCTATATACATGAAGGTACCTAAAGGCTACAGTGACAAAGAAGGCAAAGTATGCAAACTAAACAAGAGCTTGTATGGTTTAAAACAAGCTCCACTAATGTGGAATATCAAGTTTACAGAGTTCTTAACACAGATGGGTTTTAAACAAATGAAACTTGATCAATGCATCTTTGTCATGGAAGGTGAAAGGAAAATTATCCTTGCAATATATGTCGATGACGGATTAGTACTCGGTGAAAGAGAAGAAGATTTATTGCATATAATAGATACAATTAAAAAATCCTTCGAACTAAGAATTTTAGATGAAGTAACTAATTATATAGGTTTGGATATAAAGCAAGATAAAAAGGGATTAAAATTTTTCAGAAGACATATAGTGAGCAAATAATTAAAAAATTCAATCTTGAAAATGCAAAAGAATGTAGATGTCCAACGATTATGATAGAAGAACATCCATCTGTTAAAGTTGATACAAAGTCTCATGAGCTTTACCGCGAGATGATAGGGTGTCATTGTTATATCTCTCGAATAAAACGCGACCAGACATTAGCTTTCACGTAGGTTATTGTTCGAGGCATCAAAATTCTCCAAATTTAAATGATTTGAACAATGCTAAAACAATTTTGCGATTCCTTAAAGGTTCAGCAGAAAAAGGGATTCACTTTAGTAAAGATGATAAAGTTCTCAGGGGTTATTGTGATTCGGATTTGGCGGGAGATCCAGACACTAGATGCAGCACTTCTGGTTTTGTGATTTGGCTGAATGGTGCACTAGTGGCATGGAGCTCAAGAAAACAATCAGTAGTCGCATTAAGAAGTACAGAAGCAGAATTTATAGCAGCAGCAGAATGTTGTAAGGAACTACTGTTCGTAAAGGATCTGATCTAGGAGATAACCAAAGAAAAAATCGAAGTTGAGATGAGAGTGGATAATCAGTCTGCGATTTGGCTTATGAAGAAAGGAATCATGGGAAGAAGAAGCAAACATATAGACGTAAAATACTATTATCTAAAGGAAAAAATCGACGAGAATCAGATTACAGTAAAATACTGTCCAACTGGATCACAGCTGGTTGATATACTAACGAAAAGTTTACCAGCTGTAAAATTTGAAAAATGTCAACGAAGATTAGTGTTTTAGTGATAATGTGAGCTATTGAGTGTAGACAATGTAGTATAAGTGCGGGCTAAAGTGAACGTTAATAATTATTTCGAATAAATGTCGGGGTTTTTTCTTTTACAGTATATCGTAGTATGTAAGTTTTTTATAGGGTGTGTAAACTTTTATATTATAATACAGAAATATGTACTTATTGAAAGAAAACTTGAGGATCAAGGATCATAGAAACAAAGTGTATTCAAAATTGAGGGGGTGCTTAATAATGATTCACTTAAGGGGGTGTAAGTGTAGAAAGTGTAACTGAATCATTATTTAACCTCATCCATCACCAAAAAAAAGAAGAACATTCTCTTTAATAGGTACATTTTACATGGTTTCTGATAAATATCCTTGAGTTTTTTGTTTCTAAGTCTGTATTATAATATTTTATAATTTATATTAGGTATAGATTATTAGTGACGTTGAAGAGTTGAGTCGGTGAATAAAGGTTTTATTATATGTATGATTAGTATGGAAGAATCGAGTGGGAGTATAAAGGAAATATAGAAGAGGATTATTGTTGATGAGTTGAGTGGGAGAATAGAACATTTATTATATGAAGATGATTATTGTTGATGAGTCGAGTGGAAGAATAAAGCGTTTATTATAGATAATTTGTGGTGACGTATCGAGTGGAGGAATATTTGAGTACTTATCTTGTTGAATGAGAATTTACTGTAATGTATTTGTTGAATGGGGAGTACATGTATGTAATATGTGGGAAATATACAGGGTGATGTAATATGTGGGAAATATACAGGGTGATGTAATATGAGGGAAATATACAGGATGTGTTATGTTTTTTCTGGTTATTGTTTTTGGAATTATGTGTTGGAATATTATCTTGACTAAAGAATAGCGCTGTAAATTAATGCTTCAAGCAGAGTCGATTGAGGGGGTGTGTTGGTATGAAGAGGGTGGATATGCAATCGACACTGCCTTGACACATTTAATTTGAACATAGAAGCTCAAGTTTGAATGATGTTTAATTCAAACTTGAGAATGTCAACTTAGTCTACTTCCATAAGCCGTCATGAAATGTTGTGTCTGTAAATTAAATAATAAATAATGTATTGACAAACTAAAGTGCCTTCCCGTATTTCTAATAACCAAAAACCTCCCGTAACCATTAAGAAAATTAAACTTATTCTCAGTTATACAGGGTGTAATCTAAAACGTGATACAAGATAATCAAACCTGAATCTTTTCATGATTTTGAACAACTTTTACTATGGGGTCAACTTTGTAAATTAACAATAAAAAAATCTTTGCCATACATTTTTGTCTACCTCTCCTTGACCATTTCTATGGAAAGCTCAATTTTTTTTAAATATTACAAAATTGACCCCATAGTAAAAGTTGTTCAAAATCCTGAAAAGATTCAGGTTTGATTATCTTGTATCACGTTTTAGATTACACCCTGTATAATTATCATGAATATGTTCTAAAGCGTAAATTATGCCTATAACCAAAAACTTTTATTATGACATAAAGTGATATGAGGTTTTGAAAGTAACTGTCAACGAGCGTGTGTTGCATTGTGCATTACATATTACATTGCGGGCCGAATTATTTTGTATGAATATTTTTTTTGCAAAAGTTATATAAAATAAACAATAAAAAGGGGGACATGGCCTTGTAAGGTCCCAACACATTTTAAGGTTAACAATTATTTAATAATACAGTATACCTAGTTTATTGAAAACGCTCCTTTTTCAAAGATTTCTTCTAGTTTTGTTATCATTTTTTTACTAGATTTTGCCTTTTTAATAATATCTAGGTACTTATCTAACACATATTGTACGACCGTGGATTTTCCCTTTGCGTTGTTTTGTTCGATCGTTTTCTTTTTCTTTCTCCGTCCTCTGTCGGCAGCTTGGACAGCAGTTCCACCTTACTTACAAAAAACCCGGTTGGGTGCAGGAACGAGTTTGGGTCAGCCTGTTTTACCTGAAGGTGCACCGTAAGTGGAAAATAAATTTCTGTCAACTTTTGTAGTTTGAACTTCAGAATGTACCTACTTTAGTTGTGTCAGTATTTACAATAGGATGAGCTTGGATTTTCTGTACAATCTCGGATTCGCAGTCATATTCCCCTTCACTATTCCTCCTTCTCTTTTTGTTTCAATCTTAACACTTCTTATTTTGGTATACAGCCAGGATTATATTCGAAAATGTGACAACAGTAATGCTGTACATATTAGGGATGAAAAGTCATTTAATAACTTTGACAGTAGTGACAAGCAGGTATGATTTACATCTACAAATGTGTTTGAGTATACTGTCACTCTTAGTTTGTCCCCATTGCTCGTGAAGCCTTGCTCTTGGTGGTAAAACTGCCTGGTATTTGAATTGATTTTGTTGACTTGATCAAGCAATGCTTATACAGTTAACAGTTAGTTGTTTTATAATGCTAAAATTAGATTTAAGTTTTCCAAAATACTTGATAAAACTTACCTAAAAACAATATTATTATTATTTTTTGCTGCCACTACTCAGTTGACCTGCTTACCCAGTATATACCTAGCCTTACACTAATGACTGTTCTTTGTGGTCTGATTGATGCTATGTAACAATGAATATTTGAATAAACTATTAAGTAATGGTGCTCACTGGGAATAAGGTATGTTGTTATAGGGCCTAAATATGCAAATATAAATGCAATAATACATATACGTTTTATCAAATAATGATGAGTAAGTACCTATCGCTCGATGTGAATTTTCCTGTTGTCTATTAAAACTGATTTCATTGTACCTATTATCTTTTTGTTTTTAAATTATTGTTGTTGCCTGAACTGATCATTGGAGTGCTAAGGTACAGTACATGTGTCCTTAATATTCATAGGTAAATGTTGTTTTTTCAGAGTCTAAGGATTAGTGCCAACTTGTTAGTAGTGTGTGTGGTTTCTTTTTGTATTATGTCATAACTATCAGTACCTACATATTACATGCTTTGTAGACTTTTTAGTCTTAGGTGATTACATACAATTATTTGATAGGGCTATAATAACAGAATTTCATGTAGCCATGTGACTGTCATGCAGGTCTATGAGTATGATGAGTGTTTATTGTTATTATTTCTAGTGTAATATATTTATATCTTTTTCTTCTCAGAGTGTAATATTCGCTGATCACAAATTTGAAAATCTGTTTATGACACAATTTATTGTAGTTTAGGCTGTGAAAGTCTGATTTTAGGTATTTACCTTACTGGATAAATTATCACATTTAACTTGTTATTTACAATACCCATAGTAATGTGAACTGTTACCTCAAGTACCTGGTTACAATAATTAAACTTAATGTTCCTTCTGTTACATACCAAGGGGTTTATTCTTTGTTTTCTGACTATGATTAACGAGCTGTTGTGCCGTTGTAATTGCCAATCTCTGTTTAACATATATATACCTACATACCTAAAATTTTATGATTCGATTAATTTGGCTGTGCATCTCTAGATATTTCATGTGGTTTTTTTTCCTTTTCTTTTTTTTTTTGGCTTTAAATTAATGTCCCTCCCAGTAAGTTTGGACTGGTTGTAATACATACAGTAAAATCGTAACTAACCACTTGCTTTTCTTAACTTACTTTCTTTCTTTGTTTTTCATAGTTATGAATATGATTCTTTAGACATGCCTTATTTTTATTATCAAAATGTTAACAGACTTAGGTCAGAGCTACCAGAATTTTACATATCTATATTAAATTCTAACTATGACTTTGTATGTCTTTCTGAGACAAACTTAAATAAAGGTGTCTTTGATGCTGAAGTGTTTGATATGCGTTATAAGCTTTACAGGAGAGACCGTGATAGTACTTGTATAAATAAAACAGAAGGTGGAGGTGTCTTAATAGCTGTTAAAAAACATTATAATGTCATCCGTCAGGTTTCTTGGGAGAGTAGGGTGGAGGATGTCTGGCTAAGTATTTTACCACATGATGCCAGGGGGGACTATTGGCATGTGTGTGTCTGCTATTTGCCACCTGACCTTCCCATTAATGAACTACAACTTTTTTACCGTAATATTCAAAATATTTTCTTAAATGCTAAGGCCGGTGACAAATTTATTTTTATAGGCGATTTCAATACTCCCTGCATCACATGGGTACGATCGAACAACTCTAGTAATTTTATACCACAAGATCCCTTAGATGCTAAAGCGAAATTACTTTTTGAAACTATATCACTGTGCTGTTTGTCACAATATAACAATGTGCCTAATCATAATAATAGATTTTTGGATCTTGTTTTATTCAATGTTGATTTAGTCAGGGTATATGGTGCTGAACCAATGAGTAGGCTGGATGTGCATCATCCTTCTATTGTGATTGATGTAAATTTCACTGCACATGGAAAGGTTATGGATACTTGTCATGTTGAACGCCTTAACTTTAATAAATGCAATTTTAGGGAGATCAAGATGGAGCTAAGTTCGACTGACTGGTCAGCATTATTATGTTCAGACGACGTCAACGAGTGTGTTCGTGTATTTTATGAAAAATTAAATCTAATTATAAAGAAGCATACGCCACTGCTAAAAATAAATAATGTTGCAAAATTTCCTTTGTGGTACAGTAAATCATTAAAACGTAGTCTTAAAGAAAAAAACAAGTATCATAAACTATACAAGCTGTATGGTAATCCTAGAGATTATGATTCCTTCTCACTGTTACGTGCTAGATGTAAGAGCCTTATCGAACAATGTTGTAAATCGTTTTTGCTGTCAGTTGAGAATGGTCTTAAGGTTAATACTAAATCATTTTGGCGCCTTGTTAAATCTAAAAAGGGAGGTACATCTATTCCGCAGACCATGAAATATGGCCATAGTACGTCCTCCGATGGTCAGGGCATTTGTAATCTTTTTTCTGAGTACTTTGGTTCTGTCTTCGAACATCACAGCCCTGCTGACTTAGCCAGTTTGACTTCTCTTCCCCTTGATTTGAATAGACCCATCCTGTCAAACATCTCTATTAGCCGAACTGACATAATGAATAAAATTAAATCTCTAGATGTTGGTAAGGGAGCGGGTCCGGACGGGATACCTGCCTCGTTTGTCAGGGAGTGTGGTGAGGAGTTGAGTGTTCCTCTTTATATTTTATTTAATAAATCCCTTTGCACGGGTGTATTCCCAATTCCATGGAAGATCGCGCATATAGTGCCAGTATTCAAATCTGGTGACAATTCATCTTGTGAAAACTACAGGCCTATAAGCATATTGTCCTGTATAGCTAAACTACTTGAATCTATGGTACACACATTCCTGTATAACCATGTCAAACCATTCTTAGCTGACCAGCAGCATGGTTTCGTTAGTAATAGGTCCACAGTTTCTAACCTTTTAGAGTATAAGCACTATTTGTGCAACGTTTTCGCAACGCGAGGTCAGGTAGACTCCATATACACAGACTTTTCGAAGGCGTTTGATAAGGTGGATCATAATATTCTCTGTCACAAGATTGAGGCCTATTATGGCATTCATGGTAGCCTTCTTCGCTGGGTCCATTCTTACCTTCAAAACAGAAGTCAGCTAGTCGCCATCAACGGGTTCTTTTCTCCTGAGCTCCCCATAACTTCGGGTGTCCCTCAAGGGTCTCACCTGGGCCCGTTGTTGTTTGTCCTATTTATAAACGATCTTGCTGATTGTTTAAGTTGCCCCTGCTTACTGTATGCAGACGATCTTAAAATTTTTAAATCTATTAATGATACGAGCGACTGCTTAATGCTACAAAAAGATCTTACACAGATATCAGACTGGTGTCATCGAAATCATATGTATCTAAATGTTAGCAAATGTCATGTAATCTCATTCTCGAATAAGAAGTGTAAACTCATTCATGACTATGAGCTATCGGGACAGAGTCTCGACAGGAAATCAGTCGTCAAGGATCTTGGAATACTGTTTGATGATCAACTAAGTTTTCGTCCACACTATGATTATATAGCTAGTAGGGGCAGGCAATTGTTGGGTTTTATCTGCAGAACAACCAAGGGCTTTAGGAACCCAGATAGTATGCTTGTATTGTTCTTCAGCCTGGTGAGGAGTGTACTGGAGTATGGTTCCCCTATATGGACCCCGCATTACTCTGTACACAGCTCCGCTATAGAAGCGGTACAGAAGCAATTTTTGAAAGTTCTTGCGTTTAGATTTAAACTGGGACGTACATACAGATCGTATACTAGTCGACTAATCAAGTTCAATATCCCCACACTAGAAGCTCGTCGTAAGATGTATGACTTTTTGAATTTATATAAAATTATACACTCAAAAATTGACTCTGCTGCACTATTATCATCCATTACCTTTAACACACCTAGATTTAGAGGTCGTAACACTAAACTTTTCGCACTTAGAGTGTACAAAAACAACACTTCATTCTATAATCCAATTACAAGAATGTGCCGCCAATATAACGATTTAACAGCCGGTGATCATCGCGGTAGGGGCATTGATATTTTTGACCCTCACAACGCTAGGTTTAGGAAGTGCTTGGCTGGCGTCCTCTTCTCCTCTTCTCCCACTAAACTGATGACATCTGCCTTAATCCTCTAAGTTTGTTTCATCTGTGATGTTTAATAGTCTTTATATGTAAAGTTCGTTACTCGTTATATTGTAATGTTTAGATAGTTTTTTCTTCTCTGATATTTTTCACTGTAGCTATAATATGGTGTTAATTTCTTTGATATTTTTCACTGTAGCTATAATATGGTGTTAATTAGTTTGTAATATTTCCGCTAAATTGTAAAACATGCTGTGTACACTTGTTTTGGATCTCGTGCTAGATTTAAGCCATAATGTACAATTCTATTACCCATGATATTGTACGATGTCTGTTTAGTGTACCTAATAAAGTAAAATAAAAATAAAAATACCTTTCTTTTAAGATCATTTTTATTATTTACAGAGGTATCTGTATCCATGCTGGACACTACAGTTATACCAACCTAGAGATTTTCATAAGATCATGAGAATAAATACTAAAATAAACGTAAATCAGCAATTTATTATGATAAAAAAAACATAAAAATAAGTAATTAATATAAGTAATTTAATTGTATAACGAGATGTTCAATGTTTGCACGACATTTTTAATAAAAGGTGGTAAAATTTTGGTGGTTGTTGACTATTTTTGGGTTAACACGAATAGTTTGATTGAAGTTACTTGCTTTACAATACAATACAATACAAATCCTCTTTATTGCACAACCTCAGAATAAATGCTTTAATAGGATAACAAGATGCAGAAATTTTGGTTATAAATGGAGTTGTAATTTTGGTGCTCATTTACTATTTTTGAGTGGTATGTGTCGTCCCATTAGTTTTTTTGCCAAGTTCTTAAATTAGTCCTATTCTGCTTTCGTCACCCATTCTACATTCGTCAAGTTCATCGGTGGTCTTTCTCATCTTTGGTCATATTTGCTGTTTGCCTTTTTCTTATTCCGGCTCATTCCGTATTCGTCATCATCTTCTTTGGGCATGTTCGATGTTAATCAATCTTTTGGGTTAACAATTATTAGTTTGGTGTCATTTTCTTTAATAGTTCAAATTTGGTGATCATTTACTATTTTTGGGCTAGCAATGATAAGTTTGGTGTAATTTGCTTTAATAGTACCTAAAAAATTTGGTAATCATTTGTTTGACATTTATTTAATTGTATGGCATATTGTCAGTCGTTTATGGGCTTATGGTTAAACCCTGCATCATAACGATTTGACATTAAAATGGAGTTCTCATTTTGGTGATCATTTATTATTATTGGTGGTAAAAATGATTATGTAAAATTTTACTATATCTGGTGATTAGTTAAATACCAGCCAACCTAAATCATACTAAAATTTTGTGAGATTTGACTAAAACCATTCATTCCCTATGTTTGCTGATCAAATTAAAATCAAACTATATTTTGAAGGATTAGGGTTGTTTTTATGGGTAAGCATAAGACTAAGGTTTTTAGGCAATATAGTTATAGGTGAACGAGGATCTATTGAGGGTGCGCCATGTTACGGAAATTTGTTGGTACTAATTTCTAGCAATGGCAACAATTTTAATAATAGACAACATCTACCCTCTATGATAGTTGTCAATATTGACAATGTAAACATTGCTTTGTCTAGTTTCGTGTGAATTATTATTAGGCTGCAATAATCATGCCGAAAGTTTTAGATTTTACAGAGAAAAAGTTGTAAATAGTGTACGAGGGGCGTTCAATATATAATGAGAATGAGATGCAAACTCTTTAAATATTAGGAAAGTAAATACTGGCCGACAAAGCTAATCTACCTAGCTGATTGCCATGAAAAAAAAAACTAACTGTTCTTTGTTTAAAAAAAAATACGGCGATTTCTTTGCGATGCTGTTGAGTACGTTAGCGAAAATGGAGAAAATTGAACTGCGCGCCGTTATCAAATACTTGTGGTTGAAATTTTTTTCTATGGACCAAGTCAATTTAGATTTACGGGACACTTTAAGGTCTAATGCTCCTCCGTATTCGACAGTCGCACGTTGGTGCGCCGAATTTAGACGTGAAAGAACATCGACCATGGATCACCCCTGCTCCGGACGCCCTACTACAGCAGTAACTGAAGAAATTGTGAAAAAAGTTGAAAACTTAGTTTTGGCGGATCGTCGTGTCACGGTTCGTTTTATTGCTGAAAATGTAAAGATTTCAACGGGGAGCGTGCATAATATTTTACATGAACCCTTGGGTATGAAAAAGGTATCAGCGCGTTGGGTACCCAGAATGCTTACTGACACGCAAAAACAAACTAGAGTCGAGATTTGTCAAGAAGCTCTGGACCTGATACAGCAAGACCGGGAACTTTTTTTGGCGCGATTTATAACAATGGACGAAACATGGCTCCATCATTACGACCCTGAAACGAAACTGCAGTCTATGACATGGAAAAGGCCATCATCTCCAACTCCGAAGAAATTCAAGGTGGGCCCATCTGCCGGTAAGGTCATGGGCTCTGTTTTTTGGGATGGTAAAGGGGTCGTAATGATTGAGTATCTCTAGCATGGAGCCACTATTACGGGCTCTTTATATGCCAAACAAATAGCAACATTGCGCAATTAGATCCGTGAAAAACGGCGAGGTAAACTCTCGAAAATTGTGTTGTTCCATCAGGACAATGCACGGGCACACAAGTCCGCCGTTGCAATGGTTGCAATACGTGATGCTGGGTTCGATATCCTTAAGCATCCTCCGTATTCACCAGACCTCTCCCCTAGTGATTTCTACCTATTTCCGAGATTGAAGGAATACCTAAGAGGCAAGAAATTTGAAGACGACGACGCGGTAGTCGCTGCAATACAAGATTTTTCAAGTACTCAAGATGAAACCTTTTTTAGAAATGGAATTTTAAGTTTAGAAAAAAGATATACTAAGTGTATTATGCTAAAAGGTGACTATGTCGAAAAATAAAATAACATTTAATAAAAGTTGTATATAACATACTCATTCTCACTTTTTATTGAACGCCCCTCGTATATAGTTATTTATTGAAAAAAAAACCATTAGAAAACATAACGAAATTAGCATCAGAATTGACGGGTAAGTTTCAAACTTATGGATAAATGTCACTATAGTCAGGTCGTCACGATTTGGTTGATGTCTTGTAATCATTTGATTTGTGTATTAGGTGTATCACATGCATCGGTATCACGGATTGCTAGCGAAGGGCGTAAGGGCGGAATTAAACGACCAAACCTAAAAAAAGGAAACAGAAGAAGAAAATTGACTTTACGCTATTCATTTTATCTAAATCGAGTCAGCCATTTAAGCGTAAAAACCGAAGAAATATCCAAACATCGAACTTCGCACTTATTAAAGTTGTCGGAATAAAACAAAAATCATCTGCCAATTTCCATTGTCCCCACTATACAAATTGTTGCTATATAAAATTCAAAACGAGCGCCCTCGTGACAATACTCCCAAAGTTCTGGTTTACCTATACAAGTACAATTTACTACAAACTAATTGGACCACCTTTAAACCATACATAGGATTGCAATATGAACATAGGGACATTATTAGCTTAATTAACAGCTACCACAAGCTTATTAGGTACAACCGCCGCCACGAATACTGCTTGGTATCTGATCGCCATCCCACGCAAATTGTACAACTGTTTTAACTATAGGTGTTAACACAAAGTCGACAACTACGATAATAACTCGATAATGAACATAATTATGGTTGTCAGTCATCAAGATTAATCGTACCATATGTACATGTATACGCATTTGTTCATTTTATTTAAAATGGCAACTACCTTGTAACTCATCAAAGGCGGAATACCAGAATTTGAATTGCCCAAAAGGCTATAAAATACATTATTAACTATTTCATGATTTTTTCTTGCTAAGTAAATTTAATCGCATTGAATTCAAAAATACAATAATTTGCCCATAGTAAAACTACACCTACCAGCAAATGTTATGTCTTGTAAAATTATAACCAACATTTCTGCATCTTGTTATCCTAAGCAAGTAACTTCAAACTAATTTGTGTCCCTCCCTATTTGCAGTGTTTACCCAAAAATAGTCAACAATTTAACACCAGAGAAATATATAGAAAAAAAAACATCGATTTTTACTGCGAAATCAGTGTTAGAAGTTGCATCTAGGCAAAATCATAATCATAATCATTTATTTGCACATAAGTATATAAGTAAATATAAAATTTTCAGTAAGAGGTAGGTATATGAAAAATCAGAGAGGTACACTATTTGTGATATACTTACCTATAATGGTTTTAAATACCTATAAAATAATTACAAACCCCGAAAAAAACGCCCAAAAAACACATACTAAAAATAATCAACTTCAGGATTTTTCCTAGTTTTCCGACATTTTGTCTTAAAACAATTATTTATATAATTTAAAACACTTCGTTAAGTAAAGTAAAAAATCGGAAAATGTGTTCCACTCCGCGTCGCGCTCGTCACTAGATCTGGTGTCGCATACAAATATGTCTAAAGCAAGTAAACACTGCATCGCAGCTGGTTGCAGGAACAATGACAAAAACGCTGGCTACACATAAGTATATATAATATATCAAATCGGCAACGTTTAAGTCCGTTTGCAATACCTACAGGGGTTTTGTTATACATTGAGCCTTCTGTACGTAGTATTATTATTTATTCTGTGTCGCGATAGATTAGACAGTGACATCATTAGCCTAAGAAAACCATTTGAACTTACACCTCCAGTTCTATATATATTTACGTAACTTAATAAAACAACGATTGTTCTCAACAGTTTTAATTTAATATTTTCTTGTGGTGTACGAACACTTACAGTCATAACAATCACCAAGAAGTTTTACAATCTTCCGTCTAGTTCTTTGTTAATGTTTTGGAATTGTGGAAACAGATCTCCTATGCTTACGTTTTCCAGTAATTGATTTGCAATGTCTTGTATTAAAGGACTTATGAAGTCTCTAATTTCATCCTGTAAGAAACAAATCCCATCAAAAACATTAATGTGAATTGAGAGCCAAGTTCAATATTAAGAATATGCGTCGTTGTGGACTTAGCCGGAAAAATAATTGAGATCTATATGGGTGCCAAGTTCTAGTTCGCTTGGGTTGTAATTAAAGGTTTTTAACCCGTTGAATCTAATTTTAATGGCACAATATTTTAATTACTCATATGAGTCAAAATATTGTGCCATCTGGCGGAAAACATAAATCTTGGCATGCAGATTCTCCGCTTACGAAAAAACTGCGAATGGAAATAAGTACACAAATGTTTGTTTCTTCTAACACCCCTCCCAGTCCTCCCACACTTTTGTGTCCCTCCCTATTTGCAGTTTAATAATAAATGCCTCGTTATACTTACTTTGTAGAAGACAACAATTTCCGGAACAAAGTTGGCGAGAAAAGCGTTAGCGAAGTTGTTAGCGCCATCGTGGTAGAATAGTCCAGTCAAATGAGACTGAAACCAATACCATTTATTTTAATTAATAGTAACAATTTACGAGGACAGGTCTAAAATTTGTTAGCTGCTGCGGCTCAACTGATGTGCGACGTGAATAATATTTATACCGTTGTAAGAGATATTTCAAATATACTTATAAAAATATATACCTAAACTAATGCGAATAGTTTTTTATACCTACTGAAAGTTTTTTTAGATTTTTTAAAACGGCAATTTTTGTTACTAATTACAATTCCGTATTTCAAACAAATCATAAAGGTTTTTTTTATACCTCGTACTTAAATTTACCTGGGAATCATTATTAGAATAGAATAGAATAGAATAGAATTTATTCGTAAGCACAGACAATACATAATATGAAAGAAAACACAAAATAAGATTAAAGTGCCACGAAATGGCCTCATCTCAGCATGTTGCTGGTATTTGGTTCCTTCTGCTATTCCACGTAGGTACTTATACATAGGTAGTCAAACACATTTTGTTCGCAATTAGCAACATCTAAAAGATATAAACCTTTTTTAAACAAATACTATTTAGAAAAAAATCAATTTGATACCTAGCACACACGCCAAATTAAATAATAATATAAAAATAAACAAATTTTTATTTTTATTTTATACTACCTCAATAAGTACCTACTGAAAGGTCGCTCACAATGGTATATAAATATTATTCAAATCTCATGAATAGAGCCGGAGCAACTAACAACCACCACCACCAGCCCTCGTAAATTATTTCGATAAAGGAGTACATCTTTGGTACTTATATTTTGAGTTGCGTTAAGAATTTTAAATATTTTTTCACACATCTTTAAAACCCTATCTTAAAGTTGTCAAGTCTTTAGTCTATTCCCTAAAAAAGCATTTGTGCATACACGCAGTATCTTTTTGGCTCTTTTACAATACATCGTGTAATGGCCACTTAAAAAATACATTGTTGCCAACCTTATAGTCATAACACACTGTCGCACCGCAACGCGACCTTGGTTCGTCGCACCCATAAGTGAGAGCGAGAAAGAAATATATCTTTCTCGCTTTCGCTTATGGGTGTGAATGTCATATCTGACAAATAAGTGAACCATAGACATGTTTTTTTTAAATTTCATTCATTCTTTTCCCGCTCGTACCCTTCATTCTTTGCTACTTCTTGAATATTTGTGAATTTTGAATATGAATACTATTGTGCCTGTCGAATGAAAACTTAACTTTTCTGTTAAAAAAACAGTGTGTCTTTCAAGTTAAAATGGATGAAGACAAAAATTTAGTGCCTACGCCTGAAGAAATATCAGTAATAGCACAAGAATCACTAAAAACAGGTAGATACCGTAGGTAGAAGTCCACTAGATGACAAAAAATATTTGTTAAATTTACAATTTTATTTCAAAGTAGGTAAGTGTTTGGTCGTAGAAAAAGTATTGTATGCAACGTTGTTTAACTGAGTGAAAAAATACTCGTGGCGTCTTTATTAACAATTTTCGGCTTCGCCTCAAATTGTTACTCACGCCACTCGCCGTTTTTGACCCCTCTTAAACAACGGTTGCATAAAATACTATTATATCATTTTTTTTACATATGGATTTTATCATTCCGTACCACAAAAGTAGTAAAAAAATTATTAACCTTTGCATCATGAAATAAATGTCTTATGATTAGGTAATTATTGTGTGCTGCAAACATTCACTAATTTACGCTTTACGAACATTATCTAACTACTGCAACAACCGGTCGAGATGATATATCTTCAAATCAGTTGTCACTTAAATTAAATTATGTCAAGCGTTATTCGTTTTTACGAATATTCGTATTCGCCAAATATGTTTACCTATACGTAGGTATATTTTTAGTTAGTCTTGTACGGAGTTCTGCTTTTAAATAAATTGATTTTTTTTTTACCTCAAACCCGCTTAAACCAATGTTAACGACCATATCTGTTACCGTCGTGCTCAAAACTGCAATCGTAAATGAACCCGAAACTTTCGGTTCAATCACCTGAACTCTGAAAGTGTAAAATATTATGAAAGTAATGGTTATAGTTTATGTTTAATTACCTACATCTTACATCAGATTAATAACTTACTTGCCGTCTCCTCTACCAAATATTTTATAATCCATCGCTGTAATATTAAGATCGTACTCATCTGAAAATTACCATTAATTTATTTGGTCATAAGGTAGAAAAATCCTATGAACCTTAACGTTTTAGTTGGTGATATATTTTACTTAATACTACAACATTTTCAGTAGTTCGATCATTTATGGCTGATATTTTTCTTTCAAATGAATGGAAAAAATATATAACTGTAGGTATAATATGTATTTCGGATATAAAACCAAATTTGTGTCATTTACGTCTAGTGCAAATTGCAATCTTATAATATAGGTACCTATAGTAACACATTTGTAAGGAAATAAGGTACAGAAATGAAAAAGATGCTTGTAGTTTCAATTGCAGTCAAAATAATGTTACTCCCTTTTTATGAATATCAATAAGACATTCACACAGGAAGAATTTTACCATGCACAATTATCAACAAACTAATCACGATAACAATGACTTTAACATATGTACCTACATTTGTTTTTTGGAAGAATCTTTGCTGATCTATTTTAAAGGTGGTTATACTTACTCGTTTACTTAATAGTCTCAGTAAATAATATTTACTTATTAATTTATATAATAAGTCTCCAATATGTAATTTAACCGATTAACTATTTTGAACAAGGCTGTGAACATCTAATATTTGCTATGAAATAGGGCCCAGGAGTAATGCCTTCATTTTATCCCACAGATTATAAATTATTAGATAAAATAGTGAATTACCAATGTCGGCGATTATAATCGGAATGTGTGCTTCAAACTGCACCGAATAACGCAATGGAACTAAACCGCTTATTGAAATTCTTAAATGATCCACAACAAAAGTACTAAGGTAATGCAGTACCAAATCCTTAACCGTTAAGTGTGCCCTGAAATGAAATGTAGTGTTTAGTACGTATAATATAATACAATATATCATATTTTAATGGGTCTGTGAGGGCAGTTACCTATGCAATACTGATCTTCGATAATTACGATAATTCACGGATTTTGGAAAGGCACTAAACACCAGGGGCCCGTTTCTTAAAAGCTTGTAACTTGTAATACAAGTGGAAGTCCCTTTCTAACAAAAGCTGTCAAAAAGTGACAACCGCTTGTATTACAAGTTATAAGCTTTAAAGAAACGGGCCCCAGAAATGAAAGAAAACTGTTTCATACCCCGACTTTAAATGCATAAAACTCAATATAAAACTTTCGATTATTGCCTGTTATGCTGGACGCCCCTGTTGACGATTTTAATGATTTTTTATTAATTTACGAAAATTATTATGGGACATGCCAAGCCAAAAACATGATTTAGGTAGAGAGATATTGAATGCTTCATAGTAGGTATCTGCAAAAAATCTAGTTTTCACGTACCTACACACAAAAAGCAATAGACACCTAATACATCTATAGCTACCTATAGATGTATTAGGTGATTACACGAGGCTGATGTCTACACATCACTGTAAAGACAAGCTTGTCATTGACTATGTTTGTTATCCTAGTATTTATATTAAAGTACTCACCCTGGCAAGCCAATTAAATTTTCATCTATGTGTACATTTTCAACTTGCAGTGGGTCTAATATCGGAATGTCACTAGAGCCAGTTAACATTGTCTCCCTAAATGTTTCCAGTAATTGTAAAACCTGCTGCTCGAGCAAGCTATTCTTTATACCTGTAAAGACACACATATAGGTAAGTATACAATAGGGTGATTCAAAAAATAAAATTCTTGATTTTGTATTTTCCACAAGGCTCTTTTTGTTCCATATCACCTCTTATATCCCTATGCAAAATTTAAACGAAATCGAATAATATTTAGGGGTCGCTATGAAATGACACTTTTTCGAGTACAAAGAAAAACAGTATTTTTTTGTATATGGTACTTTTATTGCAATTTTTTAACTTATGTTATTAACATTTAAGTTAAATTAGTAGAATATAACAAAGTTGCATTATAATCATATTATCTTTAAAGCAATAATTCAATACCCTACTTTTCCTTTTCTCCCGAGCTCATTTTCAATACGTTAGATTTCGACGCAACTGGATATTTCTTTCTGTGAATATCAACGACACGGAGAAGATATTGTTTTTGTTGTTCATTATTTGTGATGCTAGAATTGTATTTTTGTATTAAAGCAACACCTCGCTCTGCGCAGTCATTTACCACTTTCAATTTGTGGACTTTTCCCTGCATTTCAGTGTAAATTTCATCAGTATGCCACTCTGAAGGATCTTTCACTAGAAATGATTGTGACTTGTCTTGGCCCTCATTGACAAGCAAGTCAAACAGAGTTTTCGTTCTTTGAGTAAAAAAAATCTCTAATGGCAATGGCTGCTGTATTTGAAAGGTTTTTCCCTCTGGTCTTTTCAAAGTTTTTTCTGTTGGCGGTTTTTGGAGATTTTGAACCATCATTCTTTTTGTCTCGGGTGTAATTCTTGGATCGAATAAAGAAAGACCGATCAATTGCTCTGAAAAGTACCAGAGGTGACGGCGAAATGCTTTCAGAGCAATGGTGCTAATCTTCTTGTTAGGATAGTCTTGAAGCTGTGATATGAAGTTTGCATCGTTAAGAGGTGCTTTTGCTGCTAGCGGAGCTTCGTTCCAATATCGCCCGTAGAGGAGACTCACAAACAGGGATAGCTGTGTAATCGATCGTTTTTCTGCTGCTGTCAGTGTGAATTGATCTTGAAATAGATATATTTTTAGACAGTAAATAGCTTTCGCCATCCAGCGAGCTTGATGTAAAGCCCCGGGTTTGCGGAACTTAGCTTCAGCAATTATCTCCGAGCTGCCGAGGAAGATACGGCACAAATTCAGCAGTTCAAGGTAGTCATCTCTGGGTTGTTGATGGTTTATCGCCTCATTGTAGTATTGACTAATTTCCTGGCGTAATGCAATGAGTTCCGCGTTCTCATACAAATTTTCGCTGCCAACTGAGAATTCTTCCTGTTTTATCTCCGGCCATTTCTTTTGGAATTTACTTGCAAATCATAGCGACCACTAAGCGTTGTTAGAATAGGCTGATTTTTGGTGCACATACGTTTTTCGATCAAACGAACAAAATAAAACTTGTGGAGCAAGGAAAAACTAAGATTTTTTTTATTCCTTAGTAAAGTGAATCACCCTAGTATACAAGAGGTACATTTTGGGAGGCTACTGAGAACATTAAAATTCGAAAATCGTAGTTCAGGCGGCCACAGTAGTATCTTATACGGTAACCGGTAAAACTGTGTCCGTAGTTATTGCCTTCGTAGGTATCTGTACATAAAGTGCCGTGTTTTTCATGTAAAGATACGCTTTTTTGCATTCCGTCTCGTCGCCTAGCGGTTGGTCAACGAAATTGCACGCAATAAAAGCAGTCGCCGGAGGACGTATGATGCATGGTTTTTCACATTTTTCTTTTTCATATTCGAAAAGCGTGAAAATGAATCTCTATTAGGTATCATCTTAGTTACTTAATAAATCAAAAATTTCTTAGATAACAATCAAGTTATTTCTCAAGACCTACTGAATGTATCTTACGTTTTTTTAGTGTGCACATAACAGTGTGTAAATTAGTTCCAAATAAATCACTACAAGTTTATAAAAGTTCTTATACTAGAACGTTATCTAAATAGAAACGGAAACCAATCCATGGGTCAAGTGGCAGGTACGTAACGAAGAGAGCGCGCGACATGGCTTAACCGTAGCCCAAATCTTAATGACCACTCTGCACCTCAGGCAAAGTTTACAACAAAGAACTAATAACTAATTTCATTACGTAAGTACCAAACCGGCTACCCGGGACCCACGGTTACGTTCAGCGGTGTTTATTAGCATAACCGCCCCGTTTCTATGAAGGGGCAAAGGCAACCTCTGTGACGATCACTCTTAATGTTGTTACATAAACATTGGGTCAAGAATGCGGCGGGTCACCTGTGGCGGCCGTTGCGGGCCCCTGGCACTGTAAGCTTACAGGGCGTCCCGCGCCGTCATATATATATGTATACGAGGGGCGTTCAATATATAATGAGAATGAGATGCAAACTCTTTAAATATTAGGAAAGTAAATACTGGCCGGTAAAGCTAATCTACCTAGCTGATTGCCCTGAAAAAAAAAAGTAACTGTTATTTGTTTAAAAAAAAATACGGCGATTTCTTTGCGATGCTATTGAGTACGTTAGCGAAAATGGAGAAAATTGAACTGCGCGCCGTTATCAAATACTGCCGTTTGAAAAATTTTTCTACGGACCAAGTCAATTTAGATTTACGGGACACTTTAAGGTCTAATGCTCCACCGTATTCGACAGTCGCACGTTGGTGCGCCGAATTTAGACGTGGAAGAACATCGACCATGGATGACCCCCGCTCCGGACGCCCTACTACAGCAGTAACTGAAGAAATTGTGAAAAAAGTCGAAAACTTAGTTTTGGCGGATCGTCGTGTCACGGTTCGTTTTATTGCTGAAAATGTAAAGATTTCAACGGGGAGCGTGCATAATATTTTACATGAACGCTTGGGTATGAAAAAGGTATCAGCGCGTTGGGTACCCAGAATGCTTACTGACACACAAAAACAAACTAGAGTCGAGATTTGTCAAGAAGCTTTGGCCCTGATACAGCAAGACCGGGAACTTTTTTTGGCGCGATTTATAACAATGGACGAAACATGGCTCCATCATTACGACCTTGAAACCAAACTGCAGTCTATGACATGGAAAAGGCCATCATCTCCAACTCCGAAGAAATTCAAGGTGGGCCCATCTGCCGGTAAGGTCATGGGCTCTGTTTTTTGGGATGGTAAAGGGGTCGTAATGATTGAGTATCTCGAGCATGGAGCCACTATTACGGGCTCTTTATATGCCAAACAAATAGCAACATTGCGCAATGAGATCCGTGAAAAACGGCGAGGTAAACTCTCGAAAATTGTGTTGTTCCATCAGGACAATGCACCGGCACACAAGTCCGCCGTTGCAATGGCTGCAATACGTGATGCTGGGTTCGATATCCTTAAGCATCCTCCGTATTCACCAGCAGGCGCGGCCCGCCGTAAGGAGCGCTTGTGCGGTGCACTCCCATATATAATCAAAATGTAATTATGGTACCTATTTAATATATTACTACTTAAGATCGATCGTAAAAAACTCAATACCAATTAAATAATAACCTTTATTCATTATAAGTTTATAGACAGCTCACCAAGTCACCACTACCTAGTCTACCTACACGGCGTACTCCTATAATTTCATAGAAATCAAAGGTAACGCGCGAAGCGGAGCGCTTTGGATTGCGCTCCTATGGAAAAAGATTTAGTAGATTCGATCAATAGGAAATTCAATAAGAGCGAAAGAGAAGTCTCACCAGAGCTCCGCGCGTGAAACAAAATATTTTCTATGAGGGAAGAGGCAAAATCGGTGCGGCGCTCCGAGTCGGTTGATCTGCGCGCGCATCCCGCGCGCGGCGCGCGCCATGTTGATATTGTTGTCACTTGTTTCTAAACAGACCTTAGTCAATTTTAAAGTATGTGCGGGAATGCAATTTTGGCTTTTTTTTTCATTCTAAATAATGAAACAAGAGTTTAAACAGTTAAAGCACATAATTTGTTTGTTGTGAGGTGTTTAAAAATGAATGAATTTAACGTGAGAATGTGAAAAAGTTTACAAAATCGACTCGAGTTAAATTATGGACGACCTTGAACTTTCGTAGCAATGTTACTCAAAAACAAAAACATATATTTTTTAAATCAGATCCATAACCAAAAACACCGTGGTTGTGTTGTGTGAATGTGATAAAAGTAACTAGCTTATTTTGTTTTTCGTGTTACCTAGGTATATTATGTTTTGTGTTTGGCGCGGGCGCGGGCGACGGCGGCTGTGCGGTGAGTTTGTTTGGACCGAAACAGGTGTGTTAACAATTTAGCACATCTTTCCATAAAATTTAATTAAAAACATTATATCCATTTGTAAAATGAACTGCAGTTGGCGTCTATCGGTCGTCAAGATATTCGTAATACCGAAAATCTATGAGAGAGTTCAATGACCGGGTGGACGGAAACCGACATCTAGGTACTTTGCGACGGTTAATTGAATGTGTAGGTTTAGTTTTTGTTTTTTATTGTGAGTGAACACCCATAATACATAGCTACCAGCCGCCTCTGTTCACCAGACCTCGCCCATAGTGATTTCTACCTATTTCCGAGATTGAAGGAATGCCTAAGAGGCAAGAAATTTGAAGACGACGACGCGGTAGTCGCTGCAGTACAAGATTTTTTAAGTACTCAAGATGAAACCATTTTTAGAAATGGAATTTTAAGTTTAGAAAAAAGATATACTAAGCGTATTATGCTAAAAGGTGACTATGTCGAAAAATAAAATTACATTTAATAAAAGTTGTATATAACATACTCATTCTCACTTTTTATTGAACGCCCCTCGTACCTCTACTAGATCGGTCAAATCTTACAAAAAAATCTCCTAAAAAAACATTGCGTGATGTAGTTCTATATTTTTGTGTATGTTGTTTGGAGTCCTTGGAGGAATGTGACACTATGTTTTGCAAGCAAAAAAAAGTTGTGCTCCCTTCGTAATTTGCAAAAAACTGCAAAAAATTCAGACTTTTTTCAGTTTTTGCACTTTTATTATAAAACTATGGGTTTTTGGTCAAAGCTTGCTATGTAATATTGAAAGAACATTAAATTTGAAACAATTTAAGCCCATTTACAGCGTCATATGTCAAATAGTTCATGAGATATGGAACTTTAAAAAAAGGGTATTTTTTTCCTTAGAATGAAATGTTTAGTTTTTCCTATATTTCAGGACAAATATCGGCACAACCGCTCATGCTATGAGATATATTGCGTGAATAAAGTTGTAGCAAATTTAATTACCTTTTATTTAAGTGCAAGAAAGGGTCAGTAAGTTCTACAGTTCTCTAGTTATCGTAAATGAAATTGCTATAATGAGGAAGGCAACTAATGTATTGTTTAAGGCGTTGTCAAAATCCCTACAAAAGGCAGTACCATCGACGAGAGTGCCATCTACGCTTTTACCGGCCTTCTCCGATAGCAGCAGAGCGATGTTAGAGATCAACCATTTTTAAAATGCACTCCCCTCTTACGAGTAAGCACTTCATTCATTCAGTAATTAAATCAAGATACAAACTGTAGTTTGGCTTGTTTTTCGGCTCCACTTTAGCCATTGATTGTAATCCACGGTACCGATTCTTATTTAAGAATTAGTTTTGGTTTTAATCTTGTTTTGACACGACCTTGATGATAGTTCACAGTGATTGGCGTGGTGTTGGCGAAACGCACTGGGATCACTGGAAGTCGTGTCATTAGATGTCTAGCTGTCGCTTTTTGGTGCTCTTGAGTGTACTGTGAGTCGTGTTAATACAAGATCACGATAATATCCTAACCACAACAAATTGATACATAAGAATCAGCTACCATTACCCACACTAGGTATATGTTTGTGCTATAGGCATGTCTGTATGTGACTCAGACTTGTCAAGTTACCACTATATTATAACTTCTTCAGTGGTTTACCGTATTTACACGCAATATTGCAAATTCTTTTCCAATGGCTGTTAAGGCTAAATCTATGTAGAGCTACTGCTCAGTGAGTTGTCAATCCACGGGTTGAGTTGTGACCATATATACTTATTTCAGTCTTTACTGTATAAATGTATTTATAGTCTTGACCAATTCAAAAATAAAAATAATTGGAAAATGATTGGACTAAATTGTCAATAGAAAATACGGCACATACACATAATGTTTTGAGTTACAAATTAGATAGTTAAGTATAACTAAAATTTTGTAAATTATTTGGCATAGTACAGCTATGTGTAATTCGTAACCAAATATATCTCAATGTTAACATGATTAACTAATTATGCCAAAAGAATGTATCATTGTTAGAAAGTAACAGATGTATACAATCCGCCCGGCTTGGCAGATCATGCATCATGTTAACACACACTTATCTATACCTTATTGAATAAAAACTAGTACATACGTGTTTCCTTTAGTTCTTCTTCTATTCCCGATTTGGTTTGTCAATCTATACACCTATTTATGTAGTTAAGACTCGTAGTAATAGGATATTGCTAGTTAAAACCCGTGGATTATAACACAAACGTATACCTAGAGTGGGTAATGGTAGCTGATTCTGATGTATCAAGTTTTATGGTTAGGATATTATCGTGATCTTGTATTAGCACGACACACAGTACACTCAAAAGCACCAAGAAGCGACAGCTAGACATCTAATGATACGACTTCCAGTGATCCCAGTGCGCAATCAATGGCTACGACCAAAAAGTGGAGCCGAAAAACAAGCCAAACTACAGTTTGTATCTTGATTTCATTACTGAATGAATGAAGTGCTTACTCGTAAGAGGGGAGTGCATTTTAAAAATGGTTGATCTCTAATATCGCTCTGCTGCTATCGGAGAAGGCCGGTAAAAGCGTAGATGGCACTCTCGTCGATGGTACTGCCTTTTGTAGGGATTTTGATAATGCCTTAAACAATACATTCGTTTCCTTCCTCATTATAGCAATTACCTTTTTTACGATAACTAGAGAACTGTAGAACTTACTGACCCTTTCTTGCACTTAAATGAAAGGCAATTAAATTTGCTACAACTTTATTCACGCAATATACCTCATAGCATGAGCGGTTGTGCCGATATTTGTCCTGAAATATAGGAAAAACTAAACATTTCATTCTAAGGAAAAAATACCCTTTTTTTAAAGTTCCATATCTCATGAACTATTTGACATACGGCGCTGTAAATGGGCTTAAAATGTTCCAAATTTAAGCAAGTCAAGCTTTGACCAAAAACCCATAGTTTTATAAAAAAAATTCCAAAAACTGAAAAAAGTCTGAATTTTTTGCAATTTTTTGCAAATTACGAAGGGAGCACAACTTTTTTTTTGCTTGCAAAACATAGTGTCACATTCCTCCAAGGACTCCAAACAACATACACATAAATATAGAACTACATCACGCAATGTTTTTTTATTGTAAGATTTGACTGATCTATACGTTGTAGAGGCATAGGACGAATTTAACATAGGACTAAATTCATGAATCACTGATAACAGTGAGCATTTTAATAACAATACGTTATCTAATACTCGCATGTTTGAATTAAAATTAAAAAATCCGGCCATGTGCGAGTCGGACTCGCGCACGTAGGGTTCCGCACCATCAACAAAAAATAGAACAAAGCAACCAAAAAAACGGTCACCCATCCAAGTACTGACCCCGCCCGACGTTGCTTAACTTCGGTCAAAAATCACGTTTGTTGTATGGGAGCCCCACTTAAATCTTTATTTTGTTCTGTTTTTAGTATTTGTTGTTATAGCGGCAACAGAAATACATCATCTGTGAAAATTTCAACTGTCTAGCTATCACGGTTCGTGAGATACAGCCTGGTGACAGACGGACGGACGGACGGACAGACGGACGGACGGACGGACGGACAGCGGAGTCTTAGTAATAGGGTCCCGTTTTTACCCTTTGGGTACGGAACCCTAAAAACAATAAGTAATCACTTATACCGTATCCTTAGATAATAGGTAATTATAGGTATGTTAAACAGTATTATCGGTAAATCTATAGATAACTAAAGTAAACTAAAAATTCGTAATATCGGTTTACATATAAGTTACCAATTATATTCTAAATTGGAAAGATTCTAGGTTTGATAAAAAGGAAACTTACGGGCCATAAAACAATTTCTTACAATGTTTTTTTTCCTTTAAGTCAGACTCCACACATGGCTAGTTTTTTTTAATTTTATTTAGCCACGCCAGCTCGTAAAGGATCACTTTATCGTCGTAAATTGATGAGAAAGTTGCATTTTAACCACAAGAGCATTATTATTTGTTTTTATCATTTTTCTGGCCACCGGCCAATAACTGGCCACCCTAAACTAAAAATGAAATCTAGGTACCTTCTGGTTTTTTTTCTGGAAATTTGTTTATTTTATTGTAATTTTTTTAATATCAAAATTTTATATACATTTGAAAATAACTTGAAAACGGTGGTTAATTTCGATTAACCAAATGAAATTGCGGCCACGTAGATAGCCAAATTCCAACGGTTTTTAGAACCTCACCTGTTTCGTTTTTAGCTTGTCGTGAAATGTCTCCATGGTACAACAATTAAAATTAAGTACTTACCCGCAAAATCATCAACCAAGGACGTAGTTGAAACACCTATTAATGCCGTCAACAAAATTAAACTTGTTTTTTTCATCTATAAAAGTACAAAACATAACATAAAGCACATGTAGAAATAAAATAAACAAACTGTCACAGTTTTGCAGGATAAAAGATTTTATTTTCACCTTTGAATTAACAATTTTAATGATCAATCAATCACAGGTGTTGCCACAAAGGTAGTGGACATGTATTTGATAAATCCGAGTGCTCGTTTAGTAATCAAAAACACTTGTGGGAAGATTAATCCAATGCGATAACAAAGCATTGTAGGTACGCTTTGTTTTGTATTATATATTTCAATATTCATTTCATTCTTGTTTTATTTTTAATAAAAGGTAATATCGTATAAATTGACAAAAACTGGTCCTCGAAGTTGTCAGAAAGGGTGAATGATACTAAAATGATAAAAAACTGATACTAAAATATATTATGACAATACATATTTAGTGGCTCGCAAATTCCTCAATCACATCTAAACAACTCCCTCGCGGATACGCGGCTAATACGCGGAATCAAATAATAAATTTAAAAACACACAACACGACCAGCCAGCCTGTTTAATGAAAAAATATCCAAATCTGGTTCCATTCATTCCACTAGCAACATTTACTTAACTACCCGTTTTTATTAATAAAAGTCTAATGATTAAATGAGGGTGGATGAGAAAAATCAGATTTGACGTTAGTGATTAAGCAAAATTGTTCTCTCGCTGTTTCTTTTAATAAATTTTTGGGTTTTTAAAGTGTAGTTTTAACATGTTTGGTCCTTCTAGAACTGGATTGTGAAAGTGTAATAAGTGCAAAAAACAATAGTGTAAAAGGCTAAGTGCTAATTACTGCGAGTTGGTAAGATTAGACTGTAAATCTTAACTTTGATTTCGTGCACCAGTGAGGTTAAAAACCTTTATGAACTATTTCACTAATTTGGACATTTAACCAGTGCTGAATTGATTTTGGACTTCTGATACGTGGACAATATTAATTGCAAATAATATTTATAAAGTGATTTGGACTAATACAATTCCGTTACGTGAACATTTGTGATTATAAACTTTGGTCATTTTAAACTGCATATTTGTAGACTATTTCTTTCGATATAGATAACAAGTGATATAACTTTACGTACATTTAATTCGAGTATATACGGGAAAGTGGACTTTGGACTCAATTCGTGTTATAAACTTAAACAATGGCTCAACTTTGTGAATCACAAAAAACATTATCGGAACGCATTTCTAAGTTACAAAGTAATACTAAAAAGACGTCTAAATCAAGATATACACACGGCGATTTACAAGCGCGGTTAGAAACATTAGAAAGTTATTGGTCTAAATATCAAAATCAATATGAGATGATTAAATCAACGGTTACGAAAACTGAACTGGAGCAATTACAATTTAATGCCGAAAGTCTGTACGAGGCAACTGAAGACATATACCTGGAATTTAAGGGATTATTAAAGGATTATTTGTTAGAATTTTCGAAAGGTCAAGGTCAACCACAATCAAATAATAGTGTGCAGAGTTTTTTATCAACAAATGACAGTGAGACCACCCCAATTAGAACTAAATTACCACCTTTATCGATTCCTAAGTTCGCCGGTAATTATAACGATTGGACAAGTTTTAAAGATTTATTTAAGGCTCTCGTGCATGACAATGTGCATCTAACAACGATTGAAAAACATCATTATTTAAAAACGAGTTTATCGGGAGAGGCTGAACAACTTCTAAAACATTTTGCACTCACGGAGGCTAATTACGATAAGGCTTGGAGCACACTTGAGACTAGATACAATAACAAACGTATGATTGTCACTACAATAATTAGCCGCCTTTTAAATCAAAAGAAGATGAACACAAAATGTTTTAAAAGCTTAAAGGAAATTCTAGATACTACGAAGGAATGTTTGAATTCTCTCGACAATCTCGGCGTTGATACTTCCACTTGGGACGCAATTATCGTACATTTAGTTGTATCCAAGTTGGACTTAGAGACACACAAACAATGGGAACAGTCACTTGGATCATCGCAAGATATACCCACATTTACCGTTTTATCATCATTTTTAGAAAATCGTTTCCGTTCTATGGAGATGGTAAATGTCACCCACAAAAAAGACCAACCGCAGAAAAAGGACTTAGTTAAAAATAATACAACCCAAAAACCCACAACTATGAAGTCATTTGTCACAGAAGTAAACAGCGAATGCACTTATTGCTCACAAAACCACTATATTTGTCACTGTAAAGAATTCGCCGCATTCGATGTTCCTCAACGTCAGGATTTTATTAAGAAGAATGGCATTTGTTTTAATTGCCTTGTAAAGGGTCACTCCGTTAATGCGTGTAGGCAGAGCACCACCTGTAGAAAATGTAGTCGACGACACCACACTCTGTTGCACTTCACAAACCCTAACAAGAACACACCAGTGCCTGAAAGCGATGCAGCAACACCCAGTACACCTGAAACAAGCCAAACCACATCAACCGTTGTTTACAAGGCTGAGGTTGACAGCGACAGTGAGGAAGTGATTTTGGCAACCGCACGAATTGCAGTTAAGGCGAGGAACGGCGACACGATAGTGTTGAGAGCACTGATCGATCCGTGCTCGCAGTCAAACTTTGTTACTGAAGCGGCAGCTCAACTGCTTAATCTCGAGCGCGCTTCAGTCAACGGAAAAATCACTGGCATATCACCTGTACCTATGACAACAAAATCACAAGTTATGTTGAACTTTCATGCCATTAGAAATCCATCACATATAATCACAGCTAAGGCGTACGTCCTTAGACGAATCAATTCGAGATTACCCTCACAAGAGCTCCCATCAGATACCTGGCCTT
This sequence comes from Cydia amplana, assembly GCF_948474715.1. Classification (NCBI taxonomy): domain Eukaryota; kingdom Metazoa; phylum Arthropoda; class Insecta; order Lepidoptera; family Tortricidae; genus Cydia; species Cydia amplana. The sequence goes on along the minus strand of NC_086096.1, from coordinate 22,724,150 downwards.
CTTCTGAGATTTCAGATCTTGCGGATCCACACTTTCACAAGCCAGGATCTATCGACGTGCTATTAGGTGCAGTTGTATACGCACATATTATTCTTGATGGAGTTGTAAAACATAATGAGTCTCTGGTCGCTTTGAACTCACGATTGGGCTGGTTGGTAAGCGGCGAGGTTGCGCAGTCTGGCCATCAGTCGAACAATGTTATTGTTATGCACACACAAGTCGAAGTTGATCAGTTACTACGTCAGTTTTGGGAGATCAATGAATATTCACCAAACGTGAAGCCTCTGTCACAACCTGAGATGCAGTGTGAAGAGCATTTTAAGAAAACTCACACTCGAAACACTGACGGTCGATACGAGGTTCGCCTACCATTCAAGGACGAAGACGCTCCAAATTTAGGAAACTCCAGACAACTTGCTTTGAAGCGCTTACATCAGATGGAGAATAAGTTTAAGCGCAGCCCTGACTTTCACGAAGAATACTGCAAGTTCATGAGACAATATGAGTCACTCGGTCACATGGAGGTCGTCCCTGAAACAGAAAAGAAGAATAGAGCTTATTACCTACCACATCATGCTGTTCTTCGTGCCTCGAGCCTCACTACAAAGCTACGCGTAGTTTTTGACGGAAGCGCTAAACCTGTAGACGGAAACTCACTTAACGATGAGCTACTCATCGGCCCACCGCTGCAACAAGATATACGAGATTTAGTAACACGGTGGAGACAACATAAGTACTGTCTAGTAGCCGATATACAACAAATGTACCGACAGATACTTATCTCAAAGCAAGACACTGATTACCAGAGAATCATGTGGCGCGAGTCATCGGAAGAGCCGATTAATGAATATCGGTTACTTACCGTCACATATGGCAGTTCATGTGCTCCATATCTTGCCATAAGGACGCTTCATCAACTTGCAGAGGATGAACGAGGAGAGTTTCCTGAAGCTGAAATTTTAAAGACTGATCTCTATATGGATGACTTGATGACGGGCTCATCTACAGAAGAAGACACTCAACGGCTTCAATATCGCTTAACTGAACTATTTAAACGTGGCGGTTTTCGTCTACATAAGTGGTCGTCTAATAGTGAAAAGGTTTTAAGTGAGATTCCCGATTCGCAAAAAGCATTACAAAGTTCAGTGAATATTAAAATGGATGATTCGGTGAAAGCTCTAGGCATAGCCTGGAAACCACAAAGTGATGTATTTGAACTATTAGTTAACTTACCTCATGACAACGATGTTGTTACAAAACGAAGTGTGCTATCTTCGATAGCAAAAACATTTGACCCTCTGGGTTGGCTAGCACCTTGCGTGATTGTGTTGAAAATGTTTATGCAGAAGTTGTGGCTGGCCGGCCTAGACTGGGACTCTGAACTTCCCGAAGACCTGAAAACTGAATGGCAAACTTACCTGACCAATTTCGAATACATGCAGACCATTCAGCTTCCACGTTGGTTAGGGATTACAAATAATGTAAAAATTGAATTGCACGGCTTTTGTGACGCCTCTTGCGCCGCCTACGCTGCGGTCATTTACATCAGAGTCATCACGGACAATGAGATAAAAGTAAGCCTGGTCGCATCCAAAACAAAGGTCGCTCCCGTGAAACAGGTCTCATTGCCACGTCTTGAACTTTGCGGGGCAGTCCTATTGTCTAAATTGATACCAAATGTGAAATCGAGTCTAAATATTGATGATAACTGTGTGTTTGCTTGGACAGATTCCACAATAGTTTTGGCTTGGTTACGTAAAACTCCAAATACTTGGAAGCCATTCGTTGGTAATCGCACTACCGAAATCTTGAATGTTACGAATAGTAGTCAATGGCATCATGTTAAGTCTGCGGATAACGCCGCGGACTGCGCCTCACGCGGTATCACTCCTGACGAGCTGATGCAGTCACAACTATGGTGGGAAGGTCCAGCCTTTCTTCGCGAATCCGTTGAGATTTGTTATCCTAATTTTACTATACCTGAAACCACACTCGAAGCAAAACCGAAAGCAAAAGTTAGTTACATATGCACCTCGGAACCCAATGAATGTACCATGTACCTCAATAGATACTCAAGTCTACTTAGGCTTATACGTGTGACAGCCTATTGCTTTCGATTTGTTCGGCTATGTAAAGATAAGGTTCTTAAAAGGAATGATAACGTAAAACTCACATACCTCACTACTGATGAAATAAACAATGCGTTAAAAACCTGTATTAGAATGTCACAGTCTGTTCACTTTGAGAGTGAAATAGGATTGCTATCACAGAGCAAACCTATTCCAAAAAATTGTAACATTCACTCTTTGAATCCGATCCTAGACAATGATAAAATTATTAGAGTTGGTGGACGTCTTGTAAATGCTCAAATACCACCTGATATGAAGTCTCCTATAATTTTACATCACAAGTGCAACTTAGCAAAGCTGATTGTAATTGATGCTCATTTGAGAACACTGCATGGTAGAAATTCACTAACATTGAATCTTGTTCACCAAAAATATTGGATTCTAAGAGCGAAAAACTTGGTAAAAAAAGATTTTGAGATTATGTAAACCTTGTTTTACCCAAACTGCCCAAACTATGACTCCGTTGATGGGTAATTTACCACAGTGCAGAGTCAATCCGTCACGGCCGATTTTGACCAGCGGCGTAGACTTTTGTGGTCCATTTACGCTGAAACTGTACTCTGGTAAATGCACCAAAACTTGTAAAGCTTACATAAGTGTATTTTTGTGTATGGTTACCAAGGCCATTCACCTAGAATTAGTCAGTTCACTGTCCAGTGCTGCGTTTTTGGCAGCCTTCAAATGTTTCACTGCTCGACGTGGGCATTGTAAAGACATCTGGAGTGATTGTGGGACTAATTTCGTAGGCGCGTCCAAAGAATTAGATCTCGCGTTCAAAAACATCAAATCAACTGTCGTTGAAGAAATCGCCCAACTGTTGGCTAATGACAGCACAACATGGCATTTCATTCCTCCTGGTGCCCCTCACTTTGGAGGATTGTGGGAGGCAGGAGTTAAGTCCGTAAAAGGACATTTGAAACGTGTCGTAGGTGAATCCTGTTTAACCTTCGAAGAGTTTTGCACTCTGACCACACAGGTCGAAGCTTGTGTTAACTCTCGGCCTCTTACGTTGATTAGTTCTACCGTTGACGAACTCCCGTTGACTCCTGGTCATTTTTTGATCGGCAAGGCACCGGTTACTATCCCTGAAGAAAGTTTCGTTGATACTCGACCTGACTATTTAAACCGATGGCAAAAGGTGCAACGTATGGTACAAAGTCTGTGGCGACGTTGGCAATCTGAGTACCTTACTATGTTGCAACATCGATACAAATGGTCCCAGAATCACCCCTACATAAAGGTTGGTACGGTTGTCTTAGTGAAAGATGATCGTTTACCTCCGGGTAAATGGCTTTTGGGACGAATTGTGGCGAAGCACCCAGGAGCAGACGGCGTAACGCGTGTAGTCTCCTTACAATTTAAGGATCGTGTGTTTAAGAGACCAGTTACTAAACTGTGCCCTCTGCCTCTAGCTGCTTCAGAGCCTTAGTTAAGTGATAGTTTATAGTCTTGTTTTGTACATCCTCACTCTATTTAAGTTAAAGTTGAGATGTTTGTGTTTTCCACGGTTTAAAGGACCCATATAGTCCTTGGGCCGCGGCATGTTTAATGAAAAAATATCCAAATCTGGTTCCATTCATTCCACTAGCAACATTTACTTAACTACCCGTTTTTATTAATAAAAGTCTAATGATTAAATGAGGGTGGATGAGAAAAATCAGATTTGACGTTAGTGATTAAGCAAAATTGTTCTCTCGCTGTTTCTTTTAATAAATTTTTGGGTTTTTAAAGTGTAGTTTTAACACAGCCTATTATGGATAGCTTTATCCATCTTTATCCACGTGATAAAATAACTGTCACTGTTTAACACCGTGGGAAAGAAAGTGACGGACACCGTTTTATCACGCTGTCACGTAGACAAGAACGACCATCATATCCGTACTGTAAAGCTAACGTCGCTAAAAACATGATACTCAAAGAAATTGATAATCTAAAACAAACAAGTAGCTGCAATTGTGACTCGATACAAAAACAATACGACATAACAGTAAAGCGAATTTATGACAACGGACTTCGACATCTGGAAGAAATACCAAAATTTGCGAGTGTTAAAACAGGACAGTTACAATGCAAGAAATAAAGTTTTAGGTGCTACTAAGGTACGTTTTCAAAATCCTGGTGACGTAGTTAGCCCTGCAAAGTGTCAAACTTTTTTACTTACTGACAATTTGGATGATGGTGACAGGATTATTTCATTAAAAATGTGCAAATATGTAATATAAAATATATTTATCCTATTAAATTAATTAATCCATTTCGTCATCTTTTTTTCTAGTAGGATTTCATTTCTGTAACAGTCGCAGTTCTAACCTAACCTAACCCACTTTTCTCTCTAGGGGCAGTATCTGTAGGGCTCCTGAGTACCGAAATACCCATATTGCGAAAATACTGCGTCCTCCTCACGCTTGTCCAAATGTCCAATCCCGGGTGCCTCGACATTAAATGGCGAAATATGTCTCTGCCTCTCTCTACCAGCCGAACGAGGAACGGGCACAAGCACAATAATAGACAACATCTACCCTCTATGATAGTTGTCAATATTGACAATGTAAACATTGCTTTGTCTAGTTTCGTGTGAATTATTATTAGACTGCAATAATCATGCCGAAAGTTTTAGATTTTACAGAGAAAAAAGTTGTAAATAGTGTATATAGTTATTTATTGGAAGAAAAATGTGCGGGAGAGAAATTTCTTCCATTAGAAAACATAACGAAATTAGCATCTGAATTGACGGGTAAGTTTCAAACTTATGGACAAATGTCACTATAGTCAAGTCGTCACGATTTAGTTGATGTCTTGTAATAATTTGATTTTTGTATTAGGTGTATTGCATGCATCGGTATCACGGATTGCTAGCGAAGGGCGTAAGGGCGGAATTAAACGACCAAACCTAAAAAAAAGAAAACAAAAAAAGAAAATAGATTTGGATGATATTCACGCTATTCATTTTATCTAAATCGAGTCAGCCATTTAAGCGTAAAAACTGAAGAAATATCCAAACATCAAACTTCGCACTTATTAAAGTTGTCGGAATAAAACAAAAATCATCTGCTAATTTCCATTGTCCCCACTATACAAATTGTTGCTATATAAAATTCAAAACGAGCGCCCTCTTGACAATACTCCCAAAGTTCTGGTTTACCTATACTGGCAGGTTTAATCGTATTAAATCATTATAATTAATATGAACAAGTCTTTTGTGCCATAGGTCATTATTTTCGTTTGTAATATTTGCATTTCAATGTTTTCGAATTAATCAGTTCTAGTTTCAGTAAGTATAAGTTGTTGGTTTTATTTCCTTTTATGTTAATATCGCCTTTTTGTAATTCTACATTTGTTTTCTTGAAGGTGATTTCAAAGTCTTTTTCGGTAAGTTATTAATCGGCAATAAATTATGTTTCAGTCCATCAACCATTAGCACTTCAATTTAAATTCCTAAATTTTCATACTTGGCGTTTACAATTCCTTTCCTTCGTGCTATCAAGTATTCTCCATTGGCGATTTCTATTTTAATTGGTATTGCCATTTCTTTTGTTTTAGTCACATATTTTTCACATTGTTTCTTTAACATATGGTTTGACGCTCCTGAGCCTAAAATAAAGTTATCTGTATCTTCTATTGCGGCCATTGCTATAAATGCTACTTTGTCCATATAATCCATGTTATTGAATATTTTTTTTATTGTAGGTACTGTCACTCATGTCATGTAATTGTTTTCAAGTGTAAGACGCATATATCGTTGCGAATTAAGAAAAGCTTTTCTCCCATTGCAACTACATAAGTTTCAGAAGTTTTTATTCCTTGTTCACAACTAAGTTCCGATGAAAGAAAAAGTTCTCTTGATTCGCTACTGGTTATGAACAAAAAATAAACAATTTTAATTCACAACTGGTTGCTAATACAGCCGGAGGGAATTGCAGTGATGCACATAAGGTTTATTATTATTATCTTCTTTATTTATCTATCATCTTAAGTTAGGTTAATTTATAATATGGATATAAAAATAAAATACAAAAACACTTACAAAAACAATACAAAATACTTATAAACATATTATAAAAAAACCTAACCTAGGGTGCCGCCAGCAGCGGGGCAAGGCCCAAGCTGCCGGTGGTCAGGGCTGCAGAGAGAGGAACCGGCGGACTATCCGCGCCGTGTCCAAGATCACCGCCTTCTGCATCTGACCCTTGATCCAACCACCTAGCGAGAGTCTCTCAAGATGTTGGTCGAGACTCTTCGCTATTAGACCGTTCGCTGATACAACTATCGGGACAATGATCGTCGAATCAACATCCCACATGGCGGTTATCTCGTGAGCCAAGTCTAGGTACAGTCACCAGCAAAAATATATGACTGTGGGCAGCCGTGCAAAAATATCTGATGCTCCATTGTAGGCATAAGTATATGACGACACTACCTCGGTAAAAATATGTGATGCTTTGTGGCCGGCAAAAACATCGTTACTCTGTATCCACATAAATATCGGATCGGATCGCTTAAAAATATTTGATTACTCATAAAAATCAAAATTATGTGATTACTCTCATCTGGCATAAATATCTCTCCAATGTGAATGCAAATCATATGCAAATACATCAGATGGCAGACGGACCGCCTATATATCTGACACGAAATTATGAAATATGTCATCAATCGGCAAAAACGAACCATACCTGGATAGCATAGAGCCTTACATTGTTTGAAGTGATTTGACAATTCACGAAAAGAGTGCAGACTTGTCATTGCATATGTCTGTCTCACATATTTCATTTGCAATTTTAAATTGTGACATAATTCAGGTAGACTTTTAATAGACAATGTGTAATAAACCTCCTTCTTACATAAAAAAGAATGATGAAGAGGTCAACCTGTGAGACTGACAAGGACAAACAAATAATAGCGCTTTCGCTGCTGCTCCTACTGAAAGATACATAAGACTATCCCGTTTTGTCATTTCCCCCACCCCTCATGCCAGATCCAGTTATATACTAGATTCATGATTGCAATACGTTACAATTCAAAATTATATCCAGTTTATTCCGTCAAATCGATGATAGAATATAATGTGAGACAGACATATACAATGACAAGTCGGCACTTTTTTCGTGAATTGTCAAATCACTTTATACAATTTACGGCTCTATACCAAACATGTATGGTTCGTTTTTAAAGGTCGATAACATATTTGTGATTTTCCAACGTGTCAGATAAATAGGCGGTCTGTCGTCCATCCGATGTATTTGCTTTTACAGTGGAGAGATATTTATTCCAGATGAGAGTAATCACATAATTTTGAATTTTATGAGTAATCAAATATTTTTAAGCGACCCGATCCGATATTTATGCCGATACGGACTAACGATATTTTTGCTGGTCACAAAGGATCACATATTTTTACCGAGGTAGTGTCGTCATATACTTATGCCTCCAATGGAGCATCAGATATTTTTGCACGGCTGCCCATAGTCATTTATTTATGCTGGTGACTGTACTTACTGGACTTGTCCTTCTCGGCTTTCACGAGATTCTCATCATGGGGGATGGTGATGTCAACGAGCACGGCCCGGCGTTGCGCTCGATCTATTATCACAATGTCAGGCTTATTGGCTACAATAGTCCTGTCAGTGATGATAGATCGATCCCAATAGAGCGTGGCACGACCATTCTCGAGAACTGGCGCAGGTGAATACTTGTAGTACGGTACTTCGCGAGCCACAAGGCCGTATAGAAGAGCAAGCTGCTGGTGAATAATCCTGGCTACGAGGTTATGTCTGTGCAAGTACTCGCCATTAGCAAGATGAGAGCAACCGGAAATGATATGCCTGAGTGACTCTCCGGGACGGCGGCATGCCCGACAAATGTCGACCGTACCGTCCTTCAGGATATATTTCCGATAGTTGTTCGTCATCATTACTTCGTCCGCAATTGCACAGGCAAAACCCTCGGTTTCTCCGAAGAGGTCCCCGAATCGTAACCAGTTCACCGACGCGAGCAGGTCTACATCGGGTCCCGTGAGGGCCTTGTAGAACCGCCCGTGTAGCACCTTACTCTCCCATGCCGCCTTGCGATCCGCAGTACTTAGTACCACAGGTTTGCGCCAGTTCTCGTTTGCCAAGGAGAGAGGCGTGAGGTTCCTGTCTACTGCCACCACATCACGATGCATCCCACACTCGTTGTTAAGGAAATAATTCCTGAGATTGTACACCTCGCGGTTGTGGAGATCCTTGGCGTTTAGGAAGCCTCGGCCTCCACATTTCCGTGGGATGTACAATCTCATAACTGACGAGCGTGGGTGTAGCATGCGATGTGCGGTGAGCAGTGATCGGACCCTCCGATCCAGGGCGTCCAGCTCGGTCTGTGTCCACCTTAGTATGCCAAAGGAGTATGTGAGTAGGGGCATTACCCAGGCGTTGAAGGCGCGCACTTTGTTGCCTCCTGACAAAAGACTGTTAAGAACTTTTGTGAGCCGACTGAAAAAGCGCTCCTTCACCGACCGTCTAATACCCTCGTCCTCAATACCCAACGACTGTGACATACCAAGGTATTTATAGGTTTCTGATTCAGAGATAGATCTGAAAGACATTGTCTCAGAAGGTTGTAAATTTGTTGAATTTACAACCCTCCCCCGCTGTACATGCATAACCGCACATTTATCGACACCAAACTCCATGTTGATGGCACTACTGAAGACTTCGGTGGTTTTCAGTAGCTCCTTCAAATCTTGGTTATTTGGTGCAAATAATTTGAGGTCATCCATGTACAAAAGGTGAGAAATGACTTCACCCTCTCTCCGAAGCCGACAACCTAGTCCCAAATCCTTCAGCAGGGTGCTGAGGGGATTCAGAGCTAGGCAGAACCATAGGGGACTCAGACTATCACCCTGAAATATTCCTCGCTCAATCCTTATAAATTCCTGCGGGCCAGGGCGGTCATCCCCGCCTCCTGGTTGGTTGTTCCTTATTATTATTATTATTAAAGCTTTATTTATTCCATAAATTTTTAACAGTTTTGTGTATTATATTATTTGACATGAATGATAGTTTTATATGGACCCCGTTTGGGTAAAAGCCTCCTCCAACCCATGCCATTTTACTCGGTCTTTGGCTGACTCCATCCAGCTTGCACCTGCGACCTTATGAATGTCTTCTGCCCAGCGCCTTCGTGGCTTGCCTGGTTTCCTTTTTTCTTGTGCTATAGGCCCCGGCCATGTTGTTGTTGTTGGAACAGATACTTGAAAAATGTAAAGAGTTTAACCACCCGCTATATATTGGTTTTGTGGACTACACAAAGGCATTTGATAGTATAACTCACAGCTCAATTTGGAAAGCACTTCTATCAAACAGAATAAACGAGGTCTATATAAACATTATTAAGAACATCTACTCACAAAGTACAAGCCGAGTAAAACTAGAAAGCAAAGGAAATGAGATAACTATTGGACGGGGCGTCAGACAAGGTGATCCTCTGTCACCAAAACTGTTACAATCAACCAACTGGACTAACAAGGGACTTAGAATTCAAGACTGTCACCTAAGTCACCTCAGATTTGCAGATGACATTGTTATTTTCGCTGAATCAGCTACTGAGCTAGAACAAATGCTACAGACCTTAGACACTCAAAGCAAAATTAGTAGGACTACAAATGAACGCCAAAAAAACCAAAGTAATGACAAATTATAGTAAAAGAAAGCAGATACAGGTATCAGAAAATCTCATAGAATATGTCAATGAGTATATATACCTGGGAAAACGAGTATCCTTTAACGCAGACAGTAACGAGGAGGAAATAGACAGAAGGGTCAACTGCAGTTGGAAAAAGTTCTGGGCACAAAAAGAAATATTGAAAGGGGATTACCACCTAAAACTAAAGAAAACTATAATGGATACATGCATTTTGCCTAGCCTAACTTATGGAAGCCAAACATGGACTTTCACCAACAAAATAAAACATAAAATTGCAGTGTGTCAGCGCTCAATGGAAAGAAGTCTACTACATTTAAGGAAAATACACAAAGTAAGAAACAAAGATATAAGAAAGAGAACAAAACTCACAGATTCCCTTCAACATGCACTGAGACTAAAATGGAAATGGGCAGGCCACATTGCTAGATTTAATGATAAAAGATGGACACTTAAAACAACACTTAAAACAGCACATAAGGTTATCTAGTATTTATTTCGATTACGAGCGATTGATAATCAAGTATCCAGTGATCATACCATTGCATCTCGGGCGGGTATTCATAATGTCTACTTCAAATGTATATCCTACAAGTGATATTGTATTCATTAGTACGAAAAGGGGCGGAGTGTGAATGCTGTACAATGATCGCCAATATCACCGAAAAAAGATTTATGTTAATAACAACTCGTTCTGGAAATATTTCACAACAAAAGGATGCGAGGATATTCTTTAATTAAACGAGCAATTCTTGTTTATTTATTTATATATATATATATATATATATATATATATATATTTCGGGGATCTCGGAAACGGCTCTAACGATTTCGATGAAATTTACTACATGAGGGTTTTCGGGGACGAAAAATCGATCTAGCCTAGGTCTTATCACTGGAAAAATGCGTATTTTTGAGTTTTTATGCTTTTCTACTCCCGTACTTTTATTTGTCATTTAATTAAAGGGTCGTGCACACACACACACACGCACACACGAAATTGTGAATCATAATGCACACACACTGGGTGACAGCAGTAAAGGTATTTTAGTTGTAAGGCATGTATTTCAAACACAATACCTGTATTGTTTTATTGAATAAATATACAGGATGATCAGTAATACGTTTTTCTAACTCCATAAACAACGAGCAATTTAATGCCCCTACTCTTACTAAAATCAGACAAGATTTTTTTTATTTTTTGTTTAATTTTGTCATTTATTTTTCTTTTATAAGTGGATTTAGGATATTACAACGGCTTATTAAGATATTTAAATTAGTAAATTGAATCGCCTCTTTGAATCGGAACTGTCATTGACATCAATTTTGTCATTTGTCCCAGTTAGAAATAAAATTTACTTAATTTTTCATTTGAAACATCTTACAAAGCTGTTTAAATACTGCCACATTGGCACTTGTAAAAGTAAAATAAATGACAAAAAATAAACAAAAAAAGAATACAAAATCTTGTCTGATTTTAGTAAGAGTAGGGGCATTAAATTGCTCGTTGTTTATGAAGATAGAAAAACATATAACTGATCACGACTCAGATCAGATGGCACCCTGACTATGACTATGACTTTGACTATGATACCAAAGTTTAACAGTGTGAAAAATGCTGGAAGGAATAAAGTAGTTGGTGCCTAGAGATTACGCTTTACACGTGCACTTGACATAACAGTGCCAAAGAAATTCAAAAAAATGCTACTTTGTGACTATATTGACGAAAGTAAGGAATTAAGAATGATTATTTTTTGGAATAATAATTATGAAAACGAACATTAAAAATGTTAGTCACTTTTTTGCTGATGGCACTTTTAAGAGTTGCCCAAAAGGGTTCTATCAATTGTATACAATACACGGCTATGATGAACAAAATCACATAATTACTCCTATATTTTATGCCCTTTTACCCAATAAGAGAACAGCAACATATAAATTGTTATTAAACTTGATTAAGAAGCAGATTTCTGATTGGAAGCCAGCTAAAAAGTCAGCCAGCCAGTTAAAATTACACTAGATTTCGATGTAGCTGCTATAAATGCCTTTAAGCAAACATTTCCTAAAATAATATTTAAAGGCTGCTACTATCATTTTAATCGCTGCTTGTGGAAAAAAGGAAAATCTCTGAAAATACCTACAAGAGTAATGAAAAGACACGTATCAACATGTATCGGGATAGCCCGCTTGCCACAAAATTACATTAATGAAGGGTATAAATATGTTATGGGAAGAAGCCCTAAAGACAATAAAATAAAGAAATTTAACAAATATTTTCAAAATAAGTGGCTTAAAAGCATAATTTCGCAATTCTTGTTCTTGTGCTAAAGAAATAATCAGAACCAATAACAACATTGAATGTAGGCACCGCAAAATTAACAGTTTTATTGCACGAACACATCCTACTTTAGCACATCTACTAGATGTGTTAGATTCAGAAACTTAATCGTACCATTAAAAAAAATACAAAAAAAAAGCGGCCAAGTGCGAGTCGGACTCGCCCATGAAGGGTTCCGTATTTAGGGGATTTTGACGTATTAAAAAAAACTACTTACTAGATCTCGTTCAAACCAATTTTTGGTGGAAGTTTGCATGGTAATGTACAATTGTCCATCATATATTTTTTTTAGTTTTATCATTCTCTTATTTTAGAAGTGACAGGGGGGGGGAACACATTTTACCACTTTGGAAGTGTCTCTCGCGCAAACTATTCAGTTTAGAAAAAAGATTATATTAGAAACCTCAATATCATTTTTGAAGACCTATCCATAGAAACGTATGTGTTTGATGAAAAAAAAATTTTTGAGTTTCAGTTCTAAGTATGGGGAACCCCCAAATTTTATTGTTTTTTTTTTTCTATTTTTGTGTGAAAATCTTAATGCGGTTCACAGAATACATCTACATACCAAGTTTCAACAGTATAGTTCTTACAGTTTCGGAAAAAAAGTGGCTGTGACATACGGACGGACAGACGGACAGACAGACAGACAGACAGACATGACGAATCCATAAGGGTTCCGTTTTTTGCTATTTGGCTACGGAACCCTAAAAAGAGGGAATAATCGGAGATAGATCAGGAAATTGAGTTGGCGTTAAACGATTTAAAAGAAAAAGTTATTTCTGTCGGATATTGCATAGAAATCATAAGCCCTTTTGTCATGCCTTGGTAAATGGATGGTAATAGATAATATTAAAGATAGGTATTTGATTTAGTTCAGAAATCTGTAACTTAGTAGTCTTACAGTGATAGAGAACTTGTCAAAGTATTGTGTTTTGTTAGATTAGAAGTATATGATTTAGTTTTTACTGTTTTAAACGAAATAAATGATTGCTGTCAAATAGAAAACAGCTCTTTTTGTATGTTGTCATTATTTTTCTACCCATCTTTATTAGGAACACGCTGTGCCACTGACGCCATGGGAGTAACATGGCGGCAGTGGCACGGCGTGTTCCTTTGCCACTGGGCGGTCAAAGGGTTAAAATCATCTTGTTAAAACAATACTTTCGAGATTTTGATGTATGATTGTTATTGATCTTATTTTATACATGCAGCTATAGTGCCATTTGGGCGAAAGGCCTTCTCACATCGGGGAATTGCTAGTGACTGAAATTAAATGTATTAATATTAGGTAAATATTAATACATTTAATTTAAATATACTGCGGACGACACTGTTACTTGTACCGATTCCAAAACGTTTTTGAATGTCTTGATTATAATCAAAAAACGTCTAATAATGTCTGATATATCAGATGCTTGCACTTCGTTGAAGTCAGTGACGGCTGAGGCGGAATCCACCACAGTCGGTATCGAAATGTTCACGACACACTCTTGCGTCCGGTGGCAAATAAAAATTATACTTCGTCAATATCATGGCTTTATGGAACAGTGGTATTGCCATAAGGGAAACCACGGTGCACCCAAATACACATGTGTTTATATTTCCCTGTGCGCGTTTTAAAGGGCGGCCGTCTGAAGAAGATCCCTCGGATTCATCCATTATTAAATATTTTCCTTCGGTTACTTCCTTCCGTTAAGTTTTATTATTTTTATATTTATTGTTTTACGGTCTTTAATGTATTTATTTATACGCTTTCCATAACAATGTTAGCATATCTGTAATAGTTTTGTCATATTGACATACCTTCATTACCATCCAATTGTTTTGAGGTTATTCCATTTTAAGTGGCCAGTGTGATAAAAGTAAAGTAAGTAGAGTTTTTTCCTTAGACAAAACCAACGTCATGTGCCGGTAATGTAAAAGGAAAGAAAATTTCTTGTAAGATGTGGCGTCAATTGATACAACTTGTTGGTTGAAAGTATGATTTAATTCTGAAATGATCCTTAACCTACGGAATATATAGACAGATTATGTGAAGGTGTGTGTAACGTACAGTACACACCACACCTCCCCCCTTAAAAAATTAATATAGATGATATAATTTTTTTTTACATTAATTAATGTCTGGAAAATTTTGTTTTATTAATACACTTTATTTTATATAGGTAGTGTTAAGAATAAGCATTTTTATAAAGTTAATTAAGTATATTTCATAAGTATAAGTAATTGACAATACAACCCAGTTTTGGAGTAGGAATAATGTGTCCTCTCCCAGTGCTGGTTATGTAAATTGGTTATGTACGGAGAACAAGTGTATATGAGATATACAGGAGTTAATTATTTATTTTTCTTTATTATGTCATAATTGACACTAATTTGTAAAAATGAAAAGCATTCAACCAACATAATTACCAGTGGTTACATGAGATATTAACTGGGGATATCAACTGAGGTGATATTTTGAACAGGAAATGGAGGCTGTGGAAGTCGTCGCCGGTAGCTAAATAACGAAGTCTTACTGCGAGACGTATGCGGGCTGGAATGGATTTTCTCAGGGGGATGTCTTTTTTCGATATTTTGCTAGAAATTTTGTTCAGTAAATATTCTAAATCCATTACAGACATGCGCGTAATCTTTTTGAACTCTCCGGACGGTTCGGCTACCAGTTCACTCAAATGCTTTTCCATAGATGCACTGGAACAAAACAGAAATATAAATGTAACAAAGCTCTAGTTCTAACCGAGCTTTGAATGACAAGTACATTATAATCAGAGAAGCCAGGGCTCTAAACTGAGGATGCAACGAGAGAAACAGAAAAGGGACAAACTCTTGAAATGGGTTTGCTCATCTTCGCTCTTGTTTAAAATCGGTCGAAATTGTAACTTATCTACTTTGTTCTATTTCGATGGATACTTGTCATCCACCATCTTCGTCTTCTGCAATTCCTTTTTCTCTTTTTTTTTAGTTTCATAAACTCATAATTATAATATGATACAGCGCATAACAAAGCGATACCGCCGTAGCTACAAATTCGTCCATCTTCAAGCCGGGTGCGAACTTGATCAACCAAAATCATTTGACAGTTCCCAGTGTGATTGAATCAAACGTATATTGAGTACAGATGACAGAGTATCCTGAATTAAGGAAAACTGACTATACCTAAATAAAATCTCAGAAGAATACTAATAAGAAAATACATAGTTAAATAAGCAAAATTACAATAAGGTTCAGCCGGGCTACCGAATGATTGGCTCGACAGTATCTCGCGGCGAGACAAAGACTACCCGTCCCTATTTTATAAACACAAGTTAGGCCTACTGGGCTAATATACAGCTCAGGGCTGCATTCAGCATAGTAAGTTTTGGAGAATTTCGATTTATACCGGCGTAATGAGATGCACGGCCCGATCCAAGTGCATGTGCGACATGAATTTTGGCCATATTCGGCTCGGTTAGAACTTAGTGCTGGTGGTGGTACTGAAGAAGAAGGAAGTTTCTAATAATTCTGGAGAAACTGTCTGACTATGCGGCATATGTTTAAAATAACTGTTTTTTGCATGAGTACCTAAATATGAAGATGGTGGTATCGATAGGGTTTTTTTTTTTGAAGTATATAGTTGTTGTGGGATGACAACTGAAGTAGATAAAACAAAGATCGACGTATTTTCTGATCAATCTTTGTAGTATTACCAGAAGTTGAATTATATTGTATTTCGGTGTGGTTTCGGTTTCAGCAGCTTATTAACTTTGCTGTGCCAACCTTCAATAGCATTATTCGTGCGCTTTATTTATTTGGTCCGCCTACCAACGTAAATTGATTTCGGGTCCATCCAGTTCTCGAAAAAATACTTATTAAAATCGCTGATTTTTTTGTTAAACTTTACTTATCTTATACGGAGTTACGAATAACTTTGCTAAATAATGGTCTCAGCCAAATAATGGGGGTCTGAACCAGTGGCGGCCGGTAGCTATGTATTATGGGTGTTCACTCACAATAAAGAACAAAAACTAAACCTACACATTCAATTAACCGTCGCAAAGTACCTATTAGATGTCGGTTTCCGTCCACCCGGTCATTGAACTCTCTCATAGATTTTCGGTATTACGAATATCTTGACGACCGATAGACGCCAACTGCAGTTCATTTTACAAATGGATATAATGTTTTTATTTCAATTTTATGAAAAGATGTGCTAAATTGTTAATAACACACCTGTTTCGCTCCAAACAAACTCACCGCACAGCCGCAGCCGTCGCTCGCGCCCGCGCCAAACACAAAACATATACTTAGATAACACGAAAAACAAAATAAGCTAGTTACTTTTATGACATTCACACAACACAACCACGGTGTTTTTGCATATTGATCTGATTTAAAAAATATATAAGTTTTTGTGTTTGACTAACATTGCTACGAAAGTTCAAGGTCGTCCATAATTTAACTCGAGTCGATTTTGTAAACTTTTTCACATTCTCACGTTAAATTCATTAATTTTTAAACACCTCACAACAAACAGATTATGTGCTTTAACTGTTTAAACTCTTGTTTCATTATTTAGAATGAAAAAAGCCAAAATTGCATTCCCGCACATAATTTAAAATTGACTAAGGTCTGTTTAGAAACACGTGAGTTGTCACATCAACATGGCGCGCGGGATGCGCGCGCAAGGTCAACCGGGCTCGGAGCGCCGCACCGATTTTGCCTCTTCCCTCATAGAAAATCTTCCGTTTCACGTGCGGACCCACAGTGAAACTTCTCTTTCGCTCTTATTGAATTTCCTATTGATCGAATGTACTAAATCTTTTTCCATAGGAGCGCAATCCAAAGCGCTCCGCTTCGCGCGTTACCTTTGATTTCTATGAAATTATAGGAGTACGCCGTGTAGGTAGTGGTGAGCTGTCTATAAACTTATAATGAATAAAGGTTATTATTTAATTGGTATCGAGTTTTTTACGATCGATCTTAAATAGTAATATATTAAATAGGTACCATAATTTCATTTTGATTATATATGGGAGTGCACCGCACAAGCGCACCTTAAGGCGGGCCGCGCCTGGTCTGAACCCGTGGGCTGAGTAGACCCTTAAACTACAAGTCATACTACTAGCATAAAAGAAAAAAACATTATTTTATATACAAGCATTTATTTTATAATTAAACATAAATCTGGCAAACATTCAATAATGCAATCATAGCACTATAATATTTATTATAATTTATTAGAAATATGTTTACTATTAAAATTTGAAAAGATAACTTTAATGAAAAATAATTTGTCTGCAATGCTTGTAGGCCATACAACAAATCGTGCTTTTAAAAATCATCTAAATTAGGCCATTCGCGATACACCGACGCCGAAATTGTATTTATTTTTTGATAAATACAGCTAAGCAAATGTTATCAAAAATATTGGTAAGAATGGAATACATCGCAGATTTATTATTTCAAATACAGGGGAGTTCTTTTATCTGTTCCATTTTAATAAGAGCCAAAATAATACGAACCAATGAGTTTCAACTTAAACATCTCCTTTTATTGTCACCGCTTATTGTAAAATTAAGTAACCATAATATTTAATAATAAGGTACGTGTAACAAACTCTTAATAAAAAAGTTGAGTATGGTGATAGTCAGTTTCAAGTGCATTACAAGAAGGTTGTAATACACATTCCAACGTATACGCGTCCTGTGAGCATAATTGTCGTGTATGCAGATCGAATACAAGTAGATAGTTTGTATAAACTCGCGAGTATATATGTTTAGTGTCTACATCTGCTTTGACTTCTTAGTCAAACGTCTGAGTTATGAATCTCTATAATCTCGTCTTCCATTTTGGCACTACGCGACATTCGTTGGCCTTTCCAATATCACATGTAATAATTGTATAAGAAAAGAAAATTGTGCAGTTATGTTAAGATATAACGCATTTACTACATCTACTAGTATTACCTAACTATAGTGTTATATCAATATATATAAAAGTGAACAAGAGGCACTCTATAGGTTTACATACGCAGGTTAAAATAAGCGTAGTTCGTGAACATCGAACGTGAACTAGACATGAATACTGACACTATTTTACAATTGCTAACACCAGCGAATATAGATTACACCATCTTTGTAAATACAGAAATAGATTTTGTATACATGTCGCCTAGTCACAAACTGATTATAACCCAAAATTCGAAGTACACCTACGAAAAATTACACTAAGTGTTTACTATATTATAGAGTATCGTCTTCCACAACATTGTTTTACTTTTGAAAACGTTAATCACATACGCTTTGACCACTGTTTCTCGACAACTGACAGAAAATTTAAAGTGACAAACTAATGGCTTCCCACCAACAGTTTTTGTTTTAACTACAATTCATACTCTATGTTCATTTTCGTTACATTTTGAGAAACCGTGGCCATTTCAATACAAAAAAAAACTACAATAGCCAAACAACAATGAGTTCCTAGATTAAAGTCTAACATCCATATCTTATTTACATTAAAGAATTGTAATTTTAATCAAATTGTAGAATGCAGTTTTCACGAGAATTCATTCTTTAGAGTAAAGATTGACTATATTGTACTAGTAAATTGTATCTTAAGTCCTGAACGAATTGTAAAGATTCTTCTAATAAATTGTTTATACCAATATTCGAAAGCTGAACTGCTGGGCACTACAATCTCTAAACTAGACGTATCGACGTTAAGATACTTATTTGTACGACTTAACACACTCAATATTCTACTCTCTTTACACGTCACGTGTCGTTGTACACACATTGGTTGTATGTATGTATCACTTAAAGGTAGAGACTGCCATAGTACAGTAGGTCTAAGAAACTGTGTAACATATTGAGAATATAAGTACCTAAGATATTTAGGACGTTGAAATAAACACATGCACACGACTTTAACCGGCACTTAACATAATAAATATTAATTGAAATATATAATATAATATTAGTAAAAATAAGAAAAAAGATTTCTTTGAAAGTTAAAATACTGGAAAAAATATACCTAGTTTAAAATGTATCAATATTTCGAAATAGGTACATAGTTTACAGATTACAGAGTATAGTTTCGAAGTAGCAACAGCGATACCTAACAACATAGAGCAAGGAGAGGAAGTTTGTGTATCAAATTGATCAAGCAATGAAATTATCAGATTACTTTAATAGAAAACCCCTGCCTTGAGTAGAATGCTTTACAGTACTCCATCGCATCGCATCCCAAAAGTGATACAAAATACTCGTTTGAGTTTTTGACACCGCTTTCGTATCTCCATATATGGTTTAAAGTATATGGTTATACGTGGCCCATACTGAAAGTTTCTGGATTCTGATATATGAGACGACTTATATTTTCTAAGTGGCCAGTCCAGGAATTTTCAGTATGCCCTAGTATTACGTAGCTCGCTGAACCTGTCAAACTCCGCGTATTCGTAGCAAATGACTTTAAACAAGTCCTTATTAATCGTGTACCGGAGAACCAAGTGAGGCATATATTATGCATTTAACAAGTTTGCTTCAGTGTCCGTTACATCAATCGAACCATACAAGACGTACAACTTTCTAATATTGGTCCGCTACAGAGTTGTGAAATGATCTAGCTTATTTTTAACTTATACCCTAAGCCTAGACTGAACTTAAACATATTACTATGCCTTGCGTGATATGTATTGCAATTATAGAGGCGCATTAAAGCTAAAAATGTATTTTTTCTAAGTCTTTCTAATCATCGCACGACACCTAAGATTCCTTCATTCATGTATCCCAAATCTTACAATGCTGTTCATACGTCTATACATTACAGTAGGCTTAAACTAGTTAAGACAAAGATCTTTGTTTAGTATCATTTTATCAATAGTATTTGTCTCTGGCCCATAATGCTAACAAACTTGACTCTACATTGTGAGGATATGTAAAGACTTAGAATTAAGACAAAATTACAACTAGTTACGTACGTAACTCTATAATTAATTATTAACAAGTGATATGTTGATGGAGAAATCACTCCTCTTATTAATAATTCATAACATTTATCTATTAACAGTATAATCTTGACTACTACATTTACTATCCGAACTTAATATCGAACTTCGAATACGAACTCACAAAACATACTGGACAGCGCAATTCAATACTTCACATGGCTTAAAACTAAATCTGCTTAAATTTTAATGTTTCGTAAATCATTATAAAAATAATCTCATAAGAAAATATTTGCGGTGTGTGTGCCGTTCCGACCGGTCAGCACCACGCGCGCCCTTACTCACAGTGCGCGAGGTAGGGCAGTATATCATGTCAAATACAGCGTGTTTCATCCGAATGGGGCGGTGAGAGAAAATCTGTTAATTTAATAAAACAGTTACATTTGTCAGAGTTTAAACAAAATGAAAATAAACAAAGTACAGTAATATATTTAATACAAATATTTTTCGTAGGGATAATTTTGTTACGATGGCGAGTATTGCGACTCTGGGTCTGGGGCAATGTTATGGTAGATACAATAACGAAATTTGTCAGTTTACGTTGATCGCAGACAGGTACAATTCATTATCCCATATAATTATGTTCCATAATCACATATATATTCCATATAAATAGTTTAGGTTATTTCTGCAATAAAACTACTTTTATTTTTTTAAGATATTACCTACTGTGTGCGTTTGTTTTATGAAAATCTCTTCGCCTCGAGAACCTAAGACAGAAATAGCTATCTCGTATGGTAACTTTTAGTCTACTGCCCCTTTTGGATTAAACAGTCTGTATGTACCTACATAATGCAGATTCGTCAATTAAAGGTCATGACATAGATGAGCTACCTTAAGGTCTGTGCTTAATCTACCAAATTGAATATTTGTAGTAGGTACATTTTATGATACAATCATTAACAACCCTTGGGAAATAATTAAAAGAGTCTTTTTATACTTTTGGTACATACATATGATTTCAGATTAATTTATAATAATCATTATTAATATTATTATTTCGTTACTCGGATGTGAGTCAGTGCGGGTTTAAATAAGTATGTAGGTATAGTGTAATAAAATGAAATTTTTATTTTTAGTATTATAAAAATGAAACTTATATTGCGTATTTCATTGTATATAAAGATTGATTCTTTTGCCATTTGTTTGCTATTTTTTGGCCTGTTTGACTAGTTATTATAATTCCAAGTTCAAAATGGAATACCATTTTATAAAATAATTTCTTATTTTAGAAAGACATTTTGCGCTGATTCGATTTTCCCATTTTTACACATCCTATGAGTAGGTAACAATCTCACTGACTGCTAAAGCTACGTGAACTAACGAATTTGGCAAAAATAATTAAAAGAACTAGAAACCGAAGAGAGATTTGCTACGTCGACACTGAATTACACATGTAAAAGCTAAATTTTAATATTATTTAATAGTGAGCAAGCAATTTCGCACATGCAGACATACTTTACACCATAACTATACAATCGCCAAAAGCAATGTACTTAAATATGTGGACAGTCGCACAAAATGCATAATAAGTAGTATAATTAAATCCTACGTTTAGTAAAGTCTAAAGAAAAGAGACAACATTCTCAACGAGATGCAATCTAAACACGATGGCGCAGTGTTTTTATGACTCGAGTTTACAATTTTCATACCCCCGTGCTACACACAGTTTTTCTTCACATTTGCGATTAAAAATATAAAGATTTAAGCGAAATAGTCAAATACGGTTTATCCCGCCATTATATTTATTGTTTGACGAAAATGCATGAAAGGTAAGATCTATTTGGTGTACAATACAAGCCAAGATTTAAAATTCTTAAAAAATATTTTAACAGCTATTAAATCATTAAAATAGGGTATTTGACTAGGTACTAGTCAAATCAGTTACTTTTTTCGAAGTGTCGATTTTGCTACTATATAATTTATATGAAACACTATAGCTGGTCAAGCAGATCTTGTCAGTAGAAAAAGGCGCGAAATTCAAATTTTCTATGGGGCGATATTCCTTCGCGCCTACATTTTTCAAATTTGCCGCCTTTTTCTACTGACAAGATCTGCTTGACCAGCTATAGCATGTGACGTCACAATCAAATTACCTACTCTTTATAGTTTTATAAGGGTTTTAAAATATATAAATAACTGCTATGTTGCTCTATTATTAATCTTCTGGTGCTTTACTTAATGCATGGTGTAAAATAATTTATTTTAAATACAGTCAAATACCCTATTAAATCTTTTTATTCATAACAAAAGAATAAAAATAATAAAAATCAGTATTTTAACTGTAGAACTAATTTATAGCCAGATTTATAATATTTTGTTGTTTATAACCTTCTTAGTTCATATGACTTAGTAACATAATAAAAATGTATTTTCCCTAGGGCTTTTTTCGCTGTTTCTCCAACTAAAGCTAAGTGAAATACCAACCATTATGAGCAAGTGTGATGAAAATTATACTGTACTTGTCGATCACTATAAGTAGTGCTAATAAATCATAATTTTATCAACGACTGTTGTATCACGTGTTGGCGCAGTCGTACCTATAGTAATCTTGCTGGTTTGCCCAATATTACTTTGAACGGCATTTTAAAATGCGTTTCATCAGAAAAGACGTAGCAGGCCAGAGCAAATAAACCATACGTTATGTACGTGAAACGTTCTAATCAATGTTCACGAACATGGACACTAAATGTGTCAACAACAAGTGGTGTGTGAAGGGCGCCGCCGCCGCCGCGACGCCCAGGCCCAGGCCCAGCGTGTGCAGCGACGGACGCAGTAAGGAACCACTGCCAGTACAATTCCGGGGTGGTTCCGTTTTTTCTGTAATTAATAAAATAATTCAATTTAAAATATTGTGCTACGAGGGTTGCTACTTATGTATCCGGAAAACAAAAAAAAAACATTTATAAGTGCTTTTCCCCTCACTAGCTCGGAAAGCCGCCTTTTATCCTTTAAAACAAGCGGGTAAAAATGCATTTTATCCACTAGTGGGGAAAGTAATTTGACCTTGGAGCGTGTTTAAGTAGCTTTTGACAGATAACAAAACGTAAAACGCTCATAATAATGGTTTTTTCGATATTAATTATCATTAAATAAATAGATTGAGAATTTAATAAAAATACCAAATTTAGCTTTTTTTAATGATTTTAAGTCATAAACCTTAAAATTCCATTAGAAACATTTGTTTTTGGAGTGAAAACTTCTTTAGCGACGCTGGGCACTTTTTGAGGTGGGGAAAAAATAAATACATCTTGATGAAATCGCTAATAAAAGTGAACTCTAGTACTGGTGAATAAAACTCAAAATATCATGACCAAATATATTTAGATGCGAGGTCTGCAAGGTAACTTTACAATTTCTATTCGAATTTTAAACAATTAACGCTACAAATTTGAATTTCGAATTTTAAACAAGCTCACCAGCGACCAGCAATTTCGGAACTAAAGTTTTTCAATAGAAAGGAGGATGGATCAATTATACATAGAGACAAACCAAAGAAAGTCTGCAGCGCAATAATTTGACATCGAATTAAAAAACTACATATGGCAATGTTTTTTAAGCAGTCAGTAAACGTCATGCACTATGGTATGTGTTTGTCAAAATCGTTTAAATATTCATTGTGTTTTGTGATGAACGGAATAAACATGGTGAAACCTTACAAAACCGATGTGCGGGAGTTACTTTTCCGCATGACGAATAATTTTACACTTGTAAAAAGTCAGCACGAGGCGATTCAAGCTGAAAAACGACAATGTTTACAAAATTTGGAGTTGATGACGGGTAAGTGGAATGAAACATCTTAATACTTGACCATATGTACCTACTTAGATAATATAATATTGGTTTAGACTAAGGTTTCACAGCAAATTGAACACACCTAATAGGTATAGGCATACTTATGAACTTCCTCTAACATTTCGAGAAACTCATTGGTACTAGCCGGGTTTTGAGCTCGAACCCACAACCTCCATGCTTATGCTCACGGCATGGGTACCTACTAATTAAAGCTAAAATTAATTTTTAATATATGTTTATTGTTTTAATGGTTTATTTCGTTTTTCCGAAAACTTTAGTTCGCAAATTGCGGGCAATTTCTCTGTCAATCTAATTACGCCTTAATGGGAGTAAAAGAGAAAGATGCTCGCATATTGAGAACTTCGGTGTTCGCGGTAGGCCCTCTGTACCTATTTACCGCCGTCGCGGATATTACAAAAGCTTATTAATTTTGATGAAGCCAAATGTCACATTCTCCCAATATTATTTATCAATATTAGTATATGTCTACATATTAATAGTGACATCTATTGTTGGAATGAAATTTATTTTACCATAAAAATTAAGCTGTGCATACAGCTTAATTTTTTCATAGACGGTAAATATGGTAGAAATTTTACAAGTATCAAGACTATTTAATCCATTTTCTGTAGTGTTGTCGCATACTGATTTTTAAAAACTACTTTTAATCTAGCGCTGCAGACTTTCTTTGGTTTGTCTCTAGTGCTGCAGACATTTTGGACTAGTCATTGAGTTTTCACTTCTGTCGGCACTCCCGGAGTGCAACCCGTTGGTTTTTTTTTATAATGATGTTGAATATAATTCTGAACGCACAAGTTGAGTCGATGCAATTTCAAAACGCATCGTCAGAAATGTCAACATTGTCAACAAAATTTTTAC
The DNA here is from genome assembly GCF_948474715.1 of Cydia amplana. Lineage (NCBI taxonomy): Eukaryota > Metazoa > Arthropoda > Insecta > Lepidoptera > Tortricidae > Cydia > Cydia amplana. Next base: position 22,699,339 of record NC_086096.1, on the reverse strand, counting down.
TTTAAAACTTTTCTCACTGACTGCGACTCACGTAAAAATACACAACTTCCAGAGTTTTCTGTTACTTATAATATCGTAAAAATATCGTGAGCTGTTTTTTGCATGTTGCACTTTCCTCGCTATAGTGAGGTGAAAAGTTTTATGTTACATACGAGTGCAAATGTATTTTCACCACACCAGCTCGGAAAGGCTTACTTTGTACTTCAAAAACGGCTATCAGTAATTTACGTGTAATCAAATGCAAATTTTGAGTTGTTTTCTTATGTTTGCTGGTAGAATTGACTTTTAAATGATGATTTTGGATGATCATTTGAATTTGATTTGGTTTGATTTTGTTTGATATTTTACATAAAATGAAAATTCTTGTGTTTCATTCGGGGGCAAATTTTGTTTAACCCTCGTGCTTTGAAACCCTCGCAACGCTCAAGATTCCAATTTTCGAACCACACGCTGCGCTCGTGTTTCAATTTTGGAATCTTTCGCTTGCTCGGGTATCAATATTAGCACGAGTGGTTAAACAACAACTTTGCCTCCTTGTAAAACAAATAACTATTTATTTCTCGTGTGTTGAAACACTCGCGGGTAAAATACAACTTTGCAACCTTGTATAACAAATAACTATTATTGCCTATAGATCTATTCACCAAGATAAATAATGCACTTTTGCTTATTATGTTGAAACCATTATTCATATCACTTTTTTTCCATTCTGATCGTGGTATACAAAACGTGCATTTTGTAGGTACACCAAAATAGCTTTATCGCGAACTTTTTTTTTTAACCAAATGTTTATCCAAATGCTCGTCATGCTCAGAGATGCGATTTATTTGAAATACTTGTATTTAAAATGCAAATACAAAATGCAAAATACCTATTTTGTATTTTGCATTTAAATGCCTTTTAGTAAAAAACATTTTGTATTTTATTTGAAATACTTTTCGAGATGTATTTTGCATTTTTAATATTCATTTCAAAATGCAAAATACTTTGTGATTAAGTTCAGCCAACATTACCAGTCAAACAAAATGAAATGAACGAATGACGTTTGTATTGCCGAATTTGACCGATAGAGGCGCCTGCTAGCCTGGTATTGTTAAAAAGCGTAATAAAACTAATAAATAAAAACTGATGTTTATTTTTTTGCACTTTTTAACAATACCAGTCCAGTCGTTATTAATAAAAGAAAAGTGTAATAATAATAAAATAAGAACTAGATGCACAATCAACCGAAATAAATGGCCACACAAGTCACAAAATGGAGCCATGGCCATATGGCTCTCTTTTCGTTAGTCTAGTTTTTTACATTATTTTTTAAGTGAGTATTATTTCCTTTATTTATTTCTCTTCTTAGGTTGGTTTTTTACAATATGTATATAAAATTAAAATATAAAAAAACCCACAAAAACAATATAAAAAATATTATAAACACATTATAAAAAACCTAACCTAGGGTGCCGCCAGCAGCGGGGCAAGGCCCAAGCTGCCGGTGGTCAGGGCCGCAGAGAGAGGAACCGACGGACTATTATTAATAACATACTTAACAGAATTTATTGATACGCGTACTGATAAATATGACCAAAATGTCATGCATAAGGTGCCATGTTATTAGACGTTTTTGTTCGGCTCGGCATTGTGTCTCTATTTCTCATGATAAATACCTAAAATAAATTAAATTATCTGAGATTTAGTCAAAAGGTATTGAAAAAGTATTTTGAAAATACCTATTTTGCATTTAGCATTTGAAATACAAAACGCAAAACTATTTGGTATTTTGCATTTGAAATAGTAAATCTGAAAAGTATTTAGCATTTTGTATTTAAATGCTTTTTTAAAACCATTTTGTACATCTCTGGTCATGCTCATAAATGCCTATTTCTTGCGATATGTGCTAATACAAGACCATTTTGCATTATGAATTCGCGCACAGCAACTTGAAAGCATCTATATTTTTTCAATTCGTCCGTAAGCACAAATACACTCACTAAACCATTGATACCCAATTGACCTTCGATATGACTTCCTCCCCACAAGTCGAAAAAAGTGGATCTATGCACTATTTTTAAGTTTACCTACGCCGAAAATCGTAAAAAAATCATGGCATGAAAATGTAAAATGTTCAGAAGTAAATCCGTTGAAGATGAAACAATAAATTTTTAAAATAATGCTACAATGTAAAAAAAAAAAAATTAAATCTATTTATTTCGCTAAAAAAGTTCTTAAATCTACATACATTTGTGTGCAAAATCTCTAGTAAAACCAATTAATAGACATATGAAAACAACTGTATTCTACTTCCAAAGAGTTCCATTATTAAATGTTATACGTTATATGTATAATTATATATTATATTTTCAACATAGTTATAGAACAGTATGTAACCCATTCCGGATCCGGATACATCAATAGCAGCCCTAGTAACTTGACTAGATCATTTGGTTAAGTTTTAACCGGAACAGAATTGGTACCTAATATAAAATTTACCTACAAAAGTAAAGCAAGTTAAGATATAAAATTATTAAGAAAAAAAAATGTGATCTAACTTTTGAACTATTAGACTTAATTCGTAATACAAAGCTTTTTCGTTATACTTTCACTCCAGCCGTTTTTTAACTATTGCAAAAAGTTTTCTCTTCTTAGTTAAAAGGCGTACCTACAAAGCGCTGCGAAGTACGAGGGGCGTTCAATATATAATGAGAATGAGATGTAAACTCTTTAAATATTAGGAAAGTAAATACTGGCCGGTAAAGCTAATCTACCTAGCTGATCGCCATGAAAAAAAAAACTAACTGTTTTTTGTTTAAAAAAAATACGGCGATTTCTTTGCGATGCTATTGAGTACGTTAGCGAAAATGGAGAAAATGGAACTGCGCGCCGTTATCAAATACTTGTGTTTGAAAAATTTTTCTACGGACCAAGTCGATTTAGATTTACGGGACACTTTAAGGTCTAATGCTCCGTGAAAAACGGCGAGGTAAACTCTCGAAAATTGTGTTGTTCCATCAGGACAATGCACCGGCACACAAGTCCGCCGTTGCAATGGCTGCAATACGTGATGCTGGGTTCGATATCCTTAAGCATCCTCCGTATTCACCAGACCTCGCCCCTAGTGATTTCTACCTATTTCCGAGATTGAAGGAATACCTGAGAGGTAAGAAATTTGAAGACGACGACGCGGTAGTCGCTCCAGTACAGGATTTTTTAAGTACTCAAGATGAAACCTTTTTTAGAAATGGAATTTTAAGTTTAGAAAAAAGATATACTAAGTGTATTATGCTAAAAGGTGACTATGTCGAAAAATAAAATAATATTTAATAAAAGTTGTATATAACATACTCATTCTCAATATGTAGAGTCTGTGCAGAAAGAGTCGTGAAATGTAGGGGAGCACATACATTCTACGGCTCTTCTCTTTCCGCACAGACCCTAACTAGAAGTCAACTTACTTGTCGCTGATATTAATTGGGGGAGATATTTTTGCCAAAAAGCACATTCCTTAACTCGTAGTCCGTGGCCCACAGCGCTGGAGTTGACTGCCAGAGACAGATATTCCCTGCCGAACGCGGTGTGCACCGGCCAGTGTACTTTAGTCATGTCTCCATTCGGACTTAAGGATGGATTTCTGAAAAACAATATAAATATAGATATATTATTTCATTAATATCCCACACACACACACACACACACACATATCATATCTATAGACTTGTGAAGTCAGTTAATAATCAAGTTAAAATCGATCCAATCTCATAACACATTCATACGTCCGTTTTTATAACAATAATAATTGTCTTTCAAGTTATGGTTCCAATATTGTGAGTATGAACCAACAGATGAACGGCGTTTTAGGCAAAGAATAGTTTTTTCATAAAAATTATAAATTTTCTAAGAAAAAGGTAGAGATACAGCTTCCATAGCTTAAATTAATCATCTGCTGATGATCATTGTCTTTTTTTTAACCAAAACATGAACGTAACTTTTTTATTTTGAGGTTTGATTTACTTGGTTCAACTAATCTATTAGCCCAAAACTTGAACTTGACATTTACATGAAGTTATATTTTTTAAACTGGAGCGAGTTGTCACTTTTTTTGCCATACTAATTTGAACCTTATCACTGAGACAGAAAGTTGTTCGTACCAGACTAGAGAAAACGGTCCACTTGAGATAGAAAAACCCGAGCCCTGTGTCTCACTCGCACATGTTGCCAATGTTAAAAAGATACCATTGTGGTAGAAATTATATCATTAAACTACTGAATTTAATTACCTTCTTATACAATTTTAGTGTTATATTCAGATTACAGTTCTGATATATTTTAAGTAATTTGTAAATAATTATGATGCCAATATTATTAATTGATTAAACCAAGCGCATACACAGCAAAAAAAAACCTAAATTTTAGTATGGTAGGATTTGTAGTAACTTTAAATATTAATTGGTATCCCCAACTTGATGACATTTCTTCAAAACACGTGAATGCGAAATTTCTTAAATATTGTGAAGAAATGTTATGTTAAAGGTTGTTGGAGTGAAATAATTGCTAATTGTGGAATATTGTTTCACAAGAAAGCCACAATTATTACATTTTACTATAAAAATACAAGACAACATTGTCAAACTCATTAGGGTGACTATGATGTCGGCACGTTGTGAATCGGTCTCACAGAATTCTTATTATTAACGTAGGTAATGTAAAAGTAAGTTTAACTTAATAGGTATGTCTTTATTTCGGCATGTTTAATTTAAGATTTGTTATAGAATACCTAATTGAAGGGATGTTTACAAAAACAACATAACTGATTAGAGCGGTTGTCATTTTTTTTAAGAACATGTTAATCGTTTCAGGTGTCAACCAGTGTAGTCAGTTATGTTGTTTTTGTAAACATCCCTTCAATTGCCAAAATTAAAAACCAACGTGCTTAACTCCTTAAACATTACAGACTCTCATTTATACATAATATTTTGTTACGGAAAAGGTGTGTCAAACTGTTTATATATATGCAATCGATTCTTTATAGGTAGGACACATTTCCGTCAATAGAAAAAAGGCACCAACTTTAAAAAAAACGTCATATTTGCTAAACAGATCTTCAATGACGCTTACACTTAAAAAAAGCTGAAGTGGACAAAAGGGAAGCCTACCTTTATGAACATACCATGAGTGAGTGCTAAAGAGGCCGACTACAAATGAAAGAAAAAACCCGACTACTTAAAATTTCACTTTATTTAGAAAATGTCACACCCTACTGATATATTTCATGTTATCCTAATATCCCACATACAGATGTCTTATGGTCACCCTAATTAGAACGAGATGCAGGGCTCTAGTTTGACTTCTCATGTGGACACAATTTTTGGTCAATGTACTCGATCCAGTTTATTAACTCTAAATCCGTGGACATTTATTCCTAAAAATGAATAATTTTTAATTTAGTTTGTTTTGTAGCGAACCTTTTTCGGTTGGCTTACCTCCGCCTGCGAAAGCAGGCCGCTAAGTCAATGATATACCTAGGTGTCTATTTAATTGTCTAATATAAGATATTCTTTTAATGTCAGAATAAATATTAATACGTTTTAGCTTTACGAGATTAATTATTTATTTAATCCTAAATAGGAGTCCCACAACTGGTGACCCCGTTATAAATTTATCGAATATTGTGTGCTATATATAAAATATTGCTAGCAAATTATACAGAATGCCAGATGTAGGAAGTAACTGCGAGTCGGCGGTGTGTCGCGTTAGCGTGAAAATTCCACCGTTTTGGCCAGACGCGACGTTATGGTTTTCACAAATAGAAGGCCAATTTGAGGTTGCAGGAATCACTGCAGATTCCACCAAGTATTACCATGTCATATCAGTTTTGGAGGCCAAATATGCCACCGAAGTCCAAGACATAATCGTAAGTCCGCCGACCGACAACAAGTATGCAACTTTGAAGCGAGAGCTAATTGCCCGTACATCGGCATCGCGTATTGAAAAAATCAAACAGATTATGACTGCGGAGGAACTCGGGGACAGAAAGCCGAGCCAGTTTCTGCGCCACCTGCGTAACCTCGCCGGCTCCGGGTATCCAGACGAATTTTTACGCACAGTATGGTCAAACCGACTACCTTCTTTGTTTTTAAGGATCTGTCTAAAGTTACGCATGTATTTATGAGACAAGATCTGGTGCGCAAATCACTAGAGCCTCCTTATGCCGGTCCTTATCTAGTTAGTTTTGGAAAGAAACGATAAATATTTTGTTATCGACATTTCAGGAAAGGCTGTTTCTGTTTCAATTGATAGAGTCAAACCCGCGTACATCTTGTCAGATGAACCAGGTAGTTCTGGTGCCTCTCCAGTTCCCGGTCGTAGCACCGGTTGTAGAACAGCACCCGCAATAGTTCCTCCTGCTCCTCCTGCCGCCGAACCTAGGAAGACCCGTTCTGGTCGTCAGGTTTGGTTCCCTTTACGTTATCGACCCTAAAGGTCTGGGGGGGGGCTGATGTAGCGAACCTTTTTCGGTTGGCTTACCTCCGCCTGCGAAAGCAGGCCGCTAAGTCAATGACATACCTAGGTGTCAATTTAATTGTCTAATATAAGATATTCTTTTAATGTCAGAATAAATATTAATTATTTATTTAATCCTAAATAGGAGTCCCACAGTTTCAACCATATCGCAACCAAAACTTGAACTAACATGTTTTTATTGGTTCATTTAGAGATGGTGCAATCATTTTAATTTTTAGTGTTATGATCTTCGAAATATTAACATATATTTTTTTTATTTTTTTTACTATAACAAATAAAAATAAATAAAAATAATAATAATGTGAGCCTATATACGTCCCACTGCTGGGCACAGGCCTCCTCTCATGCGCGAGAGGGCTTGGGCTATAGTCCCCACGCTAGCCCAATGCGGATTGGGGACTTCACATACACCTTTGAATTTCTTCGCAGATGTATGCAGGTTTCCTCACGATGTTTTCCTTCACCGAAAAGCTAGTGGTAAATATCAAATGATATTTCGTAGATAAGTTCCGAAAAACTCATTGGTACGAGCCAGGATTTGAACCCGCGACCTCCAGATTGAAAGTCGGACGTCATATCCACTCGGCCACCACCGCTTCCAATAACACAAATAGTTTCCAGTAAAACAAATAGTTTCTCTTAAAAAACTGCTTAAGTAACATCAATTTCAAGAACATTGGGTGTTGACAGCCCCTTAATTGGACGTCATTTCCCTTGCTTTTCTACTTTATTGCGACATGAAAATAAAAATAGTAAATATTACACTTACCCAGTTTTCGCAAAGTTTGCCCAGTATCTCATCATTCGTTTGCTGAATTCTACTTCTTCCGGTGAATAATTTTTTCCGGGATTCAGAGGCTCGCCAAATACATAATTGATTTCATCAGCATGCATGACACCCGTCCACGATGGCCACGGGTTATTCTTACTTCGGTGTTTATAATAATATGTATACACGTTATTGCCAGTCTCCGCGTAACGATGTGCTAACTCATTTACACCGCAAGTAAAATGGTAGTCGCCCACCATTTTATCCAATGCATTACGATTTTTGATGGGATCATCTGGGTTTAACCAATCAGTGTACTCAAACACTATTGCTTGCCGAGCCACATCAGTGACATATGGATTTAACTCCCTTACGGCTTGTAAATATTGCTCTCTGGTAATGCCTACGTTTTCTTCTTTGGGAAATAATTCGGTCAAATAATATAGTATAAAATAATATCCTTCTTCGGTATTTGACCCTAAGAGAAGATTCGTTTTTTTAAAGTTTTGATGCGCTAAAGAACGGATTGGCATTTCGTCTAAAAAGGAACCGTCGATAATAGGAACGAAAGGAAATTCACAAATACCTAAGGTCCCCCATTCATTATTCACTAATTCATCAGCACTTTTTTTTCGCAGACATTCAATCATGGGCCCCATGTCTGTTCTTGAATGAGGACAGTGTACAGCTTCTGCTAACCGTATGCCTCGTAAAATACTTTCTTCTCTTGATATTATAGCCCATGGTGCTGTTGCAGCTCCCGATTGCATAATTGCCTGTGAAAACAAATTTCTCGAAAGAGGTGATAGTAAATGAAGGGAGACAGATACTGCTCCAGCCGATTCTCCGAATAACGTTACATTGTGAGGATTTCCACCAAAATATGCTATATTGTCTTTGACCCATTGCAAAGCCATTAATTGATCAAAAAGTCCCGTGTTTCCTGGAACATCGGGTGTGTCAAAGAAAAGGAAACCGAGCGAAGCAACCCGATATTGCATTGAAACGTAGACAACCTTTTCTTCGGACACCAGGATTTTAGGATCATACACATCCAAAGTGGCAGTTCCAGAATAAAATCCTCCCCCAAATACCCATAGCATAACAGCTGCATTTTTTGGTCTGGGTCGAGGTGCGACTATATTGATATATAGACAGTCCTCCTGCATGTCTGTGTTAGGGTTCCACATCATAGCACCTGGAAAATCCCCGAACACGGTATCCACTATTTGAACGCATGAATGTGGCAGTGTTGTTGCATTTAAAATTTCTTCGCCCCAGCTTTCAACAGGTCTGGGGTGTCTAAATCTCAAGTCACCTAGAGGTTTTTGTGCATAAGGAATTCCAAACCAAGCGTCAACTTTCTTTCCAGTCGCAGCTGTAAGAGTTATACCTCTAACTCTGCCCTTACGAGTGCGAACGACTAACGGATCGTCGTCTTCAGGTCCCATTTGTGGTTCATCGGCCATAAAAACTTCTTTGTCTCGTTCATGGTTGGAAAAATATTTTTCTTCTCTTTTAGATGAGGTTTCAGCATCTTCTAATTTGGCGCGTTTCGAAGAGGTTTCATGTTCATCAATACGGGGTAAGATCGTATCTAATTCAGGATTATAGCGCACTGCTTCGCCATGTCCTCTATATGGTTGTGGAGGAGCTGGCGCCGGAAAATGTAGAGGGTGGTCTGGTGCATGATGCCGCGCGCGGTGTTCGTGCGGGCTACCCAGCGCTCGCGCCGCAAGCGCCGCTAGCGCTGCTAACACCACGCGCATACCGCCGTTACCCCACGCCCCACAATCAGCACCTGAAATATATTATTTTTCTATATTTATATAGACACAGACACTATTATTTCATAATAAATCATATACTTATACTCGAAAACGTCTCTATAACCTACGAGTCATCAAACGTTAGATCACTTCCATGTTTTTATATATCACATGGAAGTGATCTATTTGTCAAGGCGGTAGAGTGTGTGTTCAGATGTTTTTGAGTTCCTCGGCCGGTCCAATATATCTGATGGCGACTGTACCTTATATAACGCCAATCTTTCCGTGCAATATTTTAGTTATTTAACACATGTGCTATATCTTTCCATTTATTCGTTTTGTCGGCGTGTGTCAGGTTTGGACTAAACTTTCCAAGCAAAATGTCTTTATTCCGTCTTTTGTTTAAACACATGTCTATCACTACGACGCTACAAACCGTACAATTATGTAGGTAAACTGTTGCGAGATAAGCACCACTTTTTTGTGTTACGCGTTGTTAGGGCCGGTACCTACAGACCGACTGCAACAAGACTGCAACTTGTATGGAAACTGCACGCCGACGTTTTAGTTGGTTAAAGGTTAGAAAAGGTGAACCTCTTGCCACACTGGCATAAGCTTGCCACTAAAGGAATTATTTGGCGAATTTCTCCACTGAAATTTTTATTTTATGGTCTGATTCATGAGCGATATTTCGAAAAAATAATACTGGTTTCCTGGCATTGATTTAAAATCAGCCTTCGCTTACATTTCGATTTTCGTCATCAATAATTAAGCAGCCGTGTTTTTGAAGTAATCCAACAAGGTGTACCTACAGTGATCTAGTACGCCTTACCGCTCTAATGTTTTTTTCGGGTCGTTTTGCTTTTTGTGATTATTTATGCCGCACATTTTTCTAGCTTTTTGCACATTTAATTGGCTTGTAGAATCTGTGCGGACTCTACCAATATTTTTGGATACACCTCGAATAGACGAATTCTAATTAAACAGCTTACATACTATTGATTTTAATTTTCTGTTCCGTTTTCTTGAAGGCTGATCTTCTCGCAGTTCCATGCACCTTACCTTAACGTTGTTAAGGTACCGAAATACATACATTGTAATTTAAAGAACATTTGTGCAAAAGGCTATAACCGTGTAAGTAGGTGCTAGGTGTCGCTGACTCACAAGTGCCAAAAATTTTTTTCAAATATTTGACATCAAAAAACACCAAGTTAATGTTGACTTAGAGACGTCTGGTTTTTTGCAAAATTATTCCTCTTCAAGTCATTAACATACGTTAATTCCAAAAGAAACGGATCGGTAGATTTAAAAATATTTAGAAAAGTAAAAAACTTTGATGTGACATTTCACGACAACTGTCAATAATTATGACATAAAAGTTGGTAGATCATCTCTATAAACGTCAGTCATAATGTGTCAAATAATGCAAATAGGAATAATCCGACTATAGCATTACGACCAAAGGGACCGTGCGCGTTGGAGAGTCTGCCACCTGGTGGCCATAATCGGAACCATGCGCTACTTGTCATTGACAACTTTGACATTACGGTAATAAATATTTTCATAACATTTGCTGAAAAACACAATAAAAAGCCATTAAAGTGTATTGTTCTTTATTCTTTAAATAAATACAGGTTTTACAGCTCTAGATATGCCAAAACACTTATACTGTTAATACATAGTCATTATAACTATTACATATGTAGAGATTAAAAAAAGGCCTGAAACTATACTAATTTACATAGGTACTCGTAGAGTTAAAAAAAACTACTTTGTAAATCCTGATACTATACTAAAATTAGTTAGGATGTTTTTAAACTCAACCTATGTAAATACATAGGTTGAGTTTAAAAACATCCTGATACTATGCAGTAAGGACGGCCACTTGTCTGCGAATATGTCTGCGTTTTGGACTGTAGCTAAGAAGTTATTGAGTAATTCTATTGCTCGGTACGTGGGTGCGTTCGAACCGTGATAGGTGCGAACATTTGGATATGCGAAAAGGTTTCTGGCTCTACGTGCGCTTCGCCCTACTGCAGCTATGTAGTTGTCGGGGGTAAAAATACGCATACGCTCCAGAACGGATGGGTTGTCAATATGATTTCTTAGAAGTAGACAGTAGTGTAAGGCAAGCGTTTGCTTACGCCTTAGCTCGAGAGACTCTAACCCTACCATTCCCAGTACAAAAGATGACGGAAATAAGTACGGGTAATATCCGTAATACCTTTTGTAAAGATGTCTAGCAAATTTACGTTGGACGCGCTCGACCATGATGTTATACTTTGCTTCCCGAGGGTCCCATGCGATGGAACTGTACTCAAGCTTGCTGCGAACATAGGCATTATAAAGGATTACAGCGATTTTTGAGTCACGAAATTCTGAAGTCGTTCTAATAATGAATCCTAAAATTTTGTAAGCATTTTTGCAGATATTTATAATGTGAGAGTGCATGTTTAGCTTAGTGTCAAGTGTTAACCCAAGATCTTTTATTTCTGTTACTCGGTCAAGGGGAATGTTTGTAAGAGAATATGTCTGGAGGATAGGATCTACAGACCGGCTAAAACTTATTACTTTGCACTTAGATTCATTTAGGTACATGCGGTTTGTTTTACTCCAGCTGTCGACCATGTTGATTGTTTGTTGCAGTACCGTACAGTCGGATGCATTTACGACCGGTGGAATTATTTTAAGATCATCATCATAAAATAGTGATTTCACACCAGATATATTACTTGGCAGATCATTGACCATGATTAAGAAAAGAGTAGGCCCAAGAGTGCTACCTTGACTAACTCCAGAACGTGTGTAAAACCTTTCAGATTGGTAACAGTTTAATTGGACATATTGTGTGCGATTCCTAAGGTATGACTACCTACTACCTACTGACGAGAAGAAAACAAGAAGTTGAGAGGTGAAACCTAAGGTTGACAGTTTGCATAGGAGAGTATCGTTGTCAACTAAGTCGAAAGCTTTCTTAAAGTCAAAATAAACAACATCAACTTGTCGTGCAGTATCCATTTGGCGCAAAACGCTATCAAAGAAGCAGATGTGGTTGGTGGTTGTGGATCGTAAAGCGCGAAATCCATGTTGACAATCTACTAATTTACGATTTATCTGATTGAGTAAGCAGCGGTTTAGAATGGTCTCAAATACTTTTCCAAACACGGACAATACAGCAATGGGCCTGAAGTTTGTGATATCAGAGGACTTGCTTATCTTAGGAATTGGGGTCACTCTCGAGACCTTCCATTGGGATGGGTATACGCCCAACTTAAGCGATAGGTTGTATATGTGAAGTAGCGAGTGTTCTAACACGGAAACACAGTCTTTGACTAGAAATGGGGGTATACCATCAGGCCCAGCTGACGACTTAGGTTTAAGTTTCCGAATAGCGGCTCTAATTTCTGAAATATTGATCGTTGGGATAGCAATCATAGATTCATTGTTGTTACCAGCCTCCCGTTCCACTTTTTTGGGATCTAGTTGCGGAGCTTCCGGTAACTACGCTAAGGGATCTGTCCCAACGGTCAGCGATGGCTTCACCGAGATGTTTGATGAAGGTGGACATTTGCGGAGCGAAGACTCCATCGACAGATGTGATGAGGGGAGTGAAAGTTGCGTGACGCTTTTCACAGGCGTCCGAGTATTATTTTTTTTCTCTTCTTCGGTGGATTTTAGGACGGATGCTACGGGACGTGAGATATAAGAAGGAGCGTCGGTGTCTACGACACGGATATCAAATAACGCCTCCCTCTGTGCATCCCAGATGCCGCGGCAGCAGAGATCCCCGCGAAGTCCACCGTCGCCTTCGGTGATGATGGGTTCTTTGACCACGTTCCCCCAAGCGTGCTGACATAGCTCACAAAACAGATCTCTTATTTCGTTGTGGCGACGTGTTATTAAACCACCCGTTTTGCAGCAGAGGGCGTGGTCGACGTTGAAGTCATCATTGCCGCAGCCATCGCATGATTTGGGCATGGAGACAGGTGTTCTGTGGTATCGCAGTGCCAGTGCGTCTCTAAATTCTAGTGGCGATAAGTCAAAATGGTCTTTCCTTGTTGGTACATGACTGAGAGCCAAATGGAAGATTTTGTTTTAGTTTTCGTGAAAATTGAACGCTCGATTGCACTGCACGTTTCTGTGTAGGAAAAAGTTTTTCTAGAATAGATTCCATTAGGTCATCGTCTTGAGCATCCTTCTTTTTCATGCATTCTTTTCTAGCTTCTCTGAGGGCTGTGTGATGTTGAGTGAGGTCCAGAGATTTATTTTCAATTAAGGCGGATGATAGGATTATACAACCTTTTTTGTCATAACACTGATTTAAACTTTCACGATTTTTACACATTATTAAATTATACAACGGGATTAAATGTAAGCGTAAACGAATATCGACAGTCGATAAATCAATTATCGTTAGTGTTGTGTGTCGACAGAGTGACATCCCTAGTGCGCAAAACGTTCAAGCGGATAAACAAGACCAAGTGCGGGTAGTTCGAAAAACCCGCGCGGTTAGACGATGCTGATGTCAACTTAAGCCAGTCTTCTCCGAGACCACGGGGACAACGCCGTCCTCGAAACGTCGGAGGTAAATCTTTTTTGTCATAATTTAAGTTAGTTATTTTAGAAAGTACAGGGATGGCTAGACCGCCTTTGTGAACTGGTAATGAGAATAAATCGGCTTCTAGCGGGGATACGTCGCCTCCTAGTAGGTTTGGTAGAAAGCTGATGCGTAGTTTGTTTGTAAGAGGTTCAAAGGATTGATTAGCGTTTTCTAAAACTCTTAATAGGAATGACCATTTGAATTGGGCTGCTTTAGTGAGAACAGTGTAGGCAGCTTGTGGTGAATCTTTGCATATATCTGAGAGCTTTTCTATTGTAGAATTCCAATTTCCAATTCTATCGTTAACAAAGTTTTCTTTTCCCTCACCAATGAAGCTACCGAGGAAGCGTGATCCAGTTGTTATAGTTACGTTAACGCCTTTGAATATCTGCTGCGCAATTTGTTTGTCATTGTCGTTTACGATTAGGTAGGACTTTTTTGCTTGAGGGAAGTAGCCGTATGTGGGGCCTATTTGGCTAATTTTGTCCCACCATTGTCTTAAGCTTTTAAAGCTTCCTTGAGCAGAGGAGTCATCCGCATACCAACATTGGGTAATTGTAGATTCTGATTTTAGTTAATTTATTATGGGTAGTGTTGCTAGGGCGTATAACGGCATGGCAAGTGGATCACCTTGAGTTACTCCTTCTTCGCTGAACAAACTCATATTAGAGTCACGGATTAAAAGTTCTGCGTGTCCATTGTATGTGTTGTATAAGAAGCGGGCGCAGTGTGGGCCACACTGCGCCTGTGTGGCCAGTGTATTCTAGCTTGCCAGAGAGCGAGTTGTCGGTTTACGGAGTTAAAGGCGTTGTTTGCCTCAACGAGCAACATACCCCAATTAGAGCCGGGTTGACATTCTTTTTCGAACAGAGTATTCATAGCATGTATGGCGCCTTCGATACCACAGCTTAGCCCGCTAATTTTTATTTTCAGCAGAAAACCAGATTCATGGGTTCATTCAACAAAGAAAAATATAAATATGAGCTGTCAAGCAGATATTCCCTCTGCTAACTAAGGATTTCAGTTGCAACAGATTAAACCTAGATACTGATACACTGCTTTCTCCAGGATTTCATGGAATGAGTTCACTCAAATCCGAAGATAATCTGATAAGCTTGTCAGAGTTGTCAGGTGTAACACTAACAGTGTTTTATATGATTTTATCTTTACTGCCAGATTGTAAGACCTCAGTGGTTCTGTTATTACCACACAGTCTACATATTAACAACTACTTGTTTAAAAGTATATTTACTGTAATTTGGGCATCATACACGTTAGAAATTCTTGTCTGGGCGACGATTTTTCCACTAATTTTCGAAATTTTATTATGTTTACCTTTTCTATTACTGAAATAATTTCAGGCCTTTTATTGTATTCTGGCCACGCTGCAGGTCGCTCTTTATGGGCAGAAAGCCATATTTTATTATTTTCAAAAAAACTTTTAGTTTCTTCTTATTTTTTTTTACATTTGAAAGAACTGTTATTTATACAGATATTTTGACAGAATTGCGTTTAAACGTTCCATTTAATCCGCACAGTGTCGCTTTAGTCGGCTCTAGTGCTGCCTCCTATAGTTAATGCACGTTCCCTATAGGATATATTCATTGGCTATTAAGTCCAGGGGCATTTTTTGTTCCCTTACACGCGGCTATAGCCTTTATTCACTAACGCTTTTTTTTTCGACGATATCATGATAAAAACAAAGTACTTAATGATTTTTTTAGTCAAAAACGTTAAAAAAACGTAAACTTAATATTCGACACAGAGAAAACAAAAATATCGCGTAACTAAAATACATTACTAGTTTTTACATTATTAGACCTTCCAACGCAGAGGGGATATTAGGCCTTTTTGGTACTAGTCCGGTAAAGCAATTAATAAATATCAAATTATATTTCGTACATAAGTTCCAAAAACTCATTGGTACGAACCGGGGTTTGAACCCGAGACCTCCGCATCGAAAGTCGCACGCTCTTACCGCTAGGCCACCAGCGCTTAGCTCTGGTAAAATTAACAGATTACTTAGGTGACTACAAGTTTCGACGTCAACAGTGCATAAGTCTAGGTAAATCACACGAAAGTAGGTACTCATTATAGCGAAATCATCAATTGAAGTTTTGACCGGTAGTGTGGGCCTGTGGGTACTTACTTCACCACTCCATGCCTAAATAAATAATTTTATGGGGACAATCTTAAACAGATCAAGCAATGCTTGTGTTATGCTTGTATTGTACTAGGCCCCTTCACCTTCTCACATAGATAAATTGCATACCTACTTAGGTATTTTACATAGATAGTTAACATCCATAACTCAGGAACAAATATTGGTGATAAACACACAATTAAATAAATGCCCTTACCCCGGAATTGGAACCCGGAACCTCGCGCTTCGTAGACAGGCTCACTACCGCGCTAGGAGGCCGTTCCCAAATGTTATGTCATTTAATGCTAGCCGCAATTATAGGTACTATAATGCCACTTCTCTGCGATTTTTTGGCATCATCCTGAGATGGAACTAGATAAGGTTGCCAAATGATATGATATTCGGATGCCAAAAGTAGCGCCTGACTCGCCTTGTTTTACCAGCAGTAATCTTGGATCATGATAAACTTGTGTCACTTTACTTACGAACAACATAGATTTGGAGCAAGCTTACTCTCAGTTTGGATATATGTTATTATAAATTTTATGTTAAATTTCTCTGAAGATTTGACGTTCATAATGACTCTACCACACTTTGTTCTGTCAAAAAAGGTAACCTTAGGCGGAATCTTGAAGAGCAAATTAATGCGCTATAACCTATTTTCACCTAAATAAACCACTATGATTACATATTACTACATAAAGTATAATGATGCCAAACTTATTAAGCCCCTCCCACTCAACCCCCCGTACACCGCACCGTACGTGCCGTTAAGTACCTTCCTAGGTTCTGTGAGGATCGGAGTTCAAACCTCCTCACAGAACAGAACTACTATCAGAAAAGTGTGTTAGGTTAGGTTAGAACTGCGACCCTTACAGAAACGAAATGCTACTAAAAAGTGGGTTAGGTTAGTTTTGAACTGAGATCCTCACAGAACCGAACTGCTATCAGAAAAGTGTTTTTTTTATAGACTATGTATATTACGGGAGAGAGGTCCTTGCTATCGTTACAGGCGGCCAATCTCCCTACAACTGTGAATATATAAATTCCTAAGTAAATCTACATTTAGTAACCGAATATAATAATTACCAATTCTAAGTGTTAAATAGAAATTGATCAACTTATTAACTTATCTAAGAACAGATATTGAATGAGAAAATTAATGATTAATTTTCTTATTCAATATCTTTTACAAATTAAAGATTAAAAAATATTATTATTATGTATTTTTTTTTATCAAATATCCAAAATTAAACATACAGTTCTTGATATAAAAGGTTTAAACATACAACACATTCCCGTTAACATTTGCGTTGCTGTATACTTCACGGCCAATACTTTGCTTTTAGGTGTTATTAAATTTCTTTAGACTGTTGATAACTTTATTAATGAGGGTGTTAAATGATTCTATTAATGTTTCTTTTATAATGATGCAGCTTATGTCGTATGGGTCAATATTTATGTTATTGCAAGTGAATTCGTGTTGGAGGCGTGCGCGGCCAAAGTAGGGGCATTGTGTAAGTAGGTGATCTATGGTTGAGTGGCGGTATTGTCACATGGACAAACGTCGTTGTCTGTTATATTAAAACGGCGTATGGCTTTGTGGTATCCGTGCCCTGTGAGCATCTGGGTGAGTTGGAAACTGATGATCATTGATCCCCTCAGCTTCCTGATCGACTCAATACTTGGTAGGTGTGTTTTCATTTGTAAGTCAGTGGTACTGGCGACATACCACTTGTTATAGAGTTCATAGATGTGTTTCTTGTGATTGAGTTTGTGGTACGAAAGAGGGAATGAGTCATAGTGTGGGGCAGAGTGCATGGTTGCTGCAGCTTTAGCAGCAGAGTCGGCTTGTTCGTTGTCGTTCATGCCAGCGTGAGCCTTAATCCAGCAGGATTCGAAGTTTGTTATTCCTGATTTTTCAATGTTGTATAGTTTATGAATTTTGTTATTAACTATGTTGTTGGTGCTGCTTCGGTTGGAGATCTCAATTAGTACAGCTTTGCAGTCTGAGAAGACGGTGACCTTAGGGAATTTTTGTTTTACGCATTCTTGACAGGCGTGTGCTAGCGTTAGACATTCGGCCTGAAAAACGGTGCATCTGTCGTTAAGTTTCTTTGTTAAGGTTCCGCCGTCGGGGTATTCAAATATAACAGCCGCACCAACCAGCCCATCATATTTGCTTCCATCAGTAAATATTCTGTGAAGTTCGGGGTCGGCGTAGTACGGTTCTCCCATCGGGGTATTCAAATATAACAGCCGCACCAACCAGCCCATCATGTTTGCTTCCATCAGTAAATATTCTGTAAAGTTGGTCATGGTCTAGTAGTTCCTGATTTGATATTTCTTTGAATTCGATGTTTATCCTTTCGGCTGGGTGGAGTAGGGCGGAGATTGGCACTCTTGTATCATATTTTATGTCTGATGGAAGGTATTCGGTGGTATGTGTGCGTTTAACGTTTTGGATCGAGGCGATTTCTTGTATTTTGAGGTGGAGCGGTGTGAGTCCAGAGAGCGCGATTGACGCTTCAGTTGGAAGTGTTCTGAAGCCATGAATGATTTTTATAGCAATTCCTCGTTGGAGGCTTAAGAAAGAATTGATAATTTTTTTCTAGTGAGTGGCGGTGTGCCAGATTTCTGCTGCATAAGTCACAATTGGTTCAATGACTTGTTTGTACATTATGCTTCTGTTTTCAGCGTGGAGACCCCATGGTGGTTTAATGAAGACAGAAAAGTGGGTTAGGTTAGGTTAGAACTGCGACCCTCATAGAAACGAAATGATACTAGAAAAAAGTGACGAAGTGGATTTATTAATTTAATAGGATAACAAGATGTTAAATATTTGCATGACATTTTTAATTAAAATGTGGTTAAAATGTTGGTGGTCGTTGACTATTTTTGGGTTAACAATTATTAGTTTGGTATCATTTGCTTTAACAGGATAGCGAGATGTAAAAATTTGATTATAATTTCACATTAAAATGGAGTTTTAATTTTGGTGATGATCATTTACTAATTTTGGCAGTAAATATGTTATTTTTGACGTTACATTTTACTATATCTGGTGATCAATTAAATGACAGCCATTTGAAATTAATATGAAATGCACTATGATTGTAAATAATTTATATGGCATTTCAAACTGTTTTGAGTAGGTTTTGAGTTGTCGGTTATTTTCTATTAATGATAATAATTTTTAATAATATCTAATTATTTAGCCCACTGAGCAAAAAGAAAAAGTGCCCTTAAAAGCATTAAGCATTAAATCTGACGAATCCGTATTGGTGAAGTTTCACTGGTACATTACTAAAAATCGAAGGTATTGATTTAAAAAAGTTAAAAAACCGAAATTGCCGTAGGTATTACGATACAGCCGGATCGCGTGCGCGAAGGTCACGTGTCTATGAAGATATAGCAGCCATTTGCATTTCAAAGATAGTCCTTGAAAGGTAGCAATGCGACAGCAAGGTTTTTTGATGCAGAGCTACTCCCGCTGTGAAGCGATCGTACGATTAAGTAATTCACAAACTAGCTTTTGTAAATTTGTGACTGAGGGCGATAGTCTTCTGTAGGGTGACAATTTATATTTTTCTTTAGCTACGTGTTTTTTCCAGTCAAGGTGGGTGTTAGACAGTGTGTCTAGATTGTAATTTTTAATAGGTTACACTCTGCTTCTTCGTTGATGTTTAGGTTCTGTAAAAGTGATGGCAAGTCGGTTGGTTGTTTTTGATGTGGTCGAAACTGTATCATTTTTGCTTTCGATCTATTGATTATTAATCTACTCCATATTCCGTTGAAAGTTGTTAGCTAGCCGATTCTATACTCATACGATTTGAATAATTGTTACCTATACCATTGTTAGGGATATTTAAAATGCTAATTATGGCCATGACAAATATTTAAACGAATGCGAATCGTTTTGTTATTATATATTTTTTATTAAAAGCTGTTTTATATGTAGTTTGAAAAAGGCAGTTTTTGTCATGTGTTTCTATTCATATATAGTCTTGGTAACAAATTCATTTACTTTAAAATACACTGCATATACTTAATCTTTCTGGTTTAACTTAACCCATTGGTTGACTGGTAGAGAAGGCCTTAAGACACCCCCATTTGCATCTTCATATATCGTGCAATAAAGATTAACCCCCTTAAGGTAACATTCCATTTCTGACCGCACTACTGCAGCGGCCATTTAATCAAGAGGATAGGAAGAATATGACCAAATTTAAACTTACCTTAACGTTAAAAAAATGTTTCCTCGGCACTGATGGCTTTTGGGTATTTAGGGTGAATTTCGTTAATTACTTTGTCCAACACAAAGTTAAATTGTTGTTTATTTAACCGGCAATATTCCCGAAATAAAATATCGTCGCTTGACAGCTGATTCTTTATCACTATTGTGTATGTTCCCTCTACGGGACGGCCCTTGCAAAATGGACGCACTGGTTTTCTTTTGCGTCTCGCACGAAACATCAATAAATCGTCACACGCTTCTTCATTTAAAAGATACAACAATAGTACATTATTGTCGAGGTTCGGAAGTAGCTACTTGCAGGCTGAGGATTCGTTTTAAACGGACGACCTTGGGAGTCCGTTTAATTGAATCCGAAGCCAGCAAGTAGCCTTCCAGCCGAGTCATATATAGTGCTTTTCTCAAAAATGGTGCAAGAAATAGAAATATTTTACAGAACTTACAGAAGCAACGTTCTAATTTTCCATTAATTTTCACAGAAAAAAATACAACCATTAAAAAAATTAGCTTGCCGCCTTAAAAAAAAAAGAAGTGTATTTTTCTGCTGAAAATACGCCAACCTATTTGAGACACCTAAATAGTCGCGGTACCAACATTAAGCCTGTAACAGACTATCGCACCGCACCGCGACCTTGGAGCGTCGCACCCATAAGTGAGAGCGAGAAACAGACGTTTCTCGCTCTCACTTATGGGTGCGACGCTCCAAGGTCGCGGTGCGGTGCGATAGTCTGTTATAGGCTTTATAATAATAAGTGCTGATCATCTGTTTGGCTGTTTAAGGGACCTATGCCTTCATTTGATATGGCCATTTGAAGTTTTAAAAAGTTTGGAACTCGTTAAATAATGGAATTTGTATGCGACATTGCAGTCCCGAAATCGAGACTGCAATGTTTTTAACTTTTTAATTTTTTGAATGACCATAAACTACGCACTTCGCGACCTATTTTTTAACCGGCAACGTCGACTTTGCCGTCCATTTTTGAGAAAAAAAATATTATTGTATACATCCGACATGATGATTTCGCATTGACCAGCAACTGACGAACGTCGGTTTTGTCAACTACACGCCGCAACAGCAGCAATCGCCGCGGCTGTGGCCGCTGCAGTAATGTCGCAACGTATTGCAGCTGCAGTTGGAAATGGACTGTGACCTTTATTCATAAACGCGCTACAAACCTCAATTAACTAATAATCGTTAAGTCTTTATCTGTCATTTTGGCTTATGTATTAGAAAGGGATAAAACTAATAAAAAATGTAACTAAGTAAATCAGGCCCGTAAAGTTTTATGAATAAGGGGGTAATAAAAATAAATAAAGACGAACTTAAGTCACATGTAATTGACAAATGATTTCATATAGTAATAAAGCACTTTTTTTTTAACATCTAAAAGTTCTACTTTAGTATGAATGAGTTATGAGTATGAGTTAATCCTTCTTGAGTCGTGAATTGAGATTCTGAGTATGGGATAAAACAAATGGGTGATCCAATTTCTCACCAATTTCTGCTTTTGAAATTTCGATACCAGGAGTTGTTAGCCTATCAATACACTGACATCCTATATATTAAACACTATAAATTAAACATTTTATTCAAATTAAACAAATTAAAATTAACAAAAGTAAATTAAACTAAGAACTAAACAAAATAAACTAAAACTACCTACCTAAAAAGAAAAATCCTACAAATAAAAAATTGGCCCCAGGTCTGTGCCGTCCGGTAGTGTGCCCAGAAGGCTGGCGGCTGTGCCGCGCTGAACGGCAACGCCAATGCGTTGGGCGAGGTAAGCTCCAGCCTTCCGGTCACCCGTTGCGTCTATAAGGCGCTTGGCCAACTCCTTATTTCTTGAATTAATGTTATTTGTGTCCGTCGAAGTTGTATTAATGTTTTCATAGTCTCAGTTTTAATAGAAGAAACGATACTGTTAGAAATATTAGTACCTTTTAGTATTGTTTTAAGTCTTTCGATGGAATGATTATTTTTTATAATATTGTACGAAGTAGCAGCCCACAGACCAATTAACAGAATTGGTATCATTATTCATCCAACAACGCCTCATATTTTCAACATCCTGGTTGCTTACTTTCGACGCTACCTTCTGTTTGAGGATCTCCATGAATAATCTCGCACTCGGGCCACAACTTAATTAAGTAATGTAAATAAATATCCTTTATACGTTTTACATACATGTAAAACTACAAAGACATTTTAATAGAAAAATGGAACCAGGTAACAACAACAAGACAACTTAACAAGTTCTTCAACCACATGAGCTGTAAACTCCTGCCCATTATTGCTGCCCAAACTCCAAAAATATTTTCAGTAATTCAAATGCCACCTCTGCAGCCCTTTTAGATTTCAATGGTCTTACAATTCGATGTAGAAACTTGGTAGCATGATCTTGGTAATTCAACAACCATCTGCAGCTGATTGAAAATCAATGAAATATTATGTATTTCAATTGTTGCTATTATTAATAACCTATTTTGTCATACGCACTAGCTGGTTTTATGATCGTTTAACAAGAAATCGCGCTACGGATCACTTATTTTTTTTAATGAAAGACCAGGTGTAAGTAGGTGAAATGATCGGCACAGTCTTAATTCGTTGGCACGCCCCATCCTTATCAAAAAGACTATGAAGTCACCGCACGCTTGTCTACGTGCCGCCACATACAAAAGACTTAATTATAATTTTCTCTACTCATTCGGTTCCACCGCGCTCCTAAAGAACACCGCATGTTGAAATAGGCTTTTTTTATGTCACACTAAATGCTGAACCTACGATTACTTCATTATTTTTGTAAGTTAGGATCACAAACACATTGAAAAAATTGTGTGCGTGGTGTATTGCACCTCGACAAAGAAAGGTATCCGTATGAGCCGGATATCAAAATATAAGTAGCTAATCCTATAGGAAAGGTTAACCTTGGCCCACGTTCAGAATTTTAAATAAAAACTTTAGAGATGGAAAATATCATAAGCAAAATTAAAAACTGAGTTTTCTGTATTTACAAATAAGTAGGTAGCAAGTGGAAATCCGGGGTCTCTGCCTACCCCTCCGAGAAATAGGCGTGATTGTATGTATGTACCTATGTAATGTATGTATATTAAAAAGTCGTACCTGTTACCTGGCACTAACTGCAGAACGTCATGGCCGGCGGGGGTGCGCGTGGTCCACCACTTCACATACTTTCGCAGAATGCCTGCGAAAGACATCACATGTAAAATATCTCATTATGGCGTTATTCATAAACCTAACTAGCCGTTGACAATAATTTGTGTCAAGTTAACGAATATGGTATATATATATATATATATATATATATATATATACCTAAACCTATATACCTACTGTATACAAGTGTCAGAAAGCGATTAAGCAAATATTATTACTACTACTACTTAACTAGATCTACTGCCTATTAATTAGATCTAGTTTTTAATTCTACAGTTTTCTCTATTCTAAAAACATTATGTTTTTTCCCTCGCATCAATAAAAAAGGAACAATCTTGTACTAATACAGTACATTAAATAAAAACCTTGATGATAGAGAATGTTGTAAATGCACAGATTATATACCAAGGACTGTTTGCAGATCGCAGCTGGTTTTATGCTCGCGACGCGACCTTGGAACCCGAGAGGTGAAGGACGAAATCGTTTTCACTCATTATATGCTAGCGGGGGATACGGATGCGTACCCTTTGTTCTCCTACTCTACTACATGTTATAATTTTTTGTTTCGTCATTTTCTCGTGCTAGTAACAACACAATGAAGGTTTTTTTTATTGTGATATCAGTTACAGCTAGGCGAATTTCTATATTTAAAGTTATAATATCAAGCCAGTGTCGATTGCATATAATAAGTACCTTTTCTCACCAACCACCCCCTCAATCGACTCTGCTTGAAGCATTAATTCACTACAGTATTCTTTACCTAGTCAAAGCAATATTCCAACAAATAATTTCAAATACAATAACCAGAAAAACATAAACATGTAATATTTTTAAATGTAATCAGATGGAATATATCTGATTCAACAATTAAGATAAGTACTCAAATATTCCTCCACTCGACACATTACCGCTAATCTTTAAACGAGCAATTCTTGTATATTTATTTATTTATTTATATATTTGGGGGATCTCGGAAACGGCTCTAACGATTTCGATGAAATCTGCTATATGGGGGTTCTCGGGGGCGAAAATCGATCTAGCTAGGTCTTATCTCTGGGAAAACGCACATTTTTGAGTTTTGTATGTTTTCCGAGCAAAGCTCGGTCTCCCAGATATTCATAAAAGATAAGATAAGGTTAAAAATCACTTTATTCAAGTAGGATCTGTTGGATCGCTTTTGCATCGTCAATTTCTACATTTTATGTTACCTAAACATGCACAGTTCTATAAGAAACCCTTTATTTTCCCACTCGACTCATCAACATTACTTATACATATACATATAATAAATGCTCTATTCTTCCACTCGACTCTTCAACACTAATCATATAGGTATATCATAAATCCTTTATTCACCCACTCAACTCTTCAACATTAATAATAACAATTTTAATATAAATTATAAAAATATTTAAGTACAGACTTAGAAACAAAAACTCAAGTATATTTTTCAGAAACCATATATGTAAACTATATTAAAATGAATGTAACTTTTGAGTGATATGGATGAGGTTAAATAATGATTCAGTTATCCCTTACTACACTTACACCCCCTTAAATGAATCAATATTCAGCACCCCCTCAATTCTGAATACACAGGATAGGATCTTCAAGTGTTCTTTCAATACATATTTCTGTATTATAATATAAAAGTTTACACACCCTATAAAAACTCACATACTACGATATATTATAAACGAAAAAAACTCCGAAATCAATTCGAAATAATTATTAACGTTCACTTTAGCCAGATATCAGGTTTCTAGAAATTGCAGGAACATATAGTACATCTTCCAGTTCAAAGCCATTTTTGTTGACTGCACCTATGGCTTGAGCTACGAGGTTCTCTGCATTGGCACATTTTATTTCTACATTTATATTTTCTGTGGAATTTATAATATTATTATTGTAAAACATGTAGGATGAAGCACCTGAATGAATTATAGCTCTAGTACTAGTCGTGTGCTTTATTTGCTCACTCACCAGGCAAAGTGCGACAAAATCTTTCAATGTGTCCCTTCCTATTACATTTCCTACATATTTTTGTGGAAAAACATTCACTGGAAGTGTGTCCACTTTTATGGCAAATAGTGCACTTTTTATTAAAGCAGAATCTCGCAATATGACCTGGTTGTGACATTTCTTTTCATTGCTTTTCTTGGCTTCTTCTATTTGTGGATGTAATTCTCAAATAGCTTAAGTTCTTTTTGAACACGTTCAATGAGAGTATGTATGGTTTGGTCAGATTTTGGAGTTACCTCCCATATAGTTCTAAAGTGAAGTAATTAAAATTTGCTGGTAAAATTGTTAAAATCTTTTGTATAACCATGTCATCATTTATTTTATTTGTGGAAGACTGTAGTTCAAACACATATTTTGAAGTTTGCTTATATCCTGAAGTAGATCTCCGCTGAATTTATAGTTATAAAATTCGATTACCTTAAAGTGGCTGTCTTTTGTAATTGTAATTAAAGACAACATCTAACTTATTTTTTTTTATTCAGTATCAAGAAACAAACGGTCATTTACATTAATGCGTAGTAGTTTAACATTGCATCTTAAGGTTAGACCCACAGTTTCCTTAATTAAATATAATTAAATGGTGCTAAATTTTATACGCTATGGTTTTTCTTTTACATTTCTATTGCTACAGAAAATCAGAGCTTAGTATTTATCTAATTATTAAATTATTATTAAAAAATACTAAAGTTATTTACCTGCAAAGTTATTAAGTTACTACACTAAATATACGCCATACACAATATTTATATCTAGTTATATATTTTACTTTATAAAATAAAATATATCCCTAGCTATTTTCTTTCACAAACAAATGCTTTTTTAAGGAGACTATATTACTGTGAAAAACATCAATATTACAAAGATTTAAACATTCGTTATAAAGTCTACAGGCACACCTTATAATAGTACATTATTGCAGAGGCCGGGAAAGGGCAATTCGTGGATGAGTTTCGATTTTGTCGGACGACGCGAAGCGGAGTCCGACAAAGAAGACGAATCCACGAATTGCTATTCCTGCCGAGGCATATATAGTGCTTTTCTCCAAACATGCGAGGAAATAAAACAAAATAATTTTATTTATTATATACTTAAAGTTAATTATGCAATTTGTGCAAATTAAAGTTTTAATTAATATTAAAAGAAACATTTGTCATATTGGGACAATTTGAAATATTAAATGTGACTGTTTTACCGGGCACTGTAATATTAGTTTGAATATTTTCAGTAGTGGGTGTATTGGTAATGTTGAAATGTTGATTATTTGAATTGGATGTAGTTTCTTCAGGAGCTGTTGGTGTAAAATTAGACGAAGAAGGCTGGCAGTCTGACTGTTGCAGCTTGATATTTTTGGTGATTTTGTCCGATATGTTTATTTTATTTTGAACAGAATCCTCAATGTAACTTTCAGCTACCGCAGTCGACTTCCAGCCTCCGTGTCTTTTTAGGGTAGTCATATTCGCGACAGAATTGGCTAACAAAGACGCTGAGGATCTACGGAAGCAGTGCCCGGTAAAACTTTCACTGTCCGGCAAATTTAAATATTTTGCTATTTGCGTAGGTATTGCCGCCAACTTATGTCTTCCGATAACTTGGTTTGTACACTTGCCATTCCTAAAGTTAATAAAAAATCTATCTGATTTTATGGCACTCGGACGTAAGTTTTGGTACTTTTTAACTATAGGCACGAATTCCTCTCCGATGACAAACTTGCGATCGATTCTGGTCTTTGTGTCACGCAATGTGACTAACATTATATTGTCGTGGCATGTCACATCATTAGATGATAAATTGGTTAATTCAATCATTCGACATGCGCCGTTCACGCCAAAAATCAGAGCCACCTGCAACAAAGACAACTCATAATTAAATTTGATTTACTTAAGTATTTATCAGAAAATGTATGTATATGTATAATAATTAAAGAGAACACATTACCTTGTTTACTAGAAACATGTCATCCGGAGCCTTATTTAAAAATGTATTTATGTTCTCTTCGGATAGAGTCTTTGATTTCTTACTTTTAAAACCAGCGGATTGCCTCTTTAGGAATGATGTCAATTTAGTATAATTTTTGATGTTTATGTCGTGTTTGAGTTGTATTGTACTTTTCAACATCGACTACATCGCCCACAGCGTACTTGGTTGTTTATCTTTAGATAACTCGCTAAAATAAGCCAGAATTACATTTTCTGAGAATGAATCTGTCTTTTTGTTGTTTCTCCAAGCCATAAAATTCTCATACGTCTTTAAATATTTCTCGGCAGACTTCGGAGGTAATAGATTGTCTGTCACTAATCTTGCTTCTTCCCGTAGTTCGGGCGGTGTCCCCGTCAACATGATGAACATTTCATCGTCACTCGAACTTGAAGTCTTTTTAATTATGATTTTACGTGAAAAATGTATTTAGAACGGAATTCACCGAATACATACGTTGTTAAAATTTCTTCTTGCAAAATAAATTTAAAAAAAATCACATTCCCGCCTTAACTTCTTTTTAAAGTTTACAATCTTGTTCAAAATGCCAATTTTATTTAAAAAAAGTTATAGGATACATATACTTGGTCAACCAGATCTTGTCAGTAGAAAAAGGCGGCAAATTTGAAAAATGTAGGCGCGAAGGGATATCGTCCCATAGAAAATTTGAATTTCGCGCCTTTTTTTACGGACAAGATTTGGTTGACCAGCTATAGTCCTTGATTTTATTAATGAATAAATTTATTTATTAAGCAGTATTCGCACGATCATACACGACGGTCTTGTAAGAACGAGACATGGATTGGGTCGTGTAGACGCGGCCCGCGGCTATAATAATTGGCTGTTTGCGGTTTTCTTAGTGGATACATATTTTTAAAAAGTAAAAAACAATACAGTAACAAGTTATTACTGTAGTGTTTTTTTACTTCCCGTCCGCTAGAACAGGACAGCGATAGTTTGATTTTTTTTAATTTGAGTTTGACAATAAAGAAGAATTTCCCGTACTATTTTTGCTACAATAAGATAAACATTTCCGAGCATATTGGAGAAAACATATTTCTTGCATAACAAGTTCTGCTAAACGTTACAGCAAATAATTCCTTTTTGCGACATTTACGCTGGGACTTAATATTTATTTTTTGAAGTAGTGAGGGAATCTCCAATTTAGAATTTAAGATTTTATAAAGTAAGACCGAATCTACGCAGTCACTGCGGTCCTTAAGAGACTGAATTTTATGGTATTGCAATGAGGAGAGGTAATCAACATAGTTTTGTCCAATTCTAAAATCTAACGTTTTCACAAACTTCTTTTGGAGCCTTTCGATTCTGTCAATATGGACAGCATGAAATGGCTTCCAAACAGCACACGCAAATTCAAGACGACTTGTTACATAGCTGTTATAAAGAGTTATGTAACTAAAATAATTTTTAAATGGTTTACCGACTCGTAATATGAAACCTAATAGCTTAAACGATTTAGTAACTACGTTCTCAATGTGAGAAATAAATGACAACTTAGAATCCATTATTACACCTAGATCTCGAATTTGCGTTACCCTATTTAATACTTTACCGGAAATTGTGTAATTATGATCAATATTTTTCTTTTTCCTGGAGAAAGTTATAATGCTACACTTTTCATTGTTCAGAAATAGATTATTATCAGTACACTATTTCTCTAAGTTAAATAAATCCTCTTGTAGTAAATAACAATCTGAAACATCTATTAATAATTTTAAAAATTTTGGCATCATCAGCGTAGAGTAAAACTTTAGAGTACTTAATGTAGTCGGTTATATCATTAATATATAACACAAAAAGAAGAGGCCCCAAATGGAATCCCTGTGGGACACCTGAAGTGACGACCTTGTACTGTGATGTATAACCGGACAATACGACTGCCTGAGTTCTAAATTCGACATAGGATTTAATCCATCGAAACAGATCACCATGTATACCGAATCGCCAAAGCTTATGTAATAATGTACTGTGACAGATTTTATCAAATACACGGCAAAATCGGTATACAC
The DNA here is from genome assembly GCF_948474715.1 of Cydia amplana. NCBI lineage: Eukaryota > Metazoa > Arthropoda > Insecta > Lepidoptera > Tortricidae > Cydia > Cydia amplana. Next base: position 22,670,092 of record NC_086096.1, on the reverse strand, counting down.
GGCGTCGACACAGTATCCACTCTCCATTGCACCAAGAACTTCCCCTGTAAAGATTAATAAATTACTGTCTACCGAACGACCCTTAAAGAAACCATGCTGATGGGGGGTAATATGATTCTGACGACTTCGAAGAGTTGACATTTTACTATCTTTTCTAGAATTTTACTGAACTGACAAAGCTTTGATATAGGTCGATACTTCTCAATTTCGTGACTAACTTTTCCTTTTGGTATGGGAATTATCCATGCTTGTTTCCATATTTTTGGAACATAGCCTTCACTTAGAGATCTGTTAAATAGATAACATATGGGTTTTGCCAAAGAATTAGAACATTTTTTTATGAACACAGGATGGACCCCGTCAGGACCAGAGCCTTTGTGAACATTAACGGAATTTACATGTTTGACAACTATGTTAATATTAATTTCTATTGAATTTATATCAATGAGAGGATTCGAGGGTGAATCTAAAGTATTATTAATATTAGGCATATTATCTGTAAATTCTATCTGTAAACTTATCAAAAATTACCTACCTTTTTAGTTGAGCAATTAATAACGTAATGTATGATATTTTCATATATTGAATTTAAAATAAAATATTTTGCTTTTGCGGCTTCACTGTTTTCTCCAACTCCTTTGGCGTCCAGAAATAATTTTCTTAATTTTCTCCTATTCAAATAAATGGAGTTTGATTTCAATTTGTTTAAGCTGTCCATGTTGTTCATGTTTTATAATTACGTATGGTTTTCTTTAACTGAAACGTCAGTCTATTTGTCTTTTCGAGCGATGGCGCCATAACCTTTGGCACTACAAAAGCTCACTTTTTCTTTAATATATAACATCCATTTCATTTTATAATTAATTATAGTAGTAAGACTACTTAATAAACACAAATCAAAATATTTCATAAAATAATGAATAAAGATTAATTTTATACTTTAAAACTCTGTATAGATTCAGATTCAGATGTTTTATTGATTAAAGGCAATCATTTTACAAGTCAATAAGTAATGTACAATATAAATCACTACACTTAAATAATTTTACATTTCAGGTACCTGACTAATTAATTATTATTACATATTTATATTAATGTTGTATATTTTCATTCATATTTAACTACAATTAAATTAATTGATTAGTTAGTCATTTGGATTAGTGATGATATTTTATGATTTGAAAAAAATCATGAGTGCTATAAAAGGCCATACCTAGAAGATATTGCTTTAATTTTCTAAGAAAGATTGCATCACTTGGTGAATTTTTAATATCTGCTGGAAGAGCATAATAATACATAAAGAGTTTTGTTTGTAATCTTTCTTTCATCGTTTTGTGAAATAATCGTTAAATTTTTAATTTTTTATTAGGTAGTAGGTATATATTATTTTAATTATTTATGAAAATAGTTAATACGCATGTTAGAATATTGTTATTCTATGTACAAATTGTATCACGTATAAAACTGACCTAATTAAACACTTAACAAATGCTGTCAATTTATGTGGTTATGTACGATACGAAACCACGGTTGACTAGAGAAACAGTAATTTAACCTACTAAGATTTGTAAACTACTTTGAAATGATTATGTTTTGTATTAATATTACTGATTAATAATTATTTATAACGGAGTTTATTGAAAAGGTGTTCTAATAGTTTGATTCTGCATAATTCGATAAATGGACTAGGTACATGAGAAACTACTTCTGTGACGTCACTTACCGAATGACAAGTGGCATGATCAACCAGTTGCCAGGTAGAAATGGTATAAAAGGGACCGACCGATCCATTATTGATTCCTTCTGCTTTGATCATTCTGCTTTGAGCATTCTACTTTGCGCTGCAGCACTGAGTTAATCATCGCCAAAGGAATATTGAAAGTTAAGTAAATACTATGTTGGTAATTATTGTAATAATTATGTACTTACTTGATTAATTAGATGGGTTAATTAATTAATTAAATTATTTCTTACTGAATTATAAACTAATAGTGATTGTATTTATTTGTTGTTGATGATAAGGTGAATAAATTGGATTAGTTAAATAAAACAGTTTTATGTTCAATTACATCTGTTTATTATTTTATTTATCTTTACTTAAAACTTAAATAGTATCCAGTTATTGATTTAGCAGTTTTACATAATTATGAATCAAGGTAAATAAATAACTTAATGATAAGTTTTGCCTTTGCAATTAATATTGACTATTAATTTTGAATTTTTATTAATATAAAAAAATATATATATATTCTTTAATCTAACACGCACAACGATTATTTTATTTTATAAACAACTCCGTTGCTAGGCTTATCTTCTGAATAATATGTGTACGAAAGCTGAATCGTTTTCATGAAATACTAAAACCACTTATTTTTACTTGTTCTACAAGGCTCCATAATCTGTAAAGGATTACAGGAGGTCCTTGGACTTTTATTAAAAGATTTGAAGGCACTTCTTGATTGTGATAACATTATTATTGTTTTTTTACACAAAATTTATAACAGGATTTTTCGTTACAACTATTGCAGGTAGAGTAAATGATGTTCTCAAGTTTTACTTACATCAATATTCAAACTTGAGCTTCTATATTTAAAGTTAAAATACCTATCCAGCCAGTGTCGATTGCATATAAAACCTCTTCACGCCAACAGAAAGCAGCTTGCTTCAATCTCAAAACGCAGTTTTGTTATCGTTCATTAAATATAATTTAATAAAAACCGAAAATACTAATTGCACCCGCCTCGTATAGTACCTACGTTAACCCTCATAACTAGGGCAAAAAACTGTAGAAAAGTTGACGAGATAAGTACCCAGGTGCTGGAGCCAGATTTTTAAGCTAATACTATTTTAAAATGTTCCCTGGCTCTTGCCGTGCGAGCCAATAATGAGTACTTCAGCTCTTTCCAAGTACCAGCACTTTCCGTCCGAGTCGAGCGCGGTCAAGAACCTTGAGCAGTTAATGTTAGGCTGACCTGAGAGACACTTATTTAGTACATACTATAATACTACGTGATATTCCAATTTTGTTTGTTCATTATTTTCCATAGTTTACATTTTATTAAGCCTATGTATATATACCCTGCAGGGCTACTTTTCATCAGGCGGGTTGTATGCTTTTTGCCAGCTACATAGTGTAAAACATTTTAGTTCGCAATTAAATTCGTTAATTTAAAATTAAAATTAGGTATTGGAATATTCATGGCAAATAATTATCTACGTCAGTTGCTTATTAGACAGAATAAATAATAATACTAAGTACAAAAGACTCACTCTCTAACAAAACGCGTCTATTACGATCAGCACAGATATGGCCGCTAGGTGGCGACAGCGCTACGCGCGGCTTATGGCTTTCCCCAAAATTGGGGCCGGAACGGATGTATGTACTTACTTTTAGCTACCTGTAGCAAAGCGACGAAATCGCGGAGTGAGACACGCCTGCCTTAAGATGCAACGTCCAGGAGGAGGAGGCCAATTCGAACGAAAACTTTGACATTCAAACCAATGTAGGACCCTTGAGTGTCATCTCACAATCAGTGTGTCGCCTCGGTGTATTTTTTAATAATTAATATCTGGGAGACCGAGCTATGCTCGGAAAACATATAAAAACTCAAAAATGCGCGTTTTCCCAGAGAAGACATAGCCACTAGCCTGGCGGACTAGCCAAGGTGACAAATCGCTATCGCTTCGCCATCGAATCGCTTTGTGTCTCTCTATCCCTCTTCCATATTAGTGCGACAGTGACAGTTGCGTTTCGATCGCTACGGAGCGTAAGCGGTTGGCACGTTGGCTACGTGGCCAGGTCGTTTTTTCGTCCACGAAAACACCCATATAGCAAATTTCACCGAAATCGTTAGAGCCGTTTCCGAGATCCCCGAAATATACAAGAATTGCTCGTTTAAAGGTTAGATTAGATAGATAAATGTAAGGTGGTTGAAACAGGAAGACTGCTATGTAAAGTAGCGGCGCCACTGCCAACGCTGACGCCGACGCCGGCGCCGGGTCCGTTATACTTAGCGCCGGATATTTATTGGTTTCAGCGACACCACGTTTATTCTTCATCCCATTTATAAAACCGTATAAATAATCAACTAACGTTACAGCATATATTAGCTGTATATACAAACACATACGTACAAATATACATATTACAAACAATAGGCATGGGTATTGTTTAAGGTGCAGTAGTTTCAGAAAACGTAGTTTTATAAAAGTCGTAGCGCTTTGTTGGATCATAATACGTATATATAATTAGCAATCTTGTAGCCTTTCTCGAGGAATTGTATCGATTCGAATCCAGTTTCTGAATGTTTGACTTTCGTTCGATAGAAAAATTTCAATACGAGTATTAAGTCTAAAAAATGCACTTTAAAAACTTGTTACAAATTATTTACAAAAGCTAAAAATATGAAAAATGCTTCTAAAAATCGGCAATATCGTGTTTGAGAGAACATATCGATTACTTTTTTTTATTTAAACGTCCCGAAAAATAAAATTACAAAAACATGATTACTGCGCTCCTGGGCACGCACTTTCATCTCGCTCACGCTTACGCTCAGTGAGCGTGAGAGAAGAACACGAACTTACTGGGCCTTAATTTAACACGTCTTTGACTTACCCTGACGTTTAAGTAAAACAACTATAAGTAACAAACACAAACGACAAAGTAACACATAAAGGTGAACGAATTTTAACGACAATTTCACTATACATACAGGACATAATTTAAAGCGTGATTCAACAATTGTTTCATTCATATATTATCTCCCCGCTCTAAATATGGGGTTTCCTCTAGGTAACGTAATAAATTAGGATTTCTAGGTATTTCATTTTAAGATATTCCATATGTATCATATTCTAAATTATTATCAACATGTAACATTTTCCCTAATATTCTCGATTTGTCAAGACGCTCACAAGTAAACGGTTGCATTGAAATCTTCGTCGTTTATTGGAATAAACGACGAAGCTGGAGCCCAGCTGCAGTGAGCTCATTAATATTATGTAGAACAATGCTTTTATATGATTATACTACGTCGGTTGCAAAACAAACTGACGGTAAGAAGTTTCAGGATTGAATTTCAAAATGGGGAGTCAAGGATAGAGTAAAACAAGGCAAATCAGATCACAGGAAAAATCGAATAAAATGAAAACAAAAGTACTTCTGAAATCATAAAAATGTATCATTCGAGTATTCGACTCCTATCATAAACCCAATATTTCACAGTCAAAATAGCATTTTTTTTATTAGGGCTGTTACAGACGGACCCCGACTACCAACTTGTATGGCAACTCCACCCCGACGTTGCAGTTGGCGTGCAGTCGGTGTGCAGTTCCCATACAAATTGCAGTCGGGAGCAGTCCGTCGTCTGTTTTGGCCCTTATTCCTCTACTCTATTGCGACGGCTGCTACAAATTCGCAGGCATGATATTGCGCCTCTGTATCGTTTGAATATTATAAATATTTAAAACATTATCCAAAAGGAGAAGAAAAACCGGCCAGGTGCGAGTCTTAAACCAGGGTTCTGTAAAAATTTAACTATACTTGGTCAAGCAGATCTTGTCAGTAGAAAAAGGCGGCAAATTTGAAAAATATAGGCGCCAAGGGACATCGTCCCATGGAAAATTTGAATTTCGCGCCTTTATTTACTGACAAGATTTGCTTGACCAGCTATAAGTAATTTTTATTTTTTACAAAGTTACAGTTTTCAGATTTTTCCCTGTATTTGTAGTGTAAGACGATATTACTTGCCAGATTTCATAGTTATAAGTCATCGCGATGTACCCCATCAATTTTCATTCCCTTGAGAGTGTCGAAATATACGTTATTTGCGCCATAAACGGCCGTATCTTTTTTACGTTAACTTAGATGTTTGATTTTTTTCACAGCTTCAAGGGACCGTAGACCTGAGTAAATGGTTTAAATTTCAACTCCATACCTAAACGCGTTCCCGAGATAAAGGGTCTTGATAGACAGACGGACGAACGGACAATAAAGTGATCCTATAAGCGTTCCGTTGTATCCTTTCGAGGTACGGAACCCTATAAAGGAAAAAAAAGAAAGACTACAAAAAGGAATGTGATCCCCACTAAAACATTATTGCGGTAGAAAAACTGTGTAGTAAAATGTTCATTATTTACAGTCATAATTTTGATGCCATTCATTTTTCACCTCAGCAGCTCGAACAAAGGTACTTTGATTCTTAAAAACAATGAGCAAAATGCGATTTTGCTCACTGAGTGAGACAAAATGACATTCAAGTGACCTTTATAGCCAAATGTCATTTCAACATGCGGGGTCTAATACAAGTTCGAAATACTTGGGTTCTATTATCTCTGTCCCTTTCACACTGTTAGCAAAAAGAAAAAAAGTTAAAACAACATTCAACGGTATATTCACGGTTTATAATAGACCCCCGAAAAACTTCAAACCGCATCGTTCCAAACCACGTACGAGTATGAATTCTTAATAATTAATTAATAAAAATAAAGTTTAAGATTTGATAAAAACTGATAAAATACTATATTTTAGGTATTTTATTGTACAATTAAAATAATGAACTCAAAAAATACACAGATCATTACGCAAAATTAATTATTTTACTTTTAAGAATTTCTACCATAGTTGACAAATAGTACCTACGTATCCGCAATTCGGACCATATCTTACAAAGATTTTTTTTACAAAAAAAAGTTGTCGATTGAAGTGTCAGTTGATGTTTGTTATTTCTTATTTCCATATTATTTATTATTACGCAATGATATTATATAACCTAGATAGGTTATACTCATACTTGAGGAGCACAAAAAACACTTCCATATTTATTTCTGTGCCTACGAAGAAATCTATTATTTTTGATTAATTTTCTCATTCCATCCATCTTTGTCACACTCGTTGTTAAACATAAGGTCGTCTCTTTCTCTTTCGGTGTGCGGGAGCTCGTTAGCACGTGCACATTTCTCGCTTGTCCAGCCGCGACTAAAGGCAACTTGTCCAATTGTCACAAGTTAAGCGCTTCAATTTTGGAACGCCTATAACCTATCTTGAGTTATAAATCATTGTTATTACGATTTGTTTTTGTTTTCCATTGCGGTAATTAAACTTATTTGTTTGTATATCTTAAGAAAACATGAGTGCAGGTATTAAGTGATGAAGAAGAATTACATTTTTCAAGTTGTCTAATAGGTATGTTCTCACTGCTGAGGTGAAAAATTTTGTGTACTACACGAGATCAAAGTTATTTACATCTCGTGCGCTTTTGAGTCCCTTACTACGCTCAAGATTCTAAATTATTATATAATCTTTATATATTATAGAATCTTTCGCTTGCACGGGACTCAAAATAAGCACTCGAAGAAATATCAAACTTTGATCTCTTGTTGTACAAATAACTATTGACTTGTTGACTATTACGTGCTATCCAGAGACCATAGATTGGACTAAAACAAAACAACCAACCGTCTCAATTTTTACATTCCTACTGTGAACTCATGACTGTAATTTTGTTATGGTAAACTACTTTGTTTTTAAACTTCGTCTCACAACTTTTGGTGATATGCGAGTACGTATAAAAATATATATTTACTATTATATACCAACATTACCAACATACCGAAGCAGCTTGTGTAAAACCATCTAATCACTATTATTTAAATTAAACTGTTCATAATTGGACCGTGTGACCTGCCCATCAGGATAATATCGATCCACTAGCGATTCGCATCTGTCACCAGCTGAATGGCCCATAAAAATGTCACTTGTACCCGGATGTTGCATTAGCTACGTCTGGTCGGGGCCGTGCCGATTACGTTTCATTTGAGTCATGAGACGAGTGCGAACACCTATATTACCATTCAGACATGATTGACGCTCGCTTTCGATCAGTTATATCTAGTTGCGCAACTATCAAACAGCTAAAACAAAGTCCTAGAGAAATTATCCAGGCCTACTTCTGCTTATCAGCTTGAGTCGGTGAATTACCTACACTAAATTGATACATTTGCATCCAGAAGGTACCTATAGCTATGTTTTATAGTAGTCGATTCAGCAGTTTGAAGACTTTGAAGAGTATCAGCTCTTTTCCAAAAAGATGTTCGGTATTATAGTCATTTTAGAAAATAGCTGATTATTATCAAACATAGCTATAATATAATAATTAAGAGCCTATAATGTTTTTACGAACCACGTTATTACCTGCGTTAATTTTATCGTTTGTTATTCTAAGAGAGACTACTCAGTTAATTGAGTTAAAATAATAAGAAAAACACATTTGGTTCTATTTTGATCCATAATAATAAAATCAAAATGATCGTAACTCTATAACTTTCGGTCAAAATAGGACAAAAATCTCGTATGTTACGTGTTATTCGTTTATAAGTTACTGTACGTACGTTTATAAGTAAAATTAATGACTGGTTATCGAAGTACCTATTTCATTAAAGTGACATAAACTTAATCACAATCGTTTACAGGGTGTTTATTTTTCTCCTAGAAAGTTTTTCATTTTCAGATACAAGTTTTTTTTTAAGTAGTGACGAAATGTATCTTTTTTAGTTTCTACATGCATAACCTTATCGAACGTAAAAAGCAACAAAAGAGATTTTGCCGATTACTGTAATCGTATACATGAATTTCGCCTTATCTCTGTAAGTTAAGTAGGTAAGTTCCGCTGTCAGGAGTTAAGTGAACTTAGCACGAAAAGCCAAGGTTACCTGTCGGACTTTTTGTCTATAGTTTTTTTCTATCTAGAAGTACGTGTTAGTTATATTTTGGGTGTAGTTTACTTTTAGTTTTTCTATGAATAAAACTTGGGCTTCGCGGATTTTTTATTTTATTTATTTCATTGCATGTTTGAGAAAAGCACTATACATACCTCGGCGGGAAATATGGTGTTGCCCGCCTCAGACCTATCCACACACCAATGTGGTAGCAATAGGACATATATATGCTTCAGTGAGTTGAGTACCTACTTTATTAAATCGAGTGCGTAGTATTAACTTGGTATTAACTACATTCACTGACTGACATTTCAAACTGAAAGCATCCTACATTAGAATACTCACACACACACACACACACACACACACACACACACACACACACACACACACACACATACATACACACACACACACACACACACACACACACATACATACACACACACACACACACAAAATATATACAGGGTGCTTCCTGTAACAGGAGCAATAAATTAAACTGTAGGCTGTACTCCTCAAACTGACCAACATCTGTTCAGCAACTTTTGAAAATAACTCATGTTTTGATTTTTATTACGCTTTGAAGTTTATTCTAATACGCAATGTATTGCAAATTTTGTTATGTTTAAAGCGTGACAAGCAACGTCAAACACACTGATGTCAGCGTACATTGAAGGCAATATTTATTTTGTATGAAAAAGAGGAAGTCTAAAGGATTCATAATTTTTAAAAGCTGCTGAACAAATGTTGGTCAGTAAAATCTAAAACAAAATGGGAAATGTAGTAAATAATAAGTCATACTAGATTCGATGTTCCTTATATAGTTTCTATTTTCTAGGAGAGGACACTGACTTCTGTAACACAGGTCTTTACCTAGCTCAGAAGTCAGGGACTTCAAAACCCACTTACTCTGTTCGTAGACGCTTTTCGCTGCATGTATACGGGTTTTCCCATAGCTCGCACTGGCATTGAATGTGATAAATCGAAAAGCTAGATGTCTATTTCGTTAAGTCTCAATCGATCCTGTTTCTTGTGACGATCAAATGTTTATGTGGAACAAATTGCAGTAAAATTATACAAAAGTCAGAAATTAAAGTCGAATATTCGTACTCGACCCTAAATCCGCTTCCTACTATGCCTTGAACTTGAACTCGTATTAAATTCCATTAAATTTACCAATCTATTGCCATTCAATTATAGTATTTTATACATACATACAGGTTGTATAAGAGAGGTCAAAAAGCGGCCAAGTGCGAGTCGGACTCGCCCATGAAGGGTTCCGTATTTAGGCGATTTATGACGTATAAAAAAAAACTACTTACTAGATCTCGTTCAAACCAATTTTCGGTGGAAGTTTACATGGTAATGTACATCATATATTTTTTTTAGTTTTATCATTCTCTTATTTTAGAAGTTACAGGGGGGGGGACACACATTTTACCACTTTGGAAGTGTCTCTCGCGCAAACTATTCAGTTTAGAAAAAAATGATATTAGAAACCTCAATATCATTTTTGAAGACCTATCCATAGATACCCCACACGTATGGGTTTGATGAAAAAAAAAAATTTGAGTTTCAGTTCGAAGTATGGGGAACCCCAAAAATTTATTGTTTTTTTTCTATTTTTGTGTGAAAATCTTAATGCGGTTCACAGAATACATCTACTTACCAAGTTTCAACAGTATAGTTCTTATAGTTTCGGAGAAAAGTGGCTGTGACATACGGACGGACAGACAGACGGACAGACGGACAGACGGACAGACAGACAGACAGACATGACGAATCTATAAGGGTTCCGTTTTTTGCCATTTGGCTACGGAACCCTAAAAAGGCGATTGATGTGGGTAAAAAATTGTGCTAGAGACGAAGACGGGGTAAAAATTAAGCCGGAGATGAATTTTGTATGGAAGATCGATTCTTCACGCCTACATTTTTCGATTCGTCGCCTTTTTCTACTGACAGAGCTGGCTTGCTTGCTTGGCTTGTTCTTATAAATATTTATAAGTGTTTTACTTAAAGATTCTTGAATAAATATTTCTGACGCGCGCGTGTATTTTACATTCACCTACTTCACCACACCAGCTCGAAAGGGCTCTCTGTTCTTTAAAAACAGTGTGCAAAATCGCTTTTTATCAAAGGGGTATTCTTACATCGGTCCGTGTGTCTGACATATGTCATAGCATTAAAAAAAAAACATTTTTAAATTTCAGTCGATAGAAATAAATCTGATTTGTAGATTTATAACCAAATATATAATAGAAACGGTCATGGATAAGTAATAATTCTCACAAAATATTTCCAAACCACCAAATCGTTTGACTGTTGTTGACATTTCAAAAAGTAGGTTATTTGAGTAGTAATGCAACTAGCCTACTATGTTAGTATAGGTTAAGTAACCTAGTTAGTAGCCAGGTGGCTGGTAAGCACATCCACGCCACGCGGCAAGAGCTCTGTCGTAAAGAGTATCCGCTGAAGGCCGACGATTAGTTGTGTGTAAGCTGTGTGCGCGATTGTATCGTGGTATACGAGTCGTGTGTACCGCAGTGCGGCGGGCTGCGCCATATACTTACCCCACATTTTGGCAATCATTGATATATCTTGTACAAGATTGCACTTCTTTGATTGAATTGATTGCGTTACTTTGCCAATAAATACCGGCCATATATGTGTCGGACCAGGCATAAGGAAGGTTCTTCTTAAGTTGAATATAGATAGCTTCCGATTCTGAGTAAAATTAACATAAAATAATTACAAAGGACGATCTTTTGCGCCAGAATGTGATAGATGTACGTATAGATGTTTGCATCATGTGTTGCCTGTTAAAGCTCGCTGGCGCCCTCCATAAATTTCTATGCATATTTTCTTGTGGGGATGAGAGTCGGCCCACGGGTAAAAACGAATGAAAGACATAATAAAACTTTTTACTTAAATAAAATCGCCTTCTAAAAGATAAAATAAAATATTATCCTTTAAGAGAGGGTGAAAAGAAAAGCACATGAAATAGCAGTTAGCAGAAGACGCGCTGGAAAGACGACATAATAAAACTGGCAGGCAAACCATGGCAAAGAACAGCTAGAGATCGACATAAATGGCGTGATACAGAGTAGGCCTTTGCCAAAAACTGGGCGTCCAAACGAACGTAACATAGATTTAAACCATACTCTAATACTAATAACAAATGCGTAATAGGTTAATGACACTTACCAAAACAAATACCTACTAAAAATAAGATATGTATGTAAAAGTATTAAATTACTTAGAAACTGTAAAACGCTTGGAATACTCTTAAGAGCTTTATTATTATTATTTTAATACTTATACTCTCAGTATTAAGTAGATAATACCTAGTTAAGTTTAGAATACAATTAACAGACTGACCTTTTAGATTTCGTGAGTTTAGGCCATATATCATCAGTTGGCGGCAGTTTACTGATAGTGATAACTAATCGCTGCGTTACTATAAGTTAGATTTATCGAGTATTTTTTATTTCCCGTCACGGTAAAATAGAGTGAATACCTATTTATATTATTTAGAATACCTATTTTAACCGAAGCACTTCAAACAGGAAAAGATACATTGTTACCACATTTAACGAACTTTTTCAATGCAATTTTATACAGCGGTAAAGTCCCTCCTAAATTATGCCACTCAAATATAGTACTTCTGCACAAAAAGGGCGATAAATCAGATATAAATAATTACAGGCCTATCAGTTTAATCTCTCATATTTACAAATTATTCATAAAGATAATAGAAAATAGAATTGCCCCACTGCTGGATAAACATCAGCCACCAGAGCAAGCTGGTTTTCGTCCTAGTTTCTCCACAACAGACCACCTCCATACTTTAAATCAATTAATAGAAAAGTCCAACGAGTTCAACGTGCCTCTATACCTTGCTTTTGTAGACTATAGCAAAGCATTTGACAGCGTTAAACACTCCGCTATATTTTCCGCCATGCAGAGTCAAGGTATAGATCCGACGTACGTTGGACTCGTTGGTACAATTTATACTAACAGTACAGCCAACATTAAATTACACGCACCTGGTCCTGTGTTTAAAATAGAGAAAGGCGTCAAACAGGGCGATCCGCTGTCTCCGAAACTGTTCACCAGTTGCCTAGAGGAGATATTCAAAAAGCTGGCGGTCTCGTGGGAGGGGCTGGGCATTGTCGTCGGTAATAAACAGTTAACTAACCTGCGTTTTGCCGACGACATTGTTCTTTTCTCCCACACGGCATCTCAACTGCAACACATGCTACAAGATCTCAGCACTGCGAGCCTTGAAGTTGGACTCACAATGAACAGAGCGAAAACTAAGTTGATGACCAACGGAGTCAAATATGGGGTCACGGTAGATGGGCAGGATATACAGTATGTTGATGAGTACATTTATTTGGGCCAGATAGCTTCCTTCGAAAACAGGCAAATCATAGAAGTCAATAGACGTATCGAAAACGCCTGGAGGAGCTTCTGGTCCATGAAGGCGCTATTGAAGGGTGACCTTCCCTTGTGTCTCAAGCGCAAACTCATCGACATATGTATTCTGCCTATCCTAACCTATGGCGCTCAAACTTGGTCATTAACGGAGGCTCTAAAGTCCAAACTCAAGGTATGCCAACGAGCGATGGAGCGCAGTATACTAGGTGTTCGCAGAACTGATCGAATCAGAAACACGGAACTGCGCTCCAGAACTCGAGTTGTAGATGTAGGTGCCAAGACCGCTAAGCTTAAGTGGGACTGGGCGGGACATGTCTGCCGCATGCACCCTGAAAGGTGGGCCAAAATGGTTACCGAGTGGGACCCACGGAACACCATCGATGGTGTAGGCCGGGGTTCAGGCAGACCAAAGAGGAGATGGCGGGACGACTTGGACGCATTTTATCCGGATTGGCGGGAAAATGCAAACGACAGGGTTGAGTGGAGGAAGGGAGGGGAGGTCTTTGCCCAGCAGTGGGACACTAAACCAGGCTAACAAAAAAAAAAAAACCTATTTATAAAGTGAATGTAAGTACTGTAAAATGATTAAGTAGGTAAATATTTTAAGTTAAACCACGAATAAAACTATAATTCAAAATGAACTTTTACTTATTGGTATGGTATATGTATAACATTATACTACAGTCTACAACATTATATTAGAGAAATGATGATTTTTCAAAATATTTTTTTGGCTATTATACTGTTCAATATAAAAAATACGCCAGTAATTTCATTATTACCATTTTTTTCAACAGTTTTAACTGATTTTAGCGCAGACGCATTTATTTTATACACAAGTTTTAATGCACCATAATGCCTATAATTAATTAAGTATATCACAATCACAACTCCAAAGACTCTCGTAGCAGTAAAACTTCCGAATCGCGTGACAAAAATAAGGCTTTTTATTTTTACATTTCGGCTCGTTACGGACGTCTAGCGTAGCGTATTTCGTAACGCCTCGATGACGTCACGAATCTCGTAGCAGCTGTAGCATGCCAATGACAAGGATCTCACACAGAAGCCACCGCGTACCATGCCGAGGAAAGAGCAAAGTAGACAAAAGAGGCAGGATTAGTGAAACGCCCTTAATCACTAAATGGCGTTATTCATAAACGTCTGCTAAGTTAATCAGTTAATGATCGTCATTTGTCCCCGGGGAATTGTGTAGATAAACTAGCAAACGTTTGGGGTAACATCGGGAACGTTAACATTCGGAAATTTCCCGTAAAATAGAGGAAAGCCGGCCAAGTGTGTACCTTCATATCATGAGATATAAAAAGTAAAAAGCCATATCAGCAAAGGGGCGTATCTTCCCTGTTAATAAGAAGAGAAGATTTTTAGTAATCTAAGTGAAATAGTAAATTGTGTCACAAAGGAGCAAAATGACATATTTACGGCGAGGGCGTACATTGAATCCTGAACAAAGGGAAGCGTTCTACCATTTAATCGATTCCAAAATAGAATCCTGGACGCGGTGATGGATACGAGTGTCAACGTCAAAGGTGGAAATTTTGCTACCATGTGATACATACTGCTTTTCACATCACCTATGAGGAAATTATTACGTACCAAAATATTATTTTAGCTAAAATAATTGTAGGTAAGTAAGTATGCAAAAAAAATTAAATCGAGTCCTAGAACAGAAAATTATCACTTTGATCACTCCCAGCAGGGAATAAAGTTGCCACTTTGATCCCTCTTTCACAATAATAACGGCCTTTCATCGTGACCTTAATGTAAACGCCCAAAATAATAGAACTGATGTAATAGATACTGTAAATGCATACCCTCTGGGAAGCATTTTGATTTAAGTGAAAAGCAGTAAAATGCTACTAGGGATTTAAAAAATCACCTTTTCTTCTCGTCGAAAAATTCACCTTGCTACTGTGTTGCTTGAATTAAGACTTCGTATACCAAACTGAAAACGCATACTTTTTTCACTATGGGATCCCAACTCAACTATAATATTCATTTTTAAACGGTTTAGTCAACTATAATGAAATTGACCAATAGCTCTCACCAATCAATAGAACTCGGCAAGCTTGGTGGCCTTAACACGGTACTCGACTGAAAAGCTCTCCATTATATCACGATTGTATAAAATACTATAAGGTATGTCTAGAGAGTTCAGGGTTCTGAGTGCACATTCACTATAAATACTATACTTAAACTAGGCATATTGTAAGGCATGTTCTTTGACTGGGCACGCGGCGCTAACAGTGCTGCACACCTGCCCCGAAGGTCAAGCGCAAGTGGCCTCGACCAATACTACCCACATCGAACAATTACTGTCGACATGTGAAAATCATTACGAATCAGCACAGAGGTACTTAGCCAATTAAACAATCCAGAATGAAGGACAATAGCGCGACCTTGTCATTGATATTGATCAGGCATACTCCGCATACTTAACGACACCACCAAAGCTTTGCAAAAACGGTTTGGAAAACATAATACTCAATATAGTTTGTTTTTTAGCATTAGAAAAATGATAAACAATTTTGACGTGTCTTTTTATTGAAAATAACTTTTGAAAAATACTTAAGTCACCGCAAATATGTATGTAACAATTATGAATCTATATATATATAAGTATATATACGATTATTTACACTATTTTGCTTTCATAAGTAATAGTAACTGATTTTTAAAAAGCGTTTTTCAGAGATCGATGACCACACAATTGAGAGTATATTTTTGGAATTCCCTGTTGAAGAGGTCCTTCTCAATAATTATACGTAGAATTAATACAAACACGACTAAATTTATAAAACCTACTATGCAGTCGATCGCAAAAGAAGTGGGCGTCATTGTAAAATAATGGTCGAAACCTTGTATAACTTTGATGTCGACTGATAATAGAAAGTCGTGTAAAATTCTAATATGAAAAGTCTACATTGTAAAACCGCCCGACATACAATTAGGGCTTGCAATATCCGCCCCTTTTTCGTATCCGGATATTTCGAATATTTATTATTGTACTATCCGGATATCCGGATAAAACGGATAATTCGAATACTTACTTTGTATTTAATAAATATTAATAAAAAGTATAATATAATACAATTTTACGTATACTAGGGTAACAGCAAGTATTAAGCTATTTTTTGGCGTTCTACCTTTTCGCCGATGCTTTTAAGTTGATGTAAGGTTAGGTAATTGTTTGGACTTCTGGAGTTGCCAGTTGCCACGTGACGTGATAATGGCAAAATGAAATTATACTCACCAAAAACTAAAATCATTTTTCGGCAAAGATTTCTTACACAACCTTTAATTGCTTGCTTAGTTATGGTTTTTCGAACGGCTGACACAAACTATATTTGCAATCATTTACTAGGTTATGGCGGCACTTCAACCCTCCATTTAATATTGGCAGTCTGCACTGCGAAATTCTTTTCTTGATAGTGGTTTTAATAATATTTAGAGAATCGAATATCTTCTACCTGTTAGAAGAGTCTCTTCTTGTTGAGATTTTACATTGCATTTAAAGTCAATCAAGGTTTTCACTACAGATTTATTCAAATACAAAATGCTAAAACCTTCATCATATCTGCTAAACCATACCGCATTTCATTTGGCAGTTCAATATCAACCGAAGTTCTCCTCCGTTGGACTCATTTTAGTTCTGTTCGCACTTTGTTTATCATGTACTCGGACGCTAACAATAATGACAGCGCATCAGTTTGACAGGAACACGGTACAAGTACACTCAAAGTTACTTTTACGGAGCTAAAGTGTCATTCAATAGAAATTGCTAACTATGTAAGAAACAAACCGCCATACTAAAATTGACACTGAATGTCAATTTACTAGTAACTTTTGTTTACATATTTAGCATGTTCTATTGAATGACACTTTACGTCGATCTGCATAAGATTATTCTCAAATATTAAAACAATAAGGGTGTACCTAATCGGCAATCAATGAGTAATAATTTAAATAAACCATTTTTATAACGTAAAAATGTATCCAAATAAATAAAATCAACCGACAACGTGATTTACATTATAACTTTGAACGTTTTTTTAAGTAGTTATCTTAAAAACTGTAGTATTCGAATTATTCGTTTTATCCGGATACCAACTTACTCGAAATCCGGATAGTAAATTTTACGGATGTCCTGATAAAACGAATATCCGGATATCCGGATTGCAAGCCCTACATACAATGTACAAACTGCAAGCATCACTTAAATACCTACATATCACAACCAAATAAACTGTACCTCAAAAAATTGACTAAAATGTACATTTCAAAACAATAACGTTTTCTTTTACTGCGTGATCTTCTAAGTGGCTCTTTACAAACTTTCAGTGTTATCCACGTACCTACCTACTAATAAATTTACTAAGTGTTTAATATTAAAAATTAAACTTATTTCGTCTAAGATAAATTAAAATAGATAAAAAATTTCAAAACTATGACAGCTTTGACCTCCTTAAAAAAAGGTTTGGCCCTAACTACCAAACAATCTTGTAGGTATGGGCCGAATCTACCTACGAGAACTTTACGACCATTTTTTGTTTTAAGTTTATGCTCATTCTTGCTTGAATAAGAATACTCTGCTGATGCGGTTAAATAAGAACCAACACGACGAAAACAATCTGATTTTTTATAAGAAATTACTATAGTTCTACGAGTAGGTAGGTACCTAAATAATTATTTTAGCCGTAACGTAACCTAGTCAGCGCATTTCCGAGCCCTGGCTAAGATAATCTTGAGTACACAAACATTGATTTTATCTATTCGGTGAGTCGACTTCATGTCGATGAAAAACTAAGTGACGAATAGCAAAGCGGTGAAGTAAAGTACAAGGTCGAGGCTTTCAGAACAATTACAGTGGAATGGTCGCGTTCGGTCTTGCCGCGCTCCCTCGCACGGGCGGCGGGCGGCGGGCGCCGGGCGGCGCGCGGCGCGAGCACGCATCGCCTCCATTACCCTAGTTACCGCCGGCCCTGTCCCGCCACCGCCTCGCAAACGCCTCGCAGCCGCCCCAGCCACCCATCAACAACGTGCGCTTACCCCATTCCGCTCCCCACTTGTCTCGTGTCTCATCTTACGACCCCTCTCGACTTAAATGCGAGCATTACGATAATTAAACCAATGTTCATAATATTTATGTAACCGATTACTAACATGTTATACATAGCGGCTATTGCTCTCCTAAGTATATCCCTTACTCATCAAAAGGCAGCGGACTTATGTAATTAATTGATAAGTTGTTAGTAAATTAGAAAAACGTACAAAAGTACTTACTTAAATTAAAATAAACATTCACCAGAATATAATTTCGCATTAAATAAAACAGCTTAAGCTAATAAATAGCACTGATAGCAGTCAACTAATTTCACTCACAACTTAACTTGTAGGGCTTTTGTGGGATCAACGACCAAGGGACCAAGAAAATTATAATTGATGAGCGCAACTATTATCTACGCTGGCAAGATTCAGAGCCATACCTACCAATTAGTTATAAAAATATGATCAGTTCAATATTGTTTTATATACTTACTGTTTTATCAAAGGTGCTTAAATCATAAAAATGCTTATTACCTATTTGCTCCTGGTAGTCTCATCAATAAATTCAGAGAAACTGAGACGCTGACTAAAGCTGAGTAAGAACATTAGGATCGCAACGCTTTCAAATTTGAAAAAAAAAGAACCAACCTTGTATCGACGTCTCGTTCTCTCGAATTGAAGGTCGGAGTGTCAGTTTGTAGTACGGGCAGGAAGGGCGCGCGCGGCAAGGGCAACGTGGGCGGCTGCAGCTGGCGGCGGCGGAGAGAGACTGACTGGGCCCGGGCGAGCCCCGCCGCCCGCGCCCTCGCACCGCGCCCCAGCGGATAAACAACGTGCATTGTGGGCCCGGCGCTACCGACACTACTCTACGCCACGCCATGCCACGCCACGCCACGCCACGCTACGCCACGCCACGCCGCACCGCGCCGCACATATGGCGACATCTTGTCACTCCGATCTAGATACGCTCATAAATTTATCTAATTAGACACTCCCTGAATTTTCTAGAAGCTTCTAGAATCTATAACCACTGTGACCATTTTAAACTGACAACACGAGAAATATTTAAATGCAGTTATAGATTCAAAGATGATGATGCATAAAGAAGTGACTTTTCTTTTCGTAGGTACACATAAATTTAAGACAAATGTACATTTGCATGCCAAACGTCATAATAAAGTTTACTTAAGTACCTGCATCTCAAACGGGGTGAATATGGCCAATTTTGAACTTTGAGAGAGTATTCTCCCCGTTTGACGATATGTGCTCAAGATAAAATACTTGTGTTGGGTGTAGTACACTCCCGGCCAAAACTATGGAAACAAGCTCGTATTACAGTAGTTTTGTTGTAGTACAGAGTTTTTTTTAAGCGATGGATTGTATACTACACATTGACAATTTAATAAAAAAATGGTTAAAATAATAATACAACATTATATAAGTAAAATACTCAAATGCTTGTTAAAATGTATGTGTTAATTAAAAGGGTGGGTATTATAACATTTTCCTATTTACATATTTACTTTTTAATAATAGTTTAAGAAGCAGAAAAAGTCAAAGCGAAGAAGTAAAATGATGTACGATACCACAAGGCGGACACGCCATACATCAAAAAGCGGCCAAGTGCGAGTCGGACTCGCCCATGAAGGGTTCCGTATTTAGGCGATTTATGACGTATAAAAAAAAACTACTTACTAGATCTCGTTCAAACCAATTTTCGGTGGAAGTTTACATGGTAATGTACATCATATATTTTTTTTAGTTTTATCATTCTCTTATTTTAGAAGTTACAGGGGGGGGGACACACATTTTACCACTTTGGAAGTGTCTCTCGCGCAAACTATTCAGTTTAGAAAAAAATGATATTAGAAACCTCAATATCATTTTTGAAGACCTATCCATAGATACCCCACACGTATGGGTTAGATGAAAAAAAATTTTTTGAGTTTCAGTTCGAAGTATGGGGAACCCCAAAAATTTATTGGTTTTTTTCTATTTTTGTGTGAAAATCTTAATGCGGTTCACAGAATACATCTACTTACCAAGTTTCAACGGTATAGTTCTTATAGTTTCGGAGAAAAGTGGCTGTGACATACGGACGGACAGACAGACGGACAGACGGACAGACAGACAGACAGACATGACGAATCTATAAGGGTTCCGTTTTTTGCCATTTGGCTACGGAACCCTAAAAATGATTTGCGTTTATATGTGTGCGCGGCACGTCTGTACACGCGTCCTTGAGTATCTGACGGAATCCTGACATGCTCTCAGTAGAGCGACTTACGCACACATTCATGTCGCGGCCAGTCGCGGGGCGAGGTAATCCGAGTCGGGGCGGGGCGGTGCGTGTCCGTTCTGTATGATAATACTATTACTTATTCTGTGACGATACACTAGCGAATTTCCTACTTATTGCACTTTTATCGTAATGTATTATTATACTACTTTACCGCACTAGTGCAAGTAGGTACACTAGGCAAGAATTTTAAGGCACATATTTAACCGGTCAACTAATTAATCGAATTTGGGTAGTTTACAAAAATAGAAATGGGTACTAAAATTAATAGTTCGGCAACAAAAACGGAGCCTTAAAATATATCAATATGAGTAGTATTTTATGCCGTTACAGTTTGTTTGGCAACAAAAACGGAGCCTTAAAATATATCAATATGAGTAGTATTTTAATGCCGTTACAGTTTTTGATTATTTTTAGGCAGGTACCAAGTAGGTATTTATTTGGCAACTGAATTATTATAATGGAGACAATTTCTGAAGCACTTTTTAAAAAGAAAACTGCTAGGTATCTATTAATTCAAAAATGAACTTCTTTTAAAATATTTTGTTTGGTCATCACACGGTCAACCTAACATGCTCCTCCTCGCTTCGCTCGTCGTCGCACCTATCTGTTGACTGTGGCAGAACACAGTGGTAACTATTGAAATTAGTAATTAAAAATTTAAAGATCTAATGGTATAATGGCCATTAGGTGTTTCATGATTAGGAATTTCGACTATAAGTATACTGACCATTGCGTATTGGTAATTTAATTTGAGGTGTTTTGTGTAAAAGTGACCAATATTCATTAAATTTAACTGCTTTCGTGTTAAAATGCTACCTAGCTGAAACGATATGCTCAATTATGATTACTTACGTGTGAACAACTAGATGACAACCAAATTTTATGATCGCTTTTCAATATTAGTTGCCAATTTATTATTTTAAACGCCCACTTATCACTTCAAGTTCCCTATAAATTTTTTGGGTGGCTTGATTTTGATGCCAGTTTTTTTAATAATATGATGCTTATATTTGAGGCTAATATAATTTTTTTGGCGCTAAAATATTAATTTACAGCCAAATTATATTATTATATGCCCAATGAAAGTTCCTGTTTAATATTTTAGTTGCCTGGTTAATAATGAGCCGAATTCTAATATGTTTAGACTGTTTTAGCGGTAGAATATTTACAAGTACCTAGGTATCAGTAAAATTTCAAAACACCCTAAAAACTGTCCATTTTTCGGGCATATACATATAAGACTACAGGAAACAAAATCGATTTCTAATGTTATATTTTGTTGAAATCTCATCTCATAGGTAATTATAAAGCCGTAGCTTCCTTAACCTAAAATGTAGAGAAATATGGACATTGCTGTAATTATTTCTATTGGAATGTTTCTTTTGTTGGTTAACTTGGTTAAGTACCGTAAAATGGGGTGAGTAGGGTTCGCGGGGAAGAATGGGGAGAGAAGGGATGAAAGGGGGGTGAGATGGAATTTTAAGGCTACTGCTACAAAAATAATGTATTCCAATTTAAAATGGAGCTACAGTAATACTCATAATAAAATAAATCAATCCAACAATCTTCCAAAATCACTCTTGTATGAAAATCCATCTCACCCCAATTACAAGGGACTACGGGGTGAGGTGGGATTTCCCGTTTATCGTCAAAGTTATGAAATGGAACTACCTAAAATAAAATAAAAACTGAAATACAAACGTCCGGAACACTTATTATACAGGGTGAAATCGGGGTCGTGTAGCAAGAAAGAAAAATAAGACTTGCCACTTAATTAGGAATACAACACTGTAGATTAGAGTGAATTCATATTATTATGTATCTTTTTAACTCATATAAAAAAAAATACCAAATATTTTTTTATTTAGAGTCATGGTCACCCTACAGACTTGACAAGACAAACATCTAGTAAAGAAAGTAGTGGTAACTTACGATAATTAATTGATAACACTGATCTTCGATTTTACATTCAGTGTAAAAAATAATAATTAAAGATTTTATTAAAATAATAATTACAATCACTGGGACGAACACACGGACGGACACAAGCTTTTAAAAAATACGATTACAACTTAAACATACTTCAGAGGCTGCTCGAAGTGTGATCCGTTTTGCTGTCGACAGACACAATTCGGCTCGTCGCCTTAGGTTATCTTTTAATCTGCCGAGAACAAAGTGATTCATTTTCACACTTTCAAATGCTCCAATAACTCGCTGACTAAGCTCTTCGATAGTGTTGGACTCTTGTTCGTACACCAATCTTTTGATTTCGCCCCAGAGAAAAAATCCAAGGGCGTCAGGTCGGGACTACGAGGAGGCCATGCCACGGGTCCGCCGCGGCCAATCCAACGTCCCGGGAACTGTTTATCGAGGTAATTGCGTACTCGGTGTTCAAAATGAGCCGGAGCACCTGACCGTCGGCGTCGTGTTGATAGTGTAAGTTATGCAAGTAATGTTCCGGCACTTCACGCAGTAATTCAAGCACCACTTGTCTCAACATATCAAGGTACTTAGCACCATTTAATCTCCCTTCTATGAAGTAGGGCCCGATAACAACATCGTTCACAATTCCTGCCCACACATTTAAACTGAATATGCATTCCTCCTAGTTAAATGAGGGTTTTCAGCACTCCAGTAATGCTCATTATGCATATTAAATAGCCCGACACGAGTAAAAGTGCTTTTATCTGTCCAAAGAATGTTCGTTTCTTGGTTTTCTAAAATCCAATCACACATGATCATTCTTGAAGGAAAATCTATTGGTGAAAGATCTTGTACCGGTAGAAAATGGAATGGGTGCAACCCGGTTGCGTTCAGAAGTTTCCAAACAAAGTACTGACGTTAAATCGCCTTGCGGCTTGCCGAGTGCTTCTTCGTGGATCTTGATAAAAGTACCTTAAAATTTGTTCGTCGAGGTTGTCCGCGTATCGTCGGCGTTGTGGCCTGTCACCGCCTCGTGCTTGGGCGTGATTCGGCACAGTAAACTGTCCGTATTGACGCAGATTATAAACCATCGTGATTATCAACCTTCGGCTTGGGATAGGCAGATCAGGATAACGTTGGTGAAATAAATCCCGAGCAGTGGTAGCACGACGTGCTTGGTCATAAAACATTACCATGTCAGACAGCTCAACATTTGAAAACGGATATGCCGCGGGCATTTTTAGGGTTCCGTAGCCAAATGGCAAAAAACGGAACCCTTATAGATTCGTCATGTCTGTCTGTCTGTCTGTCTGTCTGTCCGTCTGTCCGTGTATGTCACAGTCACTTCTCTCCGAAACTATAAGAACTATACTGTTGAAACTTGGTAAGTAGATGTATTCTGTGAACCGCATTAAGATTTTCACACAAAAATAGAAAAAAAAAACAAAACAAACAAAAAAAAATTTTTGGGGTTCCCTATACTTAGAACTGAAACTCAAAATTTTTTTTTTCATCAAACCTATACGTGTGGGGTATCTATGGATAGGTCTTCAAAAATGATATTGAGGTTTCTAATATCATTTTTTTCTAAACTGAATAGTTTGCGCGAGAGACACTTCCAAAGTGGTAAAATGTGTGTCCCCCCCCCCCCCCCCTGTAACTTCTAAAATAACAGAATGATAAAACTAAAAAAAATATACAGTGTGGAAAGATAAGTCGGGCCCTGGAGGGAAACTACCTTAAATCCTTAAGCTGGCTCATTTTACTTAAAGGAGACATTCCTTTATTTTTAAAAAGAAACAAAACTGCATTCAAAGTATTTTTCTTTTTTTCTTCAATTTGGCTTGTCTAAAAAAATCTTGAGTACTAAATATTAGATTTTATGGATATTTTGTACGACAGACGAGTGTAAGACCTAATGTTTCTTGAAGAAATGTTATCATTAACATTAACTGTATCATAGAGAAATAAAGACAAGAGTGCTCACTCCACACATCAGTTCATACTATTAATTTCAGTGTCTACATCTAGCATCGAGTAGCGGAACTATCAGTACTGCTACTTGAGAATAGATGTAGCACCGACCGGAAAGTCTTATCTCAACAGCATAAGACTTTCCGGTCGGTGCTACATCTATTGTCAAGTAGCAGTACTGATAGTTCCGCTACTCGACGCTAGATGCTAATAGTCTTTTTGGTACTAAAACTGATGTATGGAGTGAGCACTCTATGTATTTTTTTCTCTATGACTGTATCGACTAGTAGAATAAAATTGCGAGTTTTTTAATTTTTGGAATTTTTAGTCGGTTCGAGTCCCGGGCGAGGCAAGCGAGTTTTAGAAAATCTTTGAATGCAGTTTTGTTTCTTTTTAAAAATAAAGGAATGTCTCCTTTAAGTAAAATGAGCCAGCTTTAGGATAAAAGGTAGTTTCCCTCCAGGGCCCGACTTATCTTTCCACCCTGTATGATGTACATTACCGTGTAAACTTCCACCGAAAATTGGTTTGAACGAGATCTAGTAAGTAGTTTTTTTAATACGTCATAAATCGCCTAAATACGGAACCCTTGATGGGCGAGTCCGACTCGCACTTAGTCGCTTTTTTCTGCTTAATTCTCTTTAGAATTGCCAGAATTAATGAACTCGATGTACAATCTTTGAATAATTGTATTTATTTTAAAGTTTTGACTTTGTCATAACAGTGACGGTTGACATTTATTACTCATCTAATCAGTTGTGTATTAAATAGGTTTTAACATTAATTGTAAGGTAACCATAATTTGAGTTATTAACTGGGATACTCAAATTGTTGATTAATTAATTAATAGCTGCAACTATTTAAAAAATGAATTTATACCTAACATCACACTAATTTACCGAGTTAAGTACAATAGGTTTGAATCACGACCCAGATTTCGCCCTGTATACACCATTCAGTTTGCATATGTAAAAATAAAATGTTATCGAGGTTTGAATTTCAGTTTTGCGCCTACTCACCCCATTTTACGGTACCTATCTATTTTCTGTAGTCTATGTAAGAGGTTTTCCACAAACTACAAAACATATACTTTAATTGTCTTACTTAGTAGCGTTCGTGATCAAGTGCATTTCAGTCCGTTATACTGCAGTCATGTCTACCTTATGTAATAAGATGTTCTTTCCTTTACCATACAAGGTGATTTTTTGGCAAATAAATACGAGGACTTACTGTCTAAATGCAAGTGTGATGTCGTTAGCAATTTTTAATACGGAATCTAACTATAAAGTGAGGTACGTTGCGCCAGTTTATAAAGTCGGACGCATTCGTCTCACGACTGCCAGGTATTTCACTTTATTGTTAGAGTATAGGTACTCTACTCACGACTGCTCTGAGCAGTCTTTAAGGCACATTCTACTTATCTACTCGTAGCAAGAAAGTGATGCGTCATGCCCCTCGTGTGTTAGAGAAAGACAACGTGGGTCGCTATCAAACACATTTTGTACCTCATATCAAACTGGCATCGGGGTCATATTCCTTTCAGTCGTGATACGACATGCAAGTGTCAATGATTAGTTTTACGACACCGGTTATCAGTTGGCTCTGCTGATAAATATTATACAGGGTGGATTTTCTTTTTGGGTCAGTGAGGGCAGCTACCAGATCCCGTGCCGCTACGAGAAAATGGTCTTAGAAGACCTTCCCTCGATTTCAAATTAATGAAGATTGGCTTTTACAGATTTTGAAAAACACATACAGGATGCGAGAAAAAGGTCATTTTTGACAAACTGTTTTTTTGATGCCAATCGATCCCATTTCTATTGAGGATCAAAAGCTTGTATGGAACCTTAAAAAAAATTTCCGGCTAGAAAAGCCACAAATCGAAGAAAACTTTTCCCATACAATTTGTATGAAAATGAAAACTTTTATTTCTACATGCTATTTTTGTATGCCAATCAATTCCATTCCTATCCAGTATCAATAGTTTCCTAGGGGCTACTAAAAAGCCACAAATTAATAAAAACTTTTGCATAAGTACATTTATTATGGAGAAAACGTGAAATTTTATTCACAATTTTCTATCTCGCCCTTCAGTCTTACAGCAATGTCTTCATACAGTATTATGATCCTTAAATGTAACAGGACTGATTGGGCAGATAGAAAAATGTGAATTAAATTTCACGTTTTCCCCATAGTAAATGTATGGAAAAAGTTTTTTTTAAATTTGTGACTTTTTAGTACATTATCGAAAGTTGACCCTAGGAAACTATTGATACTGGATAGGAATGGAATCGATTTGCATACAAAAATAGCATATGAAAAATAAAAGTTTTCATATTCATACAAATTGTATGGGAAAAGTTTTCCTCGATTTGTGGCTTTTCTAGCCGGAAATTTTTTTTTGGTTCCATACAAGCTTTTGATCCTCAATAGGAATGGGATCGATTCGCATCAAAAAAAAAGTTTGTCAAAAATGACCTTTTTCTCGCATCCTGTATGTTTTTTTCAAAATCTGTAAAAGCCAATCTTCATTCATTCTAAGACCGTTTTCTCGTAGTAGCACGGGATCTGGTAGCTGCCCTCACTGACCCAAAAAGAAAATCCACCCTGTATAAGTTTTTATGATATAGGGGGCAAACGAGCAGACGAATCGCCTTATGGCAAGCAATTACCGTCGCCCATGGACACCGGCAACACCAGAGAGGTTGTAAGATTGTTGCCGGCCTTTAAGATGGGGGTACGCACTATTCTTGAAGGTTTGGTTCTGTCGATTCATTAAACTGTTATTAAGTTTCAATTTCATCACATGAGAAAAGCGGCGACCCCAGGTTCGGCGCATTTTTAATCCAGCGTATTTCGCTAGCGGTGCAAAGAGGAAACGCCAGCAGCGTGCTAGGTACATTTAGCCGGGTACCTATGGCCTAATAGCATACAATACCCTTCATTTTTATATTACCTAGTTATACGTTTTTAAAATGTACCTAATAAATGAGTTTTTTCACATATTTTAATTTATTTATGTATATTGATTAGGGATGAATATTCCGGAAAAAATCAAAATAAATGTTATTTCTGGGAAATTTACAATCTTCTTTATTCAGTTATATTCAGAAAAAATAAATAGGTACGTCATACACAATGCCACTGATGAGTGAGGACAGTGTCAAAGTCACTTATAATGCACAATGCCAGAAACAAACATATTAGACGTGTAACCTTAAGCTACCTGTTTAAATTCGTAATTAAAATAAGTACCGAGGTACATATATTGAAATACATATACAGAACTTTTAAGAAACTTCTGTATATTTCTTTTTTTCTGAAAGTTGGATTATTTACTTGAAAAGAAAATAATCCGTTTTGAAATTTTCATGTATTTATCCGGGTTTTTTCTACTTTGATGCATGTTGATCTAGTATCTCACAGTGAAAAGCTCCGATTTACACAATGAATCCCTGTTATAGTTATACTTAGGTATGTTTTTGAAGATAAAATACTCAATTATGCTAGTCAATGCGGTAAAACGGTCAAAGGCATCGTGCTGTCAGATGCAAAAAACCAATATGACGGGGCTCGCATTGCTGGGCGCCGGCGGCGCCGCTGCTCGCGTACGAAGGCTCTTAGCTGGCTGGTTGGTGCAGTCACGGAGAAAACACCGGACGCGATCCAATTTTCCTGCATCGTATCGAGGTCTTCGTCAGTGAGCTTTATTAAATCATACTTACTATTTAATTTACGTATAGGTACCGTAGGTTTTCTAAGCTCATATGTGTGTATAGTGGTGCGTATGAAATAAAATATTATTTTACTTCGAAGTTATGAGGTACCTAAGGATTTGCTCATCAAGTCATCATTAATAATGTACTCTGTATGGGTCTGAACAGAGGGTGTTTCCGTCTACACTTCTTATACTGTTATACTTCTTGTTTTTTTTATAGAATATCGACAATAGCCAACTAGTAATCATGCGATAAAACTTTGAAAATGTTGGCCTTGTGTCTTGAGGCAATAAAATTCAATGATCTTGTCCGCTGACTATTATGACATTTGCGAAGTTTGTTAAAATTGATCTTATTGTATTTGATGAATATGCAAAATCCGAAAACATGTAAAAGGTTATTTTAGGGTTCGTTAAGGTCATTGAGCTATTATTACTAACGTATAGAGGAGACATCGCCCATCACTACTGTGTTCCGTTCAACTGCGGCCGGCCGGCCGCACGCCACTCAGTCGCTTGCGAATTCTAAAGCGACGCAGTCGTATTTGTTTTAAAACGAAACAGTGTAAAAACTCGGTAAATATGCTCTCGTGTGTGCTGCGATATTGCACTAATAATTCAAGCAATACGTCGAAGTGCAAAGGAGTAACTTTCCATCGGTAAGTAACTCTATAATCTTAATTTGAACAAAATGTTTAGTGGACGCCATGTTGCGTCATTTGTCATAGACTAAAAATTAAGAGAAGTGACATTGTGTACATTGTGTGGATGTAGCTGGTCAAGGAAATCTTGTCAGTAAAAAAAGGCGCGAAATTCAAATTTTGTATGGGACGATATCCCTTCGCGCCTACATTTTTCAAATTTGCCGCCTTTTTCTACTGACAAGATCTGCTTGACCAGCTATAGTAAAAGGTGATGTTTCTTTTTAAAGCGGAATATAATATTTTCACCTCAGTAGCTCGAACAAGGGTACTTTGCTACTTAAAAACAGTGAGCAAAATCTTAAAGTAATATACTAATATATAAAGCTATAAAGTTATATACTAATAACATCATCGGAATACACATTTGAGTTCATTGAAATTGTCATTGAATTGATTTTGCGCCTTATCGAAAGCCGGACAGAATACAGTTTGTACCTAAATAACGTATTACCTACATCTGAAGACTTCTGTATTTATTCGGTTTATTTAGTATGCGCAATGCGCATCTCAATAACAATCAAATGAATTATAGATTATTTACATTTAAGTACCGTAAAACGAGGTGACTTTAGGAAATTTTGGGGATACTTTGATAGTTTTAAAACTGCCACTAAATTATCATTATTCATTATTTTCTCGAACTGTTCGTGTAACAAGTTAGATTATTATACATACTTGTTTACCTACTACTAAAAATCCGAATAAAAATATGTAACGGCTGAAAAACTGAAATATCGAAGTCGCCCCTGCATTTGAAAGTCACCCCGGTTTACGGTACGTCACGTTTGACATTAACAGACAAGGAAAGCAAGATAAAATGTATTGTTTCTCTTTCTTCTTTCAATGGAACGCTTTTACAGTTCCTCCTCCTCTAAAAAGGCCAATGGTTAACACTAAACTCAAAATGCTCTCATCTGCATCTTAAAAAAAACAGCTTGGGTCACTGACCTGTCCCAGTAAAGTGAGGTAGTGTGCGTGAAGTGTGCTTGTGTGTTAAAAGGGGTAATTTGACAGAATCTGAAAATTTTCCCC
This sequence comes from Cydia amplana, assembly GCF_948474715.1. Taxonomy (NCBI): domain Eukaryota; kingdom Metazoa; phylum Arthropoda; class Insecta; order Lepidoptera; family Tortricidae; genus Cydia; species Cydia amplana. The sequence goes on along the minus strand of NC_086096.1, from coordinate 22,640,217 downwards.
GGGCATACCTCGCCTTAAAGCTAAAGAAGAAAGCTATCTTTAGTGATTTTGATCAGTAATGTTCAGTTTCAGTTGATCAGTTGACGCTGATAGTACCAATGGTTCTGAGTAACATGATTTAAAGACCTGTTTTTATTTTCTTTTTTTTTGGAATTCACTGTTAACATTGTTTTGCTTTCGACGGACTGAAAGCTTGTACTTTCGTAGGATTGAAATTACGCCCGATGGACTGGGCACTACTGTTTTGCTTTCGATAGACTGAAGGCACGCCCGATGGACTGGGCAATACTGTCATGCTTTCGATGGACTGAAGGCACGCCCGATGGACTGGGCAATACTGTTTTGCTTTCGATGGACTGAAAGTATGCCCGATGGATTGGGTATTGTTTAGTGACCGCATCAGAAGTGCCGGAGCATGTAAGAGGTGCACGTGGTCTGCTTTTTATGTGCAGAATGCTCTTTGCGAGGAGTAGCACTTACGCGGCTGAGATGGTTACTTCTGACGAGGGTCTGGTATCTGCCGAAGGACTGGCAATGCACCGAAGGACTGGCAATGCACCGAAGGACTGGTGTTGTTTTGTTAAAAATGAATTCCCGTTTATGTACTGTGTTCAAATGAGTAAAATTGGAACGATCAATTCAGAATGTTATTTATTTTAAGATGTCTTACAAAAATTTAGATCACATATGACCAATATTTTTTTTATGCCAGGTAATTTCCCCGTAAATTGATATTGACGACAATAGTAGTGATACTGTCGAGCAATGAATTAGAGCTGTTGTGATTTGTGTTTTTGATGTTTGGGATTGTTCTGTTTTCACATTTTGAGAGTATCCGCCAGATGGAGGCGATGATTATTGGAGTGTATCCGTTATATAGCGGCGATGATTACTGACGAGTATTTTTATTTAGTCGTTGCTCGATGGACTATTTTTGACTAGAGAATTGAGGATTGTTAAAGTAATTTTGAACAATTATTTTTTTACTGGTTTGATTGATAACAAAGTTTGATTTTAATAGTAATTTGAGTGAGACCCAAATTGTTGGTCAGGAATGACCGAGCGATGAGATACTGTGCTGTATGTTTTGTTTCAGTATCAAATGCATACACCCACACACGAGGACGTGTGTAGCGCAGGACGGCCGTGTCGAAGCGAGACACCAGAAGGACATATTGCAGCGTTACAGTTCATAGTTAGACGCCTGTATAAAGTCGATTAGCAATGTTTGGCTACGTATTATTTGCTTGTAACAAAATAATAAAGTTGCGTAATGAATAACGCCACCATCTATTGGCGTATTGTTGAACTAAGATAACAGGTAAAAGGCTTTGGAACGTCAAGACGTACATATCTTGAGTGAACGTAGGCACGAGTGGGCATTTTTGTCGTTATGTTGGTAGACTGGTCAGGCAGGTTTACCAACTTGAATTGGAGGCGGGAGCGGTTGGCTCCGCCGCTGGAACTGGTTTCCTTCTTCTTGATCGGACTGCGCTAGAGATCGGACGTTAGCCAAGCTCGTGCCTAATTCGCTACGTTCCTGAAGGCTTATACCTGAAGGATTATTCTGAAAGCTTATAGATTCTCACGTTCTTTAACCGTTTAGCTAAGTGTTTTATTCCAAGAGTTATTTTGTTTTCTTATGTGCCATTAGAAGCTTACTTTTGTAAAATAAAGAAACTGTGTTGTTTTGAAAAGATATGTCCCGCCGAGTTTGTTGCCGGGTTAAATCTTCTCGGTCAGAGATGTAGGGTTGGAGCCGGTGTAGTTTGACTTAAATAAAGATTTGAACGATTTCATGTGATCTTTTTATTTTAACTGAATCCGATTCCATCGTAAGATCGTTTAGTTATTTTGATTATTTAGTACTGAAATATAGTAGGCACTAGTATGGTTGACAAGTCCGAATGTTTATTTCATGCACTGGTAGCATACCTACTATTTTGGCTGTGAAGTAATACATCTAGGTACTACCCCCACGCGCCCACCGCCATTAGGACCATCCTTCTCCGATATATATATATATATATTATCAATCACGCCTACAAAAGTAGAAAAATATAACGACTGCCATACATTTAATTAGCAATCTTGAGGCCTTTCTCGAGGGACTGTATCTATTGAGTTTTTGACTTTCGCTCGATAGAAAAAAATCACAAACAAAATGCAATTTAAAAATTTGTAACAAATTATGCACAAAAGATAAAAATATGAAAATTGCCTGCCCCGCTCTACCCTACCTGCTTACACAACATATACATGTCGCAGTCGGATTGTATAATCCGCCGTATTACATTACGGCTAGCCGTTTTACAAAACAGGGGAGTTTTGAAATGCGGCGGTTCGACGATTAGCCGGATTGAATGCGGCTGAATGAAAATCCACCGGAATGTATTCGGCGCCATACGTTCTTCAACACGGCTAGCCGTAATGTAATACAGCGAGTCATTAGCCGCCGCTTTGACAGTTTTTAGTTCCCATTTTTAACACTCGTGGCGCTGCCTGACATAACAACAACAAACTATGAAAAACGCTAGGGTGTCCATCAAATCTGGAGTTCGTCGGACTGTTTCTTTTCAAAAAACATTTCCTTCGCAACTTAACTAGACGGAGCCCCGCTTCGCGGGGCTCCTATTTCTGAGCGGTTTGCCCTTCGGGCATCTGAAGCTACCTAACGAACCTAACCTACCTACCTACTGATTTAGTGAGACGTCCGTGAAAACATTACACTTTGGAGAAAAAAGCGTAGGTAGGTAAGTAGGTTAGGTTCGTTAGGTAACTTCAGATGCCCGAAGGGCAAACCGCCCAGAAATAGGAGTCTATTTAAGTTGTGAAGGAAATGTTTTGGAAAAGAAACACATGTAGTGCGGTGGGACCATGGTAAAAATAAATTAAATTGCAAATATTGTCAAACTCCGGTTACGTAGGCGACCGAAAGAACTGGTCACTCTACAATCTAAATAGTAGATACGATGCGGCTAAACGTAGGCCGCCTTATTGAAGAACGTATTGCAATGACAATCCGGCTAATCGTCGAACCGCCGCATTTCAAAACGCCCCTGTTTTGAAAAACGGCTAGCCGTAATGTAATACGGCGGATTATACAATCCGACTGCGACATACACATACATAGACTACTAAAATAATAATCACAATGCTTAGGAATAAAATAAAAGTGGAAATATTGCGGTGCCAACTGCTCTACCAACTGACTAAACTACCGAGACGTACCCCTTGATTTTCTTTATTTTCAAGCATTGTAGTATCGTTTCCAGACGTTTTTGCTTAAATAATACTCGTTCATTATTTAAATAATTATGTATTACTCCGCCTACGGAAACGTAGGGGCAAAAAGACGTCAACATCAACTTTATGGAGCGTCTCTGCGGCGCTCAGGTTATGCAAATGAAAAACAACTCATAAATGCATTAGCATACCCGCAATAGGTTTTAATTTGCGCAGTTGTGAATGCAATTTGGGGACGCAATGCGGCAGTAGTCCCGGGCTCTATTATGCGGCGCCCTGTATGCCATGTGATACTCAGGCGGCGCTGGAGGATATACTTTAGTACTTACCTAATCCACGTACGTAGGTACAAAAAATGGCTACAAATATAATGACCACCAAAATATACTTTGGTACCCTAAATAAAAAAATCATGCTTACCAAAAAAATTACTGAACACCAAAAAAATAAGGCCTAAAATTACAAAAGTACCACCGTTTTAATTACGACTGCACTTCAAATTGTATTCGAATACCAAATATATTGAATGATTACCAAAAATCATTAATGATCACCAAATCTTGAAGACCAAATTAATGCGATATTTTCACCTAAATAAAGCACTATGATTACCAAAAAATGTATACATATTACCAAATAAAGACCCCTACAGAAAAGAAATGCTACCTACTAGAAATGTGGGTTAGGTTAGGTTTCAACTGCGACCCTTATAGAAAAGAAATGCTACTAGAAAAGTGGGTTAGGTTAGGTTTGAACTGCGACCCTTACGGAAAAGAAATGCTACTAAAAAAGCGGGTTAGGTTAAGTTTGAACTGCGACCCTTACGGAAACGAAATGCTACTAGAAAAGTGGGTTAGGTTAGGTTTGAACTGCGACCCTTACAGAAAAGAAATGGTACTAGAAAAGTGGGTTAGGTTAGGTTTGAACTGCGACCCTTACAGAAAAGAAATGCTACTAGAAAAGTGGGTTAGGTTAGGTTTGAACTGCGACCCATACAGAAAAGAAATTCTACTAGAAAAGTAAGTTAGATTAGGTTTGAACTGCCACCCATACAGAAACGAAATGCTACTAGAAAAGTGGGTTAGGTTAGGTTTGAACTGCGACCCTTGCAGAAATCGAATGCTACTAGAAAAGTGGGTTAGGTTAGGTTTGAACTGCGATTGTTACAGTAATAAAAGGCTACAAATATAATGACCACCAAAATAAATACTTTGGTACCCTAAATAAAAAAATCATGCTTACCAAAAAAAATTACTGAACACCAAAAAAATAACGCCTAAAATTACAAAAGTACCACCGTTTTAATTACGACTGCACTTCAAATTGTATTCGAATACCAAGTATATTGAATGATTACCAAAAATCATTAATGATCACCAAATCTTGAAGACCAAATTAATGCGATATTTTCACCTAAATGAACCACTATGATTACCAAAAAATGTATACATATTACCAAATAAAGTAAAATGATGCCATAATTACTAGGTTTGAACTGCGACCTCTACAGCAGCGGTCGGCAACCTTTTAGCAGCCAAGGGCCACATAGTGGTTAACGAAGTTGACGCGGGCCGCACTTATTATTTACCAGGGGTCGGACAAAAAGTGCGGATGACGTCAAACCACTTATAGGATGATTTCAAATAGTATTTTTGATTTTCATAAACAATTATCACTTATCATTTATCAACCTCTTTATTAAACGATATCGCCACTTGAAATGAGTAAGTACGTTTTTGACTGACACATTGTCAATCAGATGAACAATAAATTGACTTCGTTATTGTTTAGCTATTGTATCTTCACGATTATATTTAGCTAAAATTTAGCTATAAAAGTATAATAACATCAAATTATCTTTTTTTATTTTTACTAATCTTACCTACTGTTCCCACTTTTGACTATTAAACCTATTTATCTGAGGATCCCACAGACTTGTTCTAAGTGTTCTAACTAATTTCAAATAATTATACCTTATGGTAACAAGTTTCGTGAAATTTATTTTATTCACTACATCACCCTACCACCTGTATTATTAATTCCATGGATTTATTTACGATTATTTTGTTACTTCATTAATACTACTTTGTTACTACATGTCACACGGAAGTTTAAATACAAACTCAAACATCATCCTGTGTGCAAGATTACGTCATTTTTACGTCATCCGCACTTTTTGTCCGACCCCTGTTATTTACAATTATTATTTTGGAGTTATTTGCTTTAATAGGATAGCAAGATTTAAAAATTTGGTTATAATTTTACATTAAAATGGAGTTCTAATTTTGGTGGTCATTTACTATTTTTGGGTATACAATGATTATTTTGGTGTCATTTTCTTTAATAGGATAGCAAGATTTAAAAATTTGGTTATCATTTCACATTAAAATGGGGTTTGATATTTGGTAATCATTTACTATTTTTGGGTTAATAATGATTAGTTTGGTGTCATTTCTTTTAAAAGTATAGTAAAATGTAATAAAATTGGTAATCATTTCACATTAAAATGGAGTTACAATTTTGGTGATCATTTATTATTTTAGGGTGGTAAAATATATTTTTTTGGTATTAAATTTTACTAAATCTGGTAATCAGTTAAATAGCAGCCGTAATAAAATGCTACTAGAAAAAGGTAACGAAGTGGATTAATTAATTTAATAGGATATCGATATATTAAATATTTGCCTCTTTTTAATTAAAATGTGGTTACAATTTTGGTGGTCATTTACTATTTTTGGGTTTACAATGATTATTTTGGAGTTATTTGCTTTAATAGGATAGCAAGATTTAAAAATTTGGTTATATAATCTTACATTAAAATGAAGTTCTAATTTTGGTGGTCATTTACAATTTTTGGGTATACAATGATTATTGTGGTGTCATTTTCTTTAATAGAATAGCAAGATTTAAAAATTTGGTTATCATTTCACATTAAAATGGGGTTTGAAATTTGGTAATCATTTACTATTTTTGGGTTAATAATGATTAGTTTGGTGTCATTTCCTTTAAAAGGATAGTAAAATGTAATAAAATTGGTAATCATTTCACATTAAAATGGAGTTACAATTTTGGTGATCATTTATTATTTTAGGGTGGTAAAATATATTTTTTTGGTATTAAATTTTACTAAATCTGGTGATCAGTTAAATAGCAGCCACAAAAAATGTAGGGTGGCCTGCATTTTAGTGGCAACCATTTTTATATATTAGGGCGTAAGTGTTAAAAATGTTAAGTAACGCGTGCCTGTGTCAGTTTCGAGAACAAATTATTAAGATGAGAATTAAAATCTAAAATACCATCGTGGCAACCTTCTGAAATCCTAACGGATGCTGAAGCCGCTTCAGGCGCAAAACATCAAGGATGTCATTTTCAGTTTTCACGAGCTTTGTGCAAAAAAGCAAATGACTTGAAAATAACCGATGATGTACCAAAAAGATACAGAGGAGAGGAGGACAGTGCTTTGGCAATGTAATGTTGCCGGAAAACAAGCTTCATGAGACTTTAGATAGGTCAGAAGCAAAAAATTGTATAGGTACAAAATAATAAAGAAAAATTTGCAGATGTAGTACAGATGTAGCTCTGAGACGGACATGCAACCTTATTTTCATCGTCTATCGACAACGGCAAAAGAATTTTTTTTACCTGCATTTTTAAGAAGAACAATAGATTATTTTATAGTTAAACCCGTTTGGCCGCATACGACCTTATAGAATAAGCTAGCGTAAAAGCAAATTCACTGTGCGCGAATTATCGGGATGAGTACGGGTTTCGGGAAGCAAGCAAGAAATCTGTTGAAGTTTGCAACAAAGATGTTGGCATGTGCTTTATATATGTATAAGTACATAAAGCACAAGCATAGAGTTCGTATACATATGTACCAGTATAAACTCTAGTTGTATAGAATAAGTTTTCTAGACAGATGCCACATTTATAAACACGTCATTCGGTTCTAATCGTTTGCCTGTCCGGTCGACCGATCGCACAATATATTTTTGGAAAACTAAGATAGTACCTACCTATTTTATAAACCTCAACCCTCTTCCCCTTTACCTCTTCCGTCAAGTGATAAAATTGCGAGTGATACATTAACTGTTATTAAATTTCGGCTACAAATAAAATGACCACCAAAAAATTGTTGGTACCTAACCTAAATAAAGAAATCCGTCTAACCAAAAAAAAATTACAGAACACCAAAAAAATAAGGTCTAAAATTACAAAACTACCAGTTTTAATCACGACTGCACTTCAAATTGTACCAAACACCAAAAATCATATGTGAATGATCACCAAATATAATTAATGATCACCAAATCTTGAAGATCAATTTAATGCGATATTTTCACCAAAATAAACCACTATGATTACCAAAACATGTATACATATTACCAAATAAAGTAAAATGATGCCGAAATTACTAGCCCCTACCGCTCAGAACACGTTATTTCCATATATTTCACCTATTTTACTGAAATTTATTACGTTTCGGTTTTGTGTTTGATTGCTCTAATTAAACTTAATTGTTATTGTATCTTAAGAAAACATGAGTGAGACGTAAGTGATGAAGAAGGATTCAGGTTGTCTAATATGTTCTCACTGCTGAGGTGAAAAGTTGTGTACTACACGAAATCAAAGTTATTTACGTCCCGACCGTCCCGTGCGCTTTTGAGTCCCGTGCAAGCGAAGGATTCTAAGAATCTTGAGCGTAGTAGTAGTAAGCAAAATAAGCACTCGAAAAAATATTAATCTTTGCTCTTTTGTTGTACAAATAACTATTTTGGTGTCATAATACTTGAAAAGGATAGCAAAATGTAAAAAATTTGGTTATAATTTCACATTAAAATGGAGTTCAAATTTATTATTTTTATTATTTTTATTTATTTATTATATGTTTATATGTTTATTATGTATTTATATGTTTATTATTTTTAGTGGTAAAAAAAGATTTTTTTGGTGTTAAATTTTACATCTGGTGTGATCAGTTAAATACCAGCCTTAAATTTCTTTAGGTTGTTGATAATTTTGTTCGTGGATTTTGTAAATGATTCTATTGACGATTCTTTGGTGATGATCTTCATTATATTGTACGGGACGATTTTTAAGTTGTCGCATGTCATCGTATCTCATCTCATGGTCGATGCATGCACGGTGCACGGCCATAATAGTGCCGTGCCCGGTGAGTATTTGGGTTAGCTGGAAGCTGATATTCATATAACCTCGCAGTTTAGTGATTTATTATATAGGTAGGTATTGGGTAAGTATTTTTCATGTGTATTCCTGTGGTGCTGTTTTCGTACCATTTGTAATGCAATTCGTAGATGTGTTTCCTGTGGTTGATTTTATGGTAAGAGAGGGAGAATAGATCGTAGTCAGGTGCTTTGTGCATTGTGGCTGCTGCCTTGGCAGCCATGTCGCTCGTTCGTTGCCGGCCAGACCGACGTGGCGCCTTTATCCAGCAGAATTTAAAAACTATTCAATTCAAATATTTATTAATAAAATTACAATTTTACACGTCATAATAATTACAGTACATCTAGTAAGCTACAGTAATCGTTACAGTAATCTGTGAATATTGTTTACAATGCTGTTGGTGCTACTGCGGTTAGAAATTTTATTAGTGCGGTCTTGGAACCAGAGGAAACGGTGACGTTTGGTAGTGCTTGTTGAAGACATATTCGTTAGGCATTTTCAGTGCTAAGCACTCGGTTTGGAATATGGTACAGCTGTAAATTACAGCTGTACCGTATTCCAAGCCAAGTTGTGGAGTTTCAATTTCTTTGTTTGGCTCTTGCCATCGGTGTGTTCAATAACAACGTCTGCACCGACCAATCCGTCGTGTTTACTTCCATCTGTGAATATTTTGTAAAGCTCAGAGTTATCGTAGTATGAGTCTAGATCGTCTTCATTAGTCACTTCTTTTATGTGAATGTTTATTCTGTCTGCACGGTGGAGCAGATTAGTGACTGGAACTTTTTTTCTCGTACGTAATGTCCGCTGGAAGGTAGGTACTCGGTTGTTTCTGTTCGTTTTACATTTTCGATCGACGCAATCTCATTGACTTTTAAATGTAGTGGGGTGAGTCCAGCAGGTGCTATATGGACGCTACGGTTAATAAAGTGCGGAAGCCGTGTACCTTTTTGATTGCGAATCCCCGTTGAAGGCTGACGAGTAGCGAACTGATGACTTTTTTGAAATTTGTTGCGATCACTCGCTTATAAAATAAATGGTGTTTACGTTCTCACCATATATTCCCCAGTTTGGTCTAATGTAGATGCAGAGCCCACTTTGGCAACTGTTTACGACGCAAACTATTCCCATTCTTATTTTAACAAAATATATCCTATAGCGGCGGCTTTGCCCTAAATGGGGTTAAATATTTCGAGTTACTTACAGAGGTTTTTGGCTTTGAAGGGAAGGGAATATTTGGCATTCTATTTCGTGTAATCGCCTTATCGAGGTTCAAGTTAGGGAGGTTCCACTGTAATTATATTACTGTTCGCTATTGATTTATTAATACAATCCCTCTAAGCTGTACATACCCATTACAATATGTAGTTTCGATTTTTAACAGGTCTTGGGGTACTTTGGGCGACCTTGGTGCGTCGCACCCCTAAGTGAGAGCGAGAAACAGAAATCTCTTTCTCGATCTCACTTATGGGTGCGACGCTCCAAGGTCGCGGTGCGGTGCGATAGTGTGTTACCACTATTAGCCTTGGACCTTGGACCTACTCGAAAGTCGAAACGTGCCAACGGGCGTTCCAGGATTTATAATGAATGTTTTTAAAGAAGAGAGAGCAGGTCGAAAGCGCAATTTTTGAAGGGAACTTTGTCCCCGCATGATACCGGCTCTTTAGCTGTACGGTCCGCAGTTTCATTTTCCGGAACACCCGAGGGACTAGGTATCCAGGCGAGCAGGGTTGGGCAGTATTTCAATTACATGTATTTGAAATACGTATTTGAAATACAAATTAGTATTTTGTATTTGTATTTCAAATACTACCTCAAAAGTATTTTGTATTTGGTATTTCAAATACTGCACTCACATGTATTTAGTATTTTGTATTTCAAATACTTCAAGCTTCAAAATACATTTCTATAAATACATTTTATTAAATTCTATAATCCTAAAATGTCTAATCTCTCGCACAAGCTGTGAGCCGACCGCGAACCTCCGATCCAGCCAAGATACAATTTTCATTGGCTGGATACTGGATCTTTTCATTTAAATCTAGGGGATAGGGTCATTGCAGTAGTTTCCGTCCATGCACTAGTTTTCGACGACTTGACGGATTATCAAATATATATTTCATTTTTAATTTACTACTTTTTGCGAAATCTTCATCTTCCTTGCGTTGTCCCGGCATTTTGCCACGGCTCATGGGAGCCTGGGGTTCGCTTGGAAACTAATTCCAGTAATTGGCGTTGGCACTAGTTTTTACGATAGCGACTGCCATCTGACCTTCCAACCCAGAGGGTAAACTAGGGCCGTAATTGGAATTAGTCCGGTTTCCTCACGATGTTTTCCTTCACCGAAAAGCGACTGGTAAATATCAAATGATATTTCGTACATAGTTCCGAAAAACTCATTGGTTCGAGCCGGGGTTCGAACTCGCGACCTCCGGATTGCAAGTCGCACGCTCTTACCGCTAGGCCACCAGCGCTTCCTTTTTGCGAAATATCGTTGTTATATGTAGACAGATATATTGCTTAGACGCCTTAGACATAAGGATTGAAATCAGTCCAAATTTGTGCAGGAATGTAGGTATATATTCAAATTTCGTCAAGTGGACGTAAACTAGAGCTGGACGAAAACTAGCGCAATGACCCTATAAGTTTATATGAAAGGATATTCGTTAACGTTAAAACTAAATGCTAAACAAAAAAATAAATAAAGGTATATTTTGTAATTGAAATACATTATTTTAAACACTGTAATTTGTATTTTGTATTTCAAATACCCGTCACCAAAGTAGTTTGTATTTTGTATTTCAAATACTTTTAAAAATGTATTTTGTAATTTGTATTTCAAATACGTGGAAGCCAGTATTTTGCCCAACCCTGCAGGCGAGAACGATTTCACAATCTCGAAGGTAGGATGTCGCGATCTCCTCTTTGATTAAGAATATTATGGAGTTATGTAGTTTTGATGAAAAGGGGTACGCAAGAAGAGATGTAGAGCGCTTTTCGAGTCCAAAAAAATTAGAATCCATTGAAGGCGGGCCACTCGGCAGTATTCCAGGTATTTTAGAATACCCATGTACAGGGCCGGATTAACATATTTGTTTCATATGGTAAAAAAAAATGTATGGTACCTAATGTCCAATATCAGTTTCTCAGACACACAATCATTAGATGATTATCTAATAGTACATTATTGTCGAGGTTCGGAAGTAGCTACTTGCAGGCTGAGGATTCGTTTTAAACGGACGACCTTGGGAGTCCGTTTAATTGAATCCGAAGCCAGCAAGTAGCCTTCCAGCCGAGTCATATATAGTGCTTTTCTCAAAAATGGTGCAAGAAATAGAAATATTTTACAGAACTTACAGAAGCAACGTTCTAATTTTCCATTAATTTTCACAGAAAAAAATACAACCATTAAAAAAATTAGCTTGCCGCCTTTAAAAAAAAAAGAAGTGAGAATACGTCAACCTATTTGAGACACCTAAATAGTCGCGGTACCAACATTAAGCCTGTAACAGACTATCGCACCGCACCGCGACCTTGGAGCGTCGCACCCATAAGTGAGAGCGAGAAAGAGATATCTGTTTCTCGCTCTCACTTATGGGTGCGACGCTCCAAGGTCGCGGTGCGGTGCGAGTCTGTTAGAGGCTTTATAATAATAAGTGCTGATCATCTGTTTGGCTGTTTAAGGGACCTATGCCTTCATTTGATATGGCCATTTGAAGTTTTAAAAAGTTTGGAACTCGTTAAATAATGGAATTTGTATGCGACATTGCAGTCCCGAAATCGAGACTGCAATGTTTTTAACTTTTTAATTTTTTGAATGACCATAAACTATGCACTTCGCGACCTATTTTTTAACCGGCAACGTCGACTTTGCCGTCCATTTTTGAGAAAATTATGTTATTTTATAGCTTTTAAAGTATGTGTGGCGCCACTGTGCCAGCGCCGCACTTGTTAGTTTTTATCTCATTTATTTATCTCATTTGAAGTCATTACCTAATTGTACCCATTACTTAAGCAATTTGTTCTTATCTGTGCAAACTTCGATTCGCGGGACCAATCAGGGCCTGGCTTCCTACAGAAGCCACCCCTGATTGGCCGCGCGATCCACTACTACCAACTTAGACACCATTTTCTCCAATTTTGTAACTGAACTGCTCTTCCTTCTGCTCCTGACCACCGTCACGAAAACACGGTGACATAATTTGTAAGACCGACTCTTTGTGTCCTCGAAGAAATAAATACCTTCACCACTGCATCAGCGTTTCCGTCGATAGCCCTCACCAATACCCCACGGGCTGGGTCTTACAACTGGTGACCCCGAGAAGAATAGACTCGCCGGCGACGAACGAAACATCGACCGCCCATTTTGAAAAATGAACTCGCCCGCGGCTGAACCACGCGGTGGTAACAGCGAAGCCCTGCGCCCTGCTTAATAAAAACGCACCGCCCGGCGACCTCGTAGCGCAAGAAGACTCCGCGCTACCCGACGACCACACGCAGCAACTGCTCGGCCATCACGTGCAGGAAAACGGCCACGTGCAGCTACATCCCGCGCGACGCCATCAGCGACGCGCTCACGTAACAAGACGCCAAGCACGCGTCGGCGCCCCCGGAACGACTAGCGTCAGCGATCCGCGGAGCACGTGTCCGCGTCCCCGGACCACGAGGCAACAGCTACCTACGGAGCACGTGTCGACCCGCGCCACGTGCCTACGACGGCGCGCACACGTGTCCCCTCTGCGGCGCGACAGCGCGCCGACTCCGCAGCGACCGCGTGAACAAATCCGGCGCGTCCGCGCGCTCCGTCCCCGGCGCTCCACGCGCTCCCCGTCCGCGTCGGCGCCACGCCCACTGCACGCGCACGTGCTCACGCGCGTGTGAGATACGTAGTATAAAAACAAAGATCACACTTACATTTTAACGAAATGGTTCACTTTTGCTAAGGTAATACGTATTTCGAAATAATAAGTTAGAACAGCAAATAAAAATAACGCAACTACCCTACATTTATATTTCTTGACCATAACTGTCAGAACGTAAGTAATGTAAATAAAGTACTTTATAATAATAAGCCATGATATTAAATTTGTATTAGTTTGCATTCATTATTCTATAATAAATTAAATTAAATGTAGCAAATAAATCTGTTAAATTGAATTATTATGATAACCGGATGTGCAGGAAACATCTTACTTGTTATTCCTACCAAGAAGTGGTGGAAGGGGTGAAGTCTAATCGAATATAAGCGGGTGTCTGACAGTTGTGGGCCTCTTCTCAGTTGGCGAGCTAACGACGACAAACGAAGTTAAGTGTCCATTTTATTTTATTGTGTTTTTATGACTTGTATGTTGTCTTTGTGTTATAGTCTGATGGTATGTACGTTACAACCTTTAATGTGAATATAACCCTTTGATGACCTTTTAACAATTGCTTTGTAACGTATATTCTAACTGATTACGGTGTAATACATCATGAAGCTTATTGCTAGATCTTTATTACTGTTTTAAATTATGTCAAGTGTGTACGTTAAGGTAGCCAGTACTAACTATTAGCCACCAATATCTATTACGCAGCGTACCTACTTGACTAATTTAGCAATACAATATTAAGATTTTTGTGAATTATGTGGTAATAAAGCCGATTAATTGTTCAGTAAATCTACAATATACTTTTACTTACAATCTGTTTATATCAATATATTACTTAAATAATGTTTACCATTTTTATATTCTAAACCTTGTAGTTGTCCCTATAATAAATACATTACTTTGAGCAATAACTAACTGGTCTTAATTAAATACTGCATTGCATTCTTATTTTATATTTTATTAATGATTATATTAAAGTATATCTGACATCAGAAGTTGGGATGTTACACACATTTTATGCCTACAAAACTAATGTTTCAGGAACAGTACGAGTCAACAGCGGGACGCTATCCAACTCCAAACAGACACTGTAAGCCGCGCTATCCTGGACACAAGGACACTGGTGTTTCACTTTCAGTGAAAACCCCAGGTGAAACAAGATATTTGGTATACTAAGCATGATGCTTTTTATGGAGAACAGCAGCAAGCAGCTCAAAAGTACTTCGCGAAACAGAAACTACCGCACCTGTGAGACGCTACGGAGTGGCGCCTGTCTGGAAGGATGACTGATGAATGATGTTGTTTCTGGTATGTTAAAACTTGGTTATACTTAAAAGTAGGACTGTATAGGTATGTTTAAATATCGAATCACATCGAATAGTTACTGAGTTAGATAAACGTAAACGTCGGTCCTTTTTATAACCTTTCTTATGTAACCCATAATGAGGCGTAAATAAATATATTCTAATCACAATTTAGTTAATGACTAAATTGAATAATAAAAAAAGGGTTATTTGTGAACACTTTGAAAAGCAGTTTGGATTGGATAAGTTTCTAAACGTTGGAATAACGTTATTTATAGCCTGGATAAATATTTTAATCGTGATTAGTTAGCTATAACTCGAATTTTATTATAAGATTTTGAGGTCTGCATTAGAGACTTCGTTTGAATTTTAGGCGGTTAATAACGATGGGCATTTTAAACGTGTATCAAGTCACATTCAGCTGTCGGTTTAGTTACGAATTTGATTTAATTCTCACGTTTATGATATTTATCGTCAGCTTTGGCACTTTTCCTAAACGGCCGTTAACGGTATACAGTTAAGTGGAAATACCCTTATACGTCCTATATATTTTATTAGTCACATTATTTCTTATTTTTGTTACGATTGATACGAATAAATATTTATATAACACCAGTTACTTAGGTTCAATAGTCTGATATCGAAGGCACATATCTTAAACTATTTCAATAAGTATAAAACAGTAAATAATATCTGGGGGCACGGTAGTGCCCCCGCCAAGACGAGCAAAGCGAAGCGCAAGGGCACTACCTACCTTTTCTCGAAGCGCTTCGTCGTTTTTTTGAACCCTCATAACTTGGGTTTGGATTATATCAGATAAACAAAACTCTCGGAATATGATGTCAATAGTAAACTTATTAAACATAAAAATTTTCAATTGCATAGCTCTTATACTTTAGATTTTATTCATGTCTAAAAAACCCCGATTTCGTCACTGACTCACTCACTCACTGTTGATCATCAAAACCTCTAGGGTACTTCCTGAAGTCCTAGGAAGCTGAAATTTGGTATGTAAGATAGTATTAGTCCACAAACAACAAAAAAATTCAAAAAATTGAAATTTTTAGCCCCTAAGGGGGTGAAAAGGGGGGGTGGAATTATGTATGGGAAATCAATAACCGCTGAACCGATTTAGTTGAAATTTGGTATGTATAGGTAAACCAGAACTTTGGGAGTATTGTCATGAGGGCGCTCGTTTTGAATTTTATATAGCAACAATTTGTATAGTGGGGACAATG
Source organism: Cydia amplana (assembly GCF_948474715.1). Lineage (NCBI taxonomy): Eukaryota > Metazoa > Arthropoda > Insecta > Lepidoptera > Tortricidae > Cydia > Cydia amplana. The sequence goes on along the minus strand of NC_086096.1, from coordinate 22,624,377 downwards.
GAAATTGGCAGATGATTTTTGTTTTAGTCCGACAACTTTAATAAGTGCGAAGTTTGATGTTTGGATATTTCTTCGGTTTTTACGCTTAAATGGCTGACTCGATTTAGATAAAATGAATAGCGTAAAGTCAATAAGTAACGCAAGAGTTTAAGTAAGAATTTATATAGATAATTTTACAAATAACATTATTACAAGACATCAACCAAATCGTGACGACCTGACTATAGTGACATTTGTCCATAAGTTTGAAACTTACCCGTCAATTCAGATGCTAATTTCGTTATGTTTTTTAATGGAAGAAATTTCTCTCCCGCACGTTTTTTTTCCAATAAATAACTATATACACTATTTACAACTTTTTTCTCTGTAAAATCTAAAACTTTCGGCATGATTATTGCAGTCTAATAATAATTCACACGAAAGTAGACAAAGCAATGTTTACATTGTCAATATTGACAACTATCATAGAGGGTAGATGTTGTCTATTATTAAAATTGTTGCCATTGCTAGAAATTAGTACCAACAAATTTCCGTAACATGGCGCACCCTCAATAGATCCTGGTTCACCTATAGATAGTTATTGTTATGGGGAAGGATATAGAATAAGTTTTCAACCCCAAAATCACCCCGTAAGGGTGAAAAGGGGTGGAAAAAGGCATTAGGGGAAAAAGGGGGTTGAAGTTTGTATGGGGAATCCAGTAAAAAGCAGATTGTATAAAAGATGCCCCCAGGTACGTATTTCAGGATTTTTAGTAGTAAATCACCCGCAACCCTTTAAATTAGGAGATGGAAGATTGTCATAAGCAACTTACAAAAAGATGTGAAATCCCACCAAAAACATTTTCATGTAAAATGTTGCCAAGACGAAACCATAAGGCTCGCACTGACAAAAAGTTATCAGATCTCTTGTAGAGCCAAGCTTCTAACTCTACAAGCCCTAACTTCACAGACTCTACACCTTAGTCAAAATATGTGGCTTGGCCGTTTCGTTACCACAAGAACTATTTTATAATAAAAAATAATGAATAGTGAATACATTTTTCACCTCACGCCCATGGGACGAAACGGTCAAGCCACATATTTTGACTAAGGTGTAGAGTCTAGAGTCTACAAGAGATCTGATAACTTTTTGTCAGTGCGAGCCTTATGGTTTCGTCTTGGCAACATTTTACATGAAAATGTTTTTGGTGGGATTAAATTATCTGGTCGTTTTAAAACTGTAAATGATAAAGTTCACACGCTTTTTGGTTTTCATTTACAAGCCCCTCGTAAGCTTATCGATATTAAAACAGTCTGTGGTAGTCGTGATACTTTCATAAATAGTAATAACGGTTGATGAACAGTCACAATTTACAATGAGATTTATTCAAAACTTATGAGAAAGTTGCATTCAATCCACAAGAGTGCCAAACTAAATACACATTTTGAGTTGATTACCTCATGTTGGCTGGTGAAATTGACTTTTAAGTAATGATTTTGAATAAATAATTAATAGCGTTCATTTGGATCAGATTTTTTATGTTTACCATTAGTATTTTATTTGCGTTGGTGTGGTCAAAAAAATTGTCTTTATAGTCTGTTCGGAAAGAGAAGAGTCGTGGAATGTATTGGGCCCCATACATTCCACGACTCTTCACTTTCCGCACAGACTAACTCGGTAGGTAGCACAGTTTGTTTAACCCTCATGCGCTGAAACTTTCGTAACACTCAAGACCACAGAACAAGTAGAATGGCGATGCGAGCAGGGTACGTGTCGCCGCCGGTTATGAGCAAACGCTCGCATGCTAGTACTCGCCCGCGCTGACCGAAAAACGTAAACATGCCTTTTGCGCCACAATAACGTTCAGATTAAGAAGCCAGACATCAAATCTGTCTAAAGGAGGCGTATCCATTCAGCAGGCACACAAGTTTTTACTACCGTTGCGCGAGAAATGTGGAAATGTGGAGAGGAACGAGCGGCGACACCGGTTCCGATACTAACTGCGCGCGATAGCCGTTCTAACCTCTTTAATATTTTCTGTGCTCAAGACTCCGCTTTTCGAAAAAAATCTGGAATCGCTTGCTCGGATATCAATATAAGCACGAGGAGTTAAACAAGAGCTTTGCCCCTTTGTATAACAATTAACTACAGTTAATTTATGAGAATTGGGATACATAAATAAATGTATAGTTTATTTATCTTCACTGAAGATGCTCTCAAGTGTGGCGGGATCCATGTGGTGCGCAGCGTCGTCGGGCGGCGGCGCCGCGGCCGGCTCGGGCTGCTCGCTGCTGTGGTGGATCTCCTGGTGGATTCTCATGTAGTATGAATCGCTGAACCTCTCCGTGCAGAGGTGACACTCGAGTTGTTCCTTCGGCAAGTCCTCATCATCAGTGGATTTGTGCTCCTCAGCTATTATCCTGTTAAGACATAACTAAATCAGGTAAGATGGATAAATAAAGTATTGATTTAATGTACCGCCGCGGCGCGCCGGGTGACGTTGTTCAGTCTGTCAAGAGTGCCAGTCAAGTGCGGATGGTGCAACTGGCACTTACGACTGTAAATATGTACCATGAATCTAGTTATTTAGTATAACTGGATCAGGCATGAGGGGTGGGGGGAAATGACCGAACGGGATAGTCTTATGTATCGTTCTGTACTTGTCACAGTCTCACATTTTTTTATTCGTCACCGTAAATTTAGTATGGATTATGGTGGGCAACAAATAAATTCGACCAATCATAGTGTCGCATTGTGTATGTTTTGTCCCTCATGGAGCCGCCACGCGTATAGCACATCTACTCGTATTAGGATCCTACACTGACTTAATATAAAAGAAATAGACACACAAAGCAGAACAAAAACGTCAAGAAATGTGGATCCCAATGACGTTTCGCACCATTTGCATTGATGATAAAAACGCTTACGTAAATTTTGAGTCAAGATAAATGTTTCGTACAGAAAAGAGCTTAATGTCGTAAGCATTAAGTGTCAAATTTGCAAACATAAGTACCAACACTGTTAAAAAATTTAGTCCGATGGCACTAAACGTAACGTATTTACGTCAAACAACGTCAAACGAGAATAATGAACGAATGGAGTCACTTTGGTACACTTTAATATGTATTACTGTACAGGAAAACCAATTGAAGTAATAAATAAAACAAATTTAATTTAATCGGGAGCTCAAATAAAATTAATTCGTGGTTCAAATTCAAACAAATTAAATTTTTAATTCGTAAGTATACGTCTTTAAATACTAATTTCCTTGAAATAAATTCTACTTATTAAATAACTGTGTATTTAAGATCTACATTTACTCATAGCGCGGGTGCACGGGGACATTTAGATACTGATTGGATTTTTTTTATAAAGTCTACCTACACTTTATAAAAAAAATCCTGTGGTTGTCACTGTGTTCCGACAGGTTTAGCATTTACAGTTAGTCGATATAAGCCCTTATTGGTGGTGTATATGTCGGAAACAGGGAAATGGGCCGAACACACAAGTGCCGTTTTGCCTTGTTTAAAACTGCATCACCCCTATCTCTTGCTATAATTAAATAGCAGTCCACTTTGCACGTCGCATAGGTTTTCTTGGAAATCTTGAATTTAAACATAATATTATTTCTTATGAATTCCATATAAAAATATAAAAAAATATTGACCTCACATCGACTCATTAGATTTTTGTTCCTTAACATCCCTTCTTTGGTACTAACAAATTAATTTATTCAAAACCATAAAATTACCACCAGATTACATAAATTATGTAATGCTATCCAAAGAACTAACCGAAAGAAATACATTCCATCCTTTTTCCTTGTTTTATCATTGTTATTTTTACATATTTTAACGGCACATTTCGTAATTGTTGACAACTTCACATTTGAGCGTTTCAAACAAGACTAAACGAAAAAGTAATGCATGATCTGTTTTGACATCACTTTTGTGGGGCCATTTTTGGCGGCTGATTGGGTATCCAGTTATTTATACTATATCAATGGGATCCTACCATCTATGGTAAATACGTTATTAAGTACATATAAGGACAAGTCAACTGCTATGACAAGTTTTTATTTTAAAGCAATTTTGACAAATCTCGCATCTCTGAATTTAAAAAAACCTACGGATGCGTGGCGTGGCAATGGCAATGAGCGAATAAAATTTTCATTTCCCGCCTTTTGACGTACTTAGTGCCAGTTGCACCATCCGCACTTGACAGACTGATCAACTCTAGATCAAGTTCACCCGGCGCGCCGCGGCGGTTTATTATGAAACTTTCCATATAATACAATTTAGCGAACTCTTTAACGATGACAAAAAGTTTCATGCAACCGACCCTTACAGTTTATCTTTTAATTAGTTTGTAAGTATTTTTTTTTGTTTTTAATCTAGCTATAGCAAACCTTTCGTGTAAAATAATAAAAGTCCGCCCTTGCAACTTGCCACTACGCTAAGAAAATCAGAGAGTGGATGAAAGCTAACAGTGTTCGATTCGTTCACCATTAATATCCTGGCTATAATGAAGCATAAGCTGTGGACAACATTCACAGATTCAGATTCAATTGAAAGTATAATAAACAATGGACAAACGCTACCAAAATACTGTCAACTAGACGAATAAGAAATATAAATTAAAAGCTAGTCTTTATTTTTTGTTTTTCTTTTTAATTTTTGCTAGTTGGGGCATTTCACGCCAAGCGGGCAGCGAAAAATGTGTCAGGTCATAGAATTTGCTGATATTTGGAATAATCATACTACTCGATGTTTTAAAAATACGCATTCTTTTATTTTATTTTTATTCGGCACCGTTTCCGGTTTGGAAGCATTTAAATAATGGACGAAATTTGAGGAGAGCATTTTTCAAAAGCTGATGCAGCTATTATTTAATAAACTGAAAAATAAGTTGAATATTGGTTTGTATACAATTTTAATTGGTCTTTCTTGCAGTTATAACAATTTTGATTTTTTTTTAATTTTTTCATACAAAAAACCGGAAATGAAAATTTTAAATCGAATTTATATGAAGTTCGGTATTTTTGAATTTTTTTATTTTTACCTCTAAATGTAGCTTATAGTTCATCATAAATACCTGGAAAGTTTGAAATACGCTTGGCGTGAAATGCCCCAGTTTTCAAGTATGTATTGGATCAAATTGTTTGTTTAGAATAATACAAATAACGAAGATATTTCATGTTCTCTTTGTGCTTATACTATACTTATCGATACAGTCTTAACCAGAGATGGGCATCATTCGAATAAACTTTTATCGGAATAATCATTCGAATAAACAATAATTCAAGATTTTTTTTATTCGCGGATGATTTATTCGCGAATGATTTATTCGCGGATGATTTATTCGCGAATAATTTATCCGCGGATAAATCATCCGAGCACTTTTAAAATGACGAATGATTTATTCGTTAATTTCATTCGAATAAATCCACGAAAAATATTTAAGTTTATTGGCTTATTCCATTCAAATAAACAACACGAATAATCACGTTTAATATGACTTGTTTTTTACTATAAATTGTTTCTGGCAAGTTAAAGATTGTTAAGGGTTAAAGGATAAGCCCAGGTAGTATAATAACAAAGGATTAGTGTGAACAATAAATTACTCACACACAAAATTATATCAGTAACTTTCTAGCCAGACCCAGAAAGAGATAGCTATATACTAAAAGAGTGAGAAAACCAAATTTTCTTAGCAGTTGTTTGCTTCAGAGCGAATCTCACAACGCGTAATTTATATTTACAGTACCTATTTAGGTAGTTATAGGACTTGCAGGTAGATTGTATCGCACATCACAGTTGCCAAATCTTTCGAAACCGTGAAAAGTTTATAAGGTATTCCAATAAACAAATTATTCGTGGGAATTCATTCGACGAATAAATTATTCGCGTATGAATTATTCGACGAATAATTTATTCAAATGAGAATAATCATCCGACATTTTTATTCGTCATTCGCGATAAATTTTGTTATTTTCATTCGTTATTCGTCATTCGAATAAATTTTGCCCATCTCTGGTCTTAACTATGAAATAACGGTATTTGGCGGAAAGATGTCTATTATAAAAAAGGAGAAGGAACCTCGACCGTGAATTCCTAAGCTCAAACAAAACAGTGCTCAGTTAAAAACTAACCGTTTGACATCTTCCAGGGTCTTGGGCTTGGGTAAGTCTTTTGTAGTGATAACTTTACAGCGCACTCTATGCTGGGCTAACTGTTCGAATGTGTCGAACTTCTGGTTGCAGCCGTAGCATATGGCTTTGTTGTGGCATGTCTCGTGAACCATCAAATCTGTAGATGTTACAAAATCTGAAAATAAATGAAAAATCGTTTATTGGTCACAATCATTGTGTAAAGGGGCCTACAGATTACCAGTTTGCCGGACGATATCAACTTGTCAGTTAAACGTGACAGTTCCGAACAACTGACAGGCTGATATCGTCCGGCGAACTGGTAATATGTGGGCCCTGTGGAGTAGTAGGAATATTTGGTGTATTGTATAGGGTTAAATAAACTTACTTCGTCTACAGGTTGAGCACACGTATTTATCCTTCTTCTTTGGTGGCGATTGTTTTCCCCCAATCTTTCTTTTTACTGATTTGTAGGAATGTTGAGCTATCACATGAGCCTATTAAGAGAAAAAAAATGTGTCATTATTAGAGAGCTTAGTGGCAATAAAGTAATAAGTATATAAGTTAAAAACATGAAAGTAAAAAAAAGTGCTTTCACTCGCAGTCTGACTAGAGTCGGACCTAGGACAGACTTAGCAGTGACAGAGTGTGGAAGATCCGCTATAAAAGTCTAATTCCTAAGAAAATATGTACTAACTTAACATAACAATCCTTCACAATACTGGTTGATTTGTATTACATTCTATGAGGTAATGTTGTGTAAGAGAAAGTTTATTTGGCTCAGGGCAAGAGGAACAGTATGAGAATTCCATACAAGTCTTGTTTCACCCTGTTTTTATCCAGACCCTGTACCATGAGTCACTGACAGTGTCTAAACTGACATATACGCTATCGAGAACGTAATTTACTTTCTATACATCTCGCTTGCACTAATATGCGAGTACGAGCGAGATGCATAGAAAGTAAATTACGTTCTCGATGGCGTTTATGTCAGTGCCAAACTGGTGGTAGCTATATAGGAAGCTCAATCCTTGTGCATTTGAGTCTCAGCATCTATCATTTTTCAATATTCAGTTCATCATTTAGGTACCTTATTACAGAACGTTACCTTCAGCCCAGATACACTGTGGAATGACTTGGCGCACAGCATACACTCCAGAGGAAGGTCTGTAGGTACAGCTTCAGAGTCTGCCTCACTAGTGGGTTCCTCTTTCAATGGTGCATCTAAAAACTGAAATGACATTTTATTACCTATTAACTATTAAGCTCAATCACCTAGGTATAGAAACTTGTCAAAATAAATATGGAAAAACGAAACACATAGGTATAATATGAAGCCAATTGATTGATAAACAGCCTTATGGGAATTTCAAAACCTGAAAGTAAATCATACCTCTTCCAGCATTTCATTTCCATTTGGCTGTGCAGAATGCTCAGTTCTTTCATGGTAGGAAAATGTACCTAGAAATGTTATAGAAGTGTATTAAAAATAGTTATTTGTTTAACCGCTCGTGCTAAAATTCCCGAGACCCGAGAAAGCGAAATATTAGGGGTTCTAGACACGAGAGTTAAACTACCTTTACCACCCAGTGAATAACATTTTTTTCACCACAGCAATGCGAGGAAGATACTAACTGTAAAATATTAAATATATTAATTATGCGAATTTCAGGCAGAAAAATACGTTAAATTATATTGTAAGTAATTCAGCATTAAATAAGCTTTCAAGGTATATGAATCATAAGGGTAAGTAAGTACATACATACTTTTTTATCGGAAAAAATCTGTGTGACACAACTTATGACCTGACTAAGTACAACTGTGTATAGATGGGTTTTTTTTTCCCAGAGTTCAATACTAATAAAAACAGTAGGTATAAATACATAGTAAATTGCGATAAATCATTCTAAGTTGTAACCTATCCAATATTTGTAAGCCTAGTAGATCCACGATGGGAAGAAAGAATAAGAAAACCTAAAAACATCTATAACAAAATTAATGGCAAGATCACATCCCCAAATCTACCAGGTTTAATAGTAGCGCCAAAGACGTGTGTAGGCCAAAAAATGTAGTCAATAAATTCCATTTCTATTCAAGATCAAAAGTTATTAGAGACCAACCTGGGTTAGAGCACTTGAAAAGCTGCCGTTTTTCCACCTTCAACAGAAAGTTATTTAGGTAATCTTTTTACTAACCATTGATCTTAATAAGTTGTGGTTTTATCCATTCCTCAGGCTCTATTTTTATTTCTGCATCTCCTAACTCCTTGTATTGTGTATCAGAACATCCATTTCCATTCTCACCATAGTCATTATCAGACAGAACTTCTTGTTTGATTTCTATATCCATGGGAGTCTCAAAAACAGTATCATTTATATTTTGGTCTAGTTGAATAGGTTTGGGCCACACGGTGGCATCACCCGGGTCTAGATCTGTATGAGGGAACCTCTGTCTAAGAATTCTATCACTTTTTTGTACAACTGCAGCGAAAGTACACGCATTCTGAAGTTTTGTGTAACAAGTGTTACAGATAAACTTTGAATGTTGGTCTGTTGATGATAGCTGTAAAGTTAAAACGTAATCTCCGTCATGTCTAACAAATAAACCAGTTGAATTAGAACCATGCATAACTCATACTGTGAATTATAGGTATTACCTTGATATGTCCAACTTTAGCAAGGTCTTCAGCTACAGTACTTTCCATTCCTTCCCATGGTGATGACCAAGCATCAAAAAGATTGACTAGGCTTGTGGTTGGACCAAGTTTCTCAAGACAAGCCCTGCACTCCCACTCATCTGTTTTTGTTGTTTGCTGATCCATTAAATCATTTGATGTTGCCCTAAAAGTATGACAAAGTTAACAGATACAAATATTTTGTATAAATGTCAGTCCAGACTATATTTCCTTCACCAGACAACTTGTGGTAAATGTCAAGTTATATTCCATACAAATGCTCCATGCACTAAAGTATCACAACTGGTATGAGATATCATGCCAACCACAAGAGGGACACAAGCTGTAGTATTCCATGTAATAATACCTACTTGTCAACAACAGTTTCCGATGATGCTCTATATGCAAACACAGTTGGCAAATTTGCTTTATCACCATTAATAAAATGGCAACTGCACAATCGGTCTTCATTAGTCGGCTCCTTCTCTTTAAGCCTAAAAATTTGTTTCATGATATTATGTTAGAATACTGTTACCAATAAATTATAATTTAATAAAAGGCTAGCAACAAGTTCAAGGTTTTTATTTAAAGTGTAAAAAATAAGGTGTATCTGGGTGATTCCGAATACCTTGTTCTACCACTTATCTTAGGCGGTTGGTAATAAAGTTGTGTGGTGATTCATCTAGTAGAAGGTAGCTGAGGGGATAAAAGCTAGTTTATATATTACATTTTTACTTGTTTAATATAATACAAATCAGCTTCATGCACTTAAGCCCACTGCCAGCATATAGCTAACCATAATAACTTCTTACCAACAGCCTCGGTTAAATGATATACTTCAGGTAATTTCGAAAATGGAAGGATTTTTTATATAGTTTGTCAAGTCATTTCCATCAGCAGAAAAAAACAACCAATTTAAAAAAAATGTAGGCGCAGAGGGTATTATCCCATAGAAATCTTGAATTTTGCACTTTTTTCTACTGTTTGAAAGGCTATACAAGCATCAGCTCACTAACACGAAAAAACTTAAGTAAGGCACATCCAAATGCTGTTTTTTTTTTCAAAAATTGAGAACCTGATTCTCTATAGTCACTTAACAAAAATTCAGATATTCCAGAACCACAGATTCAGGCTCTCACTACCTGAAAAGTCAGCTAGTGTGTGGTGGGCCTAATAAAAATCAAATGACAATAATCCACCATCGAGACATACACATACACAAGGACAAGTCAAAGGAGTTTAAAAATAGGACCCCTCAAATATGGTTACTACATCTTCTACACCAGCTCCAACCGTGTGATTTGCATTTCGCCGTTTGTCAGGTATTTCAGAAGTTCCAGGAGATCAACAACTAGGTACATTTTAAGATGCCAATCTGCATCATATTGTCGTTTCGTCATAATACATTTTCCAATGCTGTTGAGGTCTACCAGCGTCTTCTTTGACATCAGGGGACAAAATAAACAAATTCACAAAAAAAAAAGAAAACTGCATTAACTGTGCTTACGGGCAAAGAGCTTTCCACTCCTCGAATAGTTTTGTATCAGCAGGAAATCTAAAGAAACTGCAGGTTTGTCTTCGGGAAATATGATTGCACCCGGGTGCGTAGCAATAAGGCATTATCAATTCCCGGGCAACCCGTCTCCTTGTGATTATACACAACTCTCCATACCGTTACGTCACTATTGAAGCAATTCGTAAACCTATAATATGAAAAAGCAATTAGAATTCAGAACTATGAAAATAAGTAAATAATGCGACTCCACTGACAAATGCAACGCCATTTTTGACAGCAATAGAGAAATAGAGCATTAGGACACATAAGGTGAAGATTTTACGTGATTTTTAACAAATCATCTAAGGTATTTTTTTATGAGAGAAAATATCGTACTTTTAAAAAATAACAAAAAATAATAATTTAAATTATTCTGTTTCAATACTTAACACATCTCACGCAACACTGCCAAACTAAATGATAAATATGTTAATAAAAATGAGTTTAGGAACAACATTTTTTCTCTAATAAATATATCTTAGGAATACTTACTTATAAATTTACTTGCGAAATGTGGTAACCGTTAAGTTTCCGCAGTAAAGAAAAAAGTATTACTTATTTCATTTCTAAATTGCCTGTTGAAACCATGTTGAAACCGTCTGACTGCGACGAATGGATATAATTGGGTTTGGTCATAGGTCCATGGGTTTGGTTGTGTTTATGGTTATTCCAAACCCTGACAACACTAGGCTGATTTAAGTGTCTACAGACGACCGCACCGGACCGTGACTTGTTGCGTTCGGCGGACGTTCGATCGTGTGTAAAGTGGTTCACGTACGTCCGTAAAGTGGTATCCAGACGGGACTGACAATTACTATGAAAATTGGCATTTATGTGTCCGCACCTGCTGATTCGATCGGAGAATTTCATCAGATTGGCGAAAAATTGTCTTGACTGGATAACACATTAACTGCACATTAAGGACACAACTATATATGTAATACGCAGATTAGACTCTCGCGCGAGCCACGAGACGAGCCGCGAGCCGCGCCACGAGACGCGAGTCCACCGCTTACACTCGCGTTCGGCTTGTCATTCGGTTATAAACCTTATGCCGTGCCGTTAGTGTTTAAATTATATTAGCTCGACGAGCTTGCGAGCCACGAGACGAGCCGCGAGCCCACCGCTTACACTCGCGTCTCGTGGCGCGGCTCGCGGCTCGTCTCGTGGCTCGCGTGAGAGTCTAAACCGAGTGTAATCCAGGGGTAATACACAGATTATTAAGGGTAAGCTGACAACTTTTGATTTGTCAGTGTCAATGTCAAACTTAAATTTGAGAATTTATTGAAGCATGCGTGTTGCGTGCATGTGTTTTCCAAAGTGTTTGAATATAATGTGCTATGTGCATTGATCGACACATGCGCACCTAGAATTCTTAAATTATCAGACCTAAACGAGAATCAAAATGGAAGAAAATACACCTACTGTTAGTTTGGTGTCCTGTATGCACTTTGTGCGCCGCGGGGTAGCCAAAGAAGTTCCTGAAAAGGTAATTATGCTGCTTTTTGGCAACCGCGTATTCTGTGGATCTACCCGCCGAAAGTAAAGCTAACGAAATATCCAAACACGTATGATTATTAGTGTACAACTAATGAACTTTAACACATTAACTGCCAGACAGAAACAAGGCGGGTTGGCGAGGCCACATAACGATCAACACGACACACGTTAGTGTACGCCAGGAGCCCACATGGCGGGCGCCAGGGCTGTGCCAAATTTGTTGGAGTGGAGTTTTTGACTTATGGAGTGTATCAACTTAGAGAGGTTCTAGGTTTTTATTTGTCTTAAAGAGATTTCGAGTTACAGAGGTAAAATTAATGAATCATTCGTATGAGAGGGGTAAATACATACCATGACAAATTATTTTATTTGAGTTACAGAGGTTTGTTGACAAATAATTTTTGAGATAGGTATAAAGGTGATAAAGGAATACATCTATTTTTTTTAAATTATAGATTTTAATTCTTACAAAGATAAAATCTGTATTGGATAGCCGTGAAGGTTAATTAGCCTTAATGAGGTTAAATATTTCGAGTTATGGAAGTTTTGCGGCTTTGAAGAGAAGGGAATAGCTTTTTATTTACTAACATACAGTTGTTTGCAATATAATAGCAGTGATGAAGATTGTCATAGACTTTTTGAATCTACTTAAACAAGCAGTCAATAGTAAAATGAAAATTAGGAGAAAACTATAACTTTAGATCAATTATATGGGATCTTTTTTTTTATTCTTATGCATTACTTGACATTGTTTGAAAATTAACTGTAACCTTTACTTAAATAATATTGAAAGTAAAAAACGATTGTCTTATAGAAAAGTTAATTTTTTTCTGGATGACATAGGTTTAGATGTAAAACTTTAATTGGAAATAATAGGAAAACTACTATGTTACAGTAATATTACACAATTGTAATTTTTTCGTAGGTTGTAACGTTTTTATAAGAATTTCCGGGGGGTAGTAATAAAGCCAATTTTCATGATATTTATTTTTTTAACCCCAATATTATTTAAGTAAAGGCTACAGCTAATTTTGAGACAATGTCAAGTAATGCAGAAGAATTATAAGAAAATATCCAAAATAATTGATCTAAAGTTATAGTTTTCCCCTAATTTTCATTTTCCTATTGACTGCTATTATATATTGCACACAACTGTAGCTATTGGAAGCAAGTTCCAAATGGTTTTTGAAGTACCATTAGCTTGTTAAACATACATTTTATTTATTTATTAGAGCTTTCGTTATTGTACAGAGAATTTTTTAAGATTTGATAGAACACCCTTCTGGGCTGGGTAAAAGCATACATACACAATCCCAAATCGATTTCGTGAATTAACATTGTCTATATAATATTATGCTGGTGTCAACCCTGCAAGCTACTACCTAATCTACCTATAACAACAACCCTAGTGTGTTGTCTGGCATCTGAGCAAGTTACAAGCTCCCACGGGTTATTCCCACTAGTTACCACCAAGTTGTTACCAGTGGTAACTACTGGGAATTTTTTTCCCACCTTTTACCACTGGTAACTACTGGGAAAAATTATTCCCAGTAGTTACCACCAAAATTTTGTTAGAGTTAAATACTAATAAAAACAGTATAAAATAGTATAGTATAAATATAGAGTGATTTTGAATTACCGAATAAAATCACTTAAAAATAATCTAAATGGATTATTTAATTTATCCTTGCATATATTATAGTTTTTGTACTAGTACCGGTTAAACTGATTCAATATTTTTTCGTCACTTCAGTTTACTAAAACACTAATCGACTTAATAATGATTTATTAAATCACTCTATATTTATTTTTTATTTTTTTATACTGTTTTTATTAGTATTTAACTCTAACAAAATTTTGGTGGTAACTACTGGGAATAAACGCTTTTTTTTCTTCTACTACTACTAGAATCTACTAGGATCGAAAGAGTTCGTGATTATGAGTAGAAAAATACATTAAATTTACCTATTTTAGAAAAAAGTTGATTGGATCTCTTCTCGCGAAAATGCCCGTTCCTGGCAGTGAAAGGTGGTGATAAAATACTTGTTGCATTCATTGCTGCGTTTTCAAAGTATGTGTATTGTTTTATGTTTTGTAGATCGAGCTGACAGAAAAAGAGCTTGAGAAAATTATAAAACAAACTGCAGATGAGTTGCGGTAAGGTCCTCATATGAATAATTCCTTAATAATGTAATGCAGTTGCAGCACGACCTAACTCATGTTCAATTTTAAGTACAATACATATACAGGCTAAAAGAAATGTTGATGTATGTAACACAAGAATGTAATCTTATAATGATTTCATAAATGATGGTGATGTAAAAAGTACTAGCTTATATTATATCCAATTTTATCTACTGGCATAGAGAAAAAAATACATAGATTGCTCACTCCATACATAAGTTTTAGTACCAAAAAGACTATTAGCATCTAGCATCGAGTAGCGGAACTATCAGTACTGCTACTTGACAATAGATGTAGCACCAACCGGAAAGTCTTATGCTGTTGAGATAAAGACTTCCCGGTCGGTGCTACATCTATTGTCAAGTAGCAGTACTGATAGTTCCGCTACTCGATGCTAGATGTAAACACTGAAATTAATAGTCTAACTGATGTATGGAGTGAGCACTCTTGTCTTACTATATTTCTCTATGCTACTGGTTATAAAGGCTGGTAGGTATAATAACTAAATATAAATGAAATAGTTTGACAGAGAGAGGAGAAGATGTATCGGACGATGAGGCTGAGGCGGGTCCCAGCTCTACCCGACCTCCTCCAGAGAATCCCAACGATGAGTTTGATTTTGAAAAGTATGATGAAGAAGATTCAAGTAAGTGATGCTTCTGTCCACATACATTAATTTATGCTATTATGAATTTGTAGTAATGATTTAATCGGGATGTTTAAATGCTATTTTCGTTTTCCAGCTAACCCAGTGGGCATAGGAACTGTAGCAACTTTACCCAACTTGGGAGACTTGGGTGACAATGTGCAGATTAGGGTAAGCAATAAAGATTACAATCGTATTAGAACCCTACTTGATTTATTCTAGGTATCAAAATTGAAATTTACATTTTCATGCAAAAAGTGATGGTGATCAGCATTTCTAGCAGATATTGTTTCTGGAGTTTATAGAAATCTAAATATCGTCCTGCCCCTACATACATATGTAGTATTTCGTTGATATTCTTAATTTATCCTTACCTAAAAGGACCAAAAACCTTACATTTTTTCAGTGGTTTAATAGGCCTTCTCCATGGTGCCTCGGTCATTCTGTCAGTCCATTGTTGAAATATATAATTACAGACGGACGGGCCGGACAGCGACGAGGAGGACGACATCATCAAGCCCAGCGACAACCTGCTGCTCGTCGGCCACGTGGAGAGCGACGCCAGTGTTCTAGAAGTCTACAGTCAGTCTACTATTATATACATACCTACTTCTAGCACTATATAACTCACTTCACTCACACGCCACGAGTAACATATGTATCACCTCATTCTAATGAACATAACAAGCTTTTTGGATACGCGAAAAATTTAATATAAAAACCGTCGTGTATTTTCTATGTTTAACTAGATTAGTATTTTTGTAAGAATTTATTCTTGTCTTGTTGTATGTGTGTACAATTTTGAATTTATCACGCGGTTATATTTTTTGTAGTTTTCAACAAAGAAGAAGACTCTTTTTACGTCCACCACGACATCGTTCTGCCGTGGTTCCCGCTGTGCATCGAGTGGCTGAGCCACGACCCTTCAGACACCAAGCCAGGTATAGCACTAAGCACATTTATATTGTCCTATTATATTGTTTGTTTGGTTGCACGGATGTTTAGTAACGTGAGATTTGTGAGCAGGCAATCTTTGCGCCTTGGGTGGCATGGACCCCGTCATCCAGGTGTGGGACCTGGACATCGAGAACTGCCTCGAACCCGCCTTCAAACTCGGCCGGAAACCTAACAAAAACAAGAAGACCAAGAGAGTCGGCCATAAAAACGCTGTCTTGGACATGTCTTGGAACAGAAATTTTACGTGAGTCTTATAAGAATTCACATGTCAAATTGGATTGTCTATGGCGTTGTTAAATTCCATAGACATAATCATGGACACGAAATAGTTGTGTTGTTTCAGTATTCAAAAGTGATATTATTTGGTGTTTCAGACATGTTTTGGCAAGTGGGTCTGCTGACAACACGGTGCTGTTGTGGGACCTGGACCAGGGAACCCCCCATACAAAGCTGGACTATTTTCAGGACAAAGTGAGTAATGCTGAGCATTGAAACTCCAGTGACGTGTCTGGTCACCACCACCATCACCGCCTATATGGTCCGTCAGGCCGATCTGGTCCGGCGGGCTGGTAATCTGTGGGCCCCTTTAGAATGTAATTTCTCTTCCAGGTGCAGTCTCTGTGCTTCCACTTGCGCGAGCCGCAGACGCTGTTGTCGGGCAGCTGCGACGGCGCGGCGCGCGTGTCGGACTGCCGCGACGCGGCGGCGCACCGCGCCTGGCGGCTCGGCCCCGAGATCGAGCGCGTCGCCTGGGACCCGCACAACCCCTACTGTTTTGTAGTAAGTTATAGAGTCTGTGCGGAAAGAGAAGAGTCGTGGGATTTGAGGGCGCGCCAGTGCTATTTTATGGTTTTTGCTATGCTGACAACACTGGTCACGTGATTATAGCACGACACTAAAGGTCATGATACTTGAATCCCTTTTGTTCCGGTTTTTTGCCACGGCTTACTAAACGGAGCATGGTGGTGGTGTCGGCTCGTCAACTCAATCCTCTGATTTAGCGCGGGCACTAGTTTTCTTTATAAAACACACTCTTGTTTTTATGTCTCAGATACTAAAAAATGATAGTGCGATTGACAAAACTGCTAAAACTAGTTAAGAATCTGCCCAATACAACTGTCATTTTAGTACCAAACAAGATAGTCTCATTTATGTACTGCCTAATCTGTGCAGTTCAACAGTTATTTTAATACAAAACAGGGTAGATCGGATAGAAATTGGGCAATAGAACTGTAATTTTACTATCTGGGATATAAAAATAGTGCATAAGTAGATGCCTTATTGGGATATGCCCAGTTCTCTCATCTCACGATATTTTACTTCGCCGAAAAGTCACTGCTAAATATGAAATATAATTTCGTAACTAACAGAACCTACTAAACGAACTTACAAATAAAGAATTATTTTATTAGAAAAAGTTTTATTCTTTGTAATCGAAGTCTGAATTAATTTGTCATCAACTCATCATTGAAATTGAAATATTCAATGTTACTTATGTTTGAGCTAGCTTCAGAACAACCAGGGACACTCATAGAACTATCTTCATCTGAATTGTATGTGCTTGAATCCGGCACGTAGATTACAAATTCTTGCATACCACCTACATAGCGGTCTTTTATTCGAGATACCGTAGGTACTTTTACTCAATCCTGAAAAAAAAACTACATATAAATATGCATAAAATGGCAAGTATCAAGACTATTTGTCAGTTATTTTAATGATCATGAATGACCTGCATATTTATGAAAATGAATATATTTTGAATGAATATACTTACCGATTATGTACCGGAGACAAGTTACTTAGGGGCAGGGCTTGTTAACGTTACCAATTCACATTATAAAGTAACGTTACTTAACGTTAAAATCATAAAAATACCTTATTACCGGTAGTAAATGGTAACGATACTTGATAACTTAACATTATTATAACGTTAGCTAGTTAACGTTAATTTTACCGGTAATTTTACTTTTTATTGCAGGGCTTGTTAACGTTACCCAATTCACATTATAAACTAACGTTACCAAACTAACGTTAACACTATCATTCTTTAAGCTGATATTTGCTTGTAATTTCATACACAATTTTAAGGCTAGTAGACCTTATTGACCATAAATACGGCAGGGCTTCTGTCAAATTGAAATAGAATCAGTCAAAATACATTAAAGATAATTATGTACGTTAGTAAAACTCAACTTTAATTCTAGTAGTTAGAGTTCATAGTCTTTCGTCATTATTCTTTATGTTTATCAAATGAAAGAGGTGGTATTCTACTTGTTTAAGATCTTTGTCCAATATGCATTGCGTCTCACTCTCTCATTAAGCAAAATGTGAGACGCAAATACACATTGGACCGAGATTGGACACAGATATAATACCACCCGGCTGTGTCGGAATATATTTGCCAAAATAAGAAGGTTGCAAAACGTCATAAATTAGTTTGTTAAATATGATGGTATAGCTAATTCGTTACTTGGTCGGTTTATATTAAGTACAGGCGTCTTTGATACGTCAAGATTATATAATAAGATTCTTATTAGAAGGTCTTGATTTATTTTGTGAAATATGGAGGTGTTGCTGAAATGTAATTTAGTCGGATTATATTAAATGAGACACCTATTTATTGATGTTACTGCTTGCTTGTAAAAATGATTCAATTAAATTCGATTCGATTAAAGATAATTATGTAGGTACGTTAGTAAAACTAAACTTTAATTCTAGTAGTTAGAGTTCATAGTCTTATGTCATTATTCTTTATGTTAATCTAGAATGGTGAAACTTAAATTCTTATTTGAGACATTGTTACATGCAATGTGAAATAATAATAATGTCGTAATGTGATAGGTTGTTCAGGGCGTGTGGTTCTGAATAGGAACGAAATTTTTATTATTTTTGCGCTACGACGCACGGTTTAGGAGATCCAGCCCTATAAAGATTTTTCTTTCCTTTTTTTTCTTCTATTTATTAGTTTTTTCTTTTCTTGTGTTTTTTAAATGTTATTAAGGGGTTTCCTAAAGGGGAACGAAAGTTTGATTACTTTTGCGCTACGACGTACGGTTTAGGACACTTTAGGAGATACAGCATTATAGCTGGTCAACCAAATCTTGTCAGTAAAAAAGCGGCCAAGTGCGAGTCGGACTCGCCCATGAAGAGTTCCGTATTTAGGCGATTTATGACGTATAAAAAAAAAACTACTTACTAGATCTCGTTCAAACCAATTTTCGGTGGAAGTTTACATGGTAATGTACATCATATATTTTTTTTAGTTTTATCATTCTCTTATTTTAGAAGTTACGGGGGGGGGACACACATTTTACCACTTTGGAAGTGTCTCTCGCGCAAACTATTCAGTTTAGAAAAAAATGATATTAGGAACCTCAATATCATTTTTGAAGACCTATCCATAGATACCCCACACGTATGGGTTTGATGAAAAAAAAATTTTTGAGTTTCAGTTCGAAGTATGGGGAACCCCAAAAATTTATTGTTTTTTTTCTATTTTTGTGTGAAAATCTTAATGCGGTTCACAGAATACATCTACTTACCAAGTTTCAACAGTATAGTTCTTATAGTTTCGGAGAAAAGTGGCTGTGACATACGGACGGACAGACAGACGGACAGACAGACGGACAGACAGACGGACAGACAGACATGACGAATCTATAAGGGTTCCGTTTTTTGCCATTTGGCTACGGAACCCTAAAAAGGCGCGAAATTCAAATTTTCTATGGGACGATATACCTTCGCGCCTACATTTTTCAAATTTGCCGCCTTTTTCTACTGTGAAGATCTGGTTGACCAAGTATATAAAGTTTTTTTTGTTTTTTTTTCTTTTTGTTTTTTTTTTTAATATTAATTAGGGGTTTCGTACAGAGGAACGAACATTTTATTATTTTTGCGCAACGACGCACGGTTTAGGAGATACAGCCCTATAAATATTTTTCTTTCTTTTTTTTGTGTTTTTTAAATATGACTTAGGGGTTTCATAAAGGGGAATGAAAATTTGATTATTTTTGCGCTACGACGTACGGTTTAGGATATACAGCCCTATAAAGATGAAATAAAAAAAGAAATCGTACCATAAACCAAATACTGCCTATATTTGTTTTAAAGTGGTAACACACCATCGCACCGCACCGCGACCCTAGAGCGTCGTACCCATAAGTGAGAGCGAGAAAGAGAAACAGATATCTCTTTCTCGATCTCACCCATGGGTGCGACGCTCCGAGGCCGCGGCGCGGTGCGACAGTGTGTTACCACTTTAATGGCTGAATGCCACGAAGGTGTGTCACAAATATCTGTGAAATGGAAATTAAAAAAAGCAGCCAAGTGCGAGTCGGACTCGCCCATGAAGGGTTCCGTAGCAGCAAGTAACATAATAAAATTGCGGTTTACGATTTAGGACGTATTAAAAAATACTACTTACTAGATCTCGTTCAAACCAATTTTCGGTGGAAGTTTGCATGGTAATGTAATTTTTTTTTAGTTTTAACATTCTTTTATTTTAGAAGTTACAGGGGGGAGGGGAGGCACACATTTTACCACTTTGGAAGTGTCTCTCGCGCAAACTATTCAGTTTAGAAAAAAATGATATTAGAAACCTCATTATCATTTTTGAAGACCTATCCATAGATACCGCACACGTATGGGTTTGATGAAAAAAATATTTATGAGATTCAGTTCTAAGACTTCTAAGTATGGGGAACCCCCGAAATATATTGTTTTTTTGTTTTCTATTTTTGTGTGAAAATCTTAATGCGGTTCTCAGAATACATCTACTTACCAAGTTTCAACAGTATAGTTCTTATAGTTTCGGAAAAAAGTGGCTGTGACGTACGGACGAACAGACAGACATGACGAATCCATAAGGGTTCCGTTTTTTGCCATTTGGCTACGGAACCCTAAAAACGAATAAAAAGAAGAAAATAAAGAGAGAAAAATATTTATAGGGCTGGATCTCCTAAACAGTGCTTCGTAGCGCAAAAATAATAAAATTTTCGTTCCTCTTCAGAACCACACGCACTGAACAACCTATCACATTGGGACATTATTATTATTTCATTGCATGTTTGAGAAAAGCACTATACATGCCTAGCCGTGAAAAGGTCTTGGCGGCTTCGTATCACTCCCTGAAACGTATAAAACGACATCCATGACGACTTTTATGACATACTGCATGGTCGCCATCTTGGATTCCAAAATGGTCATTTTCGAAATCTGCACACCTGATTCAAATAAGGTGCATCTATATCTATTAAGCCAACATCAACAACATATCTACTATCGAAATGTACTTTTGATAGTAGTAGTACGAAATGTAATCTGAAAGGAATCAAGTAATGCATTCCTGTAATGAGGAATCGACATTGATTCCAATTACTAGTAATTGTAATATTAGAAAAGGTGATTCCTGATTCCTTAAATGGAAGTGTACTTAGTAATTCGGTATTGTTAGATTACAAAGTAATCTGGGAATCGGTAATCAGATTACAAAGTAATTTCGAGTAATCGTGGAACCAGAGGACCTACCGCGAACCACGTTCGAAGTGTTGCCTCTCTATCGCACTTGTAAATTCGTACGTAAGTGTGACAGGGAGGCAACACGTCCAACGTGGTTCGCGGTAGGCCCTCAGGAATCAATTACGAAATGCCCATCTCTGCTTGAGAGTGAATGAACATTCGCTCGATTGTCAACGATGATGGCATCTATCAGTGAATCAAACGGTAAATAGGCAGCTGTTAACGTTACCTACTAACGTTAAAAATGGTGTATCGATACCTTTGACTTAACGTTAGCTCAAATTGACAGCTGCTAACGTTACCATTTTGTTACCGGTAAAGAGTAGTATAACTAACGGTACCTGCCAGCCTATTATGGATAGCTTTATCCATCTTTATCCACGTGATAAAATAACTGTCACTGTTTAACACCGTGGGAAAGAAAGTGACGGACACCGTTTTATCACGCTGTCACGTAGACAAGAACGACCATCATATCCGTACTGGTTTAACGTTAGTTACAACTTAACGTTAAATCTGTCACCTTTTGGTAACGATACCAACTTTTTAACGGTATTTAAAGCCCTGCTTAGGGGCCTGATTAAATAGGTAATTATTTAATAGTAAATACAACATCAATACCCGTGAATAGCGGAAACACGTTCCGCGACTTTTTGTACCTCGATAGTCGGCTTTTAGCCATTTTCTTCCCGCTGACAAAACGGAACAATGTTAAATATAATTTTCCTTGTGGTTTTATGTACGGTTTTATCGTGTTTTGAAAATATTTTATACATAAAACTTGCGGTTTTTGTTAATAAAAATATACAATGACAGAAGTTTGTTTACTTTTTACAAGACCGGTGTCAAAGGTTTGATTGCCATATAAAATTGAAAATGTTAGTTCCCGTTTCTGCCACGACGCTTCTCTTTCCGCACAGACTCTAGCAAAATGATATTATATAACTATAGATAGGTTATACTCATACTTGAAGAACACAAAAAATACTTCCATATTTATTTTTGTGCCTACGTAGAAATCTGTTATTTTTGATTAATTTTCTCATTCCATCACACTTGTCGTTAAACATAAGGTCGTCTCTTTCTCTTCGGTGTGCGGGAGCTCGTTAGCACGTGCACATTTCTCGCTTGTCCAACCGCAACTAAAGGCAACTTGTCCAATTTGTCACAAGGTATGCGCTTCAATTTTGGAACGCCTATTACCTATCTTGAGTTATAAATCATTGCTCTAGCACATATTTTTGAAGTGAAAACTTCTTTAGCGGCGCTGGGCACTTTTTGAGGTGGGGAAAAATTGATAAACTCGAGACAGCGTAAGGCGATCACGTGACCGTAAGGTTTAGATGGCCACTCATTTAGATGGTATTTAAGTCAAACTCAAAGAAAAACTCAATGACATTACATGAAAAAGGTTCTAATCTTGTACGGGCTGAAATACGAGGATCTCACATTTACATTCTAACTTTATATCACTCAAATATAATGCAATAAAGCTACATCTTGATGAAATCGCTAATAAAAGTGAACTCTAGTACCTACTGGTGAATAAAACTCAAAATATCATGACCAAATATATTTAGATGCGAGGTCTGCAAGGTAACTTTATAATTTCTATTCGAATTTTAAACAATTAACGCTACAAAGGGTCTAGCCGCAATCCCATAGTGAAATTGCCCCTGGCTGAAGTGTATACCTTTCTTAGGCGCGTTTATTTGTCTTATTATAAGATATCGATTTTACAAAATTTCAAGGCTAGAATCTAAGCGCGAGTATGACAAAGTTTCCCTAAGAACTACTGTTAACGCTTTTTTACGTACCAATTACTCTGGATTTTACCGTATATTTACCGACGGTTCTAAAGAAAAAAACTCGTTAGGTGCTGCGATTTATGACCCTCAATTGAATGTATCGGTTAAATTACATTTAAAATATGATATGTCTATAATGCACGCCGAGTTGGTTGCCATTGCTGAGGCCTTATCCTACATCCAATCACTAGATTGCAATCACATAGTCATTCTGTCAGATTCTAAAAGTGCTTTGCAGCATATTGCTCGGTGTACCACGAACGCTCGATGTCTCCCAGTTGCCTATTCCATTTTGAATATAATTGACAAATTACAATCGCAAGATAAGACCATAATTCTGCAGTGGATTCCATCTCATGTAGGTATAGCCGGTAATGAAGTAGTGGATTCCATAGCCAGGCTGGCTTGTCATGATGGAGTAGAATGTAATACTTTACCTTTTTATACAGATTGTATCATTTTAGCCAAACAGAGAACCTATACTTTATGGAAAGAATACTTTGATAAGAGATCAACAGAAAAGGGTATTTGGTACAAGACGATCCAACCTCATCCTCTAATGACACCGTGGATTGATTGTTTTCTTAATAGACGTGATATTGTATTGATGATGAGACTACGTTCTGGACATATCCCATTGAACCAATTCGGTTACTTAATGAAGAAAGTTCCTTCTCCTAATTGTGATGAATGTGATGTATTAGAAGACGTGTACCATGTTATAATGGAATGTGTCCGGAATGAAGCTGCTCGGATACAATTGGCTTTTTCAAGCCATAATACTGGTGCTATGTTTCACTTTGATGTCGGGGGCTGCAATAGCGTTCTGGCTGCTCCTTTGTCGGACGCCGCCATGGCGCTATTGCAGCTCGTACGTAAGGCTATAGTTCGTAGAATAAGTTAATTTTAAGAACATATATTAATTTGTTGTTTTTTTATGGAGCGACATGCTCACTTCTGTGACAAGCTCAAATAAAGAGAAAAAAAAAAAAAAGGCTAGAATCCCCTTGGTTTGGCCATAATTTTTTTTTTTTTTTAAATCGTTTTGATTTTTTTGTAGCTAAACTAGTGGTTCGATTGTTGTGAAATTTGGATGTTAATTGCAACTAATATTAGTTCATTTTCAAAAAAAAAAACAAGGTTGTAACTTGTTTATAAAGGCTTAAAAAAATATTTTTAATTTTTTAAACTTTTTTTTAATACTTGTGAGATAGCGACAAACTCAATTTTTTGTTATATAATGCAGAATATACTATTGCATAAAATATATTTTTTGTTAAAAAAATCCATTTGGAGCAGCAAGGTAAAAATATCTTACTAATGCATACAGGCCGTCCTTCTTACGTTCTTTAGGGTGGTTCACGTTCGTATGGGAAAAATTCAAACTCTAGCTAGAAGAAGCGGCACCCCCTTATTTGGTCACACTTATTATAAAGATAATGTACATTATTTGTAAATGTGATTTATAAGTTATTAAGTAAGAAAATATATTTATTTATATTTTTCATATATTTTCAAGTATTTTTATTTCACCTGAAAAACGATATCTTATAATAAGACAAATAAACGCGCCTAAGAAAGGTATACACTTCAGCCAGGGGCAGTTTCACTATGAGATTGCGGCTAGACCCTTTAAACTCACTGGCCAGCAATTTCGGAACTAAAGTTTTTCAATAGAAAGGAGTATGGGTCAATTATACATAGTGCTGCAGACATTTTGGACTAGTCATTGAGTTTTCACTTCTGTCGGCACTCCCGGAGTGCAACCCGTTGTTTTTTGTATTATTTCATTTGTATTGTAACGTGTTTCTTGTTTATATGTGTATCTGTCGCAGGGAAATGATCAAAACAGAGATTTGAACAAATCTCTAAGGGATATGATCAAATCACGCAGGATGTTAAAATGGCGAATCCATATCATCGTTTCCCTAGAAAAATTCAGTCATTTGACCAAATAACTGACTCTGTTTAGTGAAAAGACAAAATCGGCCAATAAACGCGAAACGCTTTTTCATTTCACTAGATTTGTTTAGGAATTTGACAAAATCCCTAACCACGACAGTAAGTTGACGAAACGAACTTAAAAAGTCAACTAGTTTTATCATTTCGCTAAACAAGTTTAGTGAAATGAGAAAGTCTCAACTGGAAGATGGTATATGGTGATTTGATTAAATCTCTGAACGGCGGTTTAGTGAAATGACGAAAGCAAGTACAGAATACAACAGTTTACTCTACAGTTAAGCGATTTGATCAAAGCTCTGACTAGATTAAGTGAAAATTTTTGAAAATATCGGCTGAAAAAATGAAAGAGACTTCTCTGCCCAAATTTAAAGAGTTGCTAATCAAATCAAGCGTGTTGATGGACGTCCCTAAGGTAGACAGAGGTTCATTAGATGGAAGTAATGTACCGGGGATTGTTTTAAATAGGTATTTAAAATTATCCGTACCAAATCGGTACATCTGTCGGCATCATAATTTCAAACATTTTCACTTAATCTAGTCAGAGATTTGATCAAATCGCTTAACTGTAGAGTAAACTGTTGTATTCTGTACTTGCTTTCGTCATTGCACTAAACCGTTCAGAGATTTAATCAAATTACCATAAACCATCTTCCAGTTGAGACTTTATCATTTCACTAAACCTGTTTAGCGAAATGATAAAACTAGTTGACTTTTTAAGTTCGTTTCGTCAACTTACTGTCGTGGTTAGGGATTTTGTCAAAATCCTAAACAAATCTAGTGAAATGAAAAAGCGTTTCGCGTTTATTGGCCGATTTTGTCTTTTCACTAAACAGAGTCAGTGATTTGGTCAAATGACTGAATTTTTCTAGGGAAATGATGATATGGATTCGCCATTTTAACATCCTGCGTGATTTGATCATATCCCTTAGAGATTTGTTCAAATCTCTTTTTTGATCATTTCCCTGCGACATATCTATGTGCGTGGGTGGGTAACTATTTAATATTTTGGAGCACTACATAATGTAAGCTATCTACAGTCATGATAATTATGATCTAAGACATTGAGCCCCGCAAAATGATATATAAATGGGTAATTAATGCCTCTTATTCCTACTTGTACCCCCGCGCCACCGCGCCGCGCCGCGCCTTTTGCGAATTGCGAGGACATAAAGTATTGCTTACGCGAATGTTAAGTTTTGTTAAATATATGCCTTTAGGCATTCTTTAAAGTGCAGCTCACTCGATATTAGCCGCAAATTGTGTCCAATTTTGTACAGCCAGCTGTAATTATTTCTTACACGAAGAATAAATAATATTGCGTCAAACAAGCGTGTTATAATCTATAAAACATTCAAGAAAAAACTACCAAAAGCCGATTAATATTTAATATGAATAAGTACCTATATTAGAAGGTTGTCTGGACGAGATCGCAGCTTAGCAACAAGTCCACCTGTTATTACCTATATACATATTTATACCTTTTCATACTTATGTAAATAGCATTTTTTTGTAGTGTGCATTGAAGCATTTTATTATATTATTATTATATAACTCACGACTAGACAATGTGTTTTTGTGACGTAATATTTGTGAGCACCGTTAACCAGTTAACCACTCGTTATTGTCTTATCAAATGCAAATGGTCGCTTAAACGCAGAGAGTGTCACTTGTACAAGATGCCATTCATAGTGAACATTTTCATTTCATAGCAAGCTTATAATATTTTTAAATGCTTATATCTTCTGTATTTTATTCACCTTTTTCAAAAAGTATGGCAACTATCCCACATTTACCCTAATCTGTCGCAGCGTAAAATAGTTTTTCGCAATAAATCACAATACTTCAATTTTAGCGAAGTGTTCGTCATTAACCAGAAGCAGGAAAGGAGTAAGTTTACAAATAAAAAAAGAATTGCAAGCGTTGAATTCGTACAAATCGCTATGTGCAAATTTGGGCATCTATCCCTCTATGGCATCTATCCCACATTTACCCAACATACCTACGCCTGTGTCGATCGCGAATGTTCATATTATATTGAATGAAGCTGTGGTACAGTGAGTGCATTTGTTGATGCAGATGAGCAACAACGTGGGCCGCGTGGCGTACGTGGACGTGCGACACGACCAGCCCGTGTGGGACCTCGCGGCGCACGACAAGGAGGTCACAGGTAACGCCGCTCTGTCTTACGGCCGTGCCCGTGCCATCAACAGTTACATTCTAGAATATGGTAGTCTACAGTTCTATATACAGTCCATGGTTTATTGATTGTTTAACACGTGTAAAGTGCCCCCGATTAGGGAATATTACGCGAAACCCTGCGTAGGGGGCGCCTTTCCCGGTTGACCCTTTGTAAACAAACCGCCTTGATGTATCGATGTCATGTTAAATTGTGTGTAAAACTTGTCAGAAAACAGTTTAAGGCACAATTTTTTAAAGCGGTTCTCATAATTGGTCTTCTAAATTGTTTACCCTTTTTCTAATGCTAAAAAAGTATAATACGTTACCTTTATTCAGTGTGTAATGCTCATTTTTTTAATACAATGCTACTAATAGATACGCTTTTTATTTGTAGGTCTCATCCTTAGCGAAATTCCCGGCCTAATGATCACAGTCAGCACGGACGGCAAACTCAAGACTTGGGACATCCAAAGGTATCGTATCCATAAGAATCTTAGTTTTCTGACATAAATCGCAACCTCGTTACCTACTTGAGAAAAAAGTTGGTGCAGTGTGTAATTTATTCCATATTGGACTTTAATATCCCAGGTTCACTTATAGGTACGACACTACTCGTGTAAATTAAAAATATTTACAAAAATTAATCTATAGGGGTGTGCCTAGGCTGTTATAGTATAAAATGGTGTACAATACAATTCAGTTAAAATGCTGCTCAAATCGTAGCACTTTACGAGTAAAATTGCACCTAGGTAAATATGTGTGGTGACCTCTGCCGCTAACGGTATGTATGTTGCAGGTCGCCGCCGGCGCAGGTGAGCGAGCGCGCGAGCCGCGTGGGGCAGGCGCTGTGCGCGGCCGCGTGCCCCGAGGCGCCCCTCTCGCTGGCGCTGGGCGGCGACAACAAGCAGTGCTTCATCGAGATGCTCGACCTCACCGCCAACGAACAAGGTTCACGTACACAGTATACCTACTACACCTACAACTGTTTCCACCCAAAAAACGAGGGATTTACATAATTAAACATCGACATGACTCTTATCGATATGTAGTTATCTCAACTCTATAGAAAACACTAAAATAATACATTGTTATAGTTTATAGCTACCGCAAAATACAGGACGTTATGATTTTAGGGTACCATATACAAAAGTTTTCATTCTTATATACCGGTACTTTATAGTAAGGTATTGTCGATGTTTAATGTTGTCAATCCCTCAGAAATAATTCTAGGTACCTCACTTTTAGTTTTCTCACTTATAGGTTAACTCGTATCTGTTTGTTAGCCAATGTGCTCCGAACCTACGGAACCGATTAACACTTTCGCAACCAGGCAAAATTTTAAACAATACCCCAGAAACCGACAGTACTCGCTAGTCGGGTAACGACGTGCAACTCAATGCCGCACGCCGCGAACCCGCTAGTCGGGCAAGCGGCGGACGCTCAGGGCTGTGCCAAGTAACTTTCGTATAAGTACGTGGATAAAATTAAATCTGCTGTCTCATCTGTTTAGGCTCCCCGTTTTATCAATTATCACAATGCATCTCCAGGGTTAAGTGTATGATCACAGTAACTACATTCTTTTGTCAAAGAAGTTGCGACTTTATTGTATGTGTACGAACGTACTAATTATCGTAACTATTCAAAGCTACTTGTTACGTTTTGCTTCCACGCAGTTGCAGTGCAGTGCAGTTTTATGATGACTGACCTATTGTCTTTTTCTGAGAACTGCCGCTTAGAAGTTAGAATGTTGTTAGGTACTTAGTTGAATTTCTTGGTTTATTTTTCTCCGAATTTTGTTTCACAAAAATCATCCTATGAGTACTCATGAAATAGATGTATACCTATACTTACTAAATATTCGTAAACACAAATTAGGTTGTACGATTTACGAAAATTCTAACTCCTATTGATACATACCCGTGTATATGCAATTTCACGTAACCAACTAATAAGAATTTTTATTTTGTAATCGCATTAGGTAAAGTAAATAAAAATACAAAGTGAAGTAATAAAATATAATAATCAACTGTACCAACTTTTCGACCACATAATAATCAGAAGACTTACAATTTTTTCTGTTAGTGGCAGTGGCAGCCCTGAGGTAGTGAAGATGCAATGCTTGCCCGCCTGTCGGGCACTTCGCCGTCGCGTGTAGGTTTATAGCTCTTGCCCGACTAGCGGGTATGCCGGCATCTGAGTAAAGTTTACGAGTGCCCGAGAGTCGGGTACGCGGTGTCGAATGTGTTAAGTTGGTACATATGTAATTAGGTGACCTAAACACGGACGACTAACTCTCCATCCAGTAGCGGGACCGGATAAATACATATAATATCGGAATATTTAATAATAGTTATGTGAATAAAATGCAACTTTGCTATCAGTTTTTGAAGTGCAAAGTAAGCCTTTCCGAGCTGGTGTGGTGAAAAAGAATTTTATTTGTTCCCTAACTTGTATAAGTAATGCATTCACCACTCTCTGACCCCTCGTTGCGTTCGTTTGATTCCAGTATCAAGCCTGTTCGAACCCCGAGCCGCGGCCGCAGCGCCCGCCGCCGGCGCCAGCGCCATGGAGTCCTAGACCCCAACAATATATTACAACACACACACACGTTAATGTTGTTCCTTGAATTACCTTAAAACACATTCACATTACGCTCATAGACTGCGGCCAACGCGGTATCAATGTCCTGTAACTACAATATAGATGTTTTCTGTGTCTCCATTCTCAATAAGAAAGTTATCTATAACGCCTCTATAGCTTCCTCGAAGCTTAGAATAAAGTTTTGTCGGACTAAGCCTTTGAACGTGCTCTATTTTAACAAAAAAATTGTCGAGCAAGCTTATTTGTTGAGAATAAAGAGTTTTTGCCTGTAGAAAAAGCTTAGTGTAAGAAAAAAGTTTCACAACTATGGCGCCATGTTTTGTGGTAACTGAACTGACAAAAAATTATTTTGAACAACCAAAATTACCAAATAGGTAAATACAGAGTCAAATTCGTAGAAGAATTTTTCTTACTTTATATCTTTTCTACTATGTATTACGATCTCTTTGGATGAGAAAATGCACTTTGGTGTTGCCGTAATATATGTTAATGTTGTATTATATAATGCTCTAATCTTATGATTAGATGGTCCTATGATCCTATGGTTATATTAGTATATGTTATTAGAACACCATGGTCAGCGTAGCTTCGAAAAACCAATGAATTAGGATTATACTTCATTTTTTTTTTTGCATTAGAAATAAGGTAAAAATCTTGATGTGTCTTTTAATTGAAAAACACATTTTAAAAATAAGTTACGGCAAATATGTAACAATTATGAATCTAATACGATCATTTATATTCTTCTGCTTTCATAAGTAATAGTTTTTGATGTTTAAAAAGCGTTTTTCAATTAAAAGACATGGCAAGATCGCTTACCTTCTTGCAAGTTCTTTCTAATACTAAAAAAACGAACTATAGGACGACGATATGACGTTCTGATTCCATATGATCATTTCGTATTAACATAAGTGTACATACAAGCTATATTTAGCTACACGAAAAAAGTTTATATATAAGCAGATATGGTACAGATTTTATATTGATGTTTACAAACCCTACGTATATGTTTGTTGTAATAAAAAAGTATTCTTCAATATGGTTTGTTTTACTGTGAATATTGATGTCAAGCTACCTACACAATAGTTTGTTGGATGCCTTATCGGAGAACCAGCGCTGGAGTCGCCAGCACCATGGTAAGATGAGACCATTTCATTGCACTTTCACCTTTTTATGTTTTTCTATTTTGCATAATTTTCTCTTGTGTTTGTGCTCATAATCATAATCATTTAATCGCAATCCATGGTATTACAGGTGTTAACTTAGATTAGGGACAAATAAGGGATGTTTACAAAAACAACATAACTGACTACACTGGTTGACATCTAAAACGATTAACAATGTTCTTAAAAAAGTGTCAACCGCTCTAAACAGTTATGTTGTTTTTGTAAACATCCCTTCAGATGTGGCTTACCATCACAGAAGGGTCCTTATTATGCCTAATATGCAATAAGGTCATTATACCATCTGAAATTCTATAAAAAGGTCCTTATATCAAATGAAGGACCCTTCTCTGATGGAAAGCCACAAATCATTTGTATTCTGTTCTTGTTTCTGTCGTACTTCGTGTCTTCGAGTTGAGTGACTAAGTGCGCGATGAGAAGCAAGTCCGCTTCGCAGTGTAGGATCCGATTATTCTACTGGACTAAATGATATAGGAATTCAGTAATGTTATATGACCTTGTATTAAAATTGCAAACACCTATTGTACATATAATGTTATCTTAGACGTTAGACGTGGCCAGCGCTAGAAGTGCAGCCTTGGTTCGGCGATCCCATAGGATTCGCAAAATCTGTTATAATTTTGCGTACACTTCACTGAAAAGAAAGACAGTTAATTTGATTATTTGTTTTATTAACAAAACAATTATGACAATATATTGTTTACTTATACAAATCGATAAAACATCAAAAATGACAGCTATAATTATGTGTAGCACATATAAAGTAATAAGTAATAACAATAATTTCAAGTGAAAATTATATTTTAACAAATGTTAAGAAATGATAATTGCTGTACTTAATCGTCAACATCAGTTACAGTCAGCTGCAAAAGTAGATAAGCGGGCAAGGTGTTAATACCTGCACACACTCTTATTATTTTAACAATAGGTACAGCTTTAATCAGTTAATTTTGAACACCTCGCCCACTTAGTAGGTACCTAACTTATTTCTAACTGTTCAAGAAAAACCATAACCACAACAAGCACCCTTGGCGCAGCGCCTGCGTCGCGGCTGGTCAACCAGGCAACGTACGCAGAGTATACGCAAAACCACGGCTAAATTTACCTTTTGCTAAGCCGAGGATACCAACACGTAAAATTGTGCTCGGTAACAGTTGCAGTTTCGTTCGTATTTACTTTATAGTTTCACTGGTAACACTGAGAACGTCTGTATGTACTTCGCTAGCACGTATACTATACTACAATAAAAGCGTTTAATACTGGTAAGCTGAATGAGTAATGCGGTATTGTCTAAGTAAGCTCTGTAGCCGTTAGCTGCTATTACAAACCTCTAGAGTTAACGCACGCCGTGCGATCGTAATCTATTATCTGTTACTGTAATGCTAATGTACCTACCTACTGCGCTGCGTTCAACGAACTACAGCTGATGGCGGATCACGCCTACGGAACATAACATAATCGCCTGCTCCTTACAATCACCTGCGATTACAATTAAAAACAATAGTATTTTAACATGGAAGTCTCAAATCGACGATAGTTAATTTTTGCCAACAACTTATGCTAATATTGCTTGAATAGTCCTGAAAGTCTATTCGGCACGCCAAAATATAACAAGAATATCAATAAATAATAACAATTTCATTGTATAACGCTTCAATATTTTTGCTGTCTATCATGTACATATATGGTTTTGATTTAGACAACACTTCTGAATGTATATTGTAAAACTTAATTAACATACTTACATACCTACCTACTTAATTTCATTAAACTGTACTGTTTACAGTTTCAAAATAATATTATGCGCTGTTTATTATTGTTAGGCAAATAAAAGAGGGGCATAAAATATTGCACGATTGAGAATTCCATAAAGATATTATCTATACAGGAGTCCCGTGAACATAATTATCATTATCAACAACGCATATTTGAATTGTTAAAATAAGTAAAACTTTCTTTCTTTTTTTATCATGTTAAATCACAGGCACTGAAGAAGAGTATTTTTTTGTAATCGAAAGAGCTGAAGTTTAGTATAGTTTGAGTCGAGAGGCAGCCTAGTAAAACAGCTGCCTACACCCGCGACACACACGGCGCACAGTGACTCCACGGTGTTTAATTAAAGTATGCTGTATGCGTAGAAAATGAAATGGGTTAAGAAAGGCGTAGACAGCTGTACGGATATGATGGTCGTTCTTGTCTACGTGACAGCGTGATAAAACGGTGTCCGTCACTTTCTTTCCCACGGTGTTAAACAGTGACAGTTATTTTATCACGTGGATAAAGATGGATAAAGCTATCCATAATAGGCTGGCTGATTTAAAATTGACGACATAAGAATGTACCCATTGGTTTCTAGCAAAAGTGCTAAGGCCCGTCGGTCTCGTAGTTATTGAGGAGTTTGTTCGTCGCCCGTTCGGCCCCGCCACCACCGGTAACAAGCAGGTATATTTACTCGTCGCCGGGGAACTTGACGACGGCGTCGTGGATGGCCTCGGCCACGTAGCGCACGTTGCTGGGGTTGAGGCCGCAGATGTTGATGCGGCCCGAGTTGAGCAGGTAGATGTGGTACTGCTCGATGAGGTGCTGCACCTGCCGCGGCGTCAGGCCCGTGTACGAGAACAGCCCGATCTGCTTCACGATGTGGTCCCAGGTGCCCGGCGTGCCAAGCCTGCCGGCAAACGTGCCCTCTTTACCAACACTACTTATACCATATATTTGTGATTAAATAAAGGCCCATTTACACGGTGCGAGTTGTCCGTGCGGATTGTACGGATGACGGACTTCTGAGGTATTAAACATAAACGAAATGTTTCAAAAGAAAACTTACTTGATGAGCTCGGCTCGCAGGGCGTCTCTCATCTGGATAACTCTCGACGACATCGTCTTGATGTGTTCCCTCCTGCGAACATGAAATGAAATTTAGTTATTACACTCTTCGATCAACACGGGCTTCTGACACGTCGGAAGATAGGCCCAAGCGATATCTTGACATTCAAATCATTCTGCCATTTTTCGCGGGGGGGAACGTGCACACAGTCGCACTTATCACACACTTACATACAAAATCTAATCTGTAATGACGACACAAACACATAGAAAATGACACACGTCAAAGACAAATCTTGCAAACCTCGATCTCTTTTTGTGTACGGACGAGTCACAAGTGTGACAACACACACACTAACACATTTACGTCGAAGAATTTTATTGTATTCTGAGAGATGAGAAGTCGGATTTGTCGCTCGACCGATCCACAATTTGTACTGGACGAGCAAAATCGATAAATCCAGCAATTACACGAGACTAAAATATAATAATTGTGTTTAAATGTAATTAAACGTATGACATGTAAAAAAAATATTACATGTGAAATGTAACGCCTTCTTTTTGTAAATTTGATGTCCTCGACCTCTTTTTACAACATAAAACCGAGCAATTAGGCATTTTTTCTGCTGCTGTGTTCACTCGCGCGTCTGGACTCGGTCTAGTTAAAAATCCGAGCGCAACTAGTTTTATTACCCGCGCTAGATCAGTTGATCTTGTACCTAGGCAGAGGGGAAATAGTGCGAATGCCGCATCCTTTCCGTGTTGATCGAAGATTACACTAGATATCACATACCTAATCAAGTTCACTTTACCGATAATGCTTCTAAGAATCGGTAAGAATTAATAATATTTACCTAGCAAGTACGAAGAATTATTGTTTACTTCAGGATTACTAATAATAAACTAAATAAACTTAGATGCTTATTTAAAAAAAGTGCGGTCTCCACAATGCATACCTGCATACCGACTTACTTTTAAAAAAGTTCGTGTTGATACCTAAAGTCTATTTTTTTATTCGGTAGACTAAAATGACATTTCATAGTATGAAATGACACATGATGTTCATATTCATACTATGAAATGTCATTTCAGTCTACATATACTTAAGATAAGTGTGTAGGTATGTGTATTGTATAGATATAATTAAAAGACAGGAGACCATTGATCGAAGAGCTGCTTGTCGCTGAGCACGGTGGCGACGATGCGCGCGCCGTGCGCGGGCGGGTTGGAGTAGCCGGCGCGCACCACCCACGTGAGCTGCGACTTCATGGCCGGCGCCAGCGCCGCGTCCGCCACCACCACCGCCAGGTTGCCTACGCGCTCGTCTGCACAAGCGCAATATCACACGTTTATAACTGTACCTATTAACACTGGATATTGGGTCCTGTTGAAAATTACCCATTTACCACTACCTCTCCGTCAACACTCCAGAATTTTCCATTCAGAACAGCCACACATTAGAGCACAAAAAGTGAAATAAAAGGGGTGTACTCACTATAGAGGCCGAAATTCTTGGCGTAGGACTGCGCGCAGACGAGCTCGAATCCGCGCTGCACGAAGTAGCGCACGGCCCACGCGTCGCGGTCCAGGTCGCCCGACGCGAAGCCCTGGTACGCGCTGTCGAAGAACGGGAACAGCTTGCGCTCCTACCACACACCACCCCGCTCATTCTATTAGGTACTTACATCACATATGCGACACTAGCCTAGCTATTTAACTAAAACTTCAGTACGACTATATCTGTACTGCACCGACTATTTATATTCGATGATATTAGTCTGTCAGGTTATAAGATGTTAAGGTGACATTCGGATTACGACTTCGACAGCTTTACTGCAGCAGCGAGAAATGGCCGACGTTACTGACGATTTCCTTGAAAATTTGCGTGCCGCATTACTGCCAGGATTACAATGTTCAATACTTCACTTAAACAAGAAGATTGGCGGTGTCATCATCTGTGTTCCGCTGGTGAAACAATGAACAGTACAATATCATACATAGGTTAAAATTGAATACAGGGCGGTCGGTAAAGCGTGAAGCGTGCGTTCCGTGGCCTACGGCTTGGGTTACGCTGCTACGGTCGCAGTGGGAATGTAGGTGTGCCACCGTGCGTGCGTGCGTGTACCTCGCAGACGTCGGCGATCTTCTCCCAGTGCTCGTGCGCGGGGTCGATGCCGGTGGGGTTGTGCGCGCAGGCGTGCAGCAGCACGACCGAGGTCTCGGGCGCGGCGCGCAGGTCCTCCAGCATGCCGTCGAAGTCGATGGTGCGCGTCTTCGCGTTCCAGTACCGGTACGTGCGCGGGTTCGAGAACCCGGCGCGCACGAACACCAGGTGGTGGTTCTCTGTAAGATAAATACGATACTGACCAGTTGACATTTTATTTATTTAACCCGGCTGGCCAAACAGTAACTTTTTTCTCTATATACTTATTGTTTTTGAGATAGAATATGCTCGCCTTAACAATCTACTCGTAATTATTGTAGCTGTTTGTGTAATACAGGATGACATCGGTGATGTACCAGTGACATAATTACAATTAGGTAAAATACCTCCTTAGCATATAATCATGATACAGCCAATACGGCAATAGCCCTAAATAGATTCATCGAAAATGTATTTAGCTCGTCTTTTGCTCAACAGTAAATATTAAGCAAAGAGTTGAGTTATTATTTGTAGAAGACGTGTAGTCTAAAAATATCGTGCGGCGTGCCCCGGGTTAACCAGCCGGACTAGATATATAAATATTATAGGGAAATTCTTACACAAATTGACTAAGTCCCACGTTGACTAAGTGCGATAGTCTGTTAGCTACTTAAAACCAGCCTTACATAGAACAAATCCATGACTCAGGAACAAATATCTGTGCTCATCACACAAATAAATGCCCTTACCGGGATTCGAACCCAGGACCATCGGCTTCATAGGCAGGGTCACGCCCACTAGACCTGACCGGTCGTCATGACTCGTACTGCATCATTATGTTTTGCGGTTACTGAATTATCAAACGACTATTTTTGAAAACCAGAACTACCATACCATACAACTACCGTACCATGGCCCGGTACAGCAACATTTAATATTTCAGCTGTCAGAGAGGCACGATATTTCATAGACTTTATACCTCTTGTCTAGTAGAAGCAGATATTTACCCCAAGTTGGCTGTGAGTAGTAGAATGTGTTGTAGTTGAGGTGGCGGCGCAGGAACTCGGCGCCCACGCGCAGCCCGCCGGTGCCCGATAGCACTTGCACGCCGAAAGCCTGCCCAACCATACAACACTCTTTCGTAAATATCAATAAATAATAAACATCTGTAAAGGCTTGGCCAGACACAGAGCGCGACGCAGCGCCGCGTCCGCACATGCTAACAGGTTACCGACGTCAAACAGACTGCGTCCCGCGTTCCCGCGCGGCCGCGCCGTGTTCGCACGCGCGATGAGGGCGTGTTGAGAGCGCGGTCCGCGCGCGCCCTGTTTGAACAGTCATCGCGTCGGCATCACGCGGCGCGGACGCGGCGCTGCGTCGCGCTCTGTGTCTGGCCAAGCCTTTACTTATTAATATAAAATCATACTTTTATGTAAATGCGATTATTTCGTAAAATATATATTTTTTAACCCACATAATTGAAGTCAGTCTATCACAGGGCAATTAGAATTTTAGTTATTCTATCTGTTTGCGATATGATAGTCAAAATATGCCTCGCTACCCGCTGCTCGCCAGCTTGAATTTAGTTTCTAGCTCTACCTGCGTAGTTCTCACAGGTCGTCGACGGTCGGACAGACGCCTATTCTTTAAATACCTATGGTTAGAAAATTAATGAAGATTGTCAAATAATAGTATCTAGACTCACGCGTCCACTCGCAATCACAGGGTTGTCTTCGCCCAGCAGCATGGACACGGACGCGTTGGAGAACTGGTCCAAACCTGTGCACAAACATCGTATAGGTATAAACGTAGGTACAGTCAGCAGCAGAAGTTGCTAAGCGGGTCAGGTGTTCAAAATGATCTTGACGCGACCTTATGGTTAAGAGAATAAGAGCGCGTCAAGGTAATTTTGAGCACCACGCCCGCTTAGCAACTTCTGCTGCTGACTGTACCTAATAATAATGATCTACCTAAATAATATGTACTTGTTGACGCTAACATATGTATATATAATGAGCGTGGAAATGTCTATTATTGCATCACTTATTGTTATTATTCTATCAGTGTTTTATCGTAATCAGAACAGTAGGTAACGATCTTATAATTCGAGCACATATCAACTTATGTTAATGGTTTGCTCATTATCAACATGGTTGTGATTATAGTTGTGTTATCTTCAATTACCATGGCCAAGACAACAGTATGTTACATAACCGCAATTCTGCAGTGTTATGATAAAAAGTCTTATCCACATAATAATGTTGATGGCGTTTTCGGCTTACAGGTTCAAGAAGGGGCGGGCGTGCCCACGTGACTGTTATATAATTATGGCGGCCAGTTTGATTACTTTTTTCCTTGACATTTCACATTCAGCATTTTATGATTTAGGTGAGCATTCCTCAAAAAATTTGTACATTTCGATCACATCTTAGATTTCTATAAAAATTGGTATGCTGGTAAAGTACATGAAGCTGAACAATTTCCACCATATTTCCCAAAATGTCCAAGAAAGTTTGTATGAAACATCCTTTTTTGTTACCAGATTTCCTTACACATTTGGTAACAAAAAAGGAAAGTTTCATACAAACTTTCTTGGACATTTTAGGAAATATGGTGGAAATTGTTCAGCTTCATGTACTTTACCAGCATACCAATTTCTATAGAAATCTAAGATGTGATCGAAATGTACAAATTATTCGAGAAATGCTCAGGTAATAAATACCCGTTTATATCAGAAAATAACACCATAATGTTCACATAAAGTAACCACAAATAGTCTCACACTCACACTGTTAGGTAATTAGTAAATAGAGAAGACTTACTGTCTCCTTACATACAACACCATGTGCCCCGTATGCCTCTCAGCATTGTTGTAAGTGGCAATTTTGCATTTTGCTTTGTGCATATATTGTGAAAACTGTCACCTAACTTTAACCATTTATTTATGACTTACAAACTAAAAATTGGACTTGCATAAGTAGATTTAAAGCATAATAAAAGTATTTAGGCATAATTCCTCTTTAAGGGCACCATCTAGTGAGATATTAGAGAAAATGTTAACACTAGATTGCCTAAAAATGCTTTTTAAATTTAGTTAATAATATAGAATGCAACTTAATATGGCAGCTCACGGGGCATCATTTTACGAGTTAAATTTCACCTACTTGTGACGTCGCGCTCTTTGCAAGCGCTTAGAGTAGAAAAAATCGGCCAATTTAAAAAATGTAGGTGCGAAGGGTTATCGTCCCATAGAAAATTTTAGTATCGCGCCTTTTTCTATCGTCTCATAGAAAATTTGAGTATCGCGCCTATTCTACTGACAAAGTTGTTTGACCGGCTATATATACTTGATTTAGAAATTTTCTATAGACAAGCATTTTTTATTTGTAATTGTAAAGTTCTTTCACCTACAAATTAGCATGTTTGAAAGTTGCACCTCAACTAACTCAGCACATAAAGCAAATAGCATCTTGCCTCTCATTATAAAAATACACTCCTGTGTAAAAGAATCAAGATTCTTACATTGCTCTTGAGTACACATATGTCACCATTACCATCACATTTTATTAAAATAATAAAATACTGTTTTTGTTGGTGATAATAGTGATGCTAATAATTCATTAAATTTGTGTAGCATAATTTTGTCACATGGCATTATAGGCGAAGACTATTCATAGAACTTAAAAAATATCCAGTGTTTGGCATGCTCCCAAAAGTGTTTTATTAATGTGAGAGTCACCAGTAACAGGACACAACTTTACTCCACAAACTTGCACCTCCTAGTTAATATAACATACCAATACAGCAGCATATGTAATAAAACTAACCAGGATGGCTCTAATTAAACATGATGACTGACTCATATTCATTAAGTAGTTTAATTGGTCACTCACCAAGCACAGGCAGGTATTCATGCAACAGGGTCTCATCAGCTGCCATCTGTTTTTCCACCTTGCGTACAACAGGGAGGACCCATGGTTTTCCATTTTCATCCCTATATGCTGAAAGCAGAAGTCACATACATAAATTAACACAATAATATAGGTTTGACAATCATTTCCCAGAACACAGTTTGGGTCTTGAACTTGAGGTTCATGTATGAAATTTCATCAAATTTGGGTAGAATATTTCTTATTTTCACATCTACAAGAATATAATTATAATGCTTACTCTAATCAAAAGGAAGTAGGCATACAAAAAGAAAAGTTAGCATACATCAACCAGAAAAAAACCTGCATTGATGCATCAAATGGAATATGCATGTAAGATAAAACACAGATAGGTCTATGATCACATATGTACATACATATTTTTCAGTGGTTAAGTATACTATTTTGTTGTTGTTACTTGTTACCCCTTTTGATGCTATTGTGGAACACACAACACAAACATACTCATAGAGACTGCTAAAATTATAGGTATTATAACCTTCCTCATATACAAGTATAAGACATATGACTATGAAAACACACTCTTGTTTCAGAATCAGAGTTAGAATTTAGTACAGGGACAGAGAACCTAATTAAATAACAATTTAAGATAAATATTAGATCTTAACAAGTAAAGGTAGGTACCAGACTTACTTATTGTGTAAGTGAAATGAAGCTAAATTTTTAATTGCATAACAACGTCCAGTGGTTAAACTGATAATAAGTACATTTGGTTTATCTTTAATTACTTACAGTCGGCACCGGCTCTTTCATAAATATCTTCCGTTATGCCTTCACACATTTATTTACTTCCTATTGTGACATTATTTATTATTTACATAATACTTTTAAAAAAAATGCACATCGTTCGTACGTACCACCAATGGTCAGGTTCACCTTGTTTTGAAATGTGTCGTCAATAAACAATTTATTCTTCTGAAAAACCTCGATCGGTGGACCCTGTTCGACCACTTGGAAGCGGGAAGTCATGTTTAGTATCTTTAATTTAAGATATATATAGCACACACGCTGCCACTGAGAGCTCCGGAGATACAAATCCGAAGCAGGACTGACTACAGTCTGTTTAATTCAAGGCATATATTGCAAAATTGTGTAATTCTTATCAATTGACCTTTACCAATGTCATTTACGTCAAATATGTCATGTGGCTAGTCGGGTTCGTTATAAAAGCCATAACACACTACCGCACCGCCCCAAACCAAGCGGTTTATAGAAGGTACCTTGTTAGGTACAAAAAAAAACAAATTATACTTGGTCAAGCAGATCTTGTCAGTAGAATAATCTTTAATAGAAAAAAACCGACTTCTCTAACTACTAGCCTAACCCACTTAACGGTGCTTATACTTTATTTGGTAATATGTATACATTTTATGGTAATCATAGTGGTTGATTTAGTTTAGGTATCATAGTGGTTTTCCGGGTCAAGGTCCGGGTCTGGGTCCGAGTCCGGAGTCCGGGGCCCAATCCAAGTCAAAATCGAAATTGAAAATCACAAAACGTGTACTATGCGTCGTTGAGGAGTTCTGTTCTGATCATCATCAGCAGTTCCACTTCATCAAATGCCACAGTTTTTAATGTAAATGCTTGATTTTCTGATGAAAATATATAAAATTCTATACGGATGCCTTTAAGATTTGAGAAGTTCCCTCGATTCCTCGTGGATCCCATCATCAGAACTCGAGCTTGACAAAATTGTGGCTTAAAAACTTAACTTGCTTAACAAACATAACGAAGAGGACAAATCGCCAAACGTGAACTATGCGTCGTTGAAGAGTTCTGTTCTGATCATCATCAGCAGTTCCACTTCATCAAATGCGACAGTTTTTAATGAAAATGCTCGATTTTCTGATGAAAATACAAAAATCTCTATACGCATGCCTTTAAGATTTGAGGAGTTCCCTCGATTCCTCATGGATCCCATCATCAGCACTCGAGCTTGACAAAAATGTAGCTTATAAACTTATCTTGCTTAACAAACATAACGAAGAGGCCAATCGTCAGACGTGTGCTATGCATCGTTGAAGAGTTCCGTTCTGATCATCATCAGCAGTTCCAGTTCATCAAATGTCACTTTTTTGAATGTATATGCTTGATTTGTTGATAAAAATACAAAAATCACTATATGTGTGCCTTTAAGATTTGAGGAGTTCCCTCGATTCCTCATGGATCCCATCATCAGAACTGGGTTTTGACAAAAACGGGACCAATCTGTATGCATATACATACAATAAAAAAAATAATTTTCAAAATCGGTCCAGTAATGACGGAGATATGGAGTAACAAACAAAAAAAATAAAAAAAACATACAACCGAATTGATAACCTCCTCCTTTTAGATTTGGAAGTCGGTTAAAAAGGCGGCAAATTTGAAAAATGTAGGGGCAAAGGGATATCGTCCCGTAGAAAATTTGAATTTCGCGCCTTTTTTTACTGACAAGATTTGGTTGACCAGCTATAAATGTAACTATTATAACTAAAAGTCATGTCCATGTCACGTCAATGTGGAATGTAGATACAAGTCGTAAATCGTATCGCCCTATCGCTCTATCGTCCGCCCTTCTAAAAATCATGGAACACCTAATTAAGAACCGACTTGAGTGGTTTGTTGAATCACATAACCTTCTTTCCACTACTCAATTTGGCTTCAGGAAAGGCAGAAGCACAATGGATAGTCTTGGGATATTCACAACTGACATTCGTGTTGCGTTTAGCCAACACGAATCCGTAGTTGCTGCCTTTCTTGACGTCAAAGCCGCTTACGATAACGTGCAGCTGCCCATCCTTCGGAAGAAGCTTATCCAATGTAACGTCCCCCCCCGGCTGAGAGATCTCATCATTAGGGTTCTTTCAGATCGGCACATATCCTTCAGAGGTAACGATCGATCTATCGCCCCGTCTAGATCCATTTGGAAAGGTTTGCCTCAAGGGTCTGTCCTCAGCCCATTGTTATTTAATATTTATACAGCCGATCTCCAGTCAGCCTGTAATCAGGTTAATGTCTTACAATATGCAGATGACATCTTATTATACTCTTGTAGTAAGTCGATTCCTACAGCCGCTGATCTTCTCTCCCGCGCCTTAGATTCCCTCAACAATTGGCTTGAACTCCATGGTTTCGAACTTTCTCCTCCAAAAAGCAACATAGTCGTTTTCTCTAGGAAATTATCCCTCCCTGCTATTCATGTCTCGCTTAAAAACCAGATCATCCCTGTCAAACCCCATATCAAATTTCTTGGCTTGGTACTTGACTCCAGACTCACGGGACAAGCACATTGTGAATATATAGTGACAAAGTGTGAACGTAACATCAACATTTTAAGATGTCTCGCTGGTGTTTGGTGGGGAGCTCACCCCTTTACATTGAAACTTCTATATAACGCCATTGTCAGAAGTCTACTTGACTACGGTACATTTCTATTAGAACCTGCTAACGAATCTGCATTGCAAAGTCTCAACCGCATTCAATCAAAAGCTCTCCGTATAGTCTCGGGAGCGATGAGATCTAGTCCCATCAATGCTTTACAAGTGGAATGTGTCGATCCCCCTCTTGATCTACGTCGTCAGTTTCTTTCTGACCGCTACCTTTTCCGTACTTTCCAATTCTCGATGCATCCTATCTCTCCGAAAATATCACTTCTGAACGAATTCTACAATCGCTCTCGTTTTTGGACTAATCAATCTCCTCCATGTTTAGTTACCAGTTATAGAAGGTTTAAGTCCATAAAAGACCCAATGTTTCACTCCCACAACCTTCCCATGTTCGAACATCCTTTCCCCGTGACCATTTTACAGCCCCGTGTTCTCCTAAACTTTGGCTCTGCAAAAGGCGATATTTGCGCAAAAAATCATCTTCAATTTACCCTAGGGGTAAACTGGAAAGGATGGCACACTTTGTTTTCTGACGCTTCCAAATTGTCTCCCGCCGGTTGTGTAGGAGTTGGGACCTTCCACTCGCAATTTGGAATAGTACAGAAGGCGAAGTGTCCTCCCGAAAGCTCAGTTTTCTCTGGA
Source organism: Cydia amplana (assembly GCF_948474715.1). Taxonomy (NCBI): domain Eukaryota; kingdom Metazoa; phylum Arthropoda; class Insecta; order Lepidoptera; family Tortricidae; genus Cydia; species Cydia amplana. The sequence continues at coordinate 22,580,551 of NC_086096.1, read as the reverse complement.
GAATGTATGGGTATTCTCAAAAGCCTGGAATACTGCCGAGTGGCCCGTCTTAAACGGACCCTAATTTTTTCGGACTCAAAAAGCGCCCTCCAATCTCTTCTTTCGGATCCCTTTTCAACCAAAATTCATAACCCCTTAACATTCTTAATAAAAGAGGAGATCGCGTCTGCCTACCTTCGGAATTGTGAAATCGTTCTCGCCTGGATTCCTAGCCACTCAGGCATTCCAGGAAATGAAATAGCGGACCATACAGCTAAAAAGGCCGTCTCATGCGGGGACAAAGTCCCCTTCAAAAACTGCGCTTTTGACCTTCTTTCTCTTCCAAAAAAATTTCTTTATAATTCCTGGAACGCCCGGTGGCACGTATCGAGTAGGACAAAGGCTAAAAATTATGCGTTGTTGCAGCCGGATATAGGGCAAAAACCATGGTTTCACAAGGTCTTCTTGAGCAAAAGGGCGACCTCAACAATAATCCGAATGAGACTTAATCACTGTCTCTCCTTAGTTCGCCTATCTAAAATGCATTATCGGGACACATCATTATGTGAATGTGGCCTTGACGATGGAACCCTTAACCATCTGTTCTTGAACTGCCCCCGTTTGAATCACTCACATCTCTTCTCTGGTCTTATCTATCAAAAAATCCCTCTTCCGACGCATATGCCCTCTCTTTTAATCCCTAACCCCTCTATATTTCGACTCCTTTCAAATTTTATCAAAATTAATAATCTAAAATTGTGACCCTACCCCGCTCCCTAATCTGATCAATCCTTTCGTAGTTCCTAATCCCGTATTTCAATTTTTTAATATACTTTTTCTTTATCATATTGTCGTGATGCTGGCAAATGCCTTCGTGGCGATAGCCATAAAAAAAAAAAAAAAAAAAAAAAGTCGTAAATCTATGTAGATATTGTTTTTACTGTTGAATTATCTACATATTATTACTTCATAATGCCTGAGCCTAAAGAAATAGGGCCTCAAGTGAGATTTTCGAAAACCTTATTCGGGCTTTTCAAAAGAGGGTGGTGGGAGATACCGGAAATAATGGGATCTACGGCTTTAGCATTTGTGGGAATTGGCTTGGCCGTTGTTGGTGTGTACAATTATATTCAAAACGATGGGGCTAACACCGAATACAAAAAAACGTACACCATAGTACGGCCTGGAGATCCCAGAGAGTGTCGTCTGAAAAATCCAGTGTACACGAAATTTGAGTGTTAATATACTAATTTATTTATAATAAATTGTTCATTATTTTCTATGTCTGTTTACATGACAAAATCACCTAGTTATGCGATATTATAAATTATAACACAATTGTCAAAAAAACCTAATCGTTATACTGAGCAGTATAACTAAATGGATCCGATTCGTCCGTCCGTTTAGTTATATTCGTATATAAATAAAGAATCAGCTAATATTATTTTTGGGTACCTACTTAATTTTACAATTTGTATTCACCGCAACCGCCTACATTTTTTAATTTCCCGCCTTTTCCTTTGCCGCACTCGTTTCTAAACGTATCCTTGATGTCAATGTCAAAAAAAAATAGGTTATGATCGAATCGAATTGGTTCATTTGACAGTTTGTAGAAAAGGGAGCTTTCGGGTATTGTCACACAATTTACGTAAATTGGACGAATAAATATACTAATGGCTGCTGCTGCATCAAGACGTTCCATTGGGCAACTTCTTCAGCAGGGATGGAACGAGATTCCAGAGATATTGGCTTCTACTGGTTTGGCCTTAGTAGGAATGGGTTTGGCTACGATAGGATGTTATAATTACGTGAAAAACGACGGGGATAACAGAAGATACAAGAGTACCTACGTGGTGATGAGACCTGATGACCCCAGAGCTAAATTAATTCGCAAAGATTGAGTGTGGCAGGACATCGCGAACGCAATAGTGGACTAGCTGCAATTATGTAATAAAGTTTCATTCAGTTCAAATTTGTTTTTATTGTCTTGTAATACGTTACAATTTTGCCTAAACCAAAGTGAAATTAGTAGATCTTCCTGTTATTCAGCCGCATGCTGAACAACTGGTCATGTTGGTTCAAAATAATTTCTTTCTGAAAATTTGGTTTACAAAAGCCCAATAAGATTGAAGATACACTAAAGTCTATTTTTTTATTCTGTAGACTAAAATGACATTTCTTAGTATGAACTTTATGTGTAATTTCATACTATGAAATGTCATTTTAGTCTACAGAATAAAAAAATAGACTTACTTTGTTTAAACCCAGTTAACCACCAACTCCATTTAATGACCCACTTGAATTCCCCAACATATGTTTCATGAGAAAGAAAATATAACTTAACCCATTGACCGCCACAGTCGGCTGTGTCCATCATCGAAAAGTCTTGCCACGGATGCCAACGACGGCTACAGCTGACAACTTCGCCAATGTAATAGGGATTTACGCGGGACTCCGTAAAGTTCAATTTCGCTTAAATAATTGCGATCGCCTGGCGTCGAGAGCGCGGCATATACCTTCACCGTCTGGCGGTTAAAAGGTTAACTAGCTGATTTCGGAGACAGCAACCTACCTGACTTGGCTTTAAAAGATGAAAATTCTTAGATGACAATGATGTTGTTCCACTACAAGTCACTCAGGACTTGCAATGCATACTCAATTTCGTTGACAAATGTATAAGCACAATTTAGGCATCTAATTACACCACCAGCTTAATATTATGTGATGAGCTTGCTTCACCTTGTGTTGAGCTTCTTGCAATGCTCATCTTCAAAAGAACAAACCTGATCATTGTCTCTGCTGCCTTCGCCTCCCACTGAACAATACAACTTTATAAAGCCAAAACTCATGGAGTCTTAAGCCCTGTCTCCATATCGCGCGGCAAGCTATCGAACATTGGCTCGCAGGACTCGCCCATGAAGGGTTCCGTATTTAGGCGATTTATGACGTATTAACCCATTCAGGGCCAGCGACTCAGCGTATGGGTCATGCTCAAACAGTTCCGCAGGGCCAGTGACTCACATGTGAGTCCTGAATAAATTCTGATTTAAACTTAAACGAAACGTAATTTGATGTAATAACGTAAGTAACATATAAGCTAACAATCATTTCTATAAGGCATATTAGGATAAAAATTATAAACACGTTTTTTTTTAATGAAAACAGGGTCTCGAATATTCAAGTTTGGTTTACTATCAGTGCAATATAGTAAATATACTGAAATTCTAGATACATAATGCGATGCAAGCAAACAGAAAAATCTATATTGAAAAAATACAAAAAATATATATATTTCAGAAGTTATTGACAGGGCTCAAGGTATGGGTCACCGTGGCCTGGCGCTACTTGTAAAAACTGCTAATGTTTCCGTAGCAGGCTAAAATAAACTTTATTGGCAGGTTTTAAAGCTTATTTCATGTTGAAGCTGTTTGATATTGTACCATTTTACAACTGATTACTGTTTGGATGATGGTAAGCAACAATTTGTAGGAACCAAGCCGTAGTATAATAATATTTTGTTTTGTATGAGGGGTAAGGCAACGAGGATTTTTTCCCACTGTACTTTTATGTCATAATATTTAGTGATCGTTGTATTGTATCTTAGGCAATTACCTACTAACAATGATGTTAAAGTTAATTTTTTTTCGTTTCAATATAGAACAAGGCGGTTGAAACAGTCACCACTAACTAATATGTATTGTATAACAAATAGTTTGTGACAAATATTTACAAGTTTTTTCAAACATCGTGGTTTCTACGGCAGATTAGAAAGTAAGTACTATAATACATTTTAAGTTCTCTATTGTTACTAATATAATGGCGTTTACCAAAACAAAGATAATGACCGACCAGGTGTAAGCTTATCGGACACACTTGGACAATAAACAAGGAATGCATCCGAACGGCGGCGGCGGTATTATCTTTCATGTGGTATTTGTCACAAGAGTTCAAGATGTGATTCATCCCATCCCCCCTATTAGAGATGTATTTTGGAGTAACATGGAAAATATTATTTAGTCACGATTTATTCGTTGGCGACTTTATACTCCTCCTGTGCTGTTTAGTGATTTCGTATTTTGTGACCATGGCTATGGATTACCGGAATTTGAACCCGCCTAACCTGACCGACTGTGCTAAGAACTGGGCTGCTACCGTGAAAATCGAACGATCGAGCGCCATCCGCACGAAAATGATTTCGAACGAACCAACTTGTCCTAACCGCGAAACTCTTTCGTTTCGGCTTACGTCTTTCGAATCCATAGAATTGACCGACGTGAATGGAATGAACGAACCTAACGTAAAGTGTGCATCACACTTCGCATCCCACGCTGGGACATAAAACCGGTAAATTAATAATTTGCTTAAAACTGAGTTAGATATACTTAAATAATTAGTTTTACGTACTTATAACGTTCAATGATACTAAAAACCTTCGTAGGATAAGTTTAAATACCAATTTTAAAATTTTTGCTGTTTTTCGAATTTAATTTTAATAGATTAAGCCAGTAGTGTCAAGACTGTCAATGTCAAACACTTTGTTTACTGTCTTATGGCTGTCTTGATGTTCTGTTGTACCACATATTTTAATATTATAAAATTTGTATTTACATTAAAAAGGTAAGAAAATCTTTATCTTGTCTTTAAAAAAACTTTCCAAGCAAGAAGAAATTACCCTTATAATTGAAGTACTTGACGACTTTTTGAAACTATGTATCACAATGTACCTACTTTTAATTATTTTAGTTGGTTTTATCAAGAAAATTATACGAACCAAACATATAAATTACTTCCTAGTACCCGATGACTTTCGAAACGACATAATAGTTTCGTTGCATACTTTTGGTTACTCTCGCTCGACGTATGAAACAAAATTAAGAATAAGATACTTGTTAAACAGTGAACAGTTGTAGTTTTTACTCAAAAAAAATATTTTAACAGTTTAAAGGACAATTTTCATTCTACCTATTATTGATATTTTCTCAAAAGTGATTTATTTTATTACTTTGTAAGTTCTTAAGGTCAAATAGCCTATTGATTGTCTGCAGCTCCTGTAGCCGGTTATTTTAGGGAAATATGTTCTAATTCATGTGTTTTTTAGTTCCAGACTAGTAGAAATCACAATGAACCTACAGTGAGCACCCCAGCAAGGAATATATTCAAGCTTATTAGCTTCCAGCTATTGCTGGAAAATGGAAATTTCTATAATGATATGGAGGCCAATAAAGGTAGGCATTTTTACTGATTTGGACCACAGCAACGTTTCGTACTCATTAAACTATGCTGATTGTGTCTCATACATAATCTATGATTTCCTTTCGCTTTCATACTTTCTTTCAAATAAAAGTGCCTGCCCAACGCCAACTAGGTACATGGGTACCTACTTACCTAGATGCCAAGTAGGCTGGCTACATACTTATACATATATCCTACACCTCATGCTTTAAAGGTCTGCAAATGTCTAAATTATAACAAATAAGAATAATTAGATTAGACACAGAAACTTAATTTCAATTTCACACCATTCACTGGGGTATGGTTTAATACAATAATTTGTATATATCTAAATATAATTCTTGTTTTTATTAACATTTCCACAGACTCCAGAGCATGTCTGGCAGCGCCTCATAGGGCTATCCTGCCCACCACTCCTAGTCCACCAGCCGCGCCGGTCCGTCGACTAATCACAACTCCAACCCGGTCAACCGCAACAGGAGCCACAAGAAGATGAGATGGTGCTGGAGATGAAGGTGATCGAAGCCAATGACCACTTATACACCCGCGAAATGATGCGGTGAAAAAAAATATGGTCTTTTTTAACATTAATGTTATAACTTTATTTGCTTAGACTGATTTGAAATATTCTTTATTGAAAGTGTATATGTATAATGTAGGGAGGTTTGTCCTATTTTTGTTAAAATAAAAAATAAAAAATTATACGTAAAGTATATTTTGTTGAATTTAGCTATTTTTATCAGTACTTCCGTGCCGCGACTATATCTCGCAGATCGTTGGGCAGTGGTCAAACACGTAGTTGGGAGATTTTCAATAAAAAGTTTGCCTTCACATTAACATTGTTTTATTTATCACAGTACATACAGCAATCATTCTAATTATTTGTGTAAAAAAATTTACCCTTCACCAGGATAAGGGTTATATTTCCCACGTACGGCACTTCAAACATGTGTTCTATTTTCGATGAGTAAGACAGACATTCGATTGTCATTTTCGAAATGTCAGCCTGGTAAAGGGTTAAAATTATATAATATTTCAAAATGTTTATTTAACGTAATTAATACAAACTTAATACTTAAGTACCTTATAAAATAAAATAACTAAAACTAAACCTGATAAAAAAATCCCTAAAACCTACCTTCTAAGCCTAGGCCCCTCGGCAAGGTGCCCATCACGCAGGCAGCATTCCCGCGCTGTATAGCGATGGCAATCCTTTGCGCGAGAAAGCTGCCTGCGCGAGAGTCCCCTGTTGCCTCCCTTAACTGCTTACCAAGCTCCTTAAGGAGCCCGCGCTCCTCTACCCCACGGTCCGAGTATCTCGACGCCAAAAGCTACGAACTCTTAGTTGGCGCCGAGACAGCTGTATTTATAGGCCTTAGCTCGCTCTCGGGCGTCCGCCGCTGCCCCGGCATTTCTGCTGGTTGCTTGAATGTAGGACGCTGCCAACGTGTCGGCGCAGGTAGCGTCCCACATCAGCGCGCGGCCCATTCTCCATGGGATTAACGACATCCCGTCCGGGCGCTAATTGTATAATTATATTTAAAATTTATAAAATTCGGGACTAACACATTCAGCACATGCACAAACAGGCGGCTAATGGGCAGAAGCTTCCTCCTCCTCCCTTATTGTCTACATTACATTCTAAAGAGTTAGTCAGACCAAGATATTAAGCGATTTTTATAGCACAGACGTGCAAATGTTATTTAAATTCATAATTTCATAGAAGTTTGAAGTTTAAAATTACACTTACACGTCTGTGCTATAAAAATCGCTGCATAGTTATCTTGGTCTCACTCTAATATCATTTACATATTATTGACTAATCAATCATTGACTATGTTTATTTGCACATACAAGAGTAAGAAATAAAATAACCTAGCTAACCTTGTAAAATTATTTGGTACATTTTTAAGGCACAACTCAGATATAACATTTAGATTTTTACATTACAAGTCTTATATATTTCGTTCGTGTGTAATTATTCCTTGACGAGTAACATGTCTGGTTATCGTTATATACTATACTGCACTGATTGTTTTGAAACAAAATTCTGTCATGGAATTTTGAACAAAACATACATGTTAAACAATAAACACTCACATTATACATCTTTAAATTTTAAAGTATAGTATTCTAACTATCTTTGTATATCTACAACATTTATATCGATGGTCACATATTCAGAACTATACTAGAGAAAGTTATGCAACATTTTTTCCTAGCGTCCTCATAGTTAACAACACAATCGGCACAATCTGCGTTTGGTTAAGGCACATATTTTAAATCCCCCAGAAACAAATGTAATTTATTGTACCTGCTAGGTATATTGCTCCATCCGTAGTCAACTTGGCCCATACAACTCTTAGTGCTGCTAATCAAGTATTAATATATCTAGCAGGTACAATAAATCACACAATTTATTCCTGTGAAGGAGGCGATTCAAATATATGTGCCTTATTATTCTTATGCCTTACATTGGCTTTCTATGTTGAATTTAATAATTACCACAGCCACAGCATACTGTTTTAGAGCATTATACTCATATCACCTTACTCCATACTCCCTCGTGGCGTGAAGTTATGGCCTCATAGGAAATAGGACTAGTTTGCTAGCCTCTGCTAATATAGTAGATAAGTCTTAGTCTTCTTCTATACTAGGTACGGGGCATTGGGTAATAGTTGCATTATTATATCAGCTGGTAATGTAGCTCCTTGAAAAGCCGGCAGTGGTATTTTCATCGCCGTCGTCGGAAGTACGGTCTTCGCGTATAGGCACAGCACGGATCACAGATCAGACAGTAGTGGCCATGGTGGTGGTGTAACTGAAACATCATAAGAACTGGTATTAGAATTATTACTATACTTACTATGTACTAATATTACTGTTTGACATCTTCATTACATTACTAGGAATTTCATTATTATTTAGAACAGCGGTAGGCAACAGGCGGCCCGTGAACCTCTCACTTGCGACCCGCGAGCCCCCTTGGCTATTTTGTATTTATTTATTTATTTATTAGGTTCGCCAACAAGTGCAATACAAAAAATACTTATAAATAACAAGTTATAAAATAATATTGCTAGAGTATTCACCCAATTACAGGCAAACACGGCATGCTTGTAACATATGTTTTTTATCCTAAGTACTAAACTAGTAGGTACTAAATATAAATCAAGGTTGCTGAAATGCTGTATGTAATATTGACAAACGACAATGTTTGATAAAGTCACAAATATTAACAAAGTGCGGCCCGCTTCAACTTTTTAACTACTATGTGGCCCTTGGCTGCTAAAATGATGCCGACCGCTGATTTAGAATACTAATTTTATGATTTTTATTTTCTTTAGACGCTAGTTTACAATGACTTCGCCATTTTGAAAGTTTTCGACGTGTAATAGTTACATGACGTTGAAGTGTCGCCGGGAAACAGACACACACCAACAATGCGCGTGCCTGGGGAAAGCGTATCTAAATATAAGCCTATAGTATGACCTATAGCCGATGGTTGTTGGATCTGTCGGCCAATGAAACAGCTTTCTCGTCACCCCCAATGCAAATCTACACAATGGATGGTTAACTGCAGAAATCAGCCAGCCTATTATGGATAGCTTTATCCATCTTTATCCACGTGATAAAATAACTGTCACTGTTTAACACCGTGGGAAAGAAAGTGACGGACACCGTTTTATCACGCTGTCACGTAGACAAGAACGACCATCATATCCGTACAGTGTCCATAACACAAAGTTACCTTTTAATATACCAAATGCAGCGCGCCATCTTTTGCATGGCGTTATAGCCTCGGGGAGTCTTCTGCGGCGCCGGTTGCAGAAATCATAAGGTGTTCCGTGTTCCCGCAGTGGATACCCGGAGTCTTCTAAAATTATTATAAGCACATAAAACCATAGCTGGTTTTACGCAACCTTTCCTGAAGGCCGCAATGGAAACATTTATTTGTAAATAACACAAACAAACGAAGAGTCTCTCACCCTAAATGCATATACAATAAGCGGCAATTATTGCCGTTCTGTCAGGGATAATAATATAAATTAATATACAACTTTATTCCTATTTTTTTCCCTCCTCCGCATTTGATAACTAGAGTTAGACCAAGATAAGTCTGCAACGATTTTGATAGCACGCGCAGTGTAGGTAAATGTTATTTATGCGTCATAATTTCATAGAAGTTTGACGTTTAAAATAACAGTTACACTGCGTGTGTTATCAAAATCGTTGCAGTCTTTTCTTAGTCTAACTCTAGGATCATTCGAAATATTTCGTAAATCGTTTCCGTGATGAGAAACCTTTTAGCAGCCAAGGGCCACATAACTACATAGTTGTTAACAATGTTGAAGTGGGCCGCACTTTATTAATATTTGTGAATTTAGCAGACATTGTCGTTTGTCAATATTACATACAAAATAGCCAGCAAGGCTCGCGGGCCGGGCCGCAAGCGAAACATAAGCAGGCCGCCTGTTGCCGACCGCTGCGTTAAACCATTAATAAACCCCTGACGTAACATGTGCATCTATGTCTGTCTGTAGTACGTAGCTCCCAAACACACACACACTCACACAGGCTTATTGATCTTACTGTGGGGTCGTTTAGTGTATGATTAAGATCACAAAATATATTTATATAAATTATTAAGTTATAATTATAACATACCTACCTACCTAATGTACGCTATTTCGCTGGTACCACATGCCCGCTGCTCGAAGTAGTCTTGACTAATGCTGTTGCTCCATATGAAGGCGTCGTGGGTTGCCCTGCCGTACGACGCGTCCATGTTAATGATGTAGTTGATATGTTCCCATATCTAGAAACCGAACGTTAAATAATGTTAATTTATATTTCACCATAAGTAGCACGAATTTAGTTAGAGTGGGTATACACGTCTTCTATAAACTCTGGTAATAAGTAATGTAAGGCTTAGTAAATTAAATAAAGAAATAATAATAAATAAATATCTTGGACACGGCGCGTATATTTGTTAACCTAGTAATTTTAAGTTAACTGTATTATAGGTATATTTATGTTGCTGTGTCCTTACAGGGCGTCACTTAAACTAACCCAATAATATGTACCACCTTTATAACTGGTTTGTGATATGCAATAAATGATTCTATTCTATTCTATAGCTTGGGCCTTGCCCCGCTGCTGGCGGCACTCTAGGTTGGTTTTCTTATAGCGTGTCTATATATTTTTTTATGATTTTGTAAGTGTTTTTATATTCTACTTTTTTTATTCATATTGTAAAAAACCTAAGCTAATATTCGAAATGAATAAACGAAATAAATATATAAATTATGGAACAACTGACACAAATCGACCTAGTAAAACGGTAAGCTCAATAATGCTTGTATTGTGGGTACTAGATGAGATAGAAAAATGTAAAACATAGATAACTCCGTATTATATATGTATCTGTGCTAAACACACAAATATATAATATATATACCCTTACAAGGATTCAAACCCGGGAATTCTTGTTTTATGTGCAGGGTCACTACTGACTGGGCTAGGAGGCAGTTTCAAATTAAAATATTTACAGATTAGATTAAACTGGTTAAGATTATTATTCCACAAAATTATTTTTACACTCATGGAAAACATACATATTTCGATTATTTTCTTTATTTACTTTTCGTCTCAAGTAAGGTTATTCATAATATGAATATTATTATATTATATTATTATACAGAGCTCACTGTGTCCCACTGCTGGGCAAAGTCGGAGGCTGGGGAGCCGGCAGGCCTCGTCGGCGATGGCGGGATGGCCTGGACTCCTTCTTGAGAGGCTGGATGTAGCACTGAACAGGGACGACTGGAATATGAATATAAAAGTAAAATATAAAAACACTTACAAAACAATAAAACATGCATATAAACACATTATAAAAACCCTAACCAAGGGTGCCGCCAGCAGCGGGGCAAGGCCCAAGCTCCCGGTGGTCAGGGCCGCAGAGTGAGGAACCGGCGGACTATCCGCGCCGTGTCCAAGATCACCGCCTTCTGCATCTGACCCTTGATCCAACCACCTAGCGAGGGCTCTCAAGATGTTGGTCGAGACTCTTCGCTATTAGACCGTTCACTGAAACGACTATCGGGACAATACTCGTCGAATCAACATCCCACATGGCGGTTATCTCGTGAGCCAAATCTAGGTACTTACTGGACTTGTCCTTCTCGGCCTTCACGAGATTCTCATCATGGGGGATTTCGATTATTATTATTGGGTTATTAGCGATTATTTCGAGTTAATAATACCGATGAATATATCAGCCTTCTGAAAGAATAAAAAGGCTATCTTTTTCGAGTACCGTAGTCAACTAGGAACCCTTATAGTTTCGCCATGTCCGTCTGTCTGTCCGTCCGCGGTTCTTCTCCGTTACCGTGAATGCTAGAAAGCAGCAATTTGGCATAAATACATAAAATATGCATGGCAACAGAACGATAAAAAAATAAAAAAATAGGCTACGTGTAAAATATGGGACTACTACGGGAATAACATAGAAAATACGTGCTACCGAAACTATCTGTATTAAAGGAATGAACATCGCAAATAGACAAATGTCAACAGAAGACTTATCATAACCTACATGCAGTATGCATACAACACACCCTCACACTTATTTAAGTAGGTATACTGCATCCCAGAATTATAACTACTTAAACATTAATAACAAAACAGTTTTAATCAATTTCTGGCATAGGGAAGTATCTAACGGGTTTTAAGGGCCGACCATAACTACTAGTACCCGCTTGAGCTCTCGGCAACGGTACCGCTTGTTCAGCAGCGGCCGGCTCGGGCCCGTGCTCATGCGCGGCCGCGACACTCGCGCCTGCCGAAGCCGCGTCGACTGGACCAGACACCTCACCGCCAGACGTATCCCAATCAGGCCACACCAACCGAGTACCTGTACGATTGTGCATACTGAGCTTAATTTGGTCAACATGTTTTTTGACTAGCGTACCATCCGCCCTTTTCACCATGTAATTCCTAGAGCCTACTACCTCTTTAACTGTACCCTTTACCCACCTATCCGGATTGGCCTGCTCACGCATGTGCACTAGGTCCCCAACTTGAAATTGACGTTTGTGACCCCCAGCCGCTCGAACTTGCCGCTCTTGCGCGCGTTGCACAGTACGCTCACGCTCCTCCCCTCCACGAAGTAAATCTAATCGGCAGCGCAGCCTGCGTTTTTGCAGCAATAGCGCAGGAGAATCGCCCGTCGTGCCATGGATTGCGTTCCTGTAGGACATCAGGTATGCTTGCAAGGCTAAGTCGATATCGACCCCCTCTCGCTTTGCTTTCTTGATTGCTTTTTTACAGAGCTTCACGGCGTTTTCGGCAGCGCCGTTAGACGCGGGATGGTATGTTGGTGTAAGTATTTTTTCAATGCCGTTTGATTGCAAGAATCGATCATATTCTGCGCTACAAAATTGAGGGCCATTATCTGAAACAATCGACCTAGGCAAACCAAATCTAGAAAAAGTTTCACACAAAACTTTAATCACCGATGAAGCAGTAGTCCTTGACATTCGGAAAATCTCGATCCATTTTGTCGTCGAGTCTATAATAACAAAAAAAGATTCGTTTTCAATAGGGCCTAAAAAATCAACATGTAGACGCGTCCATGGTTCTGTAATATACGGCCACGGCTTGGGCGGCGCCCGCGGCGGCGCGCTGCTCTCAGCCACGCACGCGGCGCACTCGCGGCACACGCGCTCCACGTCCGCGTCGATGCCGGGCCACCACACGTAGCTGCGGGCCGTGCTCTTCATTTTTACCATGCCGACATGGCCAACATGTAGCTCTTGTAGAATGTTATTTTGATAAACAGTAGGTACTATCACCCTGTACCCCCATAGTATACACCCGGCCTCTATATACAGCTCGTTTCTGCGGATGTAATACGGTTTAAGATTCTCATCATCGCAATAAGTCGGCCATCCCGAAGCAATATACATTTTAACTTTTACCAGAATGAAGTCTTTGTCCGTTGCTTTTTTAATATCCGTGCTTGTAATAGGTAAAAAGTTTTGCACGTAATTAAGATAAGTTACCTCCGGTCGTACTGTTCTATCGGGTCCGGTAATTAATCGCGACAAGGCATCCGCTCCATTTTCTTCACTCCGAACATACTCTATGTCAAAATTATACCCAGACATGATCACCGCCCATCTCTGTAGTCGACTCGCAGCCATAGCGGGTATTCCGGCTTTGTCTCCAAAAATGGTTACCAGGGGTTTGTGATCCGTCTTCAAGAGAAATTTCCTTCCATATAAATACTGGTGAAATTTTTGAACACCATATATAATCGCAAGTGCCTCTTTCTCAATCTGCGAGTAGTGTCTCTCCGCTGAACTTAGCACTCGACTCGCATAGGCGACAGGCCGCTCGCCGCCGCCGGCCGGCGTGCGGTGCGCGATCACGGCGGCTACCCCCGTGCTGCTCGCGTCCGTCGTCAGCACCAGCGGGAGCTCGCTCGAGTAGTGCGCCAGCACCTCACTCGACTGCAACATCTTTTTTATTTTCTCAAATGCGGCCTGACACTCTTTACTCCAAACAAACTTGACATCTTTTTTGAGTAATTCATACATCGGAGATAATATTGTGCTCAAGTTTTTAACAAATTTTGCGTAGTACATTATCATTCCCAGAAATGATCGCAACTCTGAAACATTCTGTGGACCAGAGATGTACAAAATGGTTTTAAAAAAGCATTTAAATACAAAATGCAAAATACTTTTCAGATTTACTATTTCAAATGCAAAATACCAAATAGTTTTGCGTTTTGTATTTCAAATGCTAAATGCAAAATAGGTATTTTCAAAATACTTTTTCTAAATAAAATACCTTTTGACCAAATCTCGGATATTTTTATTTATTTTAGGTATTTATCATGAGAAATAGAGACACAATGCCGGGCCGAACAAAAACGTCTAATAACATGGCACCTTATGCATGACATTTTGGTCATAATAACCGGTTTAGACTCTCGCGCGAGCCACGAGACGAGCCGCGAGCCGCGCCACGAGACGCGAGTGTAAGCTCGCGACTCGTCTCGTGGCTCGCAAGCTCGTCGAGCTAATATAATTTAAACACTAACGGCACGGCATAAGGTTTATAACCAATTGACAAACCGAAGCCGAGTGTGTCGAGGCGAGCCACGAGACGCGCCGCGAGCCGAGCCGCGAGTCTAAACGGCTATAAGGCGCAGGCGCGCACTCTGACCAAAGAAGAAAAAAAACCGGCCAAGTGCGAGTCGAACTCGCGCACGGAGGGTTCCGCACCATCAACAAAAAATAGAGCAAAACAAGCAAAAAAACGGTCACCCATCCAAGTACTGTCCCCGCCCGACGTTGCTTAACTTCGGTCAACAATCACGTTTGTTGTATGGGAGCCCCACTTAATTCTTTATTTTATTCTGTTTTTAGTATTTGTTGTTATAGCGGCAGCAGAAATACATCATCTGTGAAAATTTCAACTGTCTAGCTATCACGGTTCGTGAGATACAGCCTGGTGACAGACGGACGGACGGACGGACGGACAGCGGAGTCTTAGTAATAGGGTCCCGTTTTTACCCTTTGGGTACGGAACCCTAAAAAGGGCGCGCATGGCTAACAGGCGCCTCTATCGGTCAAATTCGGCAATACAAGCGTCATTCGTTCATTTCATTTTGTTTGACTGGTAATGTTGGCTAAACTTAATCGCAAAGTATTTTGCATTTTGAAATGAATATTAAAAATGCAAAATACATCTCGAAAAGTATTTCAAATAAAATACAAAATGTTTTTTACTAAAAGGCATTTAAATGCAAAATACAAAATAGGTATTTTGCATTTTGTATTTGCATTTTAAATAGAAGTATTTCAAATAAATCGCATCTCTGCTGTGGACTACACATTTTATTGATGACTTCTACTTTACTTGAGCATGCTGACACTCCATCTCTTGAAATAACAAACCCTAAATAGGTGACCGACTCTGCGAAAAAAGTACACTTCTCTTTCTTTATTTTCAGACCGTACTTTAGTAATCTGTCAAAAACCTGACAAAGTATTTTTAAATGTTCATCGTCATTTTTCGCCGTTATGATCACATCATCTAGATAGACTCCTACCGAGGGTAAGTCAGCAAACATTTGTTCTAGTTTACGTTGGAAGATGCCAGGACTCGACGCGAGCCCGTAGACGAGGCGATTATACTGAAATAGGCCTTTATGGGTATTAATAGTGGTAAATTTCTTGGTATCATCCAACGGAAATTGCGCATAAGCCTGACTTAGATCGATTTTAGAAAATTTGTCCCCGCCGTTTAATTTTACCAACAGATCGTCAATCCTAGGTAGAGGATACCTATCTATTTCTAGCCATTTGTTGAGCGTAAGTTTATAATCAGCACAGATACGAATCGAGCCGTCCGATTTGACTACTGGTACAATTGGTGTGGCCCAATCCGAACACTCGACCGGGGTTATGATGCCGTCACTCACCAGCTGGTCCAGCGCGCGGTCGACCGGTTCGCGCAAGGCAAACGCTAGAGGGCGTGCGCGCAAGAACACGGGCGTCGCGCCGTCTCGCAGCCGAAAGCCCACCGGCTCACCCGTGTAGCACCCCAGCCCGTCTTCAAAAACCTGCGCGTATCTGGAACTGAACGAGTGCAAATCAAATTTCCCTCCCGTAACTATACTATTACACGGGAAACTGTCGCGGTCCACAATACCGAGCTCTTCTAACCATTCGCGCCCGATTAAAGACGTCCGCCCGCCCTTCACGACATACAAAGTAAATTCCCGTACCTGATCTTTATATTCAACAACAGGCCTTATTTTTCCTACAATTGTTACAGGCGGACCGGTGTAATATCGCAAAGACAGATTGGAATCTATTAAATCACAGTCAACAAACATTTCGCGATAGCAATCAAGACTAATACACGATATGCGACTACCGGTGTCTACCTCCATTTCCAACTGTTTATTATTAACGAGTAATGTTAAGATATATGGTTTGTAGTCTTTTGAGGGACTTATGTTATAAATTGAAGTAATTACCTCGACGCTATCGTCGGTATCCGAGTCGTTTACTTCCTCGACGTAATTGCCGTCTGCGTAACTCGCGCCGCCCGCGCCAAGTTTAGGGCACATTCTTTTAAGGTGGCCTTCCCGATTACATACACGACACACGTATACGCGAAATTTGCATCCGGCTGTATCATGTTGTCCGCCGCAAGCCCGACAAGTCGAGCGAGTCCAGCCGCTCCCGGCGCCGCGCCCGCGAGCCGCTCCACCAGCCTGGCCCGCGCGGCCCTGGCCCGCGCCCGACGCTCCCGCCGCTGCGCCCGGCGCGCCGCTCCCGCCGGCTGCGCCCTCGCTGTAGCGGCCGCGCGCTCGCTCGCCGCTTGCCGCTGTCGCGTGTCGTCCCTCGCTGCGGCGAGTTTCACTCGTGACAGCATGACATGCTACGGCACCGTCGTCGTTCGGCCGCTTGCCGTTCACCACTGCTGCCGCGTTCGTCTCCGCCGCTTCTAAGGCGGTGGCTAGTTTATAAGCTTTTGAGAAACTAACTTCATCTTCCGCAAAAAGTCTCTGTCTGATCATCTCACTAAACAAGCCACAGACAAGCTGATCCCTTAAATTGTCGTCTAATCCCGTCTTAAAGTCACACGTTCTAGCCAACTCCTTCAAAGCTGCCACGTAGTCCGATATAGACTCACTTTTAGTTTGCGTTCTTTGCCGAAACTTGTACCTCTCAGCTAATATGCTAGGCGTTGGCTGCAGATGTTGTAGCATAATTTTTTTGATGTCATCATACTTCACTTCGTGTGGTTTCTTTGGTGAACAAAGAGTCACTAGCAGTTCATATGTAGGGCCGCCAATAAACGTAATTAGTGTAGCAACTTTCTTTGCTTCCTCGATATCATTAACAATAAAATATTGTTCAAGGCGGTCCACGTATGACGACCACTTATCTTTGTTCGCGTCGAATGGTTCAATTTTACCGACCCCCATTGCGCCCACACGACACCACACGCTTATGCACAATCCAACATCGAGAATAACATGAGTTCAGCTCATCGCCAATGTAAAATATGTGACTACTACGGGAATAACATAGAAAATACGTGCTACCGAAACTATCTGTATTAAAGGAATGAACATCGCAAATAGACAAATGTCAACAGAAGACTTATCATAACCTACATGCAGTATGCATACAACACACTACGATACAAAAAAATCATATTTTTTTTTACTGTAACCCAACAACCATTTTTGATAAAGTGGATAGTTTCGGAAAAAAACGCTCCGAACGATAAAAAAACTTAATAAATTCTTTAAATGAAAACTAGTCGAACATGATCGGCCCAGCGTCTTTTGAGTTAATGCAAAAAGTCATCTCTCCTCAGTAAAAAGACGTACAATTAAGCGCTACGAAGGTACTTCCTTATAAAAGTTATAAATTTTGTAATACATATCATGAGTCAACAATACTAACACTAAGCGCGAGAGACTAAAAATACGTAAGTTAAACCGTATAATTAGCGTAGTACTCCCTTATGCTTGTATTGTACAATACTAATTTATTCCTATTTTTTCAGTCATCCACATTTTACATCTAGCGTCATTCAAAAATTTTGTAAGTAAATCATTTTTACGATGATGCGCTAACTAAACGATTAATTGATTGTGTGTGTGTGAATTAATTAGAAAAAAACACACACACAATCAATTAATCGTTTAGTTAGCGCATCATCGTGAAAATGATTTACTCCTACTACACACACACATGCTTATTAATATTACTGTGGTATCGTAGTGCATGATTAGGAACACCAAATATATTTATATACCTAAATTATTAAATTATAACTAACCTAATGTACACTATTTCGCTGATGGGCACACATGCCAGCGGCTCGAAGTAGTCTCGACTAACGCTGTTGCTCCATATAAAGGCGTCGTAGGTTGTCCCACCATACGACTCGTCCACGTAATTGACATGATCCCGTATCTGAAAACCAAACGTCAGTTGTTGTTAATTTCTGTTTCACTTTAATACGAAGTTACAAAAAACCGGACACGCGCGAGTCGGACTCACCCACCGAGGGTTCCGTACTTTTTAGTATTTGTTGTTATAGCGGCAACAGAAATACATCATCTGTGAAAATTTCAACTATCTAGCTATCACGGTTCGTGAGATACAGCCTGGTGACAGACGGACGGACGAACAGCGGAGTCTTAGTAATAGGGTCCCGTTTTATCCTTTGGGTACGGAACCCTAAATAAATAAGTTTTTAGCAAAAATTTAATTTTTGGTACAAGCTTTTATCGCTGACTGTACTTTTCTTACGACAGACAACTAATACTCATCGAGACAATTCTAAAAACCCCTAACACAATTAGGTTGCGTTGTTTCCTCACAGAGTTCCTATGGCCACCTCCTGTCTCCATCATCAGATCAGTTCGATAGTACCATATTATTGTATTGTCATCAGAACTACATATAGCTGCCAATTTTCATGACGCTACGATTCTTGGAAGATGGTTAAATTAGTTACCTTAGATTTCATTACATGTTAGTTACATACAGGTCGAGAGTTCCTATGGCCACCTCCTGTCTCCATCATCAGATTAGTTCGACAGTACCATATTATTGTATTGTCATCAGAACTACATACAACTGCCAACTTTCATGACACTACGATCCTTGGAAGATGGTTACCTTAGATTCCATTACATAGTTAGTAACATACAGGTAGACCTAATAAAAGCTTGTTAAAAAGGAAGTCAAATTCAAATCATGGATATTTTAGAGTAGGTATACACATCTTCTATAAACTCTGGAAATAAGCAGGTAATGTAAGGCTTAGTAAATTAAATAAATAAATAATCCATACGTCCATACTAATATTATAAATGCGCGTAAAAGTCTGTCTGTTACCTCTTGACGCTTAAACCGCTGAACCGATTTCGACTAAATTTGGTATGGATATAGTTTGGGCCCCGAGAAAGGAGTAGTTTTTTTCAATCACCGTCATCATCCCACGCAGACGACGTCGCGGGCAGAAGCTAGTGATTAATAAATATCTTGGACACGGCGCGTATAGTACGTCGATTCCTCTCACTGCGGCCTTGACCACCGGCAGCTTGGGCCTTGCCCCGCTGCTGGCGGCACTCTAGGTTAGTTTTTTTAATAATATGTTTATATATTTTTTATTGTTTTGTGAATGTTTTTATGTTCTACTTATATATTTATATTGTAAAAAACCTTAAAGCTAAGACACAAATCGACCTAGTCCAATAGAAAGCTAAATAAAGCTTATTTGTGGGAATATCTAGTAAGATGAAGATATAATTATATAATACGTAGATAGAATAATATAAAACATTCATTACTCCGGATCATCTGTGATAAACACACAAATAAATACCTTTACCAGGATTCGAGCTCGGAAATTCCTGTTTCATTGGCGGGGTCACTACCGACTGGGCTAAGAGGCAGTTTAAAATTAAAATATTTTCGGATTAGAATAAACTGGTTAAGATTATTATTCCACAATTTTTTTTTACACACATGGAAAACATTAAATATACTTACTGATTAATATATCAACCTCCTAACAGGATAAAAAGGCAATCTCTAGTTAATTTTAGATACCATCAACTCTCAATAGTCCTTACACCCTGGCGGATGCTGCCTCTGCGTGCGTCCCATGACGCGGGCAAGGGCAGCATCCGCTTGGTTTACCCCTAGATTTCATTAAGTGTCAAAAGGGACTCACGTGTTGTTTACGGCTCCGCGCACGCCTCCCAAAGGTCCGGAATACCATTGTTCCGTGATGGAAAAGATATACAAGAAGCGGTCTTCATATTCCTATGGCCCATGAAGGGTCACATGTGTGCATCGAAAACCCCTGGAATGCAGAATTAAATTTTTAGTAATTTATAAAATATGATAATGGGTTAATGTGCATTACTTCTAATGTACAATGTATGTATAACTACTTTTTTGAGAAGAGCTCTGCTAAGTATTTACTGAAATACTAGTTAGGTACTACTTAGCATCAATTATGTATACATATATGTAAACTTCTTGTAGAATACCTACCTACCTATACCTACATATAAGGAAGACTGTGTATAGAGTGGGGGCCAGAACAACCTTAACTGTAAATGTTTTATGTACATATTTATTTATTTTAAAATTTCAATGAGGTAAGAAGACCCATATATTACAAATAAAATTTGACTGGACAATTCTTCCTTTTATACCCTAGTTTTTTTTTTAACAATATCTATTAGTATTTTTTATAAATTCATACAATTGGTATATTACGGGTGTCCCAGGTACTCACAGTATTATTTTATCTGATAGTGATGAGGTTATTATAAATAATGTAAACAAATTTCACTTACCCGGCTTTAATGATAGCCCATACTGATAAGACCGGGGTAATTTAGCAGTTGGACACCGCTTGCTGAGAAACAGGCATCCATTGGTCCCGGCCCACTTCATCTTGATAATCTGCCTGCCATAAAGTTTAAATACAGAATAAACGAAGAAGTACACAACTTTGCGAACAACTCAAATTGTTTTTATTAAATATTTTGATTTGTTTTTTTTTTAAGTAGTTACACTAGTGCATATAAATTACAAACTAAAATAGATATCACATGTATTAAAGAAAAAGCAGCATCTTTAGCTTTATCACTTTTTCTTTAATACAACATCTATTTTAGTTTATAACATAATATTAGTTAATGTGACCGCTGTTAATTTCAACAGCAGTCTTAATTTAAAAGGACGGAGTTAAAAGTGATTATAATGACAGTAACTTAATTCTCTTATAATAAAATTAGATTTAAATAACTTGACAGACCTGGCTTAGTAAACCTCCAATGAAGCCGATGGCCCTCGGTTTGAATCCCGGCAATATTTATTTATGTGATGAGCACAGATATCTGTTCCTGAGTCATGGGTGTGTGTTTTCCATGTGTGTATTTAGTATATATCACAACACTAGCTTTCTTGAGCTTATTGTGGGGCTTTGTCAATTTGGGTAAGATTGTCCCATAACATTTATATATATTATTAAATTAATATCTTCTGTATGATAAACAAATATATTATATCAAATGGTATGTTATTTAATTAAATACTGACAGACACTACATAGCTTCCCATGAAGGTAGAACTTTGAAAATTTGAAACATACATCTTGAATGTGTGTGAATGTTCAATGTTTTGACTATTTAATTAATGACTTACGAAATAATCTAAAACATATACCTTAGGGTCCTACAGCTATTCCGTCGTGGAGGTGGAAATATGCAGCGTGGTATTTACAAACTTTCACTTATCGGATTTTTTCCCATGTTAGGCACCTATACGAGCGGCTTGTTACCGGGTTTCTTCAGCCAGGTTCTCTTGCGACAGAAACATCTTTGCAGTTCACAAACAAACAGTAAAATTTCAAGTAGCACAGCACAATCAACTATAATAATAAATGCATGAAGGGCATGATACCATATTATGATGACAGAATTAAATTGCCAGGTCATGAAATTAAAAAAACAGGAGCACTGCTTTGAAACTGCGAGTTGATTGAGCATAATCCCCAAATATCTATTTATTGATCCCGCAGCAATGCTCAAAAACCGAGGACATTCAAAATATTTGCAATACAATGCGCGGATTCACTGCCACAAAAACGGGATAAAAAGCTGAAAGGTGAGTTATCTGGCAGCACTGTGATAAACGAAAGAACAACGTTAGCTCTTGAGGTGACGTGTGTTTTGACAGTTCTTTACGAATTTCGTGCTGTCAAAAACTCCGAAAATTGCGGTTCGCGGTAGGCCTATGGAACGATATTCGATCCATAATCGTCTTTCGAACGGGTCGCTCGATGACGGCTGTCTCGCAGTAGCAAACCGTGTTTTATCTGTCAAAAATGGTCGAAATTGACGATTTTCGATTTTCACGGTAACAGCCCAGACTAAGCTAAGTTGGCATTTTGATAGCACAGGCTGAGTACCTAAGTTTAATTTAAATGTCATACTTATATGAAATTATGACGTTTAAATTAACACTTGCACAGGCTGGGCTATAAAATTTGCTACCAACTTAGCTTGGTCAGACATTAAACGCTTGTAGAAAGTAAAAATATTCACTCCTACAAACTGCAATAATTAGTTTCTTTTTTGATAGGCACAGAAAATCGGTGGTTAGTAAAAATGTTGCATAATGCTGTCCAACTGGCCGGCTTCATAAGCGGCGATTTATTTACCGTTCGCGCCAGGCTCGAGACCCATAAGCTGAGTCATGCGTTTTAGCTAAAAACGATTTGTATGGTGGCCTGGCGTATTGTGTACGCTCGGCGGTTCGTGGCCATGAATGGGTTAAAAAAAAACTACTTACTAGATCTCGTTCAAACCAATTTTCGGTGGAAGTTTACATGGTAATGTACATCGTATATTTTTTTTAGTTTTATCATTCTCTTATTTTAGAAGTTACGGGGGGGGGGACACATTTTACCACTTTGGAAGTGTCTCTCGCGCAAACTATTCAGTTTAGAAAAAAATGATATTAGAAACCTCAATATCATTTTTGAAGACCTATCCATAGATACCCCACACGTATGGGTTTGATGAAAAAAAAATTTTTGAGTTTCAGTTCTATGTATGGGAACCCCAAAAATTTATTGTTTTTTTTCTATTTTTGTGTGAAAATCTTAATGCGGTTCACAGAATACATCTACTTACCAAGTTTCAACAGTATAGTTCTTATAGTTTCGGAGAAAAGTGACTGTGACATACGGACGGACAGACGGACAGACAGACAGACAGACATGACGAATCTATAAGGGTTCCGTTTTTTGCCATTTGGCGACGGAACCCTAAAAAGAGAGGAGGTTATCAATTCGACGGTATGTTTTTGTATATTTGTTACTCGATTCACCAATCTTGAATTGATTTTGATGATTATTATTTGATTGCACCTATTTGTCCAAATCGATACCTATGTCATTTTATTATAAAATCAGCGTAATGGCGTAGTTGCCTAAAATAACCGGTAATAAGACAAGCATAGTTAAATTAAACCGTTTTTATCTACTACAAGATTACATAATTCGAATGTATAGAGGAGGTGGTTCATTTAATAGCCGCTTGCCACTTAGCTAAAGGCAGATTCTCCACACTCCTGTTCAAGGTGCGTATGATGATCCTGTTGATTTCTCGCACAAAGGCCGGCTTCAAGTCGCGGACCAAATCGTTTACGTTCTGGTTCAGGGATTCGTTGATAGACTCGCCTGAAAACAAACGAAATTTACCCTTAGAATTATGTCCACTCCACAGGTACATCTAGCAATTTTTTCTGCCTTATCATGTTGAAAATCAATGACTTGTTCCAAGAATTGAACTTTAACACATTCACTGCCAGCGTCCCGCTAGGCGGGTTCTCTTTCGTAGACGCTTTTCGCTACGTATTGTTTTTTTAGTGTTATCGGCTACGCTCGTAGGGCGTAGCTCGCGCTTGCACTGAATATGTTAAGAACTTATACGTACCGACAGCGGAGCCCTTTAGCAAATTCTCCAAATGAAATTTCAAGTTCTTGACAGCAAAATCGGTTTTTGATTCCGAAAGAAGAAGATGGCCGTTTTTGATAGTAAATTTATTTTCAACAATGGCGTCTACATCAGCTGGAAACAATTCATATAGGCATGTTAGGCATTAGTTATGAAAGTATGAAGTCCCTAGCTTTTGCCCGCGTCTTCGTCTGCGAGGAATGATGATGATATTGATGATGACTGATAAAAACTACCTTATGTCCGTCCCCGGGTCTCAAACTGGAGAAAAATGGAGAACCATGCCAAAGTTCATATAAATCGGTTCAGCAGTTTACATAAAGACAGACAAACATACAACTTTTGTTCATCCGTCGGGTAACAAAATGAGTTGCAAGGTGATTTACATAAACAAATGGTATCTTATATACTAAGTACATTCACGATACGCCGTATAAAGCATACGTAAAATCATAAATAGATCACTTACTCAAATTTGCGGTGAACGGACCATGATCCTTCAATTCCAGGATAAGCAATTTACCATCTATATCGTAATTTCCTAGCATTTTTAAGTCTGGGAATCTCAGCTTCATTTCAAAAGAGTACTTAGCAGGATGTGACCTGAAAAACAAAAACGTTTAATTTATAAGTAGGTAGGGGTAGTAAATGCAATTTTTAGGGTTCCGTAGCCAAATGGCAAAAAACGGAACCCTTATAGATTCGTCATGTCTGTCTGTCTGTCTGTCCGTCCGTATGTCACAGCCACTTTTCTCCGAAACTATACTGTTGAAACTTGGTAAGTAGATGTATTCTGTGACCCGCATTAAGATTTTCACACAAAAATAGAAAAAAAAAACAATAAATGATGGGGGTTCCCCATACTTAGAACTGAAACTCAAAAATTTTTTTTTCATCAAACCCATACGTGTGGGGTATCTATGGATAGGTCTTCAAAAATGATATTGAGGTTTCTAATATAATTTTTTTCTAAACTGAATAGTTTGCGCGAGAGACACTTCCAAAGTGGTAAAATGTGTGCCCCCCCCCCCCCCCCGTAACTTCTAAAATAACAGAATGATAAAACTAAAAAAAATATATGATGTACATTACCATGTAAACTTCCACCGAAAATTGGTTTGAACGAGATCTAGTAAGTAGTTTGTTTTTAATACGTCATAAATCGCCTAAATACGGAACCCTTCATGGGCGAGTCCGACTCGCACTTGTTTACTGTACAATTTGCATTTGTAATTACAAATGTAGACACGACAGATTTGTTAATATAGCCGCTGGTACTTACCGAGATTATATTGTTTGAGTTGAAAAAATGCACAACTTACCGAATATACTCGATCTTATAGTCGGACAAACCATACACCCATACAGAATTAAATTCGGCCTTGAAATTATTGCCACCCTCGTTTTGTGTTATCTTTACCGTTTTCAAAAATAACGGATCCAATACAGGTATATTCCATAATTTTATGCCTGAAAATTAACGATTCAATAAATACTAGGTAGGTACATCCATTTAAAAATGACAACATTCAGCGACCGACTAACGTTACAGGAACAAGTAACTTTAATCAGGCGGTTAGAATCATTCTTTTATTGCGAATTAATTAGGGTTTGCACGACGGATCCGAAATGTATGGGAATATCCGCGGATCCGGATCCCGATCCGGATAATTTCATACATTTCGGATCCAGATTGCAAACCCTAGAATTAATAATAACAAATTGTACAATCTGCGTGTTTTAAGCTTGAATTAACAAATAAATAACTCCACAGCAGTATGCGGTTTTAAATCAAGCAATTTATGTTGTATTGTAAAATATTAAAAAAAAAATTAGTTTCATTGGCATTTAGAACAGAAAAAATTCAAGATTTCGATTTCGTGTTTAGTACAAATTATTTTTTATTATACCTATATATACAGGATGTTTCCTGTAACAGGAGCAATAAATTAAACTAAAGGCTGTACTCCTCAAACTGACCAACATTTGTTCAGCAACTTTTGAAAATAACTGATGTTTTGTTTTTTATTACACTTTAAAGTTTATTCTAAGACGCAATGTATTGCGAATTTTGTTATGTTTAAAGCGTGACAAGCAACGTCAAACACACTGATGTCAGCGTACATTGAAGGCAATATTTATTTTGTATGAAAAAGAGGAAGTCTAAAGGATTCATAATTTTTAAAAGTTGCTGAACAAATGTTGGTCAGTTTGAGGAGTACAGCCTTTAGTTTAATTTATTGCTCCTGTTACAGGAAGCACCCTGTAACTGTATAATATATATATATATATATATATATATATATATATATATATATATATATATATATATTATATATCTAATACCTTTAAACGAGCAATTCTTGCATATTTATTTATATATATATATTTCGGGGATCTCGGAAACGGCTCTAACGATTTCGATGAAATTTGGCATATGGGGGTTTTCGAGGGCGAAAAATCGATCTAGCTAGGTCTTATCTCTGGGAAAACGCTAATTTTTGAGATTTTATATGTTTTCCGAGCAAAGCTCGGTATCCCAGATATTAAATATTAAAAGCCAAAAATACTCACCATGCTTCATGTAAGGTTTAAACAAATCCGATACCTTGTATAAAGCTTTATTCAGGCTATCTTCATCGTGGACATCAAAATGATTTATCTGGTTTTCTGGGGAAATTAAAGAGCTATATTATATTGCCCATTAATACAATCTCAACTTCTAAACAAATCCACTATATACTTATTACGAACAGACTCACCGATATATTTTATTATTTCTTGTTCCTGTTTTGCCGTCAAGGGATCGGCAGAACAATCTAAGGTGAAACAAGCGGCAAATATTAACACAAGGCCGACCCGGAAGTACATCTCGGACAAAATGATGACAGCAGCACTGACCGCCTCAATATGTATCTTTACTCGACACTATTGTTTGCGGCGCAGGGTCATTATGATTCGATTAACTTGGCATAAACTCGTTAATGTGTCTGCTCTTAAAACTGTTGCGGTGTGGATCATTAATTCATTTTTAATAGTCGCGTGTCGGTGCACGCGGGTACTTGATCCTCGAATCCCTTCCATTGAGACACAAAAGCGTGATTACCACGAGCAGTAGAAAAAGATACAATTTATAAATATCCTCGCGCATGAGAGGAGGCCGGTGCCAAGCAGTGGGACGTATACAGGGCTGATGTATTATTATTATTTATTAAATATAAAATCCGTTCATGTACTTATTAGATTTCTTCCAGGTCGACCTTACTTTGTGGAACGATTTGCCACGGTTGTTCCATAAAGTAAGTTCGATTCGGAAGGAGTATTTTGAACGTAGACATGTAGCACATTCTGTCTGTTTATTACGGGTATTTTTGAAGTAGTGACATTTATTTTATTATTGAAGCTTAGAGTACTTAGTTACTTGTGAATTCAGGAAGATAGTATTTTATTATATGGCTGTTAAAATATAGACTTACGTACGATGCGACAAGCGATGAATGTATTCATTTCTTATTAAGTGGAGCTCAAAGCACCGAATTGAGTTGGTTTAAAAACTCTAAAGACCACCCAACAGAAACAGAACTTGCTCACCATAGTACACTAAGCTTTAAAAAAATCTAAAATAACGACAAATAATTAAAATGAATACGTCAGATGCGCTGGTGGCCTAGCGCTAAGAGCGTGCGACTTTCAATCCGGACATTGCGAACATCCGCATCCGCATCCGCAACCGCGGAACTTTCGCATTATTTTCAACATCCGCATCTGCATCCGCATCCGCATAAAATCGATGCGGAGCTTATGCGGATGCGGATGTCAAACAAATCGGTACAGGAACGTCTTAGCGGCGGCGTAAGTGCTAGGTAATTTCGTCATTACCTATAACGAAATCGTCTAGATCCAGAAAAGTCGGCCAAGTTACTGTTTATTAAAATATAACGCACCTATATTCTTGCTCAAATACTAAACGTTTCGTTTTTTTAACTGACGAAAAAAACGGAGGAGGTTCTCAAGTCGACGCGTATATTTAAAAAAAAAATTATACTAAACATGTAATATTTGACGTTTTCTAAGTACCTAATCTTGACATCCGCATCCGCATCCGCGGATGTGAGCCTTTAAATATAGGTACGCATCCGCATCCGCGGATGTCAAAAAATCTGCATCCGCAACATCCCTGGTTCAAACCAATGAGTTTTTCGGAACTTATGTACGAAATATCATTTGATATTACCAGTCGCTTTTCGGTGAAGGAAAACATCGTGAGGAAACCACACTAATCCCAATACGGGCCTAGTTTACCCTCTGGGTTGGAAGGTCAGATGGCAGTCGCTTTCGTGAAAAGTAGTGCCCACGCCAATTACTGGGATTAGTTGCCAAGCGGACGGCAAAATGCCGGGACAACGCGAGGAAGATGATGAATTAAAATGAATACGTCAATCATTTCGATTGACGGAGGTTGATTTGCTAGTAGGTATTTACAAATCAGTTAAGTGTACATAATAACATATTTAAATCACATTAATAAATGATGCTTCGTTTTATTTAAAACTAGTCGTATAATCAATAAGTACACAATTACAGTTAGGATTGACGAAAATGTAGGTACATACTCATATATATTCTTAACAACTCATTAACGAAATAACTAACCACGATTTTGTTACAATAACAACATTGATTGAAATTTATTAAGCTACAGGATTTGTTGCTGTATAATTAACATTATTAAGCTGGCCACTAACGATTTTACCAATTGTAAGTAACACAAAATGTGCATCAAAAGCATATGCTAGTATTGAGAAGTATGTATATATGTATATATACTTACATATTTCTCAATCATCATTATTTTTAACAAAGAAAAATACGGTCATAACTATTGACCATATGTTTGCATTTTTTCTTAACCAGTTTCAATAGGATGTTATAATTAAGCGTAGAGGAGGCTGGCAAGTATTTGAGCAATAGATACACGCAGCAATACACGCAACTCACTCGTTCCGCCTATCACATTATTCATACATACAAATGTTGTACCTCTTTGGCCGAAAAACGCAGGTACGTGTTTTTTTGTTTTGTTTTATGTTTTATCTATATGGAATAAACTACAGACAATGCGTATGCCGCTTAGTCCGAATATTGGTAAATAAAGCTCGAACTCAATTATAATGTCATATGCTTTTAACGAACTTTTGATTATTTTCATGTTAACTTTACGATTTTGAAAACCTTATTTCGTCAGAGCGACTATCCGTCAAACCTAAAATAATTATATTATGTGTGATGTTTGCGATTTGCATCATTATTAGATTACTACGTACATTCCAAAAACGTCTTTCCTCTGGATATAAAGCAATTTGGGAGATGGCCCACCGCCAAAGATTAGCAAGAAGTGAATATAGCTGGAAATCCATGAAGGGAAGGAATAGAACATACGCTACGTAATTCGCACGGGATCTATATATCAACAGTGTGTTTTTGAAAATATTTGATAGTGATTGGGTGTCCAATCACTTCCTCAACCCCGGTAACGAACATAATGGCCGTTGCAGCCGATGAAAATGTCCTTTGGCAAGATTGGTCCTTAGGACCCAAGGATTACATAACAAAGATTACAATACATTGATCGAGTAAGATGCGTAAAATCTAAGGCAATTTCGTGCTTTGAATTTGACAGGTAAACGAGATGGCGCTGTACAGCTTCATACATTTTGCGGTAACTCTTGATTGTCAAATTTGACATTTCAGTGACCGCAAAACATACAAACAACGTCTTGATGTAGTCTGGTGAAAAGAAACCGGCGTTAACCAATAAAAATAATGAAATGCAAAACTATTTCATAAACTAGTCAAATATTAGTGGTCAACCGTAAAATAGATCATGATAGTTATAAATGAATCAATAACTCGGCCCGAAATACATAATAATAGGTACATATCATATAGCTGGAATGGGCGGGTTGTGAGGCGGGACAGAGTGGAGTGTTTACTACAGCTGACTACTTCTTCTTTCCTTTGGCTTTGCTCGAACTAGGCTTGTCTTTACTAGTACCAGCTTCATCTTTTTTACCTCCGGTTTTCTCATTGTTCTTTTTTTTCTGAAATTAATTAAAATAAGTCTGATCAGTAAAGCTTAATACATGTGGCAAACCATTACCTATACTTATTCACCTGCTTTAACTTACTTAATTCTGTCTAATTCGTGTTTATGCTGATATTAATCGGATAAATTGTTTTGCGGGGCTTTTTTAGAACAAAAAACTACTGTTTGTGATGTAAATGAAACCCACTCTTGCGTTACTTTGCTACTTGCGTTTAGTAGCAAATCTATGAACTCACACTAAACACTAAAGTGTCATTCAATAGAACTTGCTAACTATGTAAACAAACCGCTATACTTATACTATAGTTGACACTAAATGTCAATTTACTAGTAACTTTTGTTTACAGACACTTTAATCAATATGTAAACAGGTACCTTAATAAGAAGGTCATTCTCGGGGTCGCTGTCATCTTGCTCGTGGTCGGCGTCGTCGTCGGCGCGCGCGCCGTCGTCGGCGTCGGCGGCGCGCGCGCGCTTCACCTGCCCCGGCGCGTACGGCAGCGCCATCGCTTTCTTGTTGTATGTGCGGGTCATTGCCGCTTTTACCTGCAGGACAAATATTACACATTTTCTAATTCTGCTTCCAAAAAAATACGACAGTAGATTAAAACGAGGGGCACAGAAACGAGCCTGTTTATAACCGGCTAAGTAATCAATTGTTTGGATATAAATTATAATATAACAAAGTAAATAAGAAAATAATGAAAACGGAATTTTAGTGGAGTTGAAAAAGGGTTTTTAGAAATTACCACACAACAACTCGTTTTCAATTCTTTTGACCTTGTTTGGGTGGATAAACTGTTTTTCGTTGTTATTCTATCCCGTCAGACAGAGGACAAAAGTAGAATAGTTTATTAAAAGACATTGTATACCACGTTCTACTAACACGCTTCGTAAAGGGCTTATCTACCACAATAATGCATATATTTAGCGCATCAAAATGCCATAAACCAGGTTTTAAAAAGTGACCCAGAAGAACGTACAGATGTAGACGTAGTGCATAATCCTTTACCATCGTATTTTCACGGAAACGCACGAACGTGTTATGTTATTTCCGTCAGTCTCAGTACAATAAGAACTGAGGTAGACTGAAGTAGCAGGACAATTAAATACGAACGTTTCCGAGAAAATACTATGGTAAAGGATTATGCAATTCATCTGTAACGATGGCAGTGATGGACAATAATAAGTTGATTCACTCATTGACGTGTTTAATATTACCTTCGAATCTATTAGAATCATTGGGTTCCTTTGGCCGGGCCATAGTGACATTTCAGTCAAGGATTCCAAATCGTCTCTCAAGAGGTGGTACGCCTCGAGCACTTGCAGGGAGTGCGCGATGCCGTCGTTCTTGTCTCGGGTGAGCGGAGTCAGTATGGCGTCGCGCAGGTGCGAGCAGTAGTCCAGGAATATAGACGACTTAGACCCGGACGTGCTGGACAATAACGTAACATATTATCTTTATTATTATAATTACTCTGAATGGAGCGCGGGAATTAATTATTAATATTAATCAATCAACAAAGTTATTGTTATTAATGAGTTACATGTATTATTTTAATTGGTTATTACAATTTAAATACCTATTATAGGCATACCTTACCTATGAACCTGATATTTGATGAGGTGGAACTGCCAATATGGGCATACAATGATGGCAGTCACATGTGTTAAAAGAGTTCTTTGTTCGGTAAGGTTAAAATAACTATGCTGAGATTGATATAGTATAATGTAACTTACTTAGGTATTTCCTTCTACCCTAAAATTGTCTGGATGAGATCGCAAATAGCGATAACACCGTCTGTTGCTACATTTATTTACAACGTAAACTTATTTGTGACTGTTTTCATTTAGAATATTTAGTAACTGTTTTGTAGAATGATATGTGCGAAGTTACCTGAGCCTGGT
The DNA here is from genome assembly GCF_948474715.1 of Cydia amplana. Classification (NCBI taxonomy): domain Eukaryota; kingdom Metazoa; phylum Arthropoda; class Insecta; order Lepidoptera; family Tortricidae; genus Cydia; species Cydia amplana. The sequence continues at coordinate 22,548,728 of NC_086096.1, read as the reverse complement.
GTGCGCGTGGATCTCCTGGCAGAGGCGGTGCATCTTGTTCTTGCGCGAGTTCTTGCCGAGCCAGCCCGGGAACTGTATCTGGCCGGTCACGTGGCCCGCCATCAAGTGCCCGGGGATCACCGAGCTGTACATCGCCTGCACACATACATCATAAAGGTTACATTCGCAGCTGCGTAACTGCTGCAGCGATAGACGGCCGATGAGACTGACAATCTCCTTGACAAGTGAGCAAACGATTGAACGTTCTAAGTGCTACAGAAAGGCGGCACGCAAAAAAAAAAGGAAAATGACAGTGCCATCGGCCATACAACCAAACGCGCCAGTGCAACGATGCAGCATAAAGCTTCTGTTGACGATTTCCGGTTGGGCTTCATGTTGTTATTACCTACTGGTATCTTTTAACGTAATAAAGGACTATTCTCATTGTAGGTAATATTAACTACAATATCACATTCCATTTTGCTTAACCGAGGAAATTAAACTATCAAAGGCAAGATATCACCTTTCGAGCTACGATATCTGGCGTGTAGTTTATATAATTATATATTGATAATGATTATATCTCGTATTACGCTAGGAACAATTAACCACTGAGGCAATTTGCATACGCCAAAGTAGACTGTTGGTGATGACTGATGATGAATACTACAAACCTGCATGGGCAGAAGGCTCCAGGCCTGGCTGCCGCGAATCCTCGCCTCGACGAGGTCCCCGACGCTGATGCTGTCGGCTGCCCTGCTGAGCCGCTCCAGCACCTCATGCCTAAACCACACATTTATACAATCCCATGACAATTCCGAATAAAGTTTTTTAAAGCCTGCTGTACATGTATGTTCACTGTTTTTTTTCATGCGTAGCATCTCTAACTGAAGGCTAGGGGTCCGTTTCGATAAAAGGTGAAATAAATCGCTACCGGGTAAGTCAATAAGTCAATAACTCTAGGCGAACCTCTTAGAGTAGCGTTCGGCGGGGCGGACAGCGGAAAAGAGATCTGAGCGTGCCATGAGAGCGCTCGCATATGTTTGCATTTGATTGGTATCACTGAACGTCGCACGCCTCGGCCCGCTCGAGCGTCCACTCGGTGTGCAGGCACACTTACTTGGGGCAGCGTGGCGCGACATGCAGGTAGTTCTCCTGCACGAACAGCGGCGCGAGGCTGTAGTCGTAGAAGAACAGATCACTTTTGTCGTGAATGCTCATGCTCTTATGTTCTTCCGCAGAGAACACCTTGCGTATGGCTTCCCAAGGCCCCTGCGAAAACGATGGTCGCTCTGATTACTACAAAGATTTCGTAAATAAAATCTGTATTATTTTCCGGTTGCCACTATCATCTTGCATTCAGCGGACACGGGGCCCGTATGGCGTCTTCAACATTGAGACAAAGAGAAACATATCTATAATTTAGGAACTTAGTAAAGAATGTTCGTTAGTCCTACATTAAATCGGTCCAATTTACCTCCTCAGGTTAATCCACTAACCCACTACTGAGAGAATACAATATAAACATTCTAAGTACAGCGAGCTGCAAAAGTGCATAGCCACATATAGTGTGTGAAAGGTTTCTCGTGTATGCTGACAGCGTGTATGCTGTATCTAAAACAAGGAAGTATGTATTCACATCATAGACTAGGAATCCTCTAGACGGAGTTTAGAGTAATTATTTCATGAAACCGATGCTGCAAAAAATACTGGGGTGCGGGGGACGACGTGAGCGGGAGCCGGAGGTGGTGCACGGGATTCTGACACTGACTCGGAGATGGAGTAAAACTACCGTATATTTGTGGCAGAGGGGGTAGCGTTACTATGCTCAGTCTAGAGGATGTCTTGTCTGTGATTCACATGCCCAGAGCGATCGCGCACATTTGACAACATTGGCTTGGCTACATGAGCCACGTGACTCGTGTGCAACGGCGACACAGCGCGGAAAACTATCAGTCGCCGTGGCAAGAAGCAGCCGTCAATGTTATTGTTAACATTAATTTGCTTTTTCATCGCATTTCATAACTATTCATCTTTATATGAAATATTGTGTTTTTTCCGTCTCCATTTTCAAATAAATCGCAGGGCAATACATGTAAGCAAAATAGATTTCAATAATATTTGTTCCCTCTAGCGATTATGTTTAGCTTAGTATAGCTTCACAAGATTGTTTCGTTATCTACATTTATAGCTAGGTACGTAAGATAACAAAATTAAAATATATTTTACGCATATGCAGCCCTAATTCTCAGTATAATTAATTGATAACGTTATAATACTTATCTCATCATAGTAGATTATGAATATCATGATAAATAACTTGTAATAACTATGAAAGTAAGCATTTAAAAACCCCCCTACGCTATATGCCAACTAAATGGAATTTATGCCAAAAAAGCCTTACATCATTTTGGAAAAGAGCTCTGGTTGATACTCTTCATACTGCTGGATCGATTTCTATGAAACATTGGTATAATATGGTATGGTATATTATAAACCACCGCAAGAAAAGTCGCTTTCACGTAAAACAAACCGCATCGTAATCGGCCCATCCGTTGGAGACGAGCTACGATGCCACAGACAGACAGACATTGGCGTCAAACATATAACACCCCTCTTTTTGCGTCGGGGTTTAAAAGCTAGTTAAATTACGATTTGCTGGATAGTCTTTACATAGTGAGTTATGTATTTTGTCTAAGTACCTACCTGTGCATTAGTTATTGGTAAGTTAGTAATGTCGTAGGCACTCATTGTGCTTTGCTTTGTGTTTTCGCATTGGCAATTGGACTAATACTACTGGTTATGTTAGCTGTACACCTCGCGTAGACCTCATGGCTCCGCCATTATGAAAGATTTCCAAAAACATCGACAATAGAATCCCTACGAATACCTAATTATACCTAAATACGAAAGAAACTCGTGTCGTTCTGTCTGTTAACTCTTCACTTTTAAACAACTAAACAGATTTAGATGAAATTTGGTATGGAGATAGTTTGAGGCCCGGGTATTATGAGCATATCATTTTTATCAATCGTCATCGTCATTCCATGCAGACGAAATTGCGGGCCGAAGCTAGTTCCATTTAATTACCGAAGCTACTCACTAAAGGACCCCGCAGCAAACATAGGGAAAAAGTGGTTTCAGTTAAATCTTACGAAATTTTAGTATAATGTTAATTTGGCTCTCCTGATTATTTTTTTGTATGGGCACAACTTCCTCAGAAGTATACTTTCAGAAATAATCAATGTAATTGTTTTATACAAAATACGTGTTTGTTAACCATTTTTACGTAATTCCTCCTCTTTGTCCTGTTTTGCATGTCGTTCGTAACATAGATAACTGATAACATGCGATGTCAATGTGACAGAAATATTATAAAGATCATATTTTATCTTTGATAATTACGTTATTAGGTATAAGCACATGACTTAAAATAAGCAAAATACTTATAGCAGATGATGGCAGCAAGAAGTACTCAAGTTAAGTAGCAATCTTATCGCTCCTCGAGGTTTGAGACGTATTCCAATCGACAACCTACATAAAATCGATATAGCAATCCGATATAGGGAAACTGTTAATAATATTCCTTCTTCTTCCTCGCGTTGTCCCGGCATTTTGCCACCGCTCATGGGAACCTGGGGTCCGCTTGGCAACTAATCCCAGTAATTGGCGTGGGCACTAGTTTAAATATTACAGTCATGCCTTGAAGTTCCTGTTAGGAACGCATTGAGTGAGACGTGTTACCGAAAAGATGATGTTTTTGTTAAAATACGTCAGGGGCTCCCAGACGAATTTTTAAGAGTAAAATTCAAATATAGTAGTAGACAATACGTATCCCATGACATACGAGTATGTTTAGTAAGAAAGTCACTAGTAATGTAACATTTCGTGACGACGATGCGTTATTTATGTAAGTACATAGAACCAAATCTACCATGACTAACTGTTATAATTCATCCGGTAGTCTCACCATCGGGAAGAATCAAAAAATACACGGGCTTAAACAAGCGTACATGACTGACAGTTGGTGGCTGCACCTTATAACGTCAGTAACTGTCAGTGCGTGTCATAACAGTATATCGATTTTAGAAAACATGTCGCGTAAATAGAAAATTATATACTTGATTATTTCAGAAAGTATACTTCTGAGAGAGTTGTGCCCATACAAAAAAAATATCAGGAGAGCCAAATTAACATTATACTAAAATTTCGTGAGATTTAACTGAAACCACTTTCTTCTCTATGTTTGCTGCGGGGTCCTTTAGAGAGAATCTGTTGAGAATTGAGAGGAGAACAGTCGGACAGACCGGCAAACATGCGATAGCGTTTTTTTCCAAACTCGAACGTTCACCTTCGCTTTCACTCGGTCAAAAACAAATTGAGGAAACAAACAATTACTTGCGTATACATGCTGATGTTTTGCAGTTCACATTGCTCACACAAAATACGCAGAGCTTCCATGTGCAGTCGCAATGCATTATACTAACAACACTTCGCTTTGCATCATGTTTGCATCATATAATAATCGTATGCTACTGCAGACTATCGCATTGCCGCTAATGTTATTCTACATGCAAATTTAAATATATTAAACGTTTGATAAGATTTTAATATGAGACATACATTGAGTAAGTAAATTCGCAAAGCAAAATAGACATTGTAATTAATTATGTAATATAAGGAAATAGTATTTTATGCAACCGTTGTTTAAGAGAGGTCAAAAAAGGTGGCGTGAGTAACAATTTGAGGCGAAGCCGAAAATTGTTAATAAAGACGCCACGAGTATTTTTTGACTCAGTTAAACAACGTTGCATACAATACTTTTTCTACGACCAAGGACTTACTTTGAAAAAAAATTGTAAATTTAACAAATATTTTTCATTTAAGAAGTAGCAAAGAATGGAGGGTACGGGCGGGTGGTAAAGAATGAATGAAATAAATAAAACATGTCTATGGTTCACTCATCTGTCAGAGATGACAATTAAAATTAGGTTGGCAACAATGTATTAAATACAATATTTTTTAAGTGGTGATTACACGAAGTATCGTAAGAGTGCCAAAAAGATACTGCATGAATGCACAAATACTTTTTTGGGGAATAGACTAAAGACTTGTCTTGTCAACTATAAGATAGGGGTTTAAAGGTGTGTGCACGAGCCTTTAAATGACAAAAGTACGGGAGTAGAAAAACTAATTGACGATCCCGTATATTAATAACATTTTATTCTATATTAACAACTTAATAGTAGGTTAACACAAACAATTCGCGCGCCTTAATATAACTCCTGTCATGACCACATTAAAAGCATAGCATGAAGCTGCAGTAGGCGACTTATATGCATTAGCATGGCTTTTCAAACACTTTCAACTATGTTCCCAAATTGTGTTCCACTATTCATAAAACTTTACAAGCCTCAATTAGTTTATGTTTTATCCCTTTCTTACAAATACATATACAAACTATGGGTGTCGACTTAAGGAAATTTTCCAGAACAACTAATTAACTAAATTGGCGCGTAGCAATGAGGTTAAATACTAATTTGTTTCAAACAAGCCATATAACATTTGTAGGTGTGCTATGGTAGTACATGAATTAACAATATCGAATGAGAAATGCGCAGTGAGTAGTGCACTTACCAGTTTGATATCCTTTTTAGTGTGCGATGCGTCTCTCGCGAGGCGGTCGGCGTCGGCGCGGTCGCGGTCCACGGCCCACATGGAGAGCAGGTTGAGCGTCTGCCGCACGTCCTGGTTGGCGGCCACGATCAGCTGCGACAGCGCCTCGCCCGGCACCTTGATGCCCTCCTTGCAGCACACCGACATCATCGCCGCCTGTCCAACAGACACCGTTATCACACAACATGTACCTACTTACTTATGCAAACTTGGGTTTTGCAAATACTGCGGCACTAGACCAGAGGCACTAGAAAATAAATTCTGTCAAAGTCAAGAGAGAGTAATATTTAATGGACGAGCTCTCAAAACCCAGAAAAAAGACATAACATCTAATTATGGATAAAACAGCCGATTGCAGATAAAATGAGAGAAAATAAACTCGGGTTTTGCTCTGACAGCTGATTTTGTCTGGCGAGAAAGTTAAAATTGAATCACAATCGTAGCGATTCTAATAAGGAAACCTGAGCGTAGCGAGATAACTGACTTTGACTTCGACGCAGGTAACTCTAGTCTGGTGTGACATATCCAACACTTCTTTCCAACATTGATAATATTGCACACTGTTTTCTAGTTAGTAGCAAAGGACGAGTATGCTTGCTCACTTGCTATGCAAAGTATGGTTTTAGCGTTTTTTTAACGTATGTATTATTTCGGAACTCGATTGTTTTAAAAGAGTTTAAAAATGCATAGGTAATACTTTTTTATTATATTGTTCACACCCCAAAAAATCGTTGTGAATAATACTATACTTCTTGCACTTTTACCAATAAAATAATGTCTTAGGTACTTACCTTTATTTGATCAACTCGAGGCCTGTTAAATCTCAAATCGTAGCAATAATTGACGAGAGATCTCATTTTCTGACTGGTTCTGTCATTGCACATACATATGATGGGTACGGATGCTGACTTTATGAGACTTATCAACTCTTGGAGACCGCCTGCAATTACGAAAAGTCACATTAGATACTTTTTATTTGAAAATAGCGAGTATAACGACAAATAATTATATCCAGAAATATATTTGTTCCAGCTTATTAATCTTTTTCCAGAATTTAGATAAATTTAAACATAATAGTAACTAAATGACCTCTATACCTCTATCTTCGTTGCCAGCCATACCGTCAACTTCGTCCATTACTAAAACATGTTTCTTTGAAACAGCTTGCTTGCCCGTCATTCCTGTAAATAATCAAGCATCAATATTTTACTTCGTTGTCTATGTATATGTATGTGTAACGAGTTTCACACACCATACTAAACGACGGCAATTCACAAGAGTTAAAAAGTTATATGATAGATTGAATATATAATTTAAAAAAAATTTCGACACCGAAATCCTAAATGGTCACTCAAAATTAAAAATGATGAATGACAACTAAAAATGATTGAAATTCCTACAAAATGATACCCAACTCGCTTATGTCCATTTTAATACATACATAATTATACGACCGATTGAATGGTTGTAGCGTATTTGATTCACAAGCCTTAAGCGCTTAGCACACTGAATACCATTCGCGAGAGCGGGATGTCGCTATAATACGTGCATAGCGTTGTTACACTCAAAGATCGGAGCGACGTGCGAATCGTATCCAGTGTGCTAAGCGCCAGAGTTGGCAAAAATTAACTTGAATAAGAATAAGAATAAAAACAGAAATTTTATTCTTATTCAAATCGATTTGAAATAAAATAATTCTTGCACTAGTTATTTTAGAATAAAATTAAGGTGAATAAATCATGTTACTTTTATTTTAAATGCGGAATTAAAAACAGAATAATTATTCTAGAAGTGGGACTATTCTAAATAAGGTTTTATTCAATTAAAATGTTATTTAGAATTAAGTTAATTTTTGTAGTATCGGTTATATTTTGTAAGTTGATTTTCACCCTTCTATTTAAGTCGGATTGATTTGATATTTGTTACTTTAGTTTAGGTACAGTACCCATTAAAGAATTCCGTTATACACTGTCTATCTAGTTCTATCATCCGATCAGGGTGCTTAGCCAACATGCCAAACGTTAACGCTCCGTAGAGTTGCGTATAGTCTCTCTCTATCACTCTTACATATTAGTGCGATAGAGAGACAGAGATAGCGTTTCGTTGTCGTAGCGTAAACGATTGGCATGTTGGCTAGGCACCTTGGGTGCTTGGTTGACAATTTTTGGTTTTAATTTAATAACCAAATCATTAGGTACAATGTAGCTGTTCTGGGAGCCTAGCCAACATGCCAATCGTTTGCGCTACTACAATTAAACGGTATCCGTCTCTCTATCGCACTAATATGTAAGAGTGATAGAGACAGAAAGCGCTTCGTCGTCGGAGCGCAAACGATTGGCATATTGGCTAAGCCCCCTGAACAGTTAAATTGTAGCCAAAGATTTGGTTATTAAATTAAAAACAAATTGGGTGCGTAGCCAATATGCCAATCGTTTGCACTACGAAATGAAACGCTATCTCTGTCTCTCTATCGCACTAATACGAGCGATAGAGACAGAAAGCGCTTCGTTGTCGGAGCACAAGCGATTGGTATCTTGGCTAGGCCCCTAGAACAGCAAAATTTACCTAATGATTTGGTTATTAAATTAAAAAACAAAAATTGGCATCTTGGCTAGGCACCTTGGGTGCTTAGCCAACATACCAATCGTTTGGGCTACGACAACGAAACGCTATCTCTGTCACTTTATCGCACTAATATGTAAGAGTGTTAGAGACAGAAATCCCTTCGTTGTTGGAGCGCAAGCGATTGGCATGTTGGCTAGGCCCCCAGAACAGTTAAATTTACCTAATGATTTAGTTATTAAATTAAAAACAAAATTTGGCATATTGGCTAGGCACCTTGAGTGCGTAGCCAACATACCAATCGTTTGGGCTACGACAACGAAACGCTATCTCTGTCACTTTATCGCACTAATATGTAAGAGTGTTAGAGACAGAAATCCCTTCGTTGTTGGAGCGCAAGCGATTGGCATGTTGGCTAGGCCCCCAGAACAGTTAAATTTACCTAATGATTTAGTTATTAAATTAAAAACAAAATTTGGCATATTGGCTAGGCACCTTGAGTGCGTAGCCAACATGCCAATGGTTTGCGCTGCGACAACGAAACGCTATCTCTGTCCCTCTATCGCACTAATATGTAAGAGTGATAGAGACAGAAAGCGCTTCGTTGTCGGAGCGCAAGCGATTGGCATCTTGGCTAGGCCCCTAGACCAGCTAAATTGAACCTAATGATTTGGTAATTAAATTAGAAATAATACGGTTACTGAAACTATGCGACAGTCAATTTATAAGATTTTATTCCATAAAATAGGTAAATATATAAATTAGACAAGAGACTAACTACTATATTACATCTACCTAACTATACGTAATTAGTACCTATACGGTACCCAGACTTCATTATTATTCGTGGAATATTATTTCGAATAAAAATCATGATTATATTTATTTGATTAAGAATAAGTTATTCTCATTCAATTTTTTCTCATACGAATTATTCCCGATCAAAATTATTTGAATATTTTTGACGGGAATAAAATCGAGATGATTTTATTCCTACGAATTCTTATTCAAATAATGATTTTATTCTTGAATGCCTAACACTGCTAAGCGCCATAGTAAGATAATGGGAGACGTACCCTTGGCATATCCAGAAAGGGAAGTAGTGGTCAACAACTCGCCGATCTGTTCCTTTATGAGAGACTTGTTCCTGGTGTCGGAGGCGTTGAACTCCACCACGTCGAACCCGAGCTCCTTGCACACCAACGTCACCGTCGTCGTCTTACCTGGTGCTCATATACTGTTATTAACTTGTAACTATCCGATAACTTAATAGAATTACAGTTACAATAAAATAAATTCCACATATGGAGAATAATAAAATTTATTTATGATAACTATTGAACGTTAACTATATTCAGTTCAGATTAGGGAGTGCTCCCGGTACTGAGTTTGTATGGCGAGAACCGGGAATACCCGGTTCCGGTACTGTATTTGTATAGAAAAGCAGTAGCATTCCCTAATTCAGATGTCCCACTACACCATAGTTTGAGGTAACGCACACAGAGTCGCTTTTGTTTTTATTTTTATTTGGCGCCACAAAAGCTGAAGGGTTTGACAGTCAGTTTTGGAATGTATAATTTTATGAAGTACCTATTAACAGCTCGCTGCATTTCCTACGCGACAGCGATGGAATATTGAAGTGCTTGAGCGTGTTGGCATTATACGATCTGAGGCTGCGACCAAGCGAGAGCCTCTAGCCGAGGATATTGAGCGTTTAACACACAACTGTGTGTAATTATTTCCATTCGTTTCAAAGGCATCTACTTAATTTGGAGTAGGTACGTTGGCAGTGTTCATGTTATAAAGTTGGCACTGCGGTGGATTGGTGCAATTTAGAAACCTTGCATCCACATCCCACTGTATTAATAATCGCTTTGAATTTGAAGATCCTTTAACAACGACGCACAGCGACGAGTATATCACATTGAAATAATTCGCACGAGTCCTGCCACGCATTTATACGTAGCGTGCGCCGTATTGGATTCCCCGCTTAACTATTGAGTTGATAATATAGGTATTAGTACTTAGTACTCACCAACGCCCGGCGGTCCCGACAGCAAAGCTGCTTTATAATATCCTCCGTCATCGTTTTTCGCCCACGGACTAGGTTTTGGTAATTTCGCTTTTCTATTCACATACCATTTAGTAAGCCAGTTGCATAATCTAAAAAACACAAGTGATTAAAATTTAAATTGCTATTCATTGTAAATAAAATATTACTTGTTAAGACAACCAACTTTTTAACGTTGCTAGCGTCCCCATGTTGACCAATGATTTGCTTGAGTGATTGTGGTTTATATTTTTCCACCCACATTGTAGACTGCACTGAAACAGTTTCCGGTCTTGTACTTGAGCTGACCTGTAAATCTATAAAATGTTTAAATTAATATACACAGTATTCAAAACTGTATTAAATCACCATGAAATGTCATCGGACAGAAGATTGGGCATAGTTTTAACTTGTAACAGGAGCAAATATTTTTACGGATAACACACTGGTGTTGTTCAAGTAATTGTACTTTCTAACAGTCCCAATGTTAAAACTTTATGTTTAAAAGTTTTAAGTTCAAGTTTAAAAAGTAATGGATATTGTCATTATAAAATATGATGGGTCGTTAGTATCGTGTGGTGGTTCTGACGAAGCGTCTTGGTGGTTCGTCCACCACAAATATTCATACATTCTAATTGATGCAGTTAATTCGATTTTGTTATACATATACTACTAAAACAGGTTTTAGTAGTATTCCAAGCTATTAATTGTCTAACAATGCACATTAACATTTATTTGCTCGAGTTACAGGGTACTGTCAGCAGCAATAGTTGCTAAGCGGGCGAGGTGTTCAAAATAATCTTAACGCGACTTTATTGTTAAAAGAATAAGAGCGCGTCAAGGTAATTATGAACGCCTCACCCGCTTAGCAACTTCTGCTGCTGACTGTATATATAGCCTGCTATGATTTGATTTATAAAAACAGTTTTAAAATATAACCAAGTCCGACCTCAATGTCCACCATGCAGAAATAACGTTTCGTTCTTCATTGTTACCTACTATATAACAGGGAGTGTTTACTAACCATTAGTACAATTCACTTTTATATTACTTTCAGGTATATTTGTACCTAATTTGGATTTACTTTCTGGGTCAGTAGAGTTGTTTTCATTTTTAACTGCTTCCAATTTTTGTACTTTTACATCTACAATTTCGCTTTTGATATTTTTAACATTTGGGCTAGTTTTAACTTTTACAGATTTCACATTGCTTGTACTGGTGTCAGATTTATGATTATTTTTATTTACTGTATGATGCTTTTCCTTATTTGATTTCGGAATCGGTTTTTTTTCTTTTTTGATATCATCTTTGCTTTTAGTCTTCTCAGTCGTGTTTCCTTTGGACAAAGCCACTATCAATTCCAGAAACTCATTTTCATTTATTATTTTAATTCCTAGGTCTTGAGCTTTCGCTATTTTCGCCGGACCAGCGTCCTCCCCAGCCAACACGTGAGTTACCTAAAATATGTATTATTGTTATTACTTACTTCATGTACCTAGTAAAAAATAATTTCAACAATAAAAACAGTAGAAAAAACTGTACACCTTTTTGCTCATCGAGTTTTTGATAATTCCACCCAGTTTCGTAATAGCTTCAGCGACCTCATCTCTTTCAAAGGAGTCCAACACCCCAGTTAACAAGAAGGCACAATCTTTTAAGCAATTTGGTGTACCCTGTAAAAAGTAATAAATATGCAAAGTCAGCATCAAATACATAGTGATGGCCAAAGTGGCCAATTACTTAGTTACTTTAGAAATAAAGGTGTGTTCCAATATATTTGGCCATTTTAGCTATCACTATATACTTGATGCTAACTACACAAGTGCACACATTAGGCATTTTCTTTCATTTCTGCGATTGCTTTTCATTTAAGAAAACTGACATGTGCAATATAACCAATTATGATTAATAATGACAATCTATTACGTGAACAAATACAAATCATACATACCTCAGGAATGGTTTTAGCTCCCAAATGTTTAGGTCCAGACCTGTTCAAATACTTTTGGTACAAAGCTGCAGAATGTCGTTTACGTTCATATCTCTCTTCGTCAGTAAGAACTAAAAGGCAAAACAATACAATAGTGTATATATGTTAACTACAACAAACTTGTGTTATGTGTAGTTATAAAATAATATGTATAATGGAATTAATTGATAGGCAACATAATTCCCAGTGCTTGACACTGCTCCTGTAGTTGAAATGTTCAACCCTTATTCCTGTATAAAGGTAACAAGGGATGTTAAACATTAGTTAGGATGCTTATAACCTACTAGTCAAACAAACATGACATTTTATAAAAGATGAACCTTACCAGACTCATTCAGGCTCTTCTCAAGATTCTTATTCCTTCTTGCTTGGCTTGAATCTAGTTCCAAGTCTGTTGCTTCACATATATCTTTGTCATTTGGGGATTCATTCTCATTTGTACTACTACTCGCCTTATTAACATCTTGCTTTGATTTACTGATTTTATTTTGCTTTGATTCATATGTTTTTCCTGATGTTAAGTCAAGGTGTCTCTTTTTTGTTTTTGGTGAAACATCTTCTGGTTCATGGTTTTCTGCAGATAAACTCCCATTTCCATTAAAAGTGTTCACTTCTAGTGATTTGTTCTTTTTGATATCAGTAGTAGTTTTTGCTGAATTTGGGGTTATGTGTGATTTTTTAGTGTGATAATTAACAGGAATAGTTTCCTTTTTAACATTATTCAGAGCAATTTCTTCAGTACTATCAAGTTCCAAAAGACTTTTATCAAAATCATCATCCGAATGAATACCAGTTTCAGTTTTCTTTTGGACTGACTTTACATTTGGCTCTGTTCTTTTAATGGGTCCACTGCCAAAGATGTCAGCTGCTTTAACTTCTTTGAGTTCTGTTTTAGCAACGGCCTTATGTTTGGGTTTCAGCAATGTCTTATGACTATCTTCATTTGACTTTTTCTTCTTCGTAGAAAATATTTCTTCATCCGAGTCACTCAACACTCGTTTCTTTCTATTTTCTCTCTTCTGAAATCCACATTCGTTTAAATAACTGTTGCTACTACACATACTTTACTACTATTGGGTTCCCAGAAACATTGAACCCAAAAAAGTGTTTCCAAGTATACACTATACAGTAAGTATATTAACTAAAACCATTAAGGTTTAAGTCAGAAATATCAGATTGGTACCTATTTTTGTTTTGTAAATTAAATACGGTAGGTATATAAAAAAAAATTGGTACTACATTTTAAAACCCCTTTTATTGTTTGTTTATCCCTTCAAGTGGCTGTCGTCGTTTTTTAGTAGTTGGAATTTTGCCTCAATTAATCAAATTTTTTAACTTTAATGAATGACTTAATCGACTACAATTCTCATTAATGACAGAATCTAAAACGCGACTTCATGTTAAAGTTAACATTTCCGACGGGTTACAAATAAACAATACATAACAAAATGCATGCGCATTGTCATTAACAACTGCCATCGTTGAAATAATTATCTAGGAGGGGATTACCTAGATTACTTATTTATATTTCTCAAAGCACATGAGCATTGTCGCCTAGTTACATATCAACATTGCCAGAATGAACACAGTCATAAATCAAATGCGCAGAAGCTACTAAAAAGCTTGTCATAACAATGAACTCCAGTTCCCCATCAACCAGTTTTAAGAAATGGTTTTGTTGGTATACATACAAAATACTTGGAAACACTTTAAAAAAAATTATTTTTCTACAGCTACAAACTTCGCCTCACAAGAATGCCAAAACTGACTGAGGCATGTCTGGGGAACTAGGAGCAAAAACATTAAGAGACCCTTGGCACAGACTAAAATTTGATTGAATATAGTTTAGTTAAATAATTATTAACATACATATTTAGATAGTACACACATCCACACCTACATAAAGTACCTGTTTTAAGCGGGCCACTCACACACCTGCCGCAGGGGCAATACCGGTCGGCACGGCGGTCGGAGCAATTTTAGGCTGTTTTCTACACACTAGCCTGCCACTCAGTGTGTAAGTGATAGTCCCGCTGAACGAACGTCGACGAGAATGGCTCCTGTGTTATCAAAGCAGTTGGTAGTCGCCAATGAACTGACTGGAATTGCCCCAATCGTACTACACATGTAACAACCTAGCAGGGCGGTAGATACAATCTAGGGAGCTAGGAAGGTCTTGCGCCCCTGCCGCCCTGCTGCAGGCCCAATCTAAAAATTGCCCCTGCTTCTCTACACACATCACAATTAAGGAGGCAATTAAGGGTCCAATTCCAATATTGCCCCTGCGGCAGGTGTGTGAGTGGCCCGCTTTAGACAATGAGCATTTCCACAAAATGAATCGCCATCTTTAATCAATTGTCATTAAAACTAACTTGTCACAGTCACAGTTATAAGAGCTTAAAAAAATTGGGTGAGAAAAAACATAAGTCTGTAAGAGAAAAGTCATGGAATGCAGCAATCCCAAAACATTTCACGACTCATCTCTTTCTGCACAGACTCTAGTGATTATATCATTTTTGCTGGCACTCCCCAGGACTCCGTTCTCCGTCCATAAAATGTAATTAATTTAGTAACATACCTTTATCTTAATTTCTACATCAGGAGATTCTGGTATAACATCAACATCATCTTCTGCCTTTGGTTTTTTCACTTTCTGGGGCTTGAAAAACGACCGAATATCCTGGGACAGAAACAAAACATTTTGGTATTGTAAAACCCAAATAGTATGCCATTTACTTTACCACCTAAAAGCATCTAAAAGACATAAGTCACTACGCGAGCAACAGCGCAAAGGAAACAGTAAGCCAATGTTTTTTTTTCTAATATCACACATACCTTAGACATCTTTGGGTTGCGATTCTCGGAAAGATAATATCATTTATAAGTAATAAGATTATGGTAAAAACACCAAATTAATAACATACACCAATTTCGCGCCTCTTATACGGAATCTTCGCCGTTATTTTTTTTAGATGGATGATGGATGTGACATTATGAACTGACACATGACAATTCATACGTCAATTTTTTTTTCTAGTCTAGTGGCGAATACTAGCGGAAATTCTGCCACTTAATTATCGCATTGTTTTGCAGTCATAGACGGTAGCATCCTATAGAAGCAATGACGTATAAAAGAGTGGACTCGGCATATTGTTCTATACATGCAATCAGTTATACAAATACCAAGCATTTCGATGCAGAATAAGTAAAAATTATGTTGTCACTTTCTAACCAATATATTTTCCCTTATGTGGAAAAGGATAACAATACTTCAGTGCGTTCTGGTATGGCAACATTTTTCATTTGATGGTCACGTGACATACCTACTGTGGCCGGTCCGCCATATTCAGTTCACGTTTTCCAAGGTACATGAAGCGTCAAAGTGTTCTGTTATTAAAATAAAATATTGGATATTCGGAAATTTTGCGAATATTTCTGTTTAATAATGTGGTGTAGTGGTTAAGGACAAGAAAGGACATAATCCCTAAGTGCACTTTTGTTGGATGTGGCTCAAGAAAAAAGGAAAACCGGAAAAGTTTGTCGTTGCACCGGTATGTTTACATTTTAACTGAAATATTTGTTATTTCATAGATGACTGCCTTGTTATGGTGTGTATTTAGTTAATAACTAGCCAATAAATATTATTTGCGATATATTGGAATAAATTAAGTATTTATTTTCGATATTTTCGTACTATAGAAATTAGTACATTTGACAGTTAGTGATGTACTTTTATATCGAATTTAAGAAAAGTTTGGGGAAGAATCTTAACATGTATTTGAAAGATTTTGTATGTAAATTTATATTTTCAATTAATTAGCAAAAATTGGACCAATCTCATTTTACGACGGACGGTATCCCTTCGCGCCTACATTTTTCAAATTTGCCGCCTTTTTCTACTGAAAAGATCTGGTTGACCAAGTATATATGTATATAATTAAAACCTGTATCCTGAAAGCGGTTGTACTGAGGGAAAGTAAGTAATCATATATTATATAATATTTTTGTTTTTTCAGGTTACCGAAATCTGAACTGAATGTACGAGAAAAAAATGGTTAGAAACCATTGGAACAGAAAATATAAGGCAAAACTAAACTCTTGCTGATGAAAAGTGTAATTCAAACTTACCTTGATGTACTTTTCCAATATTATAGAAAAAACAAACGGAAAAAGAATCTTTCTGGAACTACCTGAACAAAGTTGTATTATTCCGAATCAGAAATGAATAAAGAATATTTTTGTGTATGAATGTTGTTTTATTCTACATAGGAAGAATAATCTTCTTATGTTATATTTAACTAATAACGGTACCCTAGTTCACAATAGCGCTAATTATAAATGGTCAAGCAGGTCTTGTCAGTAAAAAAAGGCGCCAAATTTCAAAAATGTAGGCACGAAGGGATATCATCCCATAGAAAATTTGAATTTTGCGCCTTTTTCTACCGACAAGACTTGCCTGACCATCTATGCATTTATATTATTAATTAAATTGCAACTTTGTGATATCTGCACTATCGTCTTAATTAATCGTAATTAGGGCTTGCAAATATTCGAAACTTTCAGATATTCGAATATTCGACTTTTTCTGACGACGTATTCGAATATTCGAATTATTATTCGAATATTATAAAAAATAAGAAAAGGAACGAGAAATCGGTTTATTATCGTTTTATTCAAAAGCTTTTCTCACATATTGCTAAAACTAAGGATATTTGGCAGAAATCCACTTAATTGACTAGATTTTATCATCCTACTATTTATAAGATGCCCACATTTATAAAAACAAGTAAAACGCCAAAATTAGACGTATTTAATATTTCTAGATATAACTTATTATAAATGCGTCGTTGCGTGAAATAATATAACTTTAACCATCCAAACACCTAGGTATGCAAGATATTTTTTTTAGTACGTAATTATTTTCCGATTTAAATTAACTTGTAATCACTCAGAGGCCTGTAAAAAGGCCTTTCATTTCATTGTATTTTGAATCTTTATTGACTTTATTTGTTTTGGCAAGTTATCATTCCTAATGGTCGGCTAATTATATTAAGTTAGTTGAGTACTGGGTGGATTATTCGTCAGCTAAAGGTGCATGGTTAGATTACCAAGTTGGGCAGGTTTGGTATGATTAAATTTGAGAATTGCGATAAGTGGCAAGGTTTAGACTTCAAAAATTCGCTTAACGACCTTAACGTACGCTTGTACTGAATAAACAGAATGACCCTTTAACTTAAAACTTACGCACCGTAAAAATAACATACTTTTTGATTTCGTTTTCTTTTAAATTGAGTTAGGTTTCACTGAATATTCACGACGTCTATCGAGAGGAATACAGTAAAAATATTATTTCCTTCGTATTTGGGTACCTACCGTTCCTCATTCACTGTAAATACCCGTAAAACACACAGAAACTGTAACTACAGCGGATGACGTAGATTTTTTTATAGTAATAAAAAATATTCGAATATTCGAAACCTGAGCGACCGAATATTCGAATATCAAAACAGGTCGAATATTCGACAAATTCGAATATTCGAATTGCAAGCCCTAATCGTAATTAGTACGATTATGAACTAGAGTAGGTATCGATAATGCAAACGGCCGTCATAAAGACTCATAAGCCAACAAATAGCGTTCTCTCAATTATATGTTATCTTAAGTTACACGCCAACATCAACATTTTTTTCTGCTTTGCCTTAAGGTGGACTGGTAGAGAATGTCATAAGACGTATAAAGTCCGCCTTTTGTACACTATGTTTTTCTTCCCTTTAAGCGGATCTAATAGGTTTATGTGTTTAAAATGATGACAACTTAGTTTATCGATATCCTTGTCAAATATCAACTTGTCTTCCCAGCACTACAGACCGCCATGTTCAGTTCTCGGCAATATGGCGTCGGCCACACTTTTTTTGTAGGTATGTCGCTTCCATATGATTCTTTTTTCATTGTATAGAAGTGGTCTACGCGTGCCTGCGTGAGGGACAAAACATACGCAATGCGACCATAATCCATACTAATTTCGGTGGGGAATAAAAAAAATGTGAGACTGTGACAAGGACAAACAATAATAGCGCTTTCGCTGCTACTCCTACTGAAAGATACATAAGACTATACCGTGCTGTCAGTTATCCCCACCACTCATGCCCTATCCAGTTAAAATACTAGATTCTTGATAACCATCTTACTGACTGAAAAATTGGTTTGACCAACTATATCTGTCTAATTGTTTTGGGAATAGAAATCAAAGAAGTATAGTGTGTCAAAGGTCTGTTTGATTTCAAACATAGACACAGAGAATCATACTATCTTTGTCTTACACTAGTACTAGCACCCAAAAGAAAAGGATGAGTATAGTTTTTTGTTCCTATTTACTGACAAGATTTGGTTGACCCAATGTGGAGTGGGCTAAGAATAAAATACTCAAAAACAATGATCAAAGATAAGATGGTCAAGAAGAAAAGGCGCGAAATTCAAATTTCTATGGGACGATATCCCTTCGCGCCTACATTTTTCAAATTTGCCGCCTTTTTCTACTGACAAGATCTGCTTGACCATCTATATCTTATCTTATACCTTTAAACAAGCAATTCTTGTTTATTTAATTATTTATATTTCGGGGATCTCGGAAACGGCTCTAACGATTTCGATGAAATTTGCTATGTGGGTTTTCGGGGGCGAAAAATCGATCTAGCTAGGTCTTATCTCTGGGAAAACGCTAATTTTTGAGTTTTTATATGTTTTCTTCCTGATATATCTTTGGTGGCCCATTTAGATCGGTCAGTATGGGAAAGTCTGAAACTATAAGTATATCTGTTCTTAGGAACCATGTCATCGATTTTAATAACATGAAAAACTGCATTTATATTTTAAAAAAAACCTGTACTCAGCTCGGGAATCGAACCCGGACGTTTTGAAAAATAAAACTATTTTTATTTAGATATCGATTGTGTAGGTCTTAAGCAGTAAATTTTACTATGAAACATGATGTCTAAAATAAATAAAATGCATTGTTTTCATATTCTTTAGGTAATTTATTTTAGCAAGTGTTCGAAAATGACCACCGCCTTTTTATTATTTTGAGTACAGGTTTTTTTAAATGTATGAATGCGGCCTATATATTATACTACTCTTTGATGCAGGGTTCCTAAGAACAGATCTTATAGTTTCAGACTTTCCCATACTGACCGATCTAAATGGGCCACCCGGTGGGCCACCTGTATAAGTATATTATCTTTATATACTTACCAAAAAGAAGATATTATAGTACACGTACCTACCTACACTGTCAGGAAAATGTCATTATGCCACAAAGCGTCGAGCAATGAGTAATTTTTCAAATAGATTAGATAAGCACAATTTGCCGGACATTCACTTTACTAATGCTTCTTTATCTCGTGCTGTTCGTCGTATTAGTTAAAATCAGTACATCGCTAAGTAGTACTGGTACTATATTGTTTTACAATAAGCACATCGACACGGATTGCTGGAGTCAGGAAGAGTTGGCCAAGTTACAAGCTCGAAAGATTTTGAACCAATTAATACCAAAGCAAACGCCACCCGATCAAATAAGTAAACAATTTGCAGATGACGCTTTGCGATACTACCGCGAAGCCTTGCACACTGTAGATAAACAGCAGCGTTCTGCATACAAAACTGTGCTAAGAGAAGCTCTAGCAGATACCATCGGTGGTCATTTGAGAACCGAAGTGCTTCCCGCCGTTAGACTAGCTTTTTACGCCGGGTATGTGCCCTATAAATCAGTTAGGGAATTACATGACCTTTACAGCGAAATAAAGACCATGTTAAACACCGAGGGACGTGGTTGGAAACCTCCTCCTAAAATTCCGATGATAGCTAACTTGACAGTTACGAAAATTACCATAGGACGCGGCAAGCTCTTCAATCCATGCAATTTTTTCGTCGTTAAAAGAGATTCAAATGCATGTATACGAATGCCAATTCCAATAGTTGATGACGCTAATGACCCGTCTGCGATTGCACTGCCTTTCAAGAGTGGGGGCTTAGTCAATATGCTCACCCCAACCTCCGAAAATATATTCCTAAAATATTATACTACGGCATCTCGGTGTATTTTACGTATGTCACCTGCAACATGTCGACATTCCGATATTGTAAAATTTAATAGTGACTTATGGTGTTGGATGAAAAATTATGTAGCACCTCATCTGATGGACGAAAAGCTTTACGCAGCGTATGGCGGCGTTCTTAGAGTAGCTGCAGCTGTACAAAATTACGGGAAAGTGTTACCTAAGAGACGTAATCTCTTTGATAGTTACGGAAAGCCTATGGAATGGAATTCTTGGAGAAAATTAACCGAGCCATACTTTTTCATAGACTCGGACTGGACTCCCACCATTTACATTGGAGTCGTTGTTCTGGCTGCATTTGCTATTTGCTTATTACAAATGTTTTACAATTATATATTTGGAAAAACTGATACGTGTACTTGTGTAGAAAACAAGCAGTCTGTCTTTGACATGATAAAGCAGCAGCATCTCCAGCATGGATCAACTAGAAGAGTTTACTACAATAAACCGCAGCGCACATGTTACTCTCCGATCAGTACGGAAACAAATAAATCATCACAGATTCCTTCAAAGACACAGAGAGTTTACAACTATAATGAAAATCTGTTAGATGTTATCATGAGTGACGCCGAATCAGGCGAATACAGCAGTTCAGACTCTAATAATGGATATGATAGTAAGAAAGAAAACGAGCATTACGAAATTGAGACGAAAGCGAGGTCGACGAGCCCACCAAAAATAGAAACTTCAATCGAGCAGCTGAAAATCAATAGAGGTCGGGTCACTATTCGGGGCGATGAAGCACAGATGATGGATAAGTGGGCTTCAACCGAGGACGGCAGCTCGTCGTGCTGCGAGTCGGCGAGCACCGGCAGCTCCACGTCGCGGCCGCGCACGCGCGTGCGCGACCTGACCTGGGCGCGCCAGGTGGTGCACTCCGAGATCCCGCCTGCACAGCGCCCCAGCACATCCAGAACCAGCCCACACACTGAAATGGACTCTTATACGACGTCTACGACGCAAAAATAGACAACTTTAGATAATTGTTTACCTACCATTGGTAATAATATATTTTTAGGAAAATGCAGGTTTATTTAAGATGATTATTTTGTTAAGAAATATTCTATTGTAAGATCTTATTGAAGTGGATTAGATACGAATAAAACGACTATTTATATACATAGATAGATATATATTTTATCTATTAATTAAACAAAATGAAGCTTATTAAATTTGTATCACCTGAACGTAAACGTCTGCATTATATCTTTGGGACTACAGAAATGGTTAAGGCGCTAGCGAAAAAAGTAAGTAGTAGTTTTAGTTTTGTAGGTAGTTTTAATTTTATTTAGGTTACTTTATGTTGTTTATATTTCGCGAAAAAAATAATTTTAAATTGTTAAAAACTAAGTAACTGCAGTTTATCAAACACGTCGAAAACAAAAAGACCAATAGACAGACAAACAGACATTGGCGTCCAAAATATGTTAAATGGTGTTAGCGGTACACCCCGAAATACAGTAAAATGCTGCATATGGTGTTAAAGATAATTAAGTATGAAAATCGGTACGATTACTCTTTAAACCATTTGACCCGGAGCACCAAAATAAAAATTGGCCAAGAACATGTCGCGTATGCTCAGTATAGTGTTCCGTAAAGTTACCATTATGTCAGAATGGACTAAACGGGGGCTATTAGTATCATGTATATTATAAGCAAAAGGGAGTACTTTCGCGGCGCTTTTGTACGTATTTTTACTAAGAGAAGACTTTTTGTAATAACTCAAAAAAGCGGCCAAGTGCGAGTCGGACTCGCCCATGAAGGGTTCCGTATTTAGGGGTTTTATAACGTATTAAAAAAAACTACTTACTAGATCTCATTCAAACCAATTTTCGGTGGAAGTTTGCATGGTAATGTACATCATATATTTTTTTAGTTTTATCATTCTCCTATTTTAGAAGTTACAGTGGGGGGGGGGGGGGGGGGCGGGACACACATTTGACCACTTTGGAAGTGCCTCTCGCGCCAACTATTCAGTTTAGAAAAAAATGATATTAGAAACCTCAATATGATTTTTGAAGACCTATCTATAGATACCCCACACGTATGGGTTTGATGAAAAACATATTTTAGAGTTTCAGTAGGTACTAAGTATGGGGAACCCCCAAAATTAATTGTTTTTTTTTTCTATTTTTGTGTGAAAATCTTAATGCGGTTCACAGAATACATCTACTTACCAAGTTTCAACAATATAGTTCTTATAGTTTCGGAAAAAAGTGGCTGTGACATACGGACGGACAGACAGACAGACAGACATGACGAATCCATAAGGGTTCCGTTTTTTGCCATTTGGCTATGGAACCCTAAAAACGGCTGAAGTGATCATGATTCATATTCACTATAGTTTTCATTTTATGTCTTTCTTAAGCTCTATTTCTACGATTTTTTCCTATTTTTTGGACCGATGGTTCAAAAGTTAGAGGGACGTAAATGTGCCTAAAATACCTAACTTGCTTAACAAACATAACGAAAAGGATAAATCGCCAAACGCGAGCTATGCGTCGTTGAAGAGTTCCGTTCTGATCTTCTGATCATCATCAGAGGTTCCGTTTCCTTTAGCATATAGGTAAATTAAAAAAAATGACACTTTTTTTGAATTTACCTATATGCTTGATTTGTTGATAAAAACACAAAAATCTCTATATGTACCTATGACTGGTACCTATGCCTTTAAGTTTTGAGGAGTTTCCTCGATTCCTCATGGATTCCATCATCAGAACTGGGTTTTGACAATAACGGGACCAATCTGTATGCATATACAGTAACAAGCATTTAAAAAAAGCATTAAAAAACATACAACCGAATTGATATACCCCTGCTTTTGAGATTCGGAAGTCGGTTAAAAAAAGAGGTTATCAATTCGATGTTATTTTAAACGGCACATTTCTATGTAATTATGACGTATAAATAACACTTGCACTGCGTAAGACTGCATATGGTATCAAAATCGTTGTTTTTTTGCCTTGGTCTAGCTCTTACCGGTTAACCCCGGATTCCTAGTCTATGACCCCGGGTTAGTGGGATGGCGCAAGTGGCGCCTAGTAGGTATTATTGTACCTCTATGCTAACTCTATGCTATGATGGCGGACGAATGTCTAAAATGTCACCGTATTTATTAATTATTCACTTAAAATATTGTTTTTTCTTTGTAAGTGTGATGAAAAACATTGATGTGTAACTCCGGGGGTAAAAATACTGCTAACTCGAACGAGTCTTTAATTCACTCCAGCGTGCGGCTGTCGTGAATAGTACAAACCTCGTTAGCAAAATTTTACTTACCTCCCTCATTGCACAATGACAGTCCCCTGCAATAATATGTTACACAACGAAGGCCGCAAAATATCTGACACGATCTTATTTGTAGAGCAATAAGAGCGTGTCACATATTTTTGCGCCTTAGAAGAGTAACATTATATTATTGCAGGTGACTGTACTATTTTGAGCACCTCGACCGCTCCGTTATACTTATATCTGATGGCAACTGTATATATGTAAAAAGTGCGTTAGCGTGAGTGTTTTATTCTATTTTGGTCTTATACTAGATAAATGATCTATTTACACGGAAATTAGCTATAAGTACAGAGTACAGTATATTTATATATCACATCAATACATTTTGTACCTTAAAAACTAATATAACGTACTATTACACTTAGGTTCGAATATATTATGCATAAAATAATATTTGCAACATAAATCTCTTATATCTACGTATACATATTATAATCGCATCACAATATTCACAGTGCATATGTCCTACAGTCATTTTAATTCATTTAGTTATAGTATCAGGTTGAAGTAGGAAACATATTCACTGTACATTTCTAAAACTTGGGAATCTAACAATCACATTGCGACAACGTCTATATAAATACTTGTTTGTAATAAATACCGTAAAAGTATAAAACTTTGCCCACCGCGTCACAGTTCAGTAAAAGCAAAATAACTTAAAAATAGTTACAGATACACTTTCTTCAGAAGAAGAAAAGGAAAGAAAGTGTATCTGTAACTACTTTTAAGTTATTTCGCTTTTACTGACAGTGGCGCGGTGGGCAAAGTTATGTTAAAGGGCAAAGTTTTATACTTTTACGGTACTAGTAATTAACATACATTTAAATTTTCTTCAGAATAAGTACCTATCAATATTTTATTCTGAATTTATAATTTGCGGCCAAGGTGACCACCTTGGTGATTTGTGACACAAGTATCAATGTCAACGCTTTAGTGCGTGTTTAGATAATTATTATTGTAGAGCACCTCGTACGCTCTACATATCTGACGGCGACTGTATTTCATCAAGTGACAACCAAAAACTCACTAATTACCACCCGCAAGTTCATAGCCATAGTGAAAAACACTAAAGTAAGGTTGATTATTGTTTAATTATTATTTAGTACATACTTAGTGAGGTTTGGTTGTCATCTGACGATTTATACTAACAGCAACACCCTGAATTTGCCTTATCTCGTTGCATTAAATAAGCTTTACAAATTGTTAATTAACAGCGTTGACGACATAGATTAAATATTAGGTGCGAGAATATCTATCTGGTCTAGAGTATCAGATCTGGTTAACTAATAACTAATGTGACTGCTACATAATGAAAGGTAATAAAATAGCAGCGTGGGTTTATGAAAGGAAGTGAGTTTCGTAAAAGGATCACAGTTACATGTTTTATCTACACACGTTTTACAAGCTTTCTATAATGTGTTCGGGAACTGCATGTTATGACCGGCATTGTGGCATCGTTACTTTGTCGCAGAACTTGCGGATGGATCAAATACATTTTTTGTATGTTTAACTCGTTCACGACTTTCCTGTAGACATCGCAAAGTTAAGAGAATCAAATATGCCACGCCACCCTTTTTTTTAATTCATATAGACACACTAGAGTCGGCCCCAAGTTCCAACTGCCATATCGTTTGATATTAAGTAACATGACATCCCTTTGGGGCGAAGTGTATCCGCAAGGGCTCCCAAAACTGCCGAAACTGTAAGATAAAGATAATATGGAAGATTTGTCATAATTAGTTTCGAATAAAACGTCATCTCGACTGATATTAGAGAGGTTATATGAAATTGCTTTGTTTTTCAGACTTGTTCGTAATTTTAATGTAATTATAGAATCGATTTTGTTGTAAAAATGAAGCCATAACAACATTTTCACAGATAAGAAATTAGTTATAACGAAACAGTTTATTGTATGCTGGTCTTAATTTGAGGTTATTGAACGCATTATAGAGAGTTTATGAATTTTTTCTACTCCCGTACTTTTATTTGTCATTTAAAAGGTCGTACACACACCTTTAAACCCCTATGTTATAGTTGTCAAGACAAGTCTTTAGTCTATTCCCCAAAAAAGTATTTGTGCATACACGCAGTATCTTTTTGGTACTTTTACGATACTTCGTGTAATCACCACTTAAAAAATATTGTATGAAATACATTGTTGCCAACTTAATTTTAATTGTCATCTCTGACAGATGAGTACTATTAACTAGTAGAAACAATAAAATTGCTTCAGAAGTCAGAAACGCGCATGTGATACCCGTAATATAGCAAGATCCATAGACTACGAACACCGCTTAGCGTTGCTTGTTAGTCTCCATAGGCTACTGTGGCCAAAATCGAGAAAAAACTGTCCAAAATTGTAATTTAAATAAGAGCAAGTACCAGGGCCTCATGAGTTACAAGAAGGTGTCGCTGACCAACCGGCCGTGGGGCGCGGGGCGCGGTGGCCGGGTCGCGTATCTTAGCTGTCCTATATGATTCCACTTGTTTAAAGTATTATTTTTGTTGAATGAAAAATAATATTTGTTAAATTTACAATTATTTTTCAAAGTAAGTGCTTGGTCGTAGAAAAAGTATTGTATGCAACGTTGTTTAACTGAGTCAAAAAATACTCGTGGCGTCTTTATTAACAATTTTCGGCTTCGCCTCAAATTGTTACTCACGCCACTCGCCTTTTTTGACCCCTCTTAAACAACGGTTGCATAAAATACTATTATATGTGCGTAAACAAAACAATGTAGATAAACGATTATAAAAGGTGCATTAAAGGGCGTGCGCAGCTTACATAACTTCATTGCGTACTTGGAAAAAACAATGTCCAGCCAGATGCGCGCTAGCGACTATTACCTCTATAGTAATCGCTCTAATGCTCTATAACATTCTACATACCATGAAACCGTACAACTTTGGAACTAATCGTATTGGTAAATAGTAAGCAAACCTTTAACCTAGCACTTTTCTCAATGGAAAAATTTACCCTCCAAGGCACAAATAAATGGTTTCACGGTACACCAGTTTAACACACGTTATGTTAGGGCATTATGTGAACCCTATGCCCTAATACACAAACATCATTTCCGTATGTTGCGATACTGGCGGGCGCTCCACTTGCGGTGCATGAACTTCACGATGTACAGCGGCAAGCAGGAGACGAGAGTTATCGTGGTCACCTTCCACCAGAAATCCCAGTGCTTGATGAAATCTGAGTCTGCAATAAACAAAGTATTTCGATTTAACATTCAGATTGAGATTGAAGCCACAATTAGCATGCTTTTGTCAAGAGACTTTACTTTTCATGTGTTATTTTTACACACTTTTACCTACTCTCAGTGCCGGATTAAGATATTTTTCACCTCAGCAGCTCGAACAAGGGTACTTTGCTACTTAACAACAGTGAGCAAAATCGCATTTTGCTCACTGAGTGAGACAAAATGAGCAAAATACGATTTTGCTCAGTGTTTTTAAGTAGCAAAGTACCCTTGTTCGAGCTGCTGAGGTGAAAACTTAATTGTTGGTATATCTTAAGAAAACATGAGTGAATAGAGGTAAGTGATGAAGAAGGAATACATTTTTCGGGTTTTCTAATATGTTCTCACTGCTGAGGTGAAAAGTTTTGTGAACTACACGAGATCAAAGTTATTTACATCTCGTGCGCTTTTGAGTCCCTTACTACGCTCAAGATTCTAAATTAGATTAGTATAGTATATTAGTATAGAATCTTTCGCTTACACGGGACTCAAAATAAGCACTCGAAGAAATATCAAACTTTGATCTCTTGTTGTACAAATAACTATTGATGCCCTAAGCATTCTTAGACCATGGTGCCCCCTCTTCCTAGGGTCATCAAGATTACATTTAATTTTCTTGGTAAATTGAGTAACGTTCATTGCCGCATTACTGCTGAGAATGGACTTTTCAATCAGTCACATCATTTTATCACGAAAATTGACAGTGCAGGAGTAAATTTGCAACAGTAATCCTGCTGCAGTCACTATTCGAATGTCAAGTTGGCTTAACCTTTAAAATGTTACTGAAAAAAACGCGAGCGTAGCGAGCGCGAAAATTTTTCATTAGAAAAAACGCAATTCGATCATTTTTACTTTTAGTCCCAAACAGGCGCGGATCCAGGATTTCATACAGAGAAGGGATGGGACAGTTTTCTGTCAGCCTAGCTTCGCATAGGAATCGATGTTTAAGCTTGGATTTGGATCCAAGCCCAAGTGTAATTGAGGCAGAAGACCGACTTTGGCGTGAGGTAGCAGGCCTCGCATAAGACCTAACGCCGAACTGCAAAAGATTGGCTTGAAATCGAATCTATAATCTATGTACCTAATCACGACTCTCCTACTGCTCGCTCTTTGGCTTCACTCGAAAGCGCGACTTGGTTAGGATGCTTTTAGTTTTCGGCTTTCGCGGGGCCCCTTATAACACTTGGACAATTTGGTCGCAGCATCGCGGCTATGCAGCAACTCGGCCTGGCCGACAAATCTGGCATGCAAAAGAGCAAAACTCGCTATAAAATCGGTAACCTATGTCGAAAAAATCGGCTAGCCACAAACCCGAACCGCGTTATTTTGTTTCATATACTATTTATTTCAATTTTACGTAGTTTTTGCGTAGAAATACTATTCAATGAATATTACTTGATCGCTAAATTCGTATCAAATTATTTTAATTGACACAAGTACTAAACATTGCAATTCATTTGTTCGACCATAGAGAAATATAATAAGACAAGAGTGCTCACTCCATACATCAGTTAGACTATTAATTTCAGTGTCTACATCTAGCATCGAGTAGCGGAACTATCAGTACTGCTACTTGACAATAGATGTAGCACCGACCGGAAAGTCTTATCTCAACAGCATAAGACTTTCCGGTCGGTTCTACATCTATTGTCAAGTAGCAGTACTGATAGTTCCGCTACTCGATGCTAGATGCTAATAGTCTTTTTGGTACTAAAACTGAGGTATGGAGTGAGCAATCTATGTATTTTTTTCTCTATGGTTCGACTTAATACATTTTTATATGTCGTACTACACATTTATACATATTTCTGTTGTAAGAATTTTCAAATTATGTATACAGGTTGTCCCAAGAAGTAGTGATATACTGAAGCTGGGAGGTAGAGGACCTAGAGGGCTATCTGAATCACCCCCATGTATGTTCCGCGATTTTTCGTATTTTCGGAGTTATGATTTTTTTTAATTTTTCACCTATCGCCGAGTACGATGAGATTTTTATTTATGGTGACGTGAATTATTGCGGTAGATGCTTGATTTTTTTTGTGTGCTAAGCTGATAGATAGGCCAATTCAGTATGGTAACATTTACCATCGTTAGATCTCTGAATGGAATTAAAAAAAAATTTAATGCCAAGAAAGATAAAATTACCCAGTATGTTTTATTTTTCTAAGCGCCCTTGAAGTTGTGAACATACTGGGTAATTTTATCTTTCTTGGCATTAAATTTTTTTTTAATTCCATTCAGAGATCTAACGTGCGTAATAAATTTTATTAAATGTAATTCAAAATTAAATAAGAAAACCCGTAAAGAAATACCACGATATAAACTATACACAAAATAACTCAAGTACCAATTAAAAGTCCCAGATTTAAATTAACTAGTATCGATTCTTCGACGCAATGACATGTCGATGAAATGAAAATACTTGAAACGTTGTCTTCGAAATAACATTCGATGAAATGTCTGTCGGCAATTCAAGGGTAAACCCTTACAACTTAAATTTTAACCTCTTTTTAGTGTACCGCACAAAACTTTGTTCGCGGTTTTTCTCAGAGACCATTTGACGTAGATATTTCTGTCTGAGAATCAG
Source organism: Cydia amplana (assembly GCF_948474715.1). Taxonomy (NCBI): domain Eukaryota; kingdom Metazoa; phylum Arthropoda; class Insecta; order Lepidoptera; family Tortricidae; genus Cydia; species Cydia amplana. The sequence continues at coordinate 22,519,234 of NC_086096.1, read as the reverse complement.
ACTCTGCTTGGGTTGAAATTTAGCGTAATTCCGATGACAATGCAATAATACGAGTATGTTAAAACGGAGCCGATCTGATGATACAGTCGGAAGGTAGCCATAGAGACGCCTCGATGGAAAAACACAAACAGATTGAATATAGACTCATTAGAAAGGTCTCGAGAAGTACAAGATAAACATGCAAACTAAGTAAGAAAGAAGTAAGTAGTCAGTTTAAAAGTGTGAACTGTGCAGTGTGCACTGGATTGATACATTACCGAAGTAGCTGTTGAAGACGAGCAGCGTCGTGGCGTACATGAGCAGGCTGACCAGCTCGGCCACCACCATGAGGCGGTGCCACGTGTCCACCGTGAGCGCCACCATGATGAGCTCGGTGAGGATGAGCGCCGTGTAGCTGATCTCTACGATGTGGATCAGCTGGTCCTCGAACAGCACCAGCGCGCCGTACATTATCACGCCGCCTGGGACAAACAAATTATCAATTCTCGACAAGACGAACCAAGACTATAACTAGTATGTATCCTCCAGCCTTATTGTCTATGTTCATACGATGATGTTGACAATGTCAAGATTCTGGAAAGATATTATTTTGTCCTGACTAGAATCTAAAGTTTTATTCATGTTTATTTGCGGATAACGCTCTGCAAACAGTTATTGATTGGACATGACGGATAAAGTATAGGAAAAAATCGTGCGCCGAGTTAGGCATCCAAAATAGATGGCACTATATGACGCCAAACGTCAACTTTTGACAACACTTTTTATTGTATAAAGCTTTATAGCGCTATCCACATTAGCTGAAAATTCGAACCACAATTGTATTCTTACGGCGTTATTCATAAACGTCTGCTAAGTTAATCAGCGGATGATCGTCATTTGTCCCTCTCTATGGTATAAGGGACAAACGAAGATCAGCAACTGATTAATTTAGCAGCCGTTTATGAATAACGCCATTAAACTTTACACTCAGCGACTTGCAAGCTGGGTTGCTGTGGTGGATTTACCATATATACTTCACCACGAAAGGCACCAATATCAGTCGCTAATTTTCATAGCTTTATTAGGTCGATGAAGTAAAATACATATTATGTCAAGAACAATATTATAATAAATTATAAACGGTGGAGTAAATAGTATGTAAATAATGTTCACCTTGATATATGGATATCCCTGTCCAAATGTAGAAAGTCTTGTATGACAATTGTCTTCCTTTTGTCAATTGTTTATACAGTTGAGGATATTTGAGAGCAGTAGAGCTAGGAATGTCTTTATCAAGGACCTGAAAACAAATAAAAATATACTCTAAGCTCACTAGCAAGATTATTTTTATAACTTATTATATTTGGACAAAAACATGTAAATATCTCTATACACCGTGTTTTTTTTTTGATTTCCGTTAATTTCAAGGGTACATTCCTGAGCTTAAATCAAGTAACTTTCTCAAAGACACCGATATTCTAATTAACTCCATTTCGGAGATAATCAATAATTTATTTTTTTCCTATAAGGCCTCTACAAGCGTGTACACTTGCCTTAGGGCCGGTTTACATATTGATTAGTGTTTAGAATGAGTTCATACATTTGCTACTAAACTTAGGTACAATCTCGGTCAATCGATGTTCGAAATGACATTGATATGTCACAGATTTCAATTGTTTGGTTGAGTTAAATGTAATGCCCGTGTTACAACAACGCTATATGCTAACATTTAATTAGTTTTTAAACCTTTTTTTTTTGTAAAAAAAGCAAAAAAAAATATTTTTTTTTGAAAATTATCTATTCCATTTAGTTCTCTTAAACGTACTTAACCATACCCCGAAGTTCAACGGAATTCAATAAAAACACGGTGTATAGATCGTGTCATTCACGATGACGCGCAGTTTTGTCAAATATAACCTTTAAATAGCATATCAATACCAGCCAAGGCACGCGTCGTTGAGTAGAAACAACATGTTTTGCTATACCCTTCCAGGGCCCATTATGTACCTTACCTATGTAACATACTGGTATGCAAATAAATATCTCTATCTCTAGAATACATAACACACTGATAATAATATGTACGCGATAAACAAGCATTAATTACATAATGCATTAAACATGTTATTTTCTTTAAATCAAAACTGTTATATTACCTACCTTAAGTTATGGGAAACAAATCAAACATTAGTTTATTTATAAATTTTATAATTAAAAGGCAGGTTATGGTTCTGGTTCTTACCAAAGAAAATACTGGCAGCATAGTGAACAGGGTACCATAGCCAACCATCAGGAATCCGGGATAGAGTGAGACCGACGAGAAGTAAAACACTACGCTGAACACCGCCTGAAACAGTAACAAAGGGATAGAAATTAGTATAGATCAAGTGTTTAGGAGCTTGATGCCCTTACTCGTATAATAAATAGCTTAATAATAATGTCAAAATGTGGGCGCGGGCGCACGCACGTATTGTAGATTCGTTCGCGCCGGTTAGCGTTTCTCATACCTACTATTTTTCGTCAAGTTTTCGGGTGGGCCCGCTCCGTGCAACCGCACCAGCTAGCGGACACCCTGCCTGAGATATCTCTTAAGAAGTCGAAGCGGTTGGGTTGTTCCTTTAACACGCATTTTACGCCTTTCTGCTAAAGCTGGTGTCTAATTTTCGATACAGACAAGTGCCAAGTATGTACACCCGCGGTGGACTTTATAGGTGGGTTGGTACTGGCGGCAGTGGCACTGACCTGCATGGTGGAGACGATGAGCCCGCGGTGCACGATGAAGAGCGACAGCGCGGCGGAGCGCATGACGGCGCGCCGGCCGTGCACCAGCAGCAGCCGCGCCAGGCTGGAGAACGCGCGCACGCTCACGTCGCCCGCCAGCGACGCGGCGCGCCCCTCCGCGCCCTCGATGCCTACGCCTGAACATAGGAACACTAGTCTACACCTACACTTTGGTCAATTAAAGTTGACAGACAAACATACAATTATAATCTGACAGTATGGTAGTATGCTAAACAATTACAACTACTCCTCCAGTTAGTTTATCATAAAAATACTGGACACGTATTTTTTCTTTTGTCAATTTAACAAAACTTATGGATGCGACAAAAATTGTGTTACCGATGTCGGCCTCTTGTATCATGGCCACGTCGTTGCCACCGTCGCCCACGGCCGCCACGACCCGGCCGCGCGCGCGCAGCAGCTGCGCCACGCGCGCCTTCTGCGTGGGCGAGCAGCGCGCCACCACCACGCCCGAGCACCCGCACAGCACCTCCACCATCTCGTCCTCGTAGCACTGCAGGCACATCTGCACCAACGACACTGGTCAAAAACACTACCCTCTAGCCGCCCGCAACAACAAAACTTGTCAACACAAAAAATGTTAATAAATAAAATCACGAATGTACCTATATACATCAGGAATTATTTATAGAAAATCGGGACTAGACCATCAGGTTAGATTGGCATGCTCTTGTCACTGGTGGTGTGTTAGCGTGAGCACCATCTCCGGCCGTGAGTGTAGTATGTATAGTGCAGTGACCTCGAGCGTCTCGCCCTCGATGATGAGGTCCTGGTCGGCGGCGGCGGCGAGGCCGCGCAGCAGCGCGTGCGCGTCGCGGCGCGAGCTGCACTCCGGCGCCACGAACCATCTGCTGCCGCCGCCGAGGTGCAGCGAGCGCGCGATGCACAACGCCGTCTCCAGTTTGTCGCCGGTCAACATCCAGATCTGCACATAAATATTAGGTATGTCCTACTACTTAACACATTAACTGCCAGCGACTCGCTAGGGGAGTTCACTGTTCGTAGGAGCTTTTCGCTACATACGGTTTAGCTACGGTGTAGCGCGTAGCGCGCTGGCACTGAATGTGTTAATGCCATTCTTTAGTTAAATGTATCGAAGCGTGTGTTCCGTGGCCCTCGGGTTTAGGTGAAAGTGTGACCTTGATCCCGGCGGCGCGCAGCATGGCCATGGTCTCGGGCACGTGGTCGGCGAGCCGGTCCTCGACGCCGGTGAGCCCCAACAGCTGCAACCCGCACTGCAGCTTCGACATCGCCGCCATGGTCCTCTCGGCGCGGTTGGTCACGCTCAGCCTCGCCTCTTTGTATTCACTCTGCGGATAACAGTCTTATTTAATACATAGGATACACTGAAGATTGTAAGAGTGGACAGCTTAAATATAACAAGCAATAAGAAGTATTTTGTTTTTGAATATGTTTCTAGTTCGTTTAGTTTCTGGAATACAACACCTATACAAAGATTTAAAAAAACGTTTACCTCAAATTCCAAATACTCGTTGTTAGTGAGAATTTTCTTGGCAACGACGAGAGTCCTCAGGCCCTCGGCCGCCAGCCGCTTGCACTCCTCGTTGAGCCAGGGGGACTCCAGGAGAGGCGCGAGCGCCACGTCTGCTCCCTTCACGTAGTACGTTATCTCGCCTGATACTTCCTCCTAATCGAAATAAATATAAAATATGGATTTTGGATAAGTAGTTTCAGAAAATCTACCTCATAAGTTTTGATTGACAGTTAGTTATAATAGGGTGTTTAAAACTTGGATTTTATTCAGTCTGTATTAAGGTAGAAAATCAAATTTATAAAAACATAAAGAGAGATTTTTGAGTACACACCTGCACAATAATACCCATCATTTTGCTTTCACTGGTGAAATGGAAAATTTGCAGTATGGAGAACTGCACGATCTCGTTGGTTGCTCGCAGCTTCAAAGCGATGCTGCTAAAATCTCTTCGGTACAGGGATACACCCATCTGAAAACATCAATTTTGTTTAATTTCGGCGAGGTTGAGGCCTGGTTGGCAGGCTCCGACATAATGGAACTGCCCGTATATTGGCGGCAGTAAGCCAATATTGACGTTACCTACTCGTAGGTCCTTCACAAATCGGTTAAACTATAAAGATCAGGTAACTCGACCGTCCAAACAACACATGTCTGTGTTTCATCTAAAATATAAATTTAGATCTTATATTTCTTAATCATTTCAAAATTATTTTTAAAATCTCCACTTTATTATGATAACTGTGAATTTTCTTCCCACCTAAATTATGTTACAAAATCAACGTATAGTGTGTTACCCGGTCGGTCCACTTGACGAGCGCCACCTCGTCGGGGCTGGAGGCCTGGTAGTCGCACAGCTCCTGCTGCGGCACGGCGCCGCCGCAGCTCTCCGACATCATAGAGCTTCCCATGTCTAAACAATAATATTAATAGATAAACGAGGAATCAATCATGTCTTACATTACATCTAATACCTAATAGCAAAGGTTATGTTTTTAGTGAGTGAATCGTAAATTGGGATCTTTTCAGCGATATCGTGTTTACCGTCTCCCATCGCAGGCGACTCGAGACCGCTTGGGACTGGTTACCTGACTGCGCCTCGTCGGCCCTCTGGTCGTCGAGCTCGTAGACCGGCGTGACGTTGTGGCACAGCGCCAGGGCCAGCACCGCGCGCCACACCTGCTGCGGCGTCGGCGACAGAGGCTCCGAGCTCCCCAGTACGGGCGACGCTGGCGCCGAGTGCGACTCGTTCGTCAGATATTGTGTCAGCAACCCTTCCACCTGGATTAAATTTCATACACATTCAACTTTTAACAATATTTTTAGTTTTCATTAAAGTAATGATTGGCAATGACATAATTAATTTCGCTCAACCAATAATGTTACACCAACCTCATAGAACAGATTGTTGTCGTACAAAGCATTTCCTAAATGCAGCTTTTGAAACACCATCTCGTTTTTGGTCAGCGTCCCAGTTTTGTCAGCGAGTAGATACTGTATCCTACCCAGTTCCTCTGGAATAGTCGTCGATCGCATCACAGTGCCTTCTATTTTTTTGTCTTTCTGTATAGTCCAGGAGTAGAAGACTTTGCCCATATCCAAGTTTACCCTCAAACTGAAATGAGATATTAGTGGCCATTGATTTGACTTAATAAACATTCCAAACAGTAATAAATGCATTAGCTAAAATAAATTGTGCATTTATTATGAGGACGATCTTACGTCTCATAATCTCATAAATCACTTACCTGATAGGAATGATGTATGAAAACAGCAGTTCAAATCTAAAGAGAAATCCGTACCAAGGTCCATTGAAACCTTTCAGTACGATCATCAGGAAGGACGTGAGGAGTGTAGCTGCGAAGAGGAGCTTGGTGAGGTCGTTCACCTGCAGCTCGAGGCGGCCCACTTTGGACCGGGGTGTCGAGTTGTTCATCACACTGCGCGTTTGACTACCTGATAGAAGCACAAACTAGTTAGTGGCTCATTGGGGATTTATTTACCTATTTGTGAGCATTTCTATTCTCGCTATAAACTCGACTTTTCTACTGATCATTTTGACGCAGATAGAGTGTTAGCTAGCTACAAACCAACCTACGTAAGCAATTTGTAATGGTATGGTTAACTATATAAATGGTTGTAATTGTATAAAATTTGTTTCAATGTATTAGGTTCTCAAATGTAATTATTTTACAGAGGTGAAAAGGTGAAACAACCTACTGTTTACTTACACTAACACATTTAAACTTTACCCTTTTTTTGCAAATACATTTTTGATTGATTGATTTGTACCTGTATAGATAATCAATCCAGTAGCTTGACCTGAAGCCACGACGCAGCCGCTCCACAGCGTGTTCTCGATGTCCAAAGAATCATTCTCTTCTTCGTCCAGTCTAGTACAAGTTCCAATAAAGGAATGGATATCCTTTTCTGGTTTTTCAACAAATATTTGAGCATTTATATCGAGAAGATGTGCATCTGTCGGGAGTTTTTGAGTAGAAGGTAATGGTATTCTGAAAAACAACGGTTATTGCAAGTAAGAGCGTAAAATGCGCAGTTGCAGCGTAGTTCAGAGTTTCCAAATACGTAAATACTCTTCTTAAGTAGGAATATAACAGATGGATTCTGCATTTTAACTGCAGACGGTTTTTCCATAAGCCACTTATTGACCTAGCTCGTTGTTGACAAAAAAAATGATAAAATGAATTTCAGGTCAGTCAACTAACGCTATATGGTTAAACATAGGAAGATCACGAATACTAGTAGAACATACATTATGTTGCATATTAGATAAAAGCTCAAACAATAATAAATTAATATAATAGGTAATACGCTAATGTCTTATCTCCTTATGATTCATGCTAACAACATAATCTTTGTAAAATGGATGAACAGAAAGATTTACAGGGTATTGAGTAGCCAATACGTTTGTATGAAATGTAGTTTCAGTTTGCTATGAATAAACGAATTTATTGTTATTCTTATTCAATTGCTTTTATTATTTATCTCCTATCTCATGGTTGAACAAACGATATACTAATGGGCGCCATTAAATAATAGACACCATTACAAAGCAATCACTTAAGCACTTAAGTATGTATGAAACAACAACTACATTACAAGATTTGCCTATTTTATTATTTCTGAATTGTTAAGAACAATTAAAATCAGTCATTGTAATCAATATCTAATTCACCATGCTTCAAGAGTAGGTGTGTAAGTATAATAAAACTAAGGTTAACCAGGATAAATGTAACTATGGGATTATTGCGTCTATTTCGTTATTTCTCGGATACGATTGGTCAGAACGTCCTCGACGTTACGTTTTATTCTTCAAGTAAGTAGGTTCAGGCTTTTATCACTAGACTCATTACGAGAGCTCTTGTAATTCACGTTGTTTAAAAAACCGGCCAAGTGCGAGTCGGACTCGCGCACGGAGGGTTCCGCACCATCAACAAAAAGCGGCCAAGTGCGAGTCGGACTCGCCCATGAAGGGTTCCGTATTTAGGCGATTTATGACGTATAAAAAAAAAACTACTTACTAGATCTCGTTCAAACCAATTTTCGGTGGAAGTTTACATGGTAATGTACATCATATATTTTTTTTAGTTTTATCATTCTCTTATTTTAGAAGTTACAGGGGGGGGGGGGACACATTTTACCACTTTGGAAGTGTCTCTCGCGCAAACTATTCAGTTTAGAAAAAAATGATATTAGAAACCTCAATATCATTTTTGAAGACCTATCCATAGATACCCCACACGTATGGGATTGATGAAAAAAAAAATTTTGAGTTTCAGTTCGAAGTATGGGGAACCCCAAAAATTTATTGTTTTTTTTCTATTTTTGTGTGAAAAATCTTAATGCGGTTTACAGAATACATCTACTTACCAAGTTTCAACAGTATAGTTCTTATAGTTTCGGAGAAAAGTGGCTGTGACATACGGACGGACAGACAGACGGACAGACAGACAGACAGACATGACGAATCTATAAGGGTTCCGTTTTTTGCCATTTGGCTACGGAACCCTAAAAATAGAGCAAAACAAGCAAAAAAACGGTCACCCATCCAAGTACTGACCCCGCCCGACGTTGCTTAACTTCGGTCAAAAATCACGTTTGTTGTATGGGAGCCCCACTTAAATCTTTATTTTATTCTGTTTTTAGTATTTGTTGTTATAGCGGCAACAGAAATACACCATCTGTGAAAATTTCAACTGTCTAGCTATCACGGTTCGTGAGATACAGCCTGGTGACAGACGGACGGACGGACGGACGGACGGACGGACATCGGAGTCTTAGTAATAGGGTCCCGTTTTTACCCTTTGGGTACGGAACCCTAAAAAATAACTCAAAGGGACGGACGCAATAACTGCATAGTGGCATTTACCCTGCTCAACCTTATATAAAATATTTTCCCAAGTAAATGTATTCTAGGTATAAAGCAAGGCAATCCCTGCCATACATTATACCTTCACACAAACATAAGAAAGCCATATTAATTACAATACCCAAACTCTACTACTAATAGACTGACTTACTACTAATAGACTTACTGATTATTACAGAGGTAACCATATATTACAAGAGGTGAATGATGGTGTCTTACTGATTAATAAACAAGCAAATGATAGAAAGATACCTCAATTTCCAATCTATTTCTCCATCCAATTGGTCTGTTCGTATAAATACAGTACCCATTGTCTCGTTAGTCCTCAATAGAATCATGTCTGCCGGCACTCTTTGGCCCTTGTGCAGCATGACTATGTCGCCAACTCTCAGCGCCGACGCTGGCACGCGCTCCGTCACAAATGGTTGGTAATCATTTATGTTCTGGTCAAGAACCACACGCTCGTAGCATTGCCTATTCACTTCTTTGTCCCTTCTACAAGGAGAATAAATAGTTTGAAACATATGAAGTATGATACTAAATTTAAGGCTAGTGTACACTAGATGGGTATGCAGCATGTCTCCATCAGATCCTACAAAATCGAGACGAACTTATACTCACTGTTAAGCCCTACAGAGAAATGTGCTGCATTAATATAGGAATTTCATGAAAACTTACCTGTATCGTCTGAAGTCATCCACTGCCTCTCTGAAAAGTGTCACTGCCAAAACAAAACACAGCGGTCCCCAGTATGTATACAGGTATCCAATACGAATACTCGGTATGAATTGACTCAGTGCCATGACCAAAAAGTAAAGATTTAAAAAAAAACGGAATTGGTCATACAATACCAGTGGAAGGAATGTTATAATATTATATTTCTGAAAAAAAAACACATTAAGATATAAAAAGTTCTAGTATGTAAAGAAATACAAACACACACAATATATATGTATTATGTATATATTTCCTGCTTTGAAAAACTGTGGGGTTACAGCTTTTCAAAAGCAGTTAATTGTTGCTTTTGTCACTTTATAGTTACAACAATATGAGATATTTTAAATTCCCTTTTTAGGTTTATTTAGAATGAGAGGCTGTTGGTTTTGGTGAATATGAATGAATCTACAATGAAATGAAATATTATCTCCAAACAAAATGACCAATTTAGTAGCATCTTTTTCTGGATTTATAGATACATCTATGGCACCAATAAAGTGGTTTAAAACAACCGGACAAACGCGAGTCGGACTCGCCCAGAGGGTTCCGTACAAATTTAACTTATTTTTTAATTTTTTACAAATCTATAGTTTTAAGATTTTTTTCATAGTTCAAGGTCAACGGGAAGTACCCTACAAATTTTGATTTCCTTAAGGGTGTCTAAATATACGTTTTTTGTGGCATAAACGGCCGTAACTTTTTCTTATGTTAACTTTGAAGAATGATTTTTTCACAGCTTTAAGGGACTGTAGACTTGAGTATATGGTTTGAATTTCAACTCGATACACAGTTACGAAAATTACATATAGTAATAATAAAAAGGCATTTACGTTACCCACTTGATTACAAATAAAGTTTGGTGGAAAATCTTCATCTGGTAGTTGCCCCAGATAAATGACTCTAGATGTCAACTCTTTTTTACGGAAGCTAAATCTGAAATGGAAGAATGAACGCTAGTAAAAATGCTGGTCTTGTAGTTATGCAAAATAAAAACAAAGGGATTATTGGTGAAAACTAGGTATTCTTACCTTGACCATAAAGATTTCCTCTTAGGTCTGGATAGTAATGGAGTGGTTTCCATGTTTGTAATATACCCAGACAAAGTATTTTCTACTAACACATAATTTTACAACAATCTAATGACACATGCTATTGATTTATCGATGTTTAATATTTTATTGTTATGCCTTGTTTATCGCTTGGTATAACTTATTTACAATAATGACATTTGTGCCTCTACAGCAGTGACGTGACAGCTGCGTTATGGGCTTTACAGTCAGAGCGATTTATCAACAATCAACAAGTTCAACAACGTAAAATGCTTAAACATGGCAACAATTTAGTATGGATTTTTTTATATACTTGGTCAAGCATATCTTGTCAGTAGGAAAGGCGGCAAATTTGAAAAATGTAGGCGTGAAGGGATATCGTACCATAGAAAATTTGAATTTTGCACCTTTTTTTTACTGACAAGATTTGCTTGACCAAGTATAATTGGTCAAACCAATTAGAGATTCATGGTTAAAATACTAGATTCATGTTTTGACTTGGGGACCTCTTCTAGGGCTGGCGCTGCTGCTACCGATGCTGGCGCAAATATGCAGCCATAGACAGCGGCTGCATGTTTGAACCGTTTGCGGTGGAGACGCTTGGGCCGTGGGGTCAAGGCGCGCACAGCGGTTATAGGGAGTTGGCCAAGCGCCTTATCGACGCAACGGGTGACCGGAAGGCTGGAGCATACCTCGTCCAACGCATTGGCGTTGCCGTTCAGCGCGGCAACGCCGCCAGCCTTCTGGGCACCCTACCGGTCGGCACAGACTTGGGGCCAATTTTTTATTTGTAAGTTTTTACTTTTTAGGTAGTTTTAGTTTAGTATATATTTAGTTATTAGTTTATTTTATTTTTGTTAGTTGTAATTAATTACTTTCATTTGTAGCATAATTATTTGACACTAAATTATTATCAGTTGAAAATTGCGTGAAACGAAAAGCCTAAATCGCGTCGCTCAAGTTTGCTCAACAATTCGATTTGGCGGATTTGGATATGGCAACATTTCAAAGTAAATAAATATGGCGAACTAGTGAGTGTCGTAAAATTAGCGTTATATGGCTTTGATAAATTTTCTCAAACTTCGTGCGCTCCTTCCTAAATCCGGTTGTTTTCTCATATAATGCATCCACGAAAGTAACAAAATGAAATGAAAATAATGCTGGTGCATCACGTGACCAATTAGATCAATGACTGCTCGTAGCTCATACCCGTAGTGGAACGTTACGAACCGGGTGTTGCATCTGACCTCTCTTTCATCTACTGGTGTCAAAAAGTAAGAAAAGAAAGATGCCTCCTAAGTACTAGATTTCTGCATAGTTTTAAGTTTATATTTGAACAAGTAGTTAAATAGAGGAAGCTTGGAAATTATCGAATAATTTGTCGGGCGTTCAGTGTGTACAGGTGGTAATTAAATAGGCAAGGGTCTTATTAGATTGTCATGCGCTGCGCCCCGTGGGCGGCGGCGGGTGGTGAGCGCGGCGCTGCTAGCGTCGCGGCGGAGGTGAAGGAAGGTGGAGTGGAGGCAGCGGCAGCCAGTGCGTCTGCTGTCTCTGTCGGAGTGACCGGACACACCTCTGTTGACCTATTTTCTGATTATTGCATTGAAACTTAACTATTTATACTTTAAGGGCGTAAAAGCGGACACCCCCGTTTTTGCTATAAGTGCAGTTTCAAAATAAAATATAGGCTTTGCTTTGAACTATTTCCAACGTAAAAACTGTGTTTTATATGGTGCTTTTGTTTATCCATTTGAACAGTCAAAATGCTGATATTGGTTTGACACAGGCAAGTAAAAGAATTGTTAAAAGATTTATCTTGTGCCTTTCAGAGATCTTGTACTCTCCTTTTGATTGTTAGTTCATATACATTAGTTAATTGGTATTCACATTTAAGGTAACTAAATACTGAGTACTTAATTCTAGTTGTAATTATCTTTAAGAGTACTTTGAACATATAACTGCATAGATTGATCACTTGTCAATAATAAAACAATTGAATTATCCTTCGGCATCAGTAGTTATTAATAAATTGTATGTGTTAATTTCATGGATGAGATTTATAATAAATAAACAGTAGGAATTAAAATGTTTAGGTATAATCTTTCATTACATGATATTGGTCAAATCAAACAAGTTTTTCACAAATATCTGAACATGAGTTTATTGCAGAGGTGTTATAGTGCATGTTGTAAATATTTTAAAGCATCTAGTAAAGTAGAGAGATATTTAGTTGGCTCTTCATGAAAGTCGGTATTATTATCATATTGCCTGTACCACAATTTAATACTCCAACTCATAACCATTGCCTTGGACGGTCACATCTCCACAGACTGAGATGCTTCGCACGGCAATTTCCTCTCCAGATACTGAGTCTTGTTAATTTGTTGAACACAGACACCCTGGAGAGACAATGCATCAAGGGAGAGCTAATATGGCTCTCGTAAAATCTGTTTTGGAGTTGGACTTGAAGCTGGTTTACGGATAACAGAAAGATGGAATCAGACCTTCCCCCAGGATCCTGCAACTCTACTGGACATTTGTCCACCATTGGATACCATACCCTGCCTGGTAAGAGTCATTAGCCTAAGAGTCTATGACGGCCAGACCTTCCTTAATTAGTAAAGGCTGCAAGGTTCTCTTAGTATGTCCCCTATATTGTTTTTCTTTCATAAAATATAAATATCATCTGTCAGACGTATCGGTGAAGGTTGACCATTGACCATACGGGTTTAGACTATTATGGCTGACTGTCAAGAACCATTGTTTTCAGAAACTCATAAAGGTATGGAGTTGAAGTAAATATTAAACCCTGAATTTTTTTAAGGCCACACTGTAATAAAATATTCAGTCAGGTGTAAAAATAATTGTGGGTGTGTAACTTACTCAAAAATATGTCCCAGTTCTTAATTTGCTGACATAAGAGCTATGGAACATATTTTTGAGTATGATGTGTGCACCCATATTGTTACACTTGACTGTACAGTATGCCGCATGTTTCATACAAATAATGAAATAAAAAAATCGGAAAATCCTAATAGGTTATTTAATATATTGGTTCAAACGCAGAGGGTGTGGCCAACAAAATAATAAAAAAAAGTAGTTTTTTGAACCACCCTACAGCTGACAATTGACATACTATAATTATGTCTTTAAAAAAATTTTTTTTTCATTACAAAAAGCATTGTACTATTTTATGTTGGAAAATTATAGAGGCATGTTTGTTGTTCAGGCCGTATGCACCACTCGGCGAGCACGCCGGCGGGGGTGGACGGTGCAGGGGGGGGCTCGCGCACTCCCCCCGCTACTCCGAAGAAAGGCGGCAAGATGCTGGCGGTCAGGGTGCAGATGTTGGACGACACTATATCCATGTTTCAAATACAGGTAAGACTAATTATAAAAAAAAAAAGCGGCCAAGTGCGAGTCGGACTCGCCCATGAAGGGTTCCGTATTTAGGCGATTTATGACGTATAAAAAAAAACTACTTACTAGATCTCGTTCAAACCAATTTTCGGTGGAAGTTTACATGGTAATGTACATCATATATTTTTTTTAGTTTTATCATTCTCTTATTTTAGAAGTTACAGGGGGGGGGACACACATTTTACCACTTTGGAAGTGTCTCTCGCGCAAACTATCCAGTTTAGAAAAAAATGATATTAGAAACCTCAATATCATTTTTGAAGACCTATCCATAGATACCCCACACGTATGGGTTTGATGAAAAAAAAATTTTTGAGTTTCAGTTCGAAGTATGGGGAACCCCAAAAATGTATTGTTTGTTTTCTATTTTTGTGTGAAAATCTTAATGCGGTTCACAGAATACATCTACTTACCAAGTTTCAACAGTATAGTTCTTATAGTTTCGGAGAAAAGTGGCTGTGACATACGGACGGACAGACAGACGGACAGACGGACAGACAGACAGACAGACATGACGAATCTATAAGGGTTCCGTTTTTTGCCATTTGGCTACGGAACCCTAAAAACAGCATCTATGCAAGTTTATGTGTGTCTGGCTTGCCGTCCCTCAGCAGCTGTATAATACAAAAGGTAATAGGTTAGGTAGACAGACAGACAACAACAACAACAAAATATTAATGTAGTTCCATGCACTATGTAAATGTAGACCAGCTAAAGAGTATATCCAGTTATCCACGCCACCTACTCGGTACATAGGTACATCCTTTTGCTTAGGTTTGGCTAATTGCGAAACCTTAACGACTAATGTTCCGCAATAATGTTCAAAATACTTTCCATCGAGTCTTTAACTATCATCTTGATCACGAATATTTTCATTTTTTTGGATTCACGGTACTAAAGTTAGTTCCGTACACAGGGGGACATTTTCTCGACATTCAGAGCAACCATTTCCGATAATTTGCACATTATCAAAAAAGAATTTGGCAAGACCCCTTTTCTTTTTCAAAAACCCATTCTGCCACTTGTGCCTTAACTCTTGTTGAACTTCTTTCTTATACTTATAACCCATATAACTCAGTAAACTTACTAATGACTGGATTGCATGTGGATGAGAACTTAATTTTACGCGATTAAGTCTCATAGTTGTGAATAATAATGAAAATAAGTGATATCAATCTTCATAGTGTACTTCCGAAGCTTTTGGTTTAAAGAGTAAGAGCTAATTTGTTACCAGGAAATGTACAAAAATAATACACTTGATTTTCATGGTATCATTTTACATTGTATCTCTCACTACGCTCAGGATTCTATGTTAGAATTTCTCGCTACGCTCAGGATTCAATGATAGAATCCTTCGCATCGTTTAGAACTTAATGTACGCCACGCTGTAAACATATCATTTTGCTCCCTTATTGTTACACAATCTACTATTTTGACCCAAACGATAAAGGCGAATAAATTGTCTATTTAAAAATACGAGGGGTGTTCAAAATATTCTCGGTATGAGAATGAAAACAAACAAGTACGAAAAGTTTGATATTTTTATTTTTCAATATACTCCCCCCCTATGTTCATACACTTAAAAGATCGATCAATTATTTTTTTTAATCCTGCATAAAAATATTTTTTATCTTTGGTGTAAAAATGCTCCTCCACTGCCGCCTTCAATGCTTCATCATCGGAAAATTTATTTCCACGCAGATCCTTTTTAAGATTGGGGAACAAAAAGAAGTCGCTGGGGGCTAAGTCCGGACTATACGGTGGGTGAGTAACAGTTTCAAACCCACATTCAACAATAGCTGCCTTGGCAATATGAGCAGTATGGACGGGGGCGTTGTCATGCAGAAGCATAACACCTTTGGTTAACTTTCCTCGCCTCTTTTCTTTGATTGCATCCTTTAATTGACGTAGAATGTTAGCGTAGTACTGTCCTGTGATATTTACACCTTTTTCTTTATAATCGATCAGTAATACTCCTTCACAATCCCAAAATATCGTGGCCATGACTTTGCCAGCTGAAGGGATGACCTTGAACTTCTTGGGATGAGCTGAACCCTTAATGTGCCACTGCATGGACTCTTGTTTACTCTCTGGGTCATAATGATGAACCCAGGTTTCATCTCCAGTAACTATTCTTTGCAGCACCTCATCAGGATTTTCACCGCACAGGTCAATAAAATCGGAACAACAAGCTACACGCATGTCTTTTTGAAGCCGAGTCAGCATTCGCGGAACCCATCTTGCACTTACTTTTGACATATTAAGATGGTCATGGATAATATCATGTACGGTACCAATAGAGAGATTGGTTACTTGTGCTATAGATTTTACCTTCACTCGACCATCTTCCAATATAAGTTTTTCCACTTTATCAATATTTTCTTGTGAAGTAGCTACTACAGGCCGGCCAGGTCTAGGGTCGTCTTCAACACTCTCCCTTCCACGTTTAAACTCGCTTGACCACTTTTGAATGGTAGATAAAGAAGGAGCAGACTCACGGTAAACACAATCCATTTCCTCTTTTATGGTTTTTTGATTTTTACCCTGTTTTGTCAAGAATTTTATCACGCATCGATGTTCTAATTTAGTTAACATTGTCAATTCCCACATGATGTTCATGTTTGTTCAGCAATTGCAGAAAAACAAAAGAACATCTCGGTTCGAATTATACTTTTTTTTAATGTCAACGAATAAACCTTAGCGGCCAGTAACGAAAGAAATTTTAGAAGAGGTTGTAAGATATCAATACCGAGAATATTTTGAACGCCCCTCGTATATATAATAAGGTTAATGAGTAAAAAATGTCCATTATATAATATATTAGCGACCCGCCCTTCGCACGGGTTAACGAATTATACATACACCTTCCTCTTGAATTACTCTATCTATTTAAAAAAACCGCATCAAAATCCGTTGCGTAGTTTTAAAAATCTAAGCATACATAGGGACAGTCAGACAGCGGGAAGCGACTTTGTTTTATACTATGTAGTGAAGAAGCAAAAAAGTTACGATATAAGACTAGGACAGTTAATCTGCTCAACCCTGTAATGTTTAATAAAAGGGTCCCCAATAATATTTTAGTATCTACTATACTAAAATACTCAAATATTATTGGGAACCCGTTTATTAAACATTACAGGGTTGAGCTAACCTGCCAGTCAGGGGTAGTTAACCTGTCAGTCATGGATATCTACCTGTAATCTACTAGGTACACGTAATATATATGGATGGATGGGCTGGATGTGTAATACGTGTAACAAGGGCGCAATTTTATTAATTGATTGACGGTTGTTAGTGGATTGCGGTGATCGTTATCAAGCGGAGGCTAACTTTACGCCTTTTTAACAATCACTTATGCATCGCTTAGGTCTTGAATCTATATATATAAATGCACGTGTCCTGACACTCCTGACTGATTGACTGACTGACTGACTCATCAACGCAGAGCCGAAACTACAAACGCTAGAAAGTTGAAATTTGGACACTAGGTTGCATTTATAAAATGTATAAGAGCTAAGAAGCGATTTTGAGAAATTCAACCCCTAAGGGGGTTAAAAAGGGGATGAATGTTTGTATGGGGTTCAAGTTTTATTTTGAGCTAGGAAATTGAAACTTCGTAAAAAGATATATTATTAAAATACACGAAAACTAATTTCAGCGTTTTTGAAAATTCATCCCCTAAGGTGGTAAAAAAGAGGTTGAAAGTTTGTATGGATATCAAACATTTTTTTGAGCGCGGGACTTTAATCTTTGTAGAATCAGAGTCAAATATGTCAGAGATCAAACATGTTTCTTACACTATTGCTCATCCCCTTAGCCATATAATTAATGTCAGTATATCAACTGGAATTTATCCCTCCCAACTTAAACCAGTAATTGTAAAACCAGTCCATAAACAAGGAGACAGAGATGACGCCAAAAATTACAGGCCAATTGCTCTAGTTCCTATTTTCTCAAAGGTTTTTGAAAAGGTAATATGTAAAGCGCTCTACTCATATTTGGAAAAATATAATTTACTAGTTAATGAGCAAAAAGGATTTCGGAAGTAAAAGACAATTAACATGGCCATCTTTGATTTAATAAAGCCTGTAATCGAATCAATGGACAAGCGAAAACGTATTTGTGCAATCTATATGGATATGACAAAGGCGTTCGACCACGTTGACCATGAAATACTAGCAAAAAAATTGGTCTCTTACGGTATACGTGGCAATGTTCTTCATCTGCTTAAATCATACTTTAGCGACAGAGAACAGGTAACTGAACTTGTCCAAATATGTCCAAAAACCAAAAAGGAAAGATCGTTTGTGTCCAATAGACGCAAAATAGTCTACGGAGTCCCTCAAGGGAGTGTTCTAGGTCCCCTTTTATTTCTAATTTACATCAATGATCTCCCTAAACATGTAAAATATCCAATGGTCTTATTCGCTGATGATAGCACTGTAATTATTGAATGTGATAATGATAATAATTATGAATCTGAAATTAACATGACATTATGTAATATTATTGAATGGCTTGCCTATAATAATTTATTAATCAATATCAACAAAACAAAAATTATGCACTTTTACCAACGGAAAATTCCTCTTCCAGTCAAATGTGAATACTTAGGAACTGAAATAGAGACTGTAAACGTAACCAAATTCTTAGGTATTAAAATAGACAGTCAATTAACCTGGAAGCCGCATATCGAAGAAGTCTGTAGAAAACTAAATATATACTCATATGCGCTATCTAGACTTGCAAAGATAGTCAGTAGGGATGCGGTTATGGCTGCGTATCATGGGTATGTTGTGTCTACTTTGAGGTATGGAATTATCTTTTGGGGTAACTCTACTAATAGAGAGTTAGTCTTTAAAGCTCAAAAAAGATGCATAAGATCAATATGTGGCTTAAAAACACTTGATAGCTGCGCCCCACATTTCAAAAGTTTAAAATTGCTTACTCTACCATCGCTCTTTATCTATGAAATTGCTGTCTTTGTAAAAACAAATCCCACGCTTTTTAAAAAAGCAACGCATTCACGAAATAAAAGAATAGTACAAATGGATTTTCATACCGAACCAGCTAACACTGCCCTTAAATTAAAGAGTGTGATTTGTTTGGGAAGCAAAATTTATAATAAACTTCCTGACACAATTAGAAATAAGGATACCATTGAATTCAAACGTGCATTGATGACATTCTTAACAGATAAATGCTACTATTGTCTCTCGGATTATTTGAATATTTAATTTTTATTTTTTCTCATTTTGACTTTGACATTACGTCTTTTGTATTCTTATTTACTATATAAATTTAAACTTTGACATCCGGGTTTTGATATTATAAAACTAGTATTTCAATGGTAACTGTAGTATATTCAAATGTCATTTAATTCCTTGATATTGATTTCTATTCATATTTTCTGCACATTAGTTTAATTTAGATTTAAGACAACCTATATCTTGGAGTGATTTTAATCTTAAACATACAATAATATGCTTAAAATTTTAATCATTTCTACATATGTACATATGTTTTTTGCATGCTTGTTGGTCAAATATAGCGACACCACTTATTATAAGATTACTGTATGTACTACGTATATTTGCAAATAAAACATTTTGAATTTGAATTTGAAGCCATATTATTAGAAAATAAGAAAAGTAATTTTAGCGTTTTTAAAAATTCATCCCCTAACAGGGTTAAAAAGGGGTTGAAAGATGGAATCCATTACAAATTCTTTGAAACTTCTTATAAAGGCATAACATAAGATAGCAAAATAACATTATTTGAACGTTATTAAGATTTCAACCCCTAAGGGGGTTAAAAAGGGGATGAAAGCTTGTCTTGGGGTGCACATTTTATTTTAAGCTAGGACCTTGAAACTTTGTGAAAAGGTATTAAATTATAAAACAAGAAAACTAATTTCAGCATTTTTAAAAATTCGCCCCCTAAGGTGGTGAAAAAGGGGTTGAAAGTTTGTGTGGAGATCAAATATTTTTGAGAGTGCGGGACTTGAATCTTTGTATAAAGCCGTATTATTAGAACTCAAGAAAAATAATTTCAGCGTTTTTAAAAATTCATCCCCCAAGGTGGTGAAAAAGGGGTTGAAAGTTTGTATGGAGATCAAATATTTTTGAGAGTGCGGGACTTGAATCTTTGTATAAAGCCATATTATTAGAACTCAAGAAAAGTAATTTCAGCGTTTTTAAAAATTCATCCCACAAGGTGGTGAAAAAGGGGTTGGAAGTTTGTATGGAGATCAAATATTTTTGAGAGTGCGGGACTTGAATCTTTGTATAAAGCCATATTATTAGAACGCAAGAAAAGTAATTTCAGCGTTTTTTAAATTTCGTCCCTTAAAAGGGTTAAAAAGGGGTTGAAAGATTGTAAAGGGTTTAAATTTTATTTTAAGCTACGAATTTGTAACTTCGCAAAAAGTTATTTCATTAAAACAGAAGAAAACTAATTTCAGCGTTTTTCAAAATTCATCCTTTACGGTGGTGAAAAAGGGGTTGAAAATTTGTATGGAGGTCAAACATTTTTTTAAGTGCGGGAATTGAATCTTTGTATAATGACATATTTTTAGAATACGAGAAAAGTGTTTTCAGCGTTTTTAAAAACGAATCCCCTAAAAGGGTCCAAAAGGGGATGAAAGTTTGTATAGGGTTCAAATTTGATTTAAAGCTAGGAATCTAGGAACTTGAAACTTCGTGAAAAGTTATTTCATTAAAAGAGAAGAAAACTACTTTTAAGCGTTTTTTAAAATTCATCTCCTGAGGTGGTGAAAAGGGGGTTGAAAGTTTGTATGGAAATCAAATATTTTTGAGAGTGCGGGACTTGAGTCTTTGTACAAAGACATATTATTAGAACACAAGAAAAGTAATTTCAGCGTTTATAAAGATTCATCCCTTAAAACGGTTAAAAAACCGGCCAAGTGCGAGTCGGACTCGCCCATGAAGGGTTCCGTATTTAGGCGATTTATGACGTATTAAAAAAAAACTACTTGCTAGATCTCGTTCAAACCAATTTTCGGTGGAAGTTTACATGGTAATGTACATCATATATTTTTTTTAGTTTTATCATTCTCTTATTTTAGAAGTTAGGGGGGGGGGGACACACATTTTACCACTTTGGAAGTGTCTCTCGCGCAAACTATTCAGTTTAGAAAAAAATGATATTAGGAACCTCAATATCATTTTTGAAGACCTATCCATAGATACCCCACACGTACGGGTTTGATGAAAAAAAAATTTTGAGTTTCAGTTCGAAGTATGGGGAACCCCAAAAATTTATTGTTTTTTTTCTATTTTTGTGTGAAAATCTTAATGCGGTTCACAGAATACATCTACTTACCAAGTTTCAACAGTATAGTTCTTATAGTTTCGGAGAAAAGTGGCTGTGACATACGGACGGACAGACGGACAGACAGACAGACATGACGAATCTATAAGGGTTCCGTTTTTTGCCATTTGGCTACGGAACCCTAAAAACGGTTGAAGGTTTGTATAGGGTTCAAATTTTATTTAAAACTAGGAACTTGAAACTTCTTAAAAAGGTATTTTATAAAAAGAAAAGAAAACTAATTTCAGAATTTTTGATAATTCATCCCCCAAAGTGGTGAACAAGGGGTTGAAAATTTGTTTGGAGGTCAAACATTTATTTGAGTGCGGGACTTGAATCGTTGTATAAAGGCATATTATTAGAATACAAGAAAAGTGATTTTAGCGTTTTTAAAAAATCATCCCCTAAAAGGTTTGAAAAAGGGGTTGTAAGGTTGGTAGAGGGTTCAAATTTTATTTAAAGCTAGGAATTTCTAGCTTCGTAAATAGGTAGTTACGTAGTAGGTTTTATTAAATAGTGGACTTGAAAATCTCCTGGGGGTTGAGAGGGATTATATCGAGAACAATTTTATTCAGTTTGGGGCTTGAAACTTCGTAGCCAGGTTGTGAAAGACAAATCTAATAATTAAGTTGTATAATACTTAACAAATGATTAACCGTCCCTACTGCTATCTTTTGCTGCATAATGTTCTAAGCTAATGTACAAATCCACGCGTACAAAGTCGCGGGCAACAGCTAGTATTATACATTTAGCTGGTCAATATCTATGAGGGACAACACACGCACGCCGACACTTATATTCATATACACACTACAGTCTGTTGGCACTACTAAAGACGAAAGTGGAGGACCCTCATTTTCCTCCCTGGATATTAACATTATAGTAAATACTTTGACACAATTTGTTGTATATCAACCAAAGCTATGCCCCTACGTTTGATTTTTATCGAATTTTAATTATTATAACAAGCATTCAGATTTATACGAAATCTGTTTTTCGCTCCCAACTTTTACAATAATGAAAAAAAATCTAAAAAATCCATACGACCCCTTCGTTTAGGTTAGTAGACCCCATAGTTTTGGTTAATATATGTAAACATATTTTCCTTAATGTCAATATCCAGAGAGGAAAATGGGGACTGAGACACAGGCGACGCAGTTCACGCAGCCAGGCGCAGGGCTATAACCACGAAAATCGAAGTTCGCAAATTGCGGGCATCTTTCTCTGTCGCTCTAATTACGCCTTCATTGGAGTAAAAGAGAAAGATGCCCGCAATTTGCGATTTTCGGTGTTCGCGGTAGCCCCTCTGAGCAGATTTAGTAAATTAAGTATAAGTAGAATGTCCTTTAGCTACGCACGCTGCAGCGCAAGGACGTTCCTGCGAAGGAGGGGGAGGCCACGCGCACTTCGGTACCTACGTCGTTATTGTATATATTAGAGATGCCCCGAATAGTGGTTTTGGCCGAATACCGAATACCGAATATTCGGCCCCTCCCTCGGCCGAATACCGAATATTCGGCGACCGAATATTCGGCATGACATGCGAACATTTTGAGTCACAATTATTATGAAAACTGATCGCCAACAAAGCTCAACGTTAAACAAATCAGACTCATGATAAAAATAAAATGTTTTTTAATCAACAAATGCTCAAAAAAGGGTCTTCGTATTTAACAACTTTCCAAGAACACATTCTAAATATACCTACATAGTTTTTGGTTATTTTTATTGTGCAAGTATTCTTTTTAAGTAGGTGCAACAGATATTCGGTATTCGGCCGAATAGTAGGCAACATTCGGCCTAATACCGAATATTCAGCAAAGTGACCGAATAGGCCGAATACCGAATAGTTGCCGAATATTCGTGGCATCTCTAGTATATATTCTAAATTTAAAATTCATATCTCCATTTTATCCTGCCTTTACATTCGCTCTTCTGTAAATTCATACTAGGTATAAATAATTACAATACCTTAAACCTTAAAGTAACGAAAACGTGTATCTTATAGTAGTTTATGCAACAGTGATATAATAAGGGTTCTTAAAATTCAAGGGTCGAAGTTACAAAACGAGACGTAGTCGAGTTTTGTAAAAAAAGACCCGAGAATTTTAAGAACCAATTATGAGCTGTTGCATACATTACTTTTTCTATGACAGCTGCAAAAAAAAAAAAAAAGAGTTATTATTTAAAAAAAAGAGTTATTATTAAAAAAAGAGTTATTATTTAAAAAAAATTGAGTTATTATTTAAAAAAAAAAAGAGTTATTATTGTAAATGAAAACATACCTCTTTCAATCAAGATGATCGGAACTTGTATCTTTAAAAAAAATAAAGCAGTTGTATTATACTCATAAGATGACTGCTAGCAGTCATCTTATGAGCCTATAGACAAATCATTCAAATGACATTGCTCTAGATATCACTGTCAGTCATTTAATTGACACATTTAAGTGCTGGAGTAGAAAAAAATTATTATATTATTACTTATGTATAACTATGACAACAAAAATGACTTCATCAGTGGTTTACGTGCCCACTCACTGGCATAACAAAAGAGGTGTTTTATTATTTGAATAGAGTATGACTACATTGACTACATAATATATCTGCCATTGACAGGTCTGAGACTTTTATGTCCCGCGATGCCGTCACGCTCTCACGCTTCAATTCTTCACGGGTAGTAGTGGAGCCAAACTTGCAAAATTAGCTTTTATATTCTCAATAACGTTTGGTACTCGTATGACGATTTTCACACATTGGGTAGGGTCCGGAAACTCAGGTAAATAGTACTATTAGTGCTATACTACAAGTATGGCCACGTCTTCGCCTCGGCTAGTCTGTGGCCATGAGTAAGGCCATTAATTATTTAAAAAAAATGGTCCGATTTTAACGCTGATTATGGACGACCCTATTTGATTTGTACTCCTTACATTTGTTTTTGTCAGTCCCTGCTTTTTTTTAGTATAGGTATTTATTCAAATTGAGCAAAAACAAACAAAAATAAATTAAACTAAGACCTAAACTAAAACTACTTTTATGCTTATACTAGTTCTCAAAATAGTTAGATTTAGGCACATTTTACTGGAGCTTGAATTTCGACCATAGTTGTAAAACATTTACTTTATTCTTATGTTTCGACATTTTAAATAACAACAATTACTTATTCCTAGAAGTTAACCTACTCAAAAAATCCTATGGTAAACAGAATACATGTAATGTAAACGTCAGCGTTTAACGGCCATCGAGATAGTCAAGTGCTGTCTCATAGGAAGCTGGCATTTAGCCAAATGTTTTCAGATAGGCTTCGCCCGCAGCGTCGATAACCCCAATAGCCATATATTGTTCACTTGCCTGCTTTAGGGGAAGAATCATTTAATATTGGACATTGTTACTATAAGGAGCGATTTCGATCCTATTTCAATTTATGCTTAATTTTGGTAGATAGATAGTTGTAGGTACGTATGAAATAGGAATGATTGGGAAGTATATTAACCCTATATCAAAGCAGTGTCGAACCAGCGATCACATGCGTTACTTCAGATATGTCTTCTATGTTCAATGTGTAAAACTGACATTCGATTGTCATTTTTAGGGTTCCGTAGCCAAATGGCAAAAAACGGAACCCTTATGGATTCGTCATGTCTGTCTGTCTGTCTGTCCGTCTGTCCGTCTGTCCGTCTGTCCGTCTGTCTGTCCGTCCGTATGTCACAGCCACTTTTTTCCGAAACTATAAGAACTAATCTGTTGAAACTTGGTAAGTAGATGTATTCTGTGAACCGCATTAAGATTCTCATACAAAAAAAAAAAACAATAAATTTTGGGGGTACCTTACAACTGAAACTCAAAAAATTTTTTTTCATCAAACCCATACGTGTGGGGTATCTATGGATAGGTCTTCAAAAATGATATTGAGGTTTCTAATATCATTTTTTTCTAAACTGAATAGTTTGCGCGAGAGACGCTTCCAAAGTGGTAAAATGTGTGTCCCCCCCCCCTGTAACTTCTAAAATAAGAGAATGATAAAACTAAAAAAAATATATGATGTACATTACCATGCAAACTTCCACCAAAAATTGGTTTGAACGAAATCTAGCAAGTAGTTTTTTTTCAATACGTCAAAATCCCCTAAATACGGAACCCTTCATGGGCGAGTCCGACTCGCACTTGGCCGCTTTTTAAACCGTAGGCCAGGGTTAAGTAGGTACGATCATCATGAATAATCACATAAATTAATACCTAAGTACGACTCCGCTTTTCCCTGTTTTTTTGGCGTAGTCTATAGAGCATTAAGGTAAATTATTATTATTATGACTATTATGAGCCTATATGTGACATTCCACGGCAAAAGGTACCTTATGGCACTTGGCGCTTACGTCGCATAGCTCCGCAATAACAATAGCGCGCGGCAGCGGAGCGGCGTTAATAATAGCGTAAGCGCCAAAGGCCATAAGGTACCTTTATACGTGGGACGTCACATATTGTCCCTATGTTGGGCAAAGGCCTGCCTACACGTATCCCTATCGCCTGAACTGTTCCCCCACTATCTGTCAAAGGTGTCAAGCTGGTCCCCACCCTTAATATTCATAAATTCATAATCTCACATATGTATAGTTATGAGGGTGGATTATGTGACAGAAACATAATAAAACATTCGACTTTCTGTAATCTTAATTAAAAAACTGGTTCTGTAGAAAATCTGTATTTCCAGAAATAGACGACTAAGTGATCTTATGGGTGTTCCGTTTTAACATCATTCGCCGCTAAGCTCTGGTCGTAGCGCTTTGTCGTAGCCGATAACATCGGTATGTAGCCAAAAAGCTGTCTAGAGGCAAAACGACAACGTGAGTGATTAGCGCTGAATTGGCAATTTGCGAACCCAATATAAATACATGTAGGCATCTATTTTTTTCAAATTCGATTAGTAAACCGAGTTTCACATCTTTTGAAAACCGCCGATTAAGCTCGGGGGATTCAACTTGTTTTTTCAATCAGAGCCTAAAACTTGTAGTATCACTACACTACAAGCCGGTGTTTAGTGATGCGCCTGGTAGAGCCGTCGGCGTCGCTGGGTTGTCGGGGGCATTCCTATAAAATATTCAACTCCAACTAGCCTGTTCCCAAAAGTCAAGGAAACTTTAATCATAACATTTATAATCCATATATCAAGAGTGGCTTATTAATATTGTTCCCAGATAGTACAAGGAGACTGTTTTAAGTGTCAAATTAAGTAAATTAACCCATATATTCGCTTAAATAGTATTTGCTGTGAACTGAGAGATTTCTCTTAAAGTCGTTAGTGGGTTTTTCAACAATTAGTTACCATTTAATAGTTTTTATTGATATTTGTATCTCAACTATAAAATTATTATGATGTAGTATAGAATGACAATAAAGCTATCCTTTTAAACATGTTCATTTTCAAGGCTCAGGCTGGCGTCTAAGTAATAAAATGAAACTCGCGACCTCTGCCAGCTATCAGTTACGGTAAATTAGCATTAAACAACTGACCATCGAGCCGTGTAGGAGGGGACGCAGCGCTTTATAAATAAAACGCGAGCCGCAAATTGGAAGACTTACGACTTCCACCAACACTTTTATCTTATTACCACCATATGTGTTTAGCTCAGATACGTTCTTGTTTCAGCGTTTTATATGTATGCATATTGCTTACTAACAATTTACTGAACATCTACGCAAATAAGGTACTTTCATCTATGAAAATTAAATCATTTACCTAAGTATGTATGTTTATACAGTTTTTTCATCACACTTGCTCAAAAAAGATATTATTTCATATAGGATTTTGCTCCCGCGGGAGTTATGGCCAAACTGTCATATCACTAAAAACATTCACGCTTCGAGTACGTTTCCAATTGGAAGCTCTGGATCTGAATGTATCATTAAGAGTAGTTCCCTCAATTCCTCCAACGAACAAAACAAATCGCCAAACGTGATTTACGCTTCGTTGAAGAGCTCCGTTCTGGTCTTTATCAGCAGTTCCACATCATCATTATGAATGTTTTGATGAAAATACAATATAGCGCTATATGTATGCTTATAAGATTTGAGGAGTTTTCTCAATTCAACATACATAGTACATACTGTCGAATTGATAACTTCCGCCTTTTTAAAAGTTTGTCAAAAACTATAATTATGTTTTCTCAAACATGCAATGAAATGTCGTCGCTCCGGGCGTTATATCAGGCTTCGAAGTATCACGTTTAGGGCGGAGCAACTTCAGAGAACTGTAAAGGAATTTCATACGAAATTGAAGGCCTAGGCCGGAAAGTAATTTTTTTTTAAATTCTAATGTAAACATGGGGTCTGTTTCCATGAACAGACTAAACAGCCGAATTATATTTTTTATTTTATTTTTGGTGAATGAATGGTTATCGGACCAAAATATCCGTGTTAACGCCTGTTATACACGAACGTACTGATATTAAGAATACGAATCTGTATGATTCAATGTGTTGATGAATAAATTTAAAATTTAGTCTATACGTAAGTCACCAGAGACCATAGACAATAATTTAAAATCCTCTGCATTTATTTTATTTATAGAAATTGAGATTCTTATTATCAGATTGTGTATAATGGCCCTAATAAGGTCTATTCGAACACTACACACGCGAAATACGGACGACATCCGTAAAAAAAAAAACAATTATGGCGGGATTGGAAGGAAAATTAAAAAAACTTTTGTTGTGAAGTTGGATTTTTATTATAAAGAATATAAATTTGTTTTTTTGAGTGGTGTATTTTTTTTATGCCTTGCCGTGAAAAAGTCTTGCCGGCTTCGCATCACTATCCGGCCTCCCTACGGTCGGCCGGCTATACCTACTCACCCGGCAAGCCCTTCTTTCCCGGCGTCTGCAGTAATGTACTATTTCTGTTGTTTTAGTCCAAGGCTGTGGGCCGTGTGCTGTTTGATCAAGTCTGCCGACAGTTGCACTTGTTGGAAGCCGATTATTTTGGATTAGAGTACCAAGATGCAAATGGAACACGGGTATGATATTGATATATTTCCTTTTATTTGTATTGTTGCATAATATAACAGCGCCATCTAGCAATTTTGGAAACTTATTGATTGATAGTTCATTTTATAAAGATGTCAGTCAATGTAAAATGTAACTGTGAGATAAATCTGGTTATACAGATATATATATTATCGGTTGAAAGAAGTTTTAACACACGTGCAGTATGTGTTGCGATCGTTTAGAGTTGTGCCCCGAGTACAGTTGAGAGCACCGCACATAACAGGGATGTAGTATAGCAAGCGTGTGTGTTGTGCAGTACTGGTTGGACGTGGAGAAGCCGATGTGCCGGCAGCTGGGGCTGTCGATGCTGGAGCCCACGCTGCGGTTCTGCGTCAAGTTCTACACGCCGGACCCCGCGCGCCTGGAGGAGGAGTTTACCCGGTACCTGTTCTGCCTGCAAGTGAAGCGCGACTTGGCGCAGGGGTGCATCCAGTGTAATGAGAACACGGCCGCTTTGCTGGCTAGCTACATTGTTCAAGGTAAGGGCTTTACGTGATCAAAACTGTTTGGAATATTTTGTAATAATCATACAGTTTAAGCTGAGCCACTCGTTTTTATACCCCGCAGCTGAGTGCGGAGACTTCGTGCCTGAAGATTACCCGGACCACACATACCTTAGTGGATACAAATTCTTTCCTGGACAAGACTCTGAATCTGAGCGACGAATTATGGAAAACCACAAAAAGCATTCGTAAGTTATTTTTTTATGTTTAAATTGCTTATATATCAGAATATTGGCGCCATTTGTCGACTTCGTATGTCAATATTTTTACTCAATAAAAAACCAGGACCAAGATGTTACAATGTTGTCGATTGCTGTAAGTATCTTATCTCTGTTACTATGAGCCAGCCGGTCCCGGCCGTAGCAACTACGCTCGCATTCCATTGCATGTTTTGTTTACTTATTAAGTTAAGTATTGACTTACCCGACAAAAAAAAAAAAAAAAGGTGTATTTAGTTTAATTTGTAAATTTTTGTTAAGTCATAATATGCAAGTACCTACAGTTTTAAGTGGTTATAAGTTAAGTGTGCGCTCACCGAATAAATATGTATTTTGCATGAAAAAATAAGAAATTCTCGTGTAAGTGAATATTATGTATTCTTATGAGAAATAAAGATCTTTAAACCTAAGTAAACTCGTGCGCTAATGGTAGGTATCACTGTTTACAGCGGACAAAGTCCTGCGGAAGCTGACATGAACTTACTAGAGACTGCGCGAAGGTGTGAATTATATGGTAAGTAATTTCATTACAACAAGACACAATACTCATAATACAATGAAACCTGGATGATTGAAATCTCAAGGCAATTTTTCGTCAATTAACCAGGTGTATGGTATATGTGTAGATAAATAATTAAGTACATTAGGTACATATACGTTATAATAAATGAACATGTACAATTGAATGATCTGTTGAACATGATTGCAGGCGTCAAGATGCACCCAGCCAAAGACCAGGAGGCCGTGCCGCTAAATTTGGCAGTAGCGCACTTAGGCATTCTAGTATTCCAGAACTTTACCAAGATCAACACCTTCAGTTGGGCTAAAATAAGAAAAATATCGTTCAAAAGAAAAAAGTTCCTTATCAAATTGCATCCTGAGGGTTACGTAAGTAGATTTTTTCTATTCAAGTTTAAAAAAATCTATTCTGTGCTAAATCAGCTATTTACCACACCTGCGAGAATTATATTTCATAGCTTATAACCAAAATGTTATAGTAATTTGTATCTATGTACTATTATTTTTTGGTTTAATTCAATAGGTACATAATTAGTTGTCAGAAAATCAATTAAAATGTATTAATTTGAACATATTATCACGATCTTCCCAATAATTAATCTCTGTGATCCAATTGTTGTCGCGACTGGAATCTTTTAGTTTACGCCTCGAAGCTTAAATTCACGACACGAATACGATACCCTAAGCTTTTTCATATAGGATGAATGAACTCAGGTATCGGAATGTAATACAGTTTTGCGTTTTGTAACGGCAGGGATATCACCGTGATATCGTCGAGTTCTTCTTCGAGGGCCGCAACGAGTGCAAGAACTTTTGGAAGAAGTGCGTGGAGAACCACGGGTTCTTTCGCTGCTCCAGCGTGCCGCGCATCCAGAGACACAAGACGCGCGTCATGTCCAGGGGCTCCTCCTTTAGGTGAGTTTACCCTTTTCAACGCCAAGAACAACTAAAGTCGTCGCGAGTAGTCGTGCCCACCGCGCCATGGACAACTATTATGGCTGTTATGACCTGTCAAAGTAACCTTCACGCTTTCAAGTAAGGTTTACACTCGCTTGCACCCGGGACCTTGGGCCTTGGCGTGTCAGTGACGTTCTTGTTAATAAAATTAAGCATTCAAAGGACACATATCCTTATTCTGTTGAAGGATGAATTCTCTGAAATTCAGATTTTGCTTGTTTGAAGTTTGATTAAAAGCGTTGTTCATAAACGGCATACGCCTATGCGATGTACGTCACGTTTTCCCGAAAAAGCTGTTGAAGTTGCAGGTGCCCATAGGCTAAGATGGCTGCTTGGTATCAGGCAGGTTGAATGCTTGTTTGCCACTGACGTGGTATTAAAGAAACCCCAATTTAAGTTGTTTACGATCACTCGCACGCAATAGAGCTTGTTCCAGTGTTGAATGTGGCTAGGCTAGCCTATAAAGATACTTCCATTTAAAAGGTCTTCTGTCAATAATTTCAATTAAATGGGATAAT
This sequence comes from Cydia amplana, assembly GCF_948474715.1. Classification (NCBI taxonomy): domain Eukaryota; kingdom Metazoa; phylum Arthropoda; class Insecta; order Lepidoptera; family Tortricidae; genus Cydia; species Cydia amplana. The sequence goes on along the minus strand of NC_086096.1, from coordinate 22,488,299 downwards.
AACCTTTTTGAAGTCATGAAAACTACTTCAAAAAGTATCACTAAAACCTGTGCAAAAAGAATTACCGATTTGAGTGCGGTTTTTATAATAAAGGAGTTTCTAATAAAAAGCTATTTTTGGTTTGCTTAGATATTTACTGTCCAGTAATAATCTGAGCTGTTGTCAGAGCGTTGGCGACATGCTGTTGTATTTTTAACCGACTTCCAAATCTAAAAGGAGGAGGTTATCAATTCGGTTGTATGTTTTTTTTTATTTTTTTTTTTTTTTTTGTTTTTTTTTTGTTTGTTACTCCATATCTCCGTCATTACTGGACCGATTTTGAAAATTATTTTTTTGATTATATGTATATGCATACAGATTGGTCCCGTTTTTGTCAAAACCCAGTTCTGATGATGGAATCCATGAGGAATCGAGGGAACTCCTCAAATCTTAAAGGCACACATATAGTGATTTTTGTATTTTTATCAACAAATCAAGCATATACATTCAAAAAAGTGACATTTGATGAAGTGGAACTGCTGATGATGATCAGAACAGAACTCTTCAACGACGCATAGTTCACGTTTGGCGATTTGTCCTCTTCGTTATGTTTGTTAAGCAAGTTAAGTTTTTAAGCCACAATTTTGTCAAGCTCGAGTTCTGATGATGGGATCCACGAGGAATCGAGGGAACTCCTCCAATCTTAAAGGCATGCGTATAGAGATTTTTGTATTTTCATCAGAAAATCGAGCATTTTCATTAAAAACTGTCGCATTTGATGAAGTGGAACTGCTGATGATGATCATAACGGAACTCTTCAACGACGCATAGCTCGCATTTGGCGATTTGTCCTTTTCGTTATGTTTGTTAAGCAAGTTAGGTTTTTAGGCACATTTATGTCAATCTCAAGTCCTGAACATGGTATCCATGAGGAATCGAGGGAACTTCTCAAATCTTAAAGGCATCCGTATAGAATTTTATATATTTTCATCAGAAAATCAAGCATTTACATTAAAAACTGTGGCATTTGATGAAGTGAAACTGCTGATGATGATCAGAACAGAACTCCTCAACGACGCATAGTACACGTTTTGTGATTTTCAATTTCGATTTTGACTTGAATTGGGCCCCGGACTCCGGACTCGGACCCGTACTCGGACTCGGACCCAGACCCGGACCTTGACCCGGAAAACCACTATGATACCTAAACTAAATCAACCACTATGATTACCATAAAATGTATACATATTACCAAATAAAGTATAAGCACCGTTAAGTGGGTTAGGCTAGTAGTTAGAGAAGTCGGTTTTTTCCTATTAAAGATTATTATGTATGTAGTCGGTTTTTTGATACCTATAGTTTATTATGAAATTCCTATAAATAGTTATAACTTTTTATCGTTGGCATAACGTTGTCAGAATTTGAAGAACGTAATATTGTTTTACAGGTATAGCGGCAAAACCCAGAGGCAAATTGTTGAATTTGTCAGAGACAACTATGTGAAAAGACAGACTTTCCAAAGGTATAGTTTTTTTGTTTAACTGTCTTTAATACGAGCTTAGCTATTAATTGAGTAACGTTGGTTGTAGACAATGGCATGTTATACTAAAGTATACTCCAGAGCTTTAGCAGGAATAGCTAGCCTAGCGGTAAAACATTGAAGACTACAGTGTACGTTGGTAGTCGAATATTGATGTCGCTCTTTATTTGTTGAACACTCAACGATGACTGACGTCAGCTGAGCGCCGCGCCGTAGTGAGATGCTTCACATTAGTCGTGACTAACTAATGATGGCTTAACGCTGAGAGAGGTATTCACTTGAAGCATACTTTGTGTTTGCTTCTAGAGCAACCGTGTAGTGCAGTTAAACTTGAAGACGAGTAAGAGAGAAATAAAGGAAATCGTAGTGGGTGGTACTGTTACAATTTAAGTTTAGATAATTTAAGTTGCGTTCGTCTACGGTGAGTGGGTGGCATGGATTGGGTGACACTAGCTTTTGGTTTTGTCTTGTGGGCGTTTTGTGTAAACAAGTTGCAGGTCTATACCTAATCTAAAGTAAAGCATGATTTTACGTAAAATCCCTAAAAACGACTAATTATAAAAGGCTAGAGGAAGGCTTTCAATAGTATTTATGTATTTCAATGGTGAATAGAACTTTCGAGCATGCGCTGTATCCATTGAGACTTTCGCTTTTTTTCAAAAAAATCTATCGTCGGATGTATCCGCTGTGTCGTGCGGCGCTGCGACAATCGGTCAGAGGATGGTGTGGTCGTTTGATTTAGGGATTTTTAAGGGGGCCTGCGCTCAGTTTTGATACTCGCTAATTTGTATACGATACAAGTACAGCATACTAGTAATTATTCCAAGTCATTTTTATTGGTCCCCCTCGCTGTCGAGACTTCGGGATGCTGGTGCGCTGAGGGTAAGACCTTCGTCCGTGAGTTGGGTCGTCTTTTGAAAGGGGCCTTAACCCAAAATCCAACGCGGCAACGCAGCGAGCGTGATGGGCATCTTTGCGTCGGGGGCAGCCCGGGGCGGGTTTTAGTAGGTAGTTATTTTTTACATATTTCGTTTGTATTTATATTTAAGTTTCTACAATAAATTCATTTATTTTTCAAGTCATGATTATCCATTATAGACCCGTCTTGAAGAGACTGGAACGAATACTTACTGTATGTCTGAAATATAATATATGGATTAGTTAATGTCGGAAAAAAACCATTCTCGGTTGATCGAATTTCCAATAAGTAATGTGGTGTAAGTACTTGTGGCCGTACTGCACATTGTCTCTAAATACAGCGCCGCGCTCCTAAAGTCTAACGTGATGCGCTTTCTATTTTTAATTAGGCAAAACAAAAATCGTAACATGAAATGGCTAAGATTAAGTTAATTTTTCTTTTATAAGGCGAATGATTATAGTACGGATATTGTCTTAGATTTGCATGTAATTTGTTTTACATGTGGAAATCGACTACATATGTACATTCCAGGTAGTAAACAAATTAGTTCTTTTTATTACCCCCTGTATGTTCCTTTTCCGATAAAGCCAAAAAGTGATGGATTTGATATGTGGTTACATTACAAGCGTTCAGGCATAATAGGCAAAACGATGCCAGAGGCCGAACGGCATTAAGGAACTAGTAGAGGGCACGATCGAAGCGCAGTCTCGTATGGCGCGCGCGCGCAGATCCAAAAGCTGGTGTCACCATCCTCTGCCCGACTGTCGGCAGGTCGGGCTCGTTCCGAGCGTCGCGCTCGCTGCGCTCCTCGCGCGGCAACGTGTCCCAGGCGCCCGCGCAGGGCACGCTGAACGCGAGCGTGTCGGCCCATCCGCTGCTGCCGCTGCCGCCTGGCTCTGACGGTACGTTATACCACCAACGATTACTTTTATAACATTTACCTATTAAATACATGCTCGATGCAATGTTGCCGATACTATATTTTCAACAAATATGATAACTTTAACAATCTTAAGTGATATTTGTTACGGTCATATATACATTGAAGTTCGGTCGGTTGTTTGGAAACTATACAACTATGCCTCTCGTTTCGAATTATCGTCCTTATGACAGTTCCTTCAAGTCTCTTTGAGTAGGGCTTAATTTAAAAATCATTGAGCATGTATGTTTTTACCGTATTTTTATTATTTAAATGTTACATTTCTAAATTAATGTGCTTATGTTGTCAATAATGCCTAAAACATTTTACTTGACAGCTAAGTCATATAAAAATGAACTGTCGTAGGGACCATCATTCGATGCGAGAGGTATAAGTTGTGTGAATTAAAACGTAAATTAATACGTGAAGAAAAATATTCATATGTATATATATATATTATATACAGAATCGTTATTCACATTAAAAATCGAATTTTAACTGTAAAAGGATAATATGAAAGGTGTCGTAAGCAATAATTTGTATCTGTTCAGCGATTTCCCTGGAGTGGGACAAGCAACCTCACTACCTGGAGGCTTCTCTGATGATGAAGGGCTACACGGCGGAGGAGGCGGCGCAGGCGGCGCGGCGCACGCGGCGCCCCTCGGAGGGCGCGCCTCGCCCGCCGCTCACAGCTACCGCCTATGCCGCCACGAGGGACAAGGTACGACCACCACCATGCCATGACATGCACTGACTTAATATAAAAGAAATAGACACACAAAGCAGAACAAAAACGTCAACAAATGTGGACCCCAATGACGTTTCGCACCATTTGCATTGATGATAAAAACGTTTACGTAAATTTTGAGTCAAGATAAATGTTTCATACAGAAAAGAGCTTAATGTCGTAAGCATTAAGTGTCAAATTTGCAAACATAAGTACCAACACTGTTAAAAAATTTAGTCCGATGGCACTAAACGTAACGTATTTACGTCAAACAACGTCAAACGAGAATAATGAACGAATGGAGTCACTTTGGTACACTTTAATATGTATTAATGTACAGGAAAACCAATTGAAGTAATAAATAAAACAATAGTTATTTGTACAACAAGAGATCAAAGTTTGATATTTCTTCGAGTGCTTATTTTGAGTCCCGTGCAAGCGAAAGATTCTATACTAGATTCACGAGCGTAGCGAGTGAATCTAATTTAGAATCTTGAGCGTAGTAAGGGACTCAAAAGCGCACGAGATGTAAATAACTTTGATCTCGTGTAGTTCACAAAACTTTTCACCTCAGCAGTGAGAACATATTAGAGAACCCGAAAAATGTATTCCTTCTTAATCACTTACCTATTCACTCATGTTTTCTTAAGATATACCAACAATTAAGTTTTCACCTCAGCAGCTCGAACAAGGGTACTTTGCTACTTAAAAACAGTGAGCAAAATCGCATTTTGCTCACTGAGTGAGCAAAATCGCATTTTGCTCATTTTGTCTCTCTCAGTGAGCAAAATGCGATTTTGCTCACTGTTTTTAAGTAGCAAAGTACCCTTGTTCGAGCTGCTGAGGTGAAAATTTAATTTAATCGGGAGCTCAAATAAAATTAATTCGTGGTTCAAATTCAAACAAATTAAATTTTTAATTCGTATACGTCTTTAAATACTAATTTCCTTGAAATAAATTCTACTTATTAAATAACTGTGTATTTAAGAGCCAACAGGAGCTAAGATTTAAATATTTTAGGTAAATATACCCGTCTCGCTAACGGAAGCGGCTCCTAAAACTAGTGCGATAAGGACAAGGCGAAAAATCCTGCGTAAAAATCTCAAAAATCGAGGTTTCGTACTCGACTGTTTCCTCCTCCAAAACTTAACCAATCGTAACCAAATTTAGAAATCTAAATGATAATGACATTATCTGTGTCGGATCGTTTTGCTTTTTTGACTAAATGATATCAGTTTTGAATAGCACGCCTCTCATTGCGGCATAGTCAATTAGGCCATTTTGGCCATTTTTGAAGGGCTCTAGCGCCTTAAAAAACAAAAATATCAAAAAAAGCAAAACGGTCCGACATAGATATTGACAATATTAATCTGTGTTGAAAAAATTATTGCTCTAGCTTCAAAACCCACGGAGGAAACAGTCGAGTACGTTTGTATGGAGAAATGACCACTCCTGTTGGCTCTTAAGATCTACATTTACTCATAGCACGGGTGCACGGGGATATTTAGGTACTGATTGGATTTTTTTTATAAAGTCTACCTATACTTTATAAAAAAAATCCTGTGGTTGTCACTGTGTTCAGACAGGTTTAGTTATTTAGACATTTACAGTTAGTCGATATAAGCCCTTATTGGTGGTGTATATGTCGGAAACAGGGAAATGGGCCGAACACACAAGTGCCGTTTTGCCTTGTTTAAAACTGCATCACCCCTATCTCTTGCTATAATTAAATAGCAGTCCACTTTGCACGTCGCATAGGTTTTCTTGGAAATCTTGAATTTAAACATAATATTATTCCTTATGAATTCCATATAAAAATATAAAAAAAAATTGACCTCACATCGACTCATTAGATTTATGTTCATTGACATCCCTTCTTTGGTACTAACAAATTAATTTATTCAAAACCATAAAATTACCACCAGATTACATAAATTATGTAATGCTATCCAAAGAACTAACCGAATGAAATACATTCCATACTTTTTCCTTGTTTTATCATTGTTATTTTTACATATTTTAACGGCACATTTCGTAATTGTTGACAACTTCACATTTGAGCGTTTCAAACAAGACTAAACGAAAAAGTGATGCGTGATCTGTTTTGACATTACTTTTGTGGGGCCATTTTTGGCGGCTGATTGGGTATCCAGTTCTTTATACTATATCAATGACGACATGCCATGCCACTACACAACGGCTTTACTATTCATTGTTAATTTATTTATTATACATACATATACTCCAAAATGGTAAGCGTAAAACCGGCGGTTAGTACTTAGGTACGATATAAGGATGTCTTGAAAAGACATGAAGAGATGAAAACTGGCTCTAGTTTCTGACTGGGAGTGGAAGGCAGCGCGGCGGACCGAATGGCGCGGTGCCCCGTCCATTAAATCATCATCGTTACTGATAGAAAATAAATCACGAATACACGTCTAATTTTCAGTTATTTTAAATTATACATCGTTACCCTGCTTAAAATAGCTAATGATATAGCCGAGATATGACTAGCAAAATTTCAGAGTTATTCAGGTACGTTAAAATCCGTGAGATCGCCTAATTCTCCGTCACAAGTTTCGCGCGGCGCGCCATATCTTTTGTTCCTTTCTAATTTCTTGGCTTTACGCCCCGTCTTAATCCATCTTTCGTCAAACAACAATCAGAAATGTTTATATATTTATTGAAATCTCATGCAGGCTTTAAGCTGACCTTACTTTACTATTTTATTTTCATTTGGTTGACTAACCAATTTTTTTTCGTCAAATTGTTTGAACAATTTTATAGCATTTTTTTTTCTTTATTTCAGCTATCAAAACTGTACTGCAAGCAAATCGTAAGCGCTTTTTACTGAAAAGTGACCTTATGTGTAAGACGTTCGCTTGCAAAAGAAATCTCGTTTTTGAATGTACATTGTACACAGTTTTCGAAATAGAATATACCTGCATTTACTTCAAATGTAAGAAGGAACATACAATACCTAATATGCTTCTAAGCTTAAGTACACCCAACATGAAACAGCGAATATATTATATTAATTAAATACACTTAACATTAAAGGTGGTTAAAATAAAAGGTGGTTTTTGTACCTTTCTTATAATCTGACAATAATATCGATAATGTTCCGTGAACATTGAACTTATCATACATAGTACAATAATATCACTTGAACACAATATAGATACTTGGAACTAATTTCGACTTATGAGTTTCCAAAATTAGCTCCTCAATTATATAAAACCTTACACACTAGTACCATTTGGTTTTATAAACGAGAGCATAAAACAACCCATTTATTCGCAGGCAATGAAGTGAAGGCACCAAGTGTTAATCTAAAGTTTAGGTGTTGGGGAGTAGGGACTGAAGCGATAGTCTCCGTCGCACTAAAGCATTATGACGAGCGCGTTCGTCTGAAATCGGCGTTGATGCCCTAGTTAGCCGCTTGAGGCTATTGTGTGTATTGAGTCTGGTTTTATTATAAATATAACGATTTCATTTAATCGAATTTAAACTGTTGTGAGACATATTAACATTGAATAATTTAACAGTTTAGACTCACTTGTTTATAGTCACTCGCGCGACATGTTTCGGAGAGCCTTAACATTTATATAAATTTAAGACCAATAACGAACTTTTGCCTGAGAACGTCTTCAACTTTAATATTTTCTCCGTCTTATCACTTTTCTTTTTCTGTCTGGGTTTTACGTATGTTAGAAAGGAAGCATGGTTATTATGTCCGTTCCTTGTTACTAAACTTTTTTGCTACTCTATTATACGCACTCTGCAACAATCACTGAATGACGCATTTTCAAGCAATATTTGTCTCATTCGTCTACCCTCGGGCGCTTCCTCGGAACTGTTCTATCTTATTCTTTAATATGTAATTATGTATGTCCTAAATACTGTGGCGTCAATGGCGTCTTTCACTTTGCATGGACTAACCTATTTGTTTTGTAACTGGACGAAGTGCATTACTAACCCTTCATTGCCTTTGGATGATGCACATATATGTAGGTGGATTTTTAAATGGGACCGCTACTGAATCTATTGCTGCCAAGTTCAAGCTTATTTATAACGATAATTGACCTTTTACTAGCTAGCGCTAAAATGATCTTTGAACTTCTAATTCTTCCATTACTACCCTAATTCTTCAAGTTATATTATATCTATCGACATAAAAAAATGCAGTTGATGATAATTGATAAAACCTTCATTTAATTTTTATGACATACGATCCCATTTCTGTTGAGGGTCTAATCTTTTAATCACCGAATTTGGTCTGAAAAATGTAAAATTTTAGACAGGTAATTTATTGATCCTTTGCTATCTCTTTTTTGAAAGATTAAAAAAATAGGTTTAAAAGATTATGTTTGAGATTAAGTAAAAGTCCCCTAAGCTCAAGCCGCGTAGAAGCAGTAGATGTAGCTGCCCTTATTGACCCATTTAAAAATCTTAAGATCTTGAAAATCTAATAATTCGAGTTTTGCCCTATATTAACTGCGACCGTTTTTGCCATTTGAACGGTTTTGTTATTAATTTGGTCAACCATAAAACATTACAAAGCACTGTACATTTCTATTATGTATAAGACTGGTATTAAGGGGTACCTACAGGGCACTCAATACATTTGTTTTCTTTTGTTATCTTTGCGATTTCGTATCCGTAGGGGGCTCCCGAACTAGTGACCCGTGCAGAGGTCAATCATCATCCTACGGAGGATTCGCCTCTGCCTCTTCGGACGACGACACCGTTGGTTAGTAAAATTCGATTGTGCCTAAACTAAGAATAGATAACTAAGAATACCGCTCCCAGCTTGGCTGGCTTCCCATCCGTCAACGACGCAGTGTTCGCATGCTTTGCTCTCTATACTCTGTCCTTAACGATCCACTCTCTCCTGTATACCTCAAGTCCCTCTTTCAATACTACGGCGTTTCTCGCGACCGTCAGCTTCGCTCTGCTGGCAATATATCTTTATCCATCCCTCCACATCGCACTAGCTTCATGTCAGATTCGTTCTGCGTGCAGGTAGCGCGCCTTTGGAACCGACTCCCCCTTAGTATTAAAAATGCCCCAAACAAGTTCGCTTTTAAGAAATCGGTACGTGCTTTCTTTGCTGGTAGAATGAAGGATTCCTAGTTTTAGTTATATAATTTATATATTTTATTGTATATATTTAAATTGTTAGGTATATGTATTTATATTATATGTATCGTGTATATTATGTGTGTTAAATTTTTTAAATTAGCTTTGCGGTTTATATTAAATTTTGTTAGTAGTAGTAGCAGTTGCACCGCCCACAATCTCTCTGCTTTGCCTTAAGGTTGACTGGTAGATAATGCTTTTGGCATTAAGTCCGCCTTTTGTACGATAAGTTTTTCTTTTGTGCAATAAAGTTTAAATAAATAGATCTGTACACTTCTACAAAGTAGCTTAAGCCAAAAACACTTTTCCCCTTTAATCTCTCATATGAATAGCTAGCCGCTATTATAATAACTGGAACGTGGATAATGTTGTAAGTAATGAATTCTAATAATTTTATTTTTAATTAGAGCTCTATACCTACTAACGTGGATCCGGGTTCCAGCATATGAAAGGTTAATAAATGTAAATTTAGCGTAGGGTGAGGTTCCAAAGATATATTGTGTTTATCAGGTTTCTCCGGAGAGTATATGGAGCCAAGCGAGTTCGTGTCGCGCGAATGGTCGCGCACGCGCACCCACTCCGCCACCTCGTGCCCCGCGCCCTGCAGCAGGTCAGAGTCCTCCGCCGGCCACGGCCATGCTCACGCGCACTCACACTGCCACCCGCCCTGCCACCGTCTGTCCCGCCTCCCTCTCCCCGGACCCTAGCCCTTATCCAGAGTTTCTCCTCGCTAAACAGTCTTCCAGCTTTAAGAAATCCTCAGAGAGGCTCGAGTATGAGCTGTCGCAGTCTAATATATACTCGACCTGCCCCTCTACACGGTCTAGCCGATCGGGCGGGGCGCACCTCATCGAGGAAGTGGACGATGGCTTGCGCGCCAGACTAGTATGGCGTCGTAGTGCTAGCTGCCGTAACCTACGCGACTTTAGCTTCGACGACGCTGGCCGTGCGAAACGCAGAGCAAATAAACAGACGCGAGACACTCGTAGCATGTTTGCCGATTTAGATTCGTACTATCCGGTAGGAGACCGTTGTGTAGATTCGCCTGTGACGCGGTACGACGACGCTCGTACATTAGCTTTTGTTCTCGGAAATCAAAGTTCTATAGAATTACAGAGGGAAATGATAGGCAGAACATATTCTTCTAGTTTTCCAGGGGCGACTAGTGAGCCTAGGTTGGATTTACCAACGTTTGTTCGCAGTGGGTCTCAGGATGATATTTCACATGACAGTTACGAATTGATTGAAAGATCCGACGATGAGTGCTCAGAAAACCGTCCTTACGCGAGAGTGCTGCCTCGTTCCGGGGCGCACACTCGTTCATGCTCTTTGGATTCAGGTAACGACCTTCCTTCAGACGATGAATCACTGTCTCACTTATCTGAAGTCGATGACCAGGACATGAATATTAACTTGAACAGCGTTAAGTACAAAAGTGATAATGATCTACCGCTTGATCCATTCCTTCTAGATGATCCACGAATTTTGCCCCGAGAAAAACTTTCCGTTCGATCTGATGGCAGCTTTTATAAAGAAATAAAGAGAGCTCTTGGTTCCAGAGCTTCGAGCCAAGAATCTAAAAGTGATTTTGGTGAAAAAATATCTAAAAGTAGCGCAGAGTCAAGTAAAAAATCTCGAGATAGTGTGTATCACACTGATAGCAAGAAGTCGCGTGAAACATTGAAGAGTAAAAGTTCTGATAGATCGGGCTCGAGAACATCGAGTCAAGATTCAAAGTCGGACTACTATGAATGTAAAAAGAACTTATACGACAATGAAAATGATGTCAATATCAGAAGGCGTAGTGTCACTAGTATACAGAATGCATACGTAGATCCTTTTGAACCTATATCGCCATCGTCTAGTCCTGATTCTAATAAAGACTTTTATGATACTCAATCTACTTTTATCGAAATGGAAAAACTAGAGTATAGGGATAAGATGCTTTTCGACAAGTCGCATGAAGACTTAATCGCAAACTTGTCAGATGCTCCCAATTTTTATCACATCCCTACCCCGTACTCTACGTTTCCGAGTAATAATAAACACCGAGAATATAGTCCTATGCATTCTGCAAGTCTTCAGAATGTGGAATTGGATCAGTACATTCATTATTCGGATGTGAGTCCTCCTAAAAAGATGGACGATTTCTCGACGGAGGAAGAAGATATGCCTCCTCAAACTACTCATATATGGCCTGAAAAAATTGTTGGCCTGGACACTGAAGTCGATAGTAGTCGAGCGTCAAAAATACAAAGCTACCAGCGTCGCCGGTCTTCTGAAACTGTATTTAGCTTCGATAAAGAGAAAATAGAGTCATTGACTAGTTCACTTAGTAAAGATTCAACCACTTCGCACCTTGTGAAGGAATCATCCAACGAATCTGATGTAAATGTACGTATACTGCCCGCTATGGATAGTATTGAATATGCGAAAAATAAAGCTAAAACTGCCTCCATGCAAGCGGGAACTTCGTCAATCTTGCAATCTGAGTTTGATAAATCAATGCGGGGAAGAGTTTACACGCACATGGTAAGGAAAGAAAGTTTAAAAGAAGAACTTATGGCTAAAACTCATTTTGACGAATACAATCCTAAGTTGATCCTTGAAACTAGTTCAAGCAGCCGTTTGGCAGATACGTCTATCCCATATACACATCCAACTGTAGAACGGACTAAAAGTGATCCAAATAGCCTCGCTAATAGGCCTAGGTTTAGTAGTGTAAACTCACGAAGACATGTTTTGATGCACCAGAAATCTATTGATTTAACTCCTGCTGAATCTAGCGACGAAGATTATATATTCCGTCAAATACCAAGTGCTCCACCCATTGCAACAAAGCGCTCACATTTCGAACTGCCCTCAAGAATCCCAGATCACGGACGTCCACCATTTGATTTGCCAAAAAATTATTTTAAAGAATTTGACGCTTTTAAAGCTGGTTTTAAAGATAACAAAAAAAATCCTGATGACGGTTACGACATACCATATGTACTACATAAAAGACATGTTATGAATGGAACAGCTCCGTCTCCATTAGAAGACAAGAGACAACCTCCTGATATTATAATGCTGCCGCCACAAAATGGACGTCACATCCTTAATGCGCATTCTAGGTGCAAGTACCACGACCATCCTAAGTCACCGCGTTCACCGAAATCACCAAAATCACCGAAGTCCCCGAAATCGCCAAAGTCTCCAAAGTCTCCTAAATCCCCTAAATCTCCAAAATCGCCTAGAAACAGCATTCAAGTCGATCAGGCATCAAAATTTTTAGAAGTTGAGAATCGAGATTTTTTGTTTACTCAAAATATTGACTTGTCCAAGGTAGACCCAGTTACATTAGAAGTAGATAAGAGTGGGCAACTGCAGCATCTGCCAAGTCCTAAAAGGGATATATCTAAACATTTGGATCCGGCACTTCTAGAAACTTTAAACTCAAAGTTGAGTCAGATAGAAAGTGATTCCGCTACTAGTTCGAAAACCGACAGTATACGGCAGGAAACACAATATTCTCATGATATTAAGTTTGCAATTAATGGCCGTAATGTTCAACAGCCTCCTATTTGTAAGGACCCTAAACCGATGTCAGCAGCTGAAAAACTACGCGCGGATATTAAATCGAAATCAGATAAACTACCATCTAAAAGAGGTCAAAAAGCTCGAGGAACTGGAAAAAAAGGAAGCTGTTGTAAAATAAAAGGTAAAACTAATAACAAAATAAGAATTACTTCCTTTTCTTCTGACGATGAAAGTGTTGATTCGGATGATGTGTTTGGTACAACTGAAGCGGCACCTAAGCTTGAATTTTCACCACCTCAATCACGTAAAGATCTCGAACCAATCTTACAGCTTGAGTATGATAAAATTACGTCAGGTGCTTGGCATAGAGGCCAAACAATGAGCTCTACTGAAATTGAAGGTTCACCACCTCAGTGTAGGAGATTAGTTGAACTAGAGGCAAAGTATAATCCTCAAATACTTGAGAGTATTTCCGGGAATGCTACAGAGTTAAGACGGATTTCTGAACGGTCAATTTCAATTCCTAGTTCTGAGGACGATATAGCTATTAAAACTCCAGAAGTAAAGCAACTCAGCAAAGAAAGTTCCACCTGGGAATATAATGAAAATATTCCATCTCCAATATTAGAAAGTACTGAATTTCTGAAAAGTGACGACGAACATTTAGCTGACATGGAAATCCAAAAAGTTATCGGAATACTTACGCCGTCCGAGGAAAAGAACGACCATTCAAAAGAATCTAAAAAAGACTTAAATAGACTTGATATCAAAAAGAGTTTACGCGATGAATTGATTTCACCTATGCTTCGTAAAACCGGTGGCACTCCGATTTTATTTGCTCATGCTAGGTTGAATTTATCTGAAGGTTCGGTTTTCACTTTACAGCGTCAAAAAGCTACACAAGATTCTCCAACTGTTAGCCGTAGAGCTAAGAGTTTAGATACACCGGTAATACAGCTGCATAGATTACCACCTATGAATGCATTTTCGTCTAAAGATGATACGGTTGAAGACATAAACGAAGAAGGAGAAATATTGGAAGAAAAACCTCTAATTGATGATAAAAATCAGAAATTGTTTGCAAAAATAGGCGATAACATAAGTAAAATTGAGGAAGTGGAAGAAGATCAGCCATCTGAGACTCCAAAAGAATTAAAATCCATTGTAATTGATACTGAAGAGCTTCAGTTATTGGACGATTTGGTCGAACAACGTCGCCCACGATCATTCAAGAGAAGGTATGATATGACTAAATTGAAATCGCAAATAAAGTCGCCTAACCGATCACCGTTAAGTAGGTCGCCTTTGTCTAGGTCACCTATATCAAAATCTCCATCGAGGTCTCCGACATCTTCATTAAATTCACCCCGGGGCAGCATAAGAAAGCTATCAGATTTAAGTGAAGATCAAATAGTTCCAGATATAGAAAGAATCAAAAGGAAAGAAAAGAAGAAATTGACTTTAAAATCTCGTCCCGATGAAAAGCAGAAAAACAACAATAAATTAAATAAAGGTGGATCTCTTGACACAAATGCCACTAAGGTTAAGGCATTACAAACTCAAAAGTCACTGCCATCATCTTTAAAGGAACGACCAGATTTTCTTACAGTACCTCCTCTAGATATGGTACGAGCCAAAAGTCAAGAATTGGAACAAATGTCTAAGAAAACAATTAAGGAAAAGTCAAAATCATTGGAGAAAATGGAAGTGAGACGTGGAAGTAGCAAGGAAAGGACAAAGTCGCAAGAAGAAAGCGATACGGAAATAGCAAAACGTAAGGAAAAGCAACAAATGTTATTCGAAGCTGCGCTGAAGCAAACAAAAACACTCATCAGCCCTGTAAAAGACACGATGCCAGCATTTCCTCCTCCTGAAGATAAAATCTTGGTTAAAACGGAGGGAGATAAAATTATAATAGAAACTAAAATCAGTAGCAAGGCTGAAGATCATGTTTTTATTGCCAAATCCCCGAAAAAACTAGATAACAAATTGAGTGGGAAAATTAGCCGTAGTTTTGAGGATCCAAAGTCATCGAAGGCTAGTAGTAAGATGAACAAGAGCATGGATGACAAATCCAGCCAATCGCTAGAAGATAAATTTGATGATATTGAGGATTTACAAAAGTCTCCGAAGACTTTATCCAAAAAACAAGAAATAAAACAACAAATTGAGGGCAAAGTTGTTTATCAAAAAATTCAGTCTAGTATAAAATCAAAGAGCTTAGAACGTAAAGTGGATGTCCATATTGATTCTAAATTAAAATCTAAAAGTCTCGACAGAAATTATGTTACGCCTCCAATCATACCTGAGTTGTTACCTACAGCTGCAGATCGATATTTTAAACAGGAAGTTGTTAAAGTCGACGTTCATCCTACCGTAAAAGAGGAATACACTGAGGATAAATATGCGAAAGAAGTTTCTCCGTCACATAGTTACACAGATAAATCCGGTGATTCTTCAATTGAGTGGATAACTAACTCAAATACTGTTCTAGAAAATGATACTCAGACGGTAATAATGGAACGTAGAAAAATAGATATATACAATAAACAAAGACAAACTGAATTGCACGGAAGTAAAAGTAATCAAAATGTCCAAAGCTTACTTGGCTCCGACAAGAAACCTGAAGTTGCGCGATTAACAAGCGAAGAAGAATCTCTTACTGAAGTAAGTGAATTAAAACTGTTCGACGAGACTCACGTGTTGGGAATTTCTTTGCCTTACATAGATGCTGACAGTTCATCTGATCAAGACCAAGCTTCGAAGAAAGAACTTGACTCGAAATTTTCTCGAGGTAGAAGTTATGTGGCTAATTCCTTGGGAGGTATGGAATATGATGGCTTCACAGAATCAACAGAGTTACCGTTGTCTGATACGACCGTTATGAAAAGAAGCAAAAAAAGTTTAGACACGCAAGGTACTTTTGATGAATCCTCTGCAAGTTTAGTAGAGTTTTTGCGACAAGAATCACAAATTTTGTCTGAATCTGACACCGAAAAGGGTATTATGGCGAGTAAAACTAAACCAAAATCCATTGATTTACCATCTAAATGGAAAAATAAAAACAAAATCATCGTAACCCCTCCCCAAGAAAACAGCCCTACGTTGGAAAATATACCCTTTATTGACTCAAATACCTCGAAATCCACAAAAAAACCTGAATCTGGAGAACATACTGGCAGCTCAGGGAGTGCAAATGAGGTATCACCAACAGACCAAAAGGTTTTACTAACCGCGAAATCAAGACGTAGTGAACTGTTGAAATTAAGTGCTGAACGTTCTCGCAGCTCAGAGTCCACTAGTTGGACGAGCATAGAAAAGGATGTTAGCCCTTCTAGTGCTAACATGAAAGGTAGCTCCATAGACGATGAGTCCAGTGTAAGTTGTTCTATTGCCAGGCCATTAGGCATATCTCAAGATATCGAGAAGTTAAACAAAAAAGATAGACAGTGCCTCGAAGAACTTAAGCAGTCAATGGAGTATGGAGAAGAACATCTAGTTTCACAATCTATCTTATCAAGCGAACATTCAAAATCAAATTCTAAATCTCCTTCTCCCATTCCTGAATTAAATCGTATTGAGAGTCCCCGAAGTCCATCTAAATTCGGTACTAGGAAATCACCTACACCCACACTAGAAAAACAAGGACCAGTGGATTCACAGAAAGCTCCAACTGATTCAGATTCCAGTTCGGAATCTGTTGATAAAACCGTTGAACAGCTTTCAAGACCTAGTGTGAGAAAAAGTGGCTTAGATAAAATAGGCAAATGTGTTATTGAAGAATCTGAATCTAGTCAGTCAGCTGCATCTAAAGATGTTAAAAAAGATTTGCCACGACCAATAAAGAAAACGAAAATTGCAATCACTATATCTCAAGAAGACCAAAACACAACTATTGATTTTGATGATGATGGAAATGTTATTACTTCCTCGTCTTTTGAAAAAGAACTTATGAAGAAGAGGGCTCTTAAAGATACTGACCAAAAAAGTTCTTCTAAATCAAGTATGGATACAACTACTACCACATCTAAAGGTTCCCTCAGTGTAGATGATTCTTCTTCGAGAAGAAAAGGACGTCTTGATGAGCAAAAAAGTTCCTCTAAATCGAGCATGGATTCTAGAGGTTCACTAAGTGTTGAATCTAGGGGATCTTTTGAAACTACTGAATCCACTTCAGGTTCTTTAGGTGAAGCGTATAGGCGTGGCGAAGAACTCAAGCCAACATGGAGGCCATTCTTTGGAGCTTCAGGGAGTGAAAATAGTACAAGTATAGAAGAAGCGTGGATACCACAAGATCATGAAGGTTATGAAAGCTTGACATTAAATAAAGAAGTTTTTGAATTTAATAACCAACGGTCGGTCGATGACTTTCAAACATTTTCCAAGAATGCGCCTTCAGCAAATTCTTCCGAATCGTTAGAAGTGGCACAGGGGGACAGGGGTGGGTTTTTTGAAACTGACTTTGCAGATGACCTTAATGATTTTCCTGTTAACTTTTTATACCCAGCTACGTCGTCTACAGCAACCGACGTTGTTATTGGTTATGGACAATACTTTGGTCGCACTTTGTCTAGAATATCTGAACGTAGCACAGCTTCAGAAAAAACGAGTGCAGATGAAGATTCGACCAAGGCTTGTTCAAGATCTGAAAGTATTAACGAAGAGTCTTTGAATTCTAGTGACCATCAAGCTAGTCTCAGTTCGGATCCACCCAGTAACGCTAATGTAGCTTATATTTCGGATACGGATAGAAGAACTTCCGCTGAGATGCCTGATATACCAATAGATCAGGGCAAAATAAGTGAAATGTATTCTGAATCTAAAAAAGACATAGACAAGAAAACTAAGACCTCAAGTAATCAGGAATCCAAAGACTTTCAAAAGATTAGCACGGGAACTCGCACGACTTCATTAAAACAATATCCCCCCAGTGAAAGTCAAGACTCTGACGACTGGCCGTTACCTGAACTTCCACCTCAAGCGTCTAAAGCACCAGATGTTAATAGTACCAGAAGATCGAGTGACTATGATCAATGGCCCTCACCGCCTTCAAGTTTATTAGAGACTCCAATTGTAGAAAAAGTCCATATATATTATATGAGTAACGAACCTGAACAAGCTATGAAGGTCACTATTCAGCCTGAAAGTTCTAAAGGAAATATGCAAGGTTCTGATGATGATAGTGATACGCTAAACGATGAAGATTATGAAAAGGATGGCCAAGATGTAAAATCCGTGAAACAAGCACAGAAAAAAGGAGGTGGAAATGTTACCAAAAGTAGTAAAATGATACCTTACGAACAGTCAGGATACATGGTTGAACCGTTAGAAAAACAAGACGAGACTGCGTGCTTAAACAAGGGTGTGGTGCCCAATTACGATCAATCATGCTTAAGCGGAACGATTAGTAAAGCTTCTTGTCTTATTGGTGACATGGGTTCATGTTGTTCTCGCGCTGAACATAAATCTGTTGGCGTTAGGAGCAGTTTGGAAGACAAAGTTATTATTAGTCAGCCATTGAAATCACCTACTACTCACAGTCCCATTTTCGATGATGACCCCTTGTTCGCTGACGACGTCTTCGGGGGTGATAGTAAATCACTATCGCCAGATTTAGAAAAAGGATTTTCTCAGGTCGGAACACCTAAGTATTCATGTGGTTCTAATAATTCAGATACATCGATAGATGATCTTCTGTCTCAGACTAATGCTGATGATACTGTACGCGCGATGACTAAATTGAGTACTGGTAGCTCGGGTACATGCAAACGTTGTAGTCACAGCAGTCATTCAGAAGAAGAAACAAGTTCATTTGGCACCGATCTGGATGGCACTGTCAAAATTGGCTTACCTCAGAAAAAATGTACCCATAGTTCGCATTCAGAAGACACATCTATTTGTTTAAGCATTTCTGAGTGGTCTACTGGAACAAATACAGTTCGTCAGTATGCTAATCTTTCTGCATCTGAAAGCATCTCGGCCATTTCAGTCCCGAAAAGCGACAAATCTGATAATGCAGTTGTTAAAGTACATTCTTCTTCCCTTGCAAGTAAGGTATCGGATCAAAAAATCAAAATTGGTTCACATGCAGATCAAGGTTCAAAAAGCAGTAGTTTAGATAAAAGTACTGAAAATATTAAGTATGATAAACTATGCAGTTCAGAAACTACTATATCTAGAAAAGGAATTGATAGTAGCTCTGGAACCAAAAGTGATAGCACCTTAACACTAGCTCAGTCTATTTCTGATTGGTCCGCTAGCACAAGTCACACATTAATAGCTACTGCCCGGGAAGATCAACAAGAAATCGAAGATACCAAATCAGATGATACACTAAAAAAAGAAGGTGTTTTGTCTTTAGATGATAAGCAGGAATCTGAAGAAAATTATTCAAAGAAAACATCAATAACCAAAGAACCTCCAAATCTCATGCCTGTGCTGCGATTAACCGCAAATTACGCTAGCAAAACGGACAAGTCTTCGTCAATTAGCTATAGTGATAAATCTGATAAATCGAGCTCCAGTTCTCTGAGCAGTCTCCAAAAAAATCCTGATGAAGTTCTACGATTCGAACAAAGACTGAAAGGCATAGCAAACGTCAAAGAGGATAGTCATGAAAAATACCAAAAGGCTCCACCCAAAAGTTTGAGCTATGAAGAACAAACTTCCCGTTATACGAAACCCACTCTACGTTGCCAAAGCGAGGACAGTGGGTTCAAAACATTTTTTGTAGGACCTCAACCTGAGTTGGACATCGATATACCGTCTCAATTATACAGCCAAGAAGAAAAACACAGTGAACGTTATCAAAGTCAAGAATTTTCCAACATTATTCGTGAAGATATATGTAATCAATTTATGCGCTCTGATTATAAACCTTTAGCCAAACATGCCAGCTATGACGATAAAACATTATCAAAGAATCAAATAAAAGAATATAAAATATCTCAACAATATCGCACCAAGCCTAAAAGTTGGTCTTTTCATGAACATTACTTAACTTCCTCCGAACTGCCTGTAATAGCTGTACCGGAAATACCATCCGTGCATCGGGATTTATACGATAAAAAATCCGGAGAACGATCAGGGAAAACCCCTTTGTCTCGGTGCTCGCCTTATTATTCTAGCAGCCTTAGTTCGGAGTCTCCCCCAATACAGCCTATAAAAGCCCCCGTCAAAAAATCTTTGTTGGCACGGAATATATCTCTCAAAAGTCCTCCTAGTGGGAACGATACTGATAGCTCATTGGACGTCATTAGAGATCCAAGAGAGCGAATGAAAACATTTAGAAGAAAAAAACAGGTTACGGGCACACGAAAGAGACAGGAAAAAATTCAAGATGTGTTAGAAGAAGATTCTACCAAGAGCCAGTGTTCTTCTGAAAGTGACAAGCCACAATGCACGAAATATTTGGCCGTAGAAGAAACGCTACGTCGCATGGAGAGTTCGGAATGTTCCGATAGTTATATTCCAGAAGTCGAATCAGGGTCTTCTGAAATATCAAAAGCTGATTCTAAAAACTATGACATTGCTGAGCCAGTAAGTTATTCAGAAGATGATGAACAAGGAGACTATAGGCAGTATAAAAATTCGCCTTACGATACAAAACCGTTTCCCATTAATATTACTCCAGTACAATTTCAAGGATTTGGGTCTTCCGCTGATGAAGACGAGATGGGATTTCCGCGGTTTGATAGGTTGGGTCGTCTGAGACATCCTTATTTGGATTCTCAAGAACCGTCATATGTGCCAGAAGATAGTTCTCCCCGGCTATCTTATTCAAATAAAAGTAGTCGTCAGTCATCTTTAAAGAAATCTAAATCGTCTAGTGTGTTCAGACAAGAGGAAAAATCTCTTGGAGAATCATCTGGGCAGGTTCAATCTCGAACGTCGTTTTTTGCAGAACAAAGTGACAGAGATGATTCGGACGATTACGCTTACCCGGTGGATACTATTAAAAGAGCTCCAAAAATATCAAAATCAAGCAGTTACCTTTTTGCACGTGGAGATTCGATGGTTTATTCCGATTCAGAGTTGCCTCAGGATAAAGATGAATATGAACGATATAGGGGAAGCCCTTATCCTGAGCAATACGATGACATGGGTATGTATCAAACCCAAGATTGTTACCCGCAATATGAACATGAACTGCGTGAGGTTGGCGAATCGGGCCAGGAACATTACTCGAGAGATCTGGATCAACGGTTCAGTCTTAATAACGTTGAAAGATTTTATTCTAGTCATTACGTTGACTCTCAGGCATCCAGTGACAGCCCTGAACAAAAATTTGACGTTTCTACACTCCCGCCGCCTCTATGTTCTGAAGATGAAAACGATTAAAATGTATTAAACAAAATCCTTAGCTCTAATCAGTCGGTTATTCTAATTCGTTGATATCATTCAATATACGTGAATGTTACTTATTTACTCTGCGTTTCAAAGCGTTTTAATCTAATTAACACAATTGTTATAGATATTAATATATATATAATAGCGTAATTTATTATATTATTGGTTAAACAGAAAAACTCTATAAAATTGTTAGGCCGTGTATCGTTGGTCGCGTTGCGTCTTACCGTCCGGCTGACCGTAGTTTTGTGTAACTATTGTAACTAAGTCAACAGCTGTCTGTTTCTAGTCGCCTAGCTTGTTTCTACTTATATCGATATCGTAGCTACGCACAGCCAGCTTTAAATAACTGGTTGACCTGATGGTTGCAACTGAACTTTGTTTAATTGTGCAATAACATGAGAAACGTAAATAGGTGTAGTCGTGTGCAGCAATACAAGTTTGACACAGGACAGATGTTTATATGCGGTTAACCGGGCGGTACGCCGCATAGAGAATATGTACCCCACCTCAGTTGTCCGAATACCTATGGACTAATAGGGTATTTGACATTTTTTTTATGAATGCTATCAGTCGATCAAGTTGGGTTTGAGGATCAAATGTCTGTATGGGACCCATTGCCTTAAAGCTTAAAGCAATACAAAAGTCACAAAGGATGGTCAATGTCGGGCGCCCGCATTTTACTGACGAAACGTTTCTAACAAAATGGCAATACATCGTGACGTCACCATGTACTCGTAACGTTAGAAACCGTTCCGATGTATGGAAACAAGGAAATTACTATTTGGTCGGTGAAATATTGAGTTTATATATTTCACCGTAAGATTGTGAACCCGTTAGTTTATAATCTAACGTAGGTTAGGTTAGATTATAATCTCCCTACCGTCAGTTTATAATGTAACTAGCGAGATTATAATCTGACGAGTGTTTACAATTTTACGGTGACATGTATATTGTTGCTATACAATTTTTTTTATAAAATGTAAGGAATCGACTGGTACCATTATTTTTTTCCTATTTGGAAGTTTAAAAAAAATATAAATTTTGAGGTCTTGTATTTTTTTAATATTCCTATATATTTTTAAGTTTCCAATTTATTGTGATAACTTGTTCATTTTCTATCTATTTAATAGATCTAGATTTAGTTATACAATATAACATGTGCCAACCCTATTTGATAACACAAATTATTTTTAACCACACCAGCTCATATATAAAGGTTCTCTTAATATTCAAAAACTGATGAGAAAGTAGCATGCACTAAATGAGTTTAAGAGAGTGACAAATTTTGAGTTCATTTCTTCATGTTGGCTGATATTATTGATTTTTAAAAGTTGTGTTTAAACGATAAATATTTAATAGCGTTGATTTGGATTTGATTTGTAATGTTTTAGAGTTAGTATTTTCCTGGCGTTGGTGTGGTAAGAAAAATAGTGTTTCACTCGGAAGCAAAGTTTGTGTTACTCTCGTGCCTTGAAACCCACGAAACACTCAAAGTTCCACTTATCGATCCACTAGAGGCTCGTGGTTCAATTTTTGAATTATTCGCTTGCTCGGATATCAATATTAGCATGATGGTGCACAACAACTTTGCCGCCTTTGTTTTACAATAACTATATCTAATCTCTGTTTCTGTATCTCTGATATTCTACACTATTTCGCGTACAGTGTCGGCCGCCTGTTGAATTCCTTAAATCGTGGTGTGCTAAACTTGCATAGCTTAATGCAATTAGTTTTACTACTATGCTGTGTTGTTGTAGCTTTTTATTTTTCTTGTAATTCCTTGATCGAAAGCGGTATATATTATTAATTACCAATGGCTTCAATCGAAATGTGATTGTTAACTCGGGTAACTTAGCCGTTAGGAGGCTTACTAAGTAGTCAATATAAGTATGATATGATGTCGATACAGTTTTTATTATGCTCCGACCACTAATATCATCGGTAATCCTACTAAATCCATTTTGAAATTAATTTATTTTTAACTTATATATCTATCAAAGTAGGTACAAAATTTCAAAAATAGATGTAGCCGGTTTACACTCTTAGCCAACGATATGCGTATGCAACATTAATATTTCAACCAAAGAGCTAACTAAGTATGTTGCCTGTTGATTTTAAGCGGAACACATCACATCATTTGTTGGCTTATAGAGTTATAGTTCTTAATACCGGAGATGTAGAAACAGAAATTACGGTATATCAAACAATGTGTAATGTACAGTCAGCATCAATAGTTCCTAGCGGATGAAGAAACGTGCCAAAAGTATGTTTACCTCTATTATTTTTTCCAAATAGATATAAATCTTTAAAGTCCTCACACAATATTATTTGCTACAGTCAAGCTATTAGACAACGATAGATACTCGTATTTTTGACGCTTAGTCTGATCCGATGATTTGGATGCCGACTGTACTACCGGCGGAATGGCCGAATATTATAATTGCAAATGTGTAATAGGCTGCTAATGCAAGTAATTGTACGAAGTGATTATTGTTAACAAAACAGTTATGACTTAATTAGAACTCATTAAAGTTTCTGAAGCCAAAGCTTTATAATACAGAACTGTAATAAATTTACTAGTGCCAAATTTTATCTTGATATTTTTAGGATTAAAAATAGGTAGTAACCTTCAGCTGTATATGGGAAACCGATCATGTCCATGAACAGCAGCGACCGTGTTTGTAAGATCTGAGTAGCGAATAGGAAAGTAGTCTACATATTTAAACGGTTAGGTATGTCTCATGGTCATCGTTTTAAAATTATCGAGCACTGAGTAATTTACATGGCTGTGATTTGATTTACGTGATCCAAGATTAAGTTATAAAAATATAATGTTCACTGCTCAAAACGAAAGATTTAGCTATTTTATTTAGAGTTATTAGTGTCTGTATACCCACAAATATGTTTTTATCGATGTTTTTTTCATACTAGTAATGACAAGCCTGTAACGTAACCTTACAGCCAATTCTTAAGTAGGTGTTTACAATATTTTTCATGAACATATTTATTTATGTCCAATCTGACTCTTATTTTTTATTTGATGGAGTAGGTACAAAGTACAATCTATCCTGTTTAGTTAGTTAAAATCCTTAGACAAAGAGACACGACTAACGTCGTAAGAGTATACGCCTATGATTTGACATAAACCCGTCATACCCACCTATTTACACCCACCAAATTTACACCCGTATTTTTTTTATATAGTCGTCATCTGTTAGTAAAAGATCTACTTACGTTGATTTATTTTATTTACTGTCAACATTTTGATAGTTTATACGTTACTAGCGACCTTCGCACGGGTTAACAACTTATACTTACATAAACCTTCCTCTTGAATCACTCTATCTATTAAAAAAAACGCATTAAAATCTGTTTGGTAGTTATAAAGATCTAAGCATACATACAGACATTTGTTTTACACTATGTAGTGATTAAGTACCATTATTTACATTAATACTACTATGTTGTTATTAAATTGAATAACTTATACAGAAATCATGTTTGTTATCGTATTATACAGTAATCGAAATTCGTAATTAAATTATTTCAGTCATGTTCATGCCATAGTTTGTACAGAATCAAAATTAAAACGAAAATATTCTTTGCGGTTTTGTATCGACGATATTAATAGGCTGCCTATTTTACTAATAAGTGAAGTCAGCTACAGTAGTGGCAAATAATCTATCATATTTTTTAGGATACACTTGCATTTTTATTTTAATAATATCTCCAAAACGACTCTAGCGATTTCGATGAAATGTACAATATAGGGGCGTATGAAAAGGACAGTTTCATCAAACTAGAGGGCGAAGAAATCGATCCATCTAGGTTTTATTGTTGGCAAGATTCGCTTTTGAGTGTTTTCAAATAAGAAATTCAATATTAGTCCCCAATATGCATTGTGCTAACGTGGCTAATATATGGTCGTGACGATGATACCATGATTGTTTACATGATATAATTTCTAATTTCACGAATTTACGAATGAATAAATTTTTGCTGCTACTGTACTTTTTATGAAACAGTTTTTTAACTACGAAGGTACTATGTAATAAGATACATGCGCCATCACAATATAATTATAGAAAGAGAAGAATATGTCTCCTTCCTGTCTCTCTGTTTTTAGTTAATTGAAATCATTGAATGCGAAAAAGACGTTCATCTCGATTTTTTCGCGTATTTCGTTAAAATGATTTCTGATGAAATGAATGACTGATGTTAAACAATTTAATGTATGTATCTACAGTAAATTTATGTTATAATTACAATGCACTGCTGAGATGTCGCAAATTTTTATTGATTTTACCATCGACTGGGTGACCATAGTGCACTTATGTATATGTTCGATTAACTACTTAACACATCGGCATTATCGCATAATATATAACGTTTAAATTAGTCGTAACATTAATTTAAGACGAGCACAAAAACGGTAACTAGGATACGTTTAAAATATTTTAAAATGTCTCTTCCCCTATACAAAATGTTTAGAATAGATTGGTAGGTAGTTCTTATCTCATTTTTGATCTACCGGGTCATTGCGGACATTGTTGCTTAGTTCATAATGTGCTTCATTGACCTGCGGGACCTTCTCACAGTGCCAAATAACCTGATTGAACAATGTGTTAGAATAATACTTTAATAGAGTTCTCTTTTTGGATTCAACGATGTATTATTATGCTTTACAAATGTTTGTAAACGTTAAATGTTCTAGTCGTTATTGAAGCAAAAAATAAGATTATTCCTTTAAATTAACAATACGATACGATAGTTGGGGGACAACGAGACTCAACATTGGCCGGCAACATATGATGTTCGAAGTATGATATGCTCTAGCCCCTAGTCCATTCCGCGTTGAGAAATGCGGCGACATGTGGCACCCTTAATTTGCTTTTCATTGTTATTGCAACTCATACGTGTTACTTTCTATGACTAAGTATTTATAAAAATGATATTTTGCCCTTACTAAAATGTGTATTGATAAAAAAAATACGCACACGGTTTATGTATGTATCAGGTTCCCTTTTTGTGAATTTGTATATGAAAGGCTAGTAATAATAAATGTGCTATTTTAGAAGTTTATCAAGGTAGGGTACTGTTGCGGTAGGTAGAATACTATTCATTATATAGTCAAATTTACTAGTACCTGTACACTCACAAGATACACATCATGTTATTTCGCGTAATTTCGAGCATTGAGAATTAGGATTCCAATCAAATTTACCTATTTACTTTAAATATCTCTGTAATCATAACAAAGTGAGAGAGGTAGCTGACTAAGATACTTTGCCTAAAAAAGTTTATTAACAAAAAATGACCTTGTAGTTTTTAAGAAACCCATAAGACTTTAACACTCGGTGCGCGAGCAGGAGTCTGAGTATCGGTTGCCTGATCGGTATCTTTCCCGAACCGTCGACTGATATTATAACTGTGCCATCAAGTAGATGTAGCAATCGGTGCAGCTGCAACCAGTGGACCTCACGCGGGCACACATTCCTGCCTCTCTACAGCTACCTTTACTTTGGTCTGCAAGTAGCAAGATAAACCCGACGAGAGGATTCCAAACCAAATAAGCATCCTAACTGTTGTTGTTCTACTTTACCTGTAGGTGTAGTTTAAAATAAGTTTGCAAGTGACCAATCCCCAGATGCTTATAATTGAATTAATTTATAACGCCTAAGTCGTGCCCTAGCATTGTATTGTATGAATTGTTGACACAGATTAAGTAATATTATCAAGTGTTCTAGATTATTTTACATAATGACTAGAGTGCAAGTCGGTGCTGCCTGCTGGTTCATCCCCGCTTTATATATTATAACCGTGGGTTAAATAAACATTATGAGACTTATGACCAGGGCGACCTAGATTTTTATGACATACCATACTTAAATCATACAATTAAGTTGTACTTACGTATTCAAAAACTTGATATTTTACAGTTATATATGCTATCCATTAAAAGACATTGCAAACCCACTATCGTTATCAGCATTGTGGCTTTGGTTTCATTGTTCCTTATTTCTATTTTATCTATTTACCAAAAAACCTAGATCTTAAAACGGTGGTCCGTTTTAAGTACAGTGTAAAACCCCTTATTCATAAATATTTACAAGCTTGGCTGGAAGGAACAGGTTTAGTTCACTTAGTCATTAAGTCATTCTGTAACACCAAATAGTAGGTACTTAAATTCTTAAGTTGAATCCGGAAAGAAAAAGACATGTGAACCATGTCTTTCTTCGGTATTCGCAATCTAAAAAAGATGTATGATGGTCAATTAAAAATAGTGAATACATGGTACCTCTTCGAAATTTTAAACTTCATGTATGCGCCCATTAAACTTATAAATTATTTAATGAGTAGGTTGGTATCATTGCCGTCAAACTGAAAATAAAGTCTAGCCCAAGAGATACCTGATTCCAATAATACTAATACTAGTAAGTAATACATGGTAACTATACATAATAATTGTTGTCGTATGAAGAAAAGGATTCAGGATTTAAGTTTATTTACCAGGCATTTTTTTTCATTAATCATAACTAAATTCATGTTTCACTAATATTTACTAGTGCTTTTTTTACAACTTAACCAACTAAAAGATATTCCACTTTGTTTTTCCAAGCCTATTGTTACTCTCAGAATTCTCAAAATATTTGACTTAAAAGGATCGCTGTGATACTGCCCCACCGTGCATAAGAACAGTTAGATTTTGTAAAACCTGTTTAGATTTTGAATGTATTGCGCGACACTACTGAATATTGGGGATTGAATGAGTTTTCGAATCAATACATTCAATACACGTAGGTACTATTGTTGTTTTGCATAGTGGGGAAGTATAGCAACAAAATCTGTATCAATTATTTTTTGTCTTATTATAGTCCTAGTCCTTCTTTACTAAAGTGTCTATCTATGGAACTTGCTAACTATGTAAATTGACATTAACAGGCAATTTTAATATAGCGGTTTGTTTACATAGTTAGCAAGTTCCATAGAATGACACTTTACCTATGTTATTACTCGTATTTTAATTATTAAAACGTGTTACTACTATCTATAATCATCATAATCATAATCCCCACGTTATACCACTTTTGCACGTGCGGGCTTATACATAATGTATTACACAATATATTATAATTTTGGTTAGTTTATTACGTTGCCCCGACACAGGTTTCTTCAGATAGGCCCGTAATTATGTTCTTGATACGTTAAACTTACCGCGTGCTGTGTTCATTCTCGGCATACGTTTACACTCGTACATCAACTTAAATCGTCTCGAAACAGCCAAACTACCATATATTAAACTCGATTACAGCCGAACTAGTTTCATAATGTCATAGTGTTCAATTACCTATATGTAATGTAATAGTGTCGTGTATGCACGAAGCAATTTTAGGTCGGTAGTGGTAAGGGGTCGTCGGCCACACTGTTAGTGCAATAAACATATTGGTATTATTAATAATAGTTAGATTTTAAGCCTTTTGACTTTTCGATTGAATGTGTACAATCCGAATAGACTAATATTACCAATTCATAAAATTATGACTTGTTTAACCTTCGCGTAATTTTGGATATTGTTTGAAAATATTAGAATGTTACTAATTTATGAATTTATTATTATTATACATATATATCGTGGTCTACATGTATTTACATCGATGTAAGTGTGTGGCAACCCTGCAATACAAGACTCCTCTTTTAAAAGCGGAGCATAGTTAAAAAATAAACTAATTACTTAAACTTACAATGCGTTTCAATGATTACATATTATTTGTCATCTAAGTATGTTAAAACCTACATTTTATATAAAGTACGCAGCCAGGATTATTATGTAAGTTACGGCTTCTTCTTCAGCATGCTTTTCTCTTTATTTCGTTACAATTGTATTAAATTGTACTTTATTCTGTTATGTGAATTAGTAGAAAAGTAAGCACAAATATTTTGATTTAAGCCTATACTATGTACGCACATTATTTTAAGTTAACAGGACTTTATCGAGTATGACTATTTTCTCTTTTAGCATAACTGTATCACCTGTGTTCCACAAATAAATTTTTACTTTACATTTTGGACGTGACTTAAGATGATAGTGGACGACTGCTTCTCCATACAAGCGTAGTCCTCTTTTTTCCTCTCTGTTTATAAATATTATTGTACAATTTATTGTACATTAACCATAGCGTTGCCTGGTCGTTAGATTTATTTCAATTTACTGATTATTTTAAGAGTTAAGAGCGAAAATCAAATTCCATAAATTTTTAAAGAGATCCTTACTCTGAGCGTCCACTAGCTGGCGCGGTGTTGCACGAAGCGGATGAGCGGGTCATTACCGCAAACACCGAAGTTCGCAAATTGCGGGCATCTTTCTCTGTCACTCTAATTACGCAATTTTTCCTAATACAATGAAACCGCGTACGTGCGCGCGCTACGTGCACCCGCGCCAGCTGACGGACACCCTTATAATAATAATTAAAACATTGAAAAAATTAAACGATTTGGACATAACTGTGGTTACCATCAAATGACGTAAAAATATTTTCTATAATATTAATATCCAAAGAATAAAATTGAGATTACGTTTGTATGGAGAAGCGGTCACGTGACGTCGTGCCCTTTCCTCTTATCGCCCATGGCTCCCAAGATTGAATAAATCGTGAAAACTCAATAGTGACAACTGTACGGCTACCACCAGTTTGACACTGACATATTCGCTAGCGTGTGCGAAACTTAGGTACTTTCTATGCATCTGCAGATGTATAGAAAGTAAGTTACGCAGACGTTAGCGTATATGTCAGTTTGATACTGCTAAGGTGGTCGGTACTGATGTCAGAGGCTGTTGTAGAGTCCATCGTATAGTTTACGTTTCTTTAAGTAGGTACCTACGTAATGATTAAAGGCAAAACTTTATTGCCAGTGATCATTTGATCAAACTCGAAACAAAGTTTTGAAGTAGATACTGATACTCTCTCTATTTGAGAGAACCTATACTCATGGACAATTTTATAGGAGCGCAAACAAAGGTTGAATTACTGAATTACATTCGCATTTAGTTTTAATTGCAATGTCGGGATTCATATAAGAGCTTTGGTTGTGGACACACAAACGTTTTACTTTACATTACGACGTCTTTGGTGTTTCGTTTTAGTTTGCTCATACCTTCTGTAGACAGTTTATTATTATTTTGGTTAAATAGATAATAACCCACCAGCAATATAATTTTATTGGCGCTAGCATGCATGCGTCAACCGCACTGTTAGTCGGTCAAGTAAGGTTTGAATCGTCGTTAGTATTCGTTTATGCCCCAAGTGTTTTGCTCTCAGCTTCTTTGCTTCTGTCGTAAATGTATTTCATAGGAATGTACTTTGTATGCATAATTTGATTATTGTAGGCATGTAACGTTACAGTTGTTTCTGTGTAATAACATTTCGAATGTATATCTAGATGAATGTTCGCTGGAGGCAGAAGAAACGGTGTCATCAGCGAGTGTATGCATGTCTCCGTCGGCGATGAGTGAGATCTCCCCGATGTGCGCTTCGACCCCGGTGGCGAGCGGCGCGCCCGCAAACGCGCGCCCGCCCCGCGCTGGCGACCAGCTCGACAACGCGCGCATCACTGACGCACTTAATGGAAACGGTGCGTAAATACCTACTTACTCAATAACTTATCCACTTTACCCGGAAACCGGGTGCTATTTGAGACTTATACAAAAACTGAATAAGGAAAGTCATATTTGATTGACAATGAAGATATTGGGAGCTAATTCACTAGTTAAAACGTAGAAGTCTTACAAAATATATGCAACTAAGTGACAGAGAAAACCTATATACCATGTAAAAATATAGAAGAAAAAAAAGATATTCTAAAGAGGCCGTCATCTACGGCACCATTTCATGTTTTTAGGTGCTCATTTTAATGTCTGGCTTGAATGATGATGATAACTCATATGAATAAAATAATAACTCTGTCTGTAGACTCGAGTAACTGTTAATTTAATGCCTCAAGGGCCTATTTTACATTTAAGCTAGTTATTAAAAAATATGTATATATCTAATATGTAAAGAAAGTTATTTTCAATTGTTTTAGCGAACATAGTTTCCGAATCTACAAGTATGGACGTTCTAAGCGGTGGTGAAAGTGACGCTGGCGATACACTCAATAGAAGAAACAATAATAACAGGTACATTTTGGCTTATGACTATGACGAGAAGAGTTCAAACCGATTTCTTAATTCTTTTGTTCCTTTTTCTATGAAGGCCCCGTGGGTTCGGCTTCTTCTCTTACTCTCACACACAGTGGTGCGTGCCCAGGATCGCGGATATCATGTTTAAGTATTAATTGTTATTTTTGACAAGTAAGTTTTAACAAAAAAAGAACGAACAGTTCGATTTAAAACAAGATTGCGCATTTTTAGACCAATTTTCATATTTATAACTTTTGTCTAAAAATTGTTCAAATTTTATAAGGTGCGTTTTAGATCTATTTCGTGATTTTTTTCTATTACGTGAAAGTGATTGCTGGCTGAACCATGCTGAACCTACTGCACCTTAAGCGATCTTAATTATCCCCCGTAACAATTAGCAACGTCACTACTTTAATTATGGCCCGTGCGCCGCTAACGCTGGTTACGCTACCCCTTGTACAGTCACGCTCCGTGATTTAGCAGAACCCTAAATGGCGAAACAATCACGCACGAAGCGTTACTGTATATAGAGAACGTTTTCTTTTTACACACTTGTTTTTGCCCAACCTTTGAGATACAGGAACCATGCAATGTTTTTTTATTTCTTCGGTTCGGAAATGATTTATCTGATGTTGTCAGTATTTGGACTCGGTTGAGCAACAGCACGCTGCGGGAGGGCGCGGCAGGCGACGCGCAGCGGCGGCGCGGCGGTGACCTCACCTTCTTCATCGCCAGGGAGCTGCTCATGACTGAACGCACCTACAAGCGGGACCTGGAGCTCGTTACCGTGGTATGTCATTGTGCATGTCACGCCTCTAACAGACGTGCTGAGTATGCAAGTAGGGTGCTACTTAGATAGCCGAACTATATGACGACACACTACAAGAAACATTCTGTGATTTGATTGTCAGTTTCATGATTCTTTCAACCCACAATATAAGAGGGGAGGTTCAAAAGTTCGCGGAATGCTGGGGATGAGCATAATAGGGTATTTGAATTTTTTTTACGAATGGTGTCAGTCGTGCAGGTTTGTGTTGAGGATCAAATGTCTGTATGGGACCCATTGTCTTAAACCTTTATTTCTCTTATTTGATCTATCGAGCTCATAATCCTGAGTAAAATAAATTAAAAAAATGTCCAAATTAAAAAAAGGTTGTCTGTATAGCTTTAAATAAAATAGCTCTAATCTGTATTGTTGTCAGGCATGGTCGGCGCGCGTATCACAGCTGGGCGGCGGCGGGGGCGGCGGGGTCGACGACGGTGCGGTCGCGGCGGGCGACGTGGTGGCGGCGCTGGCGCGGCCGTGCCTGGCGCTCGAGCCCCTGGCGCTGGCGCAGGGCGGGCTGCTGGCGCGCCTCGAGCGGGCCCTTACCGCGCGAGCGGCCGACTCTGCGAACACAACAGGTACTCTTGATGCATACAAGTTAGCCGACCACCTATAAAAACCTATGATAAAGTACATTCAGTCAGTCAGTACGAGTACTTTCGTCAAATTTACATTTGCGAGGAGTTTAAACAAAATATTCGCATCAAATTATTTTCCGTTTTATCTTCGTGCTGTGTCGGTGGCATTTTTAAGAATCGCGGGGTCCGCTCGTCTCAAGGAATGATGCATGCATGCGCTTCTTTTTTTTCAAAAGCAATTGAATTCAGACCTTCTAAATTTAAACTTGGCTTCACCATGTTTTCCATTACCTACTGACGAGCGATTGGTAAATCTTCTTCCTCGCGTTATCCCGGCATTTTGCCACGGCTCATGGGAGCCTGGGGTCCGCTTGACAACTATATCTATATACTACATCATGTCTACTACTACCATTTTATCTCGTATTCTACAGATGCTGAAGAACCAGAGTACAGAAAAATTGCTGAACTGCTGTGCGACTATTTAACTAATACTTATGACGTAAGTTTATTGATCAAAATTATATATAGGCAAACACGATAACTATTAATTATATGTCATTATATCATTAATATACATTCTCTAACTAACTCGACTCAAATGACATGTGTCAACAACCCTATTAAAGGTAATATTTGTCAGGCGTACGCGATGTACACAGAGCGCAGCGGCGCGCTGGTGGGCATGGTGGAGAGCGTGCGGCGGCGCGGCGCGGGGGCGGCGCGCGCGTGCGCGGCCTTCGAGACCTCCTCGCCGCTGCCGCTCGCCTGCCTGCTGTTGCGCCCGCTGCACAGGCTGCTCTACTACGCCACCGTCGCCAACGGTACATGCACACTCAACACCTAACACGGAGTGCAACTGACTGGCGCACGACACGCTTCACAGACGGTCACATCTCCCAAACCTGACATATTACTTCCATGACGTATTTGTAATACAATCACATTGGTACATTGGTACAACACTATAATATTTATTTGATATTATCGCGATAAACAATTATTTTAAGCTCAAGCAAGCGGTAGTAATCACACAGGAATTTATGGTTTCTCCTTAAGCTTGAGGGGCTTATTTTCGGTTGCAAGTCTGGGATCGTCGACGATTTAAGGGTAGGTGAATAAAAAATACGAAATTTAGTTAATTCGGACCGCGCTTCGCGCATGTGCGCCCCGCGACTTCGCGCATTGTTTTGATCGACCGAATCATACTGCCAAGCAAAATTTCAAATTTATGTTCAGCTTAAAATCGCACTCGTGAGTCATAGAAACAGGTTACTTAATTGCTCTTGAGCGTATTACTCGAATCTAAGTTTATCTTTATCATTTCCTCGCAGAAGCAATTTAAACACTTGTAGTACGTGGCATCGGCTCATTGTGAACTACATAAATAAATAAATATTATAGGACATTATTACACAAATTGACTAAGCCCCACGGTAAGCTCAAGAAAGCTTGTGTTGTGGGTACTCAGACAACGATATGTATAATATACAAATACTTAAATACATAGAAAACAACCGTGACTCAGGAACAAATATCTGTACATAGGTATTTATAATTGGTGCAGAAATAACGGATGTGGGTTGCTGGGGAGCCGGCGAGAACGGGAGCGGGGTCGAGCGCGCGCGCGCGGCGCACGCGGTGGCGGCGCGGCTGGCGCGCGCGGCCGAGCGCCAGCTGCGCCACGTCGAGAACCACGCCGCGCTCTGCCAGCTGCAGCGGGACATCCTCGGTCAGTCCAACACTACCTTTGGGTTATTACCTAACTGGTGACACCTGGATCATTTACTAACTAACTTGTTACCACAGGGAACAACTAACAAGAAAGAATGCCAGTAGATACCATCAAAAGTGAATTGGGTTGAATTTTTGATATGGGGCTCGAGCTCCTTAGCTTCCTAACGCTTAAAGTGACTCTTATTTTTTATTTCTAACAACGCGATTGGCCAAATTAAAACAGGAACCATATGTTAAATAATATTGTGCAAATATTTTGTGTAGGTTACGACAAACTTTTAGTTGCCGAGCGCGAGTTCATTCGCATGGGATGTGTCTACAAGCACTCTTCGAAGGGTTTGCAGCAGCGGATGCTATTCTTGGTGAGCCAATATACACACACACACAATACACACCTACCGCCAGGAATAAATGTTTAAAGTAAAATATTAATGTAATAAATTATTAATCTTGATGGTATTGATGATGATGATGGTATCCTTACATCCCTCGTAGAGCTCTCAGGAGGGATTTCCATTCTTGATAGTATTACGAGTAAGAATTGTAATATCAAAATGAGTTTAATTTAGTATCTTGGACTACATCAATTCAATTTCGTTCAGTAGCTTCTTGGAAACAGTGCATCATTAGGTCGCGCCACGGTAATAAGAATCGACAACTGATATCGAGCGGATTGATATTAGATTCATTATTATTTCGGCCCTCTCTGTACATTTATTTACAAAGTTTCACTATTATTACCTGTAGTATTTTTCAAAGTAGATGGGTACGGTGACTGATTTGATTTCGTTTTCATTCCATGGCAGTGAAGTTTTAGGCCAATCCTTTATAATAGTACATTACGAATATTACGATACAAAAAAGCGAAAAAAAGGAAATTCGCAACTCGTGTCGATTTAAAAACTCCCTAGGGAGTTATAGCTTTTTTTCACAATCTATAACTCCCGCGGGAAAAATATAGGCCTTTGCCCTTTATAAGTTTAGCACATCTGAATGAAATAAGATCTTTTTCGAGCAAGTGTGATGAAAAATACTATACCAGGGCCCGTACGTTATGCCGCAGACGCAAAAATGATGTACATAATATAACATACATTTAATAGGTATACAATAGGGGTCCCGTTGTTTCCCATAAAGTTTTAAGCCATAATGTATTGTTTGTCATATTATCATTAGTCATAAAACTGAAACCGTTAACATTTCAGGATTTTCGTTAGGTTATCCTATATGTAGATAGGTTAGGTTAGGTTGGGTTTGATTTATGGCAATCCTGAAAAGTGACGCGTTTCTGAACCAAATGAATTATGACTAACGAAAATTCGGGCAAACAAAACATTATGGCTTAAAACTATTTGGGAAACAATAGAGACCCTATACAATAATGTATTGACACTATAGCTGCAAATAGGCAACAAAAATAAAATTGATAGTGTTGTTACAAGAACAGGTGCTTAGGTAGGTCGTATTGCTATAATTCGCTGTTGAATGGTTGGCATACGGTTGTTGTTACGTTAACTGAGCTTGTCGTAACATCAGATGAGCGACGTGGCGGTGCTGGCGTCAAAGTCCGGCAGCACGGCGTTCCGCGCGCACGCGGCGCTGCCGCTGCGCACGTTGCGGCTTGCGCGCGCGCCGCTGCCGCACTCCTTCACGCTGTGCGCGCCAGACGCGCCCGCCGCGGCCGGGGCCAACGCCGACGCCGACCAGCGACCACTATCAGGTAAAACCACATACAACACATCCTCCAGACCGAGCATAGTAGCGCTACCTCCTCTGCCACAAATATACGGTAGTTTTACTCCATTTTCGAGTTAGAGTGTCTTTGTGTGACGTCCGTGTCTTTGAACGGACCAATCACGGCACGGGGACTCGCTCACCTCGTCCCCCGCACCCCAGTATTTTTGGCAGCATCGGTTTCATGAAATAATTGCTCTAAACTCCGTCTAGAGAATTCCTAGTCTATACAAATATCGTACAGGCGGTCTAGCATGAGCTGCGTTCTCGCGCGCGACTCCATACATCAGGCGCGACTTCAAATATGGACTCGCGCGCGAGAACGCAACTTATGCTAGACCGCCTGATGTAGTCCATAATTATTTTACATCGTATTTTCACGGAAACGTACGAACGTGTCTTGCTATTTCAGTCAGTCTCGGTACAAAAAGTACTGAGGCTGACTGAAGTAGCATGACAAATACGAACGTTTCCGAGAAAATACGATGGAAAACCATCATGCACTACATCTGTAAGTCTGATTTAACCCTCATCGCAATTTCGTTATGTCAGATTTGATTCGAAACCGTAAGTGCAGAGCGGCGATCAGACCGTTTGCAATGTATTACAATTATTATTTTAAAGCTACTTTATAAATTATGACGATTACCTAATCCATTGGAATTTGTATTTTAACACAAAAAAGTAAAAAATATAAAACATGCCGCTTAATGGTAGGTGTTGCTTATAATAAAAACCATCTGTAAATTACAATCAAAATGTAATTTTTATATATCATTTAATATATTTTTAAGAAAACATATTGAATAAAATATCCTAACTTGTTTCAACTATTTTACTTTGTATTTAAACTAGAGTCATCGGTTTCACGTAGGACTTGATCACTTCATATAATATCTTGTTGAAATGAAAAGCGTAATGAATTGAATGTATGTGTTTTATTCCAGATGATAGTATAAACTTAATGCTAAGTACTAGCAACGAGGTAGAGTTGGCGGGCTGGTACGCGGCGCTCGAGGCTGCGATCGAGCGCACGCAGGAACGCGGAGGTGACGTCGATACCGACCTCACGCCCTACGAACAAGACGCAGGTATACTTGGTCAACCAG
Organism: Cydia amplana; assembly: GCF_948474715.1. Classification (NCBI taxonomy): domain Eukaryota; kingdom Metazoa; phylum Arthropoda; class Insecta; order Lepidoptera; family Tortricidae; genus Cydia; species Cydia amplana. The sequence goes on along the minus strand of NC_086096.1, from coordinate 22,451,038 downwards.
ATCTTGACAGTATAAAAAGGCGGCAAATTTGAAAAATGTAGGCGCGAAGGGATATCGTCCCATAGAAAATTTGAATTTCGCGCCTTTTTCTACTGACAAGATTTGGTTGACCTGACCAGCTATATACACTTTTTTTCATTTTTTTTATTTATTCGAAAATAATCCTTGTTTTAAAAACAAGCATACTGTGACTTTGAAATCTTAATTTACCTATTATAATATTTAATATACAATATCGCTTCAGGCCGAGAGGGACGTCCCCACGCTAGCCCAATGCGGGTTGGAGACTTCACATACACCTTTGAATTTCTTCGCGAATGTATGCAGGTTTCCTCACGATGTTTTCCCTCACCGAAAAGCTAGTGATGAATAAAGTGTCATTCAATAGAACTTGCTAACTATGTAAACAAAAGTTACTAGTAATTTGGCATTCAGTGTCAATTTTAGTATGGCGGTTTGGTTACATAGTTAGCAAGTTCTATTGAATGACATTTTATCAAATGATATTCCATAGATATATAAGTTCCGAAAAACTCATTGGTTTTGGAGGGATTTGATTAGAACCCGCGACCTCCGGATTGAAAGCCGGACGTCAGATCCACTCGGCCACCACCGCTTATTTATTTAACTAAAAATTAACTTATTTTACCGTGGCTGTGGAATTTTTACGTTGACTAATGATGTTTCGGGCGCTACAAGGTGAAATCATTTCATGTCATTATTGAAATGAATGTTCGGCAGGTGCGGAGAGCGGCGGCGGGGGGGTGAGCGGCGGCGCGCTGGCGCACGTGTGCTGGCACCGCGGCACGTCTCTCACGCGCGACCACCTGCACACCGCTATGAGGGTAACTGAATTATACTTGGTCAAGCAAATCTTGTCAGTAAAACAAGACGCGAAATTCAAATTTTCTATGGGACGATATCCCTTCGCGCCTACATTTTTCAAATTTGCCGCCTTTTTCTATTGACAAGATCTGCTTGACCAAGTGTATGTACATACACGCTGGAACTAATAACGCCTCCTAAAGAGGAAGTCACGCCTCCACGGCTCTTTATTTTTTCCACCATGTTAAGACTGCAATTCATACGCCAAATGTTAAATTATTATTTAATTCTTGATTACTACCAAAACAGTGGGCTATATAAAAAAAGTGCATTTTACTCATAATCCCTATATGTGAGGAAAGATCTCTTAACGTCAGTATGAAAAATCAGAAATATTATAACAAAGAAATAAGACTTCAATGCATGTAGATTGTAGAGTCTGTTCGGAAAGAGAAGAGTCGTGGAATGTATGGGGCCCAATACAATCCACGACTCTTTCCGCACAGACTCTATACTTAATCAACCGTAAAACCTACAAAGAGTACCATTAGTTAATTTGATATTACAGGCTAGTGACGTCACTGCTTTTTATTTCATTTACTCTTTATTGGGTTTTGACAGTTGGAAAAATGAAGCTGATGGGAGTTGTTGTCCCCAGCCAGCATGATATGTAATACCTATGAAATGTAATGTAACGATTGTTTAGAGTCAAATGTCCGGGTACCTGTTGCGTAAATTCAAGAACTCGCACGGCTGGCAGAAGCTGTGGGTGGTGTTCGCCGCGTTCACTCTGTTCTTCTACAAGAGCTGGCACGACGAGGCTCCACTGGCCTCCTTGCCGCTGCTCGGGTACGTTGCTCACACTACTAATACCTATCGCATGTTATTGTATCAGCCCAATTACATTACTAAGCAAACGTTCAGTTTCAATATCACACATATACGATAGTTTTTGTGACGGAAATAAGTGGTCCACGGTAAGAATAAAGGCCAAGCCACACCGGATGCGTGTGCGTGACGTGCACGTACACGTACGCGTCCCGCTGCGTTGTAGAATACGAAAACACATAAGAGAGGACACACCGCTTGCGTGACGTGCGCGTACGCGTGACTTGCACGCAACGCAGCTCCGACGAGACAAACCGGCTGCGTACTGCGTGCACGCGTCCACGCAGCGGAGCGGCAACGTCGCTTTGTTGCGTGCAGTGATGACGTTGTGTTTAACTGCGATCCCTATGAGAGGGCGAACCGAGCAGGTTCGGACACGCACAGCTCGGTGCTGCATAGGTGCTGTGCGTGTACACGCGCAGCTCGCTTGTATTTATTTACAACTCGGTCGGTGCGCGTGCTGGTTTTTAATATGGATTCAGTGATAAAAGAAAAACTAATTAAAATCTTTCGTCAATACGAATGTATATTTACAACATAGCACAAAGATTACAAAAAAATACGTCTTATATAAATAATTTGGCCTGTGGGAACAAATCGATGTTAGGTATTAACCAGGCATGTTATATGTGTAATAATTGCAATGGCGGCATTAGGTGAGCTGCTTCCTTTTGCAACGGGAGTCACATGATGTAGGTACTGTCGCAGGAGTATTTTATTTTACTGCACGCATGACTGAGCTGCAGCGTGCACCTGCGTGGCGTGCGCTGCGTGACGTGCGCGTCACCCGGTGTGACAGGGGTGCTGCGCACGTCACGCAGCGCACGCCACGCAGCGTGCTGCACACGCAGCCGGTGTGGCTCGGCCTTAACGCGAGCTATTTCATATCTTGTCCCTTTTATTCATGATGCAAATTGTGTATTTTTAGGGTTCCGTAGCCAAATGGCAAAAAACGGAACCCTTATAGATTCGTCATGTCTGTCTGTCTGTCCGTCTGTCTGTCCGTCCGTATGTCACAGCCACTTTTCTCCGAAACTATAAGAACTATACTGTTGAAACTTGGTAAGTAGATGTATTCTGTGAACCGCATTAAGATTTTCACACAAAAATAGAAAAAAAACAATAAATTTTTGGGGTTCCCCATACTTCGAACTGAAACTCAAAATTTTTTTTTTCATCAAACCCATACGTGTGGGGTATCTATGGATAGGTCTTCAAAAATGATATTGAGGTTCCTAATATCATTTTTTTCTAAACTGAATAGTTTGCGCGAGAGACACTTCCAAAGTGGTAAAATGTGTGTCCCCCCCCCCTGTAACTTCTAAAATAAGAGAATGATAAAGCTAAAAAAAATATATGATGTACATTACCATGTAAACTTCCACCGAAAATTGGTTTGAACGAGATCTAGTAAGTAGTTTTTTTTTATACGTCATAAATCGCCTAAATACGGAACCCTTCATGGGCGAGTCCGACTCGCACTTGGCCGCTTTTTTAAAGACGCAATGAAAGTGGTGACTCTCGTTACTTACCTATAGTATAATTCACGTAGCTTGGATAATATGACAGCTGTGATCAATATTTTTTTTTTGCGATATTTGCATTTTAAGGTTATAAATTCTATGGATGGAGCTGTCACCGTCTCCAAGCTTTGTGAAAAATATAACAAATGTGTAGAGGCTACAATTTTTAGTATAATAAAATTGTCCAAGAGCATGTCGGGCCATGCCTCAGTGTAGGGTTCCGTAGTTACCATTCTGTCAGAATACGGAGCATAGCCTCGGACAGACAGACGGACATGGTGAAACTATAAGGGTTCCTAGTTGACTACTAGGGGTCCTAGTCTTTCAAGACCTATTGAGACTCGTAGATACTTGTATTAAATATATACCTACCTACATTTCTCTTGTGAATTAAACACAACTGTATTTGTGTTTCAGGTACACCGTTGGGGCCCCGTCAGACAAGGACGCCATTTACAAGGATTTTGTTTTCAAGTTACAATTTAAAAATCATGTTTACTTCTTCAGGGCCGATAGTCAGTTTACTTATAACAGGTAAGGTCACCAAGATTATTTAAGTTGTTTGGTTGCACAGTTTGAAACGTATGAAATATCTATATTCATTCGCACATATCAGATTTCTTGATCTTTTTATTGTTACTTCTCTCGGGTTCCTCGTGGGCACGTTGTAGAATTTATCCATATAGAGATGTCTGGTCGTGCATTTTATGTGACTTAAACTTTATGCTGACTCCACTAATAGTAGGTATTGTAGGTAGTAATAATGTTACAAAAAGCCAATTACTGAATATGTAATAATATGTGACTTGTTGACAGTTGGAACGATGTTCTGAAGACAGCGATGGTGCAGTCATAAAGAAGCATTGTTGATCCGTCTCACATAGAAGTATGTATGACAAAGGACGAAGCAACACGGTGCCATACATGAATGACACGACTTTATCTACTAAAATTAAAGGGATATTATTGTTGTTAATTAAGATGTCGAAGTTCGATGTCACAAATTAAAAGAACTGCCTGTATATTCTATACTTACCAACAAAATGGGTGCTAGAAAATGTGCTTTTCTAATTACTCTAATTAGCAATAGACAGTGTTACTGTGACATTCTTAGAAAAGTAGAACTTTCCAAGAAAATCTAGGTCGGTAGGTAACGTATTTACTTATGTTTAGCTATTTATTCCAGTATCTGAATAATTCATATATTATTTATTAACAAGCATTATTAGGAATCGAAATTCGGTTTTTAGTTGAACCTGCCATAATTTAGGTATGTTTTAAAAACACTCGTTGAAGTGACAAAGAGCCCTATTTGTCTCGGACATCACGAAGATAGCATTATGTATGTCACGACTGTAATTCGATGAATAAACCATAGTTATATGTATGTTAATGTTAATTGCAATTCTTTTTCACACTGTTTGATCTTGTTTCTTTATTTGACAATTTATGTGGCCAAATTTTGGCGCGTTAAATTTTTATTTGTATAACCTCTAAATACCGATTGTGTTACAACAGTTACAAAGGTTGTATTGTTTTAAAGCAAGTTTAAAATGAAAGTACTCGAATTGTTGACGTCAGCGGTATGAGAACTGATAACATGCATATTTAAATTTAAGAACTGGTGCTAGGATTAAGAGAACTTAGAAGATTCCTGCGAATAAATCCGGAAGCCCTATAATGCAAGCCGCACGAGTTGATTGTTCGAAGCGTGCGTGGCGCTGCGGGAGCACTGGGAGCGCATCACATATTTATAAGCATTCAAAACGAGTCGGCCTTTCTGGATTTAATCGCTGTTGAATAGCCCCTCAGGGTTGTTCTTGCCATTCCCAAAATATACGTCGGCTGTGTTTGTAACATTAAAACATTAGGTGGTTAGTATTTGCTTTGTGTCATGATTTTTTAATAAATATGTATTTTTTTAACAATAATGCGTGGTACGTAACGTCACAAGTATTACTCTATAAGATAAGTCAAATAAATGATAATTCTTAGAACTAGAACTTTTTCTGGCAAAAACTAGACATTAAGATCAAATGAAATATCGAAATAACTGTTATCGATACGTAATACGTACTTTATCCCTATAGATAAAAACTAACATTATTTAAGAAAATATCTGCGGCGAAATTAATAGTAGTAGCCTCTATCAGGCGTGGCTAACTCCGCGATTTCGTCGCTTTGCTACAGGTAGCTAAAAGTAGGTACATCCGTTCCGCCCCAATTTTGGGGAAAGCCATAAGCCGCGCGTGGCGCTGTCGCCACCTAGCGGCCATATCTGTGCTGATCGTAACAGACGCGTTTTGTTAGAGAGTGTGTCTTCTGTACTTAGTACTATTATTTATTCTGTGCCTATATGCTATGTAGCTGTTCTTTGATATATTTATTAGACATTTTTAGTAACTTTAGGGTACCCTCTTATACAATAGTTTATTTATATAGCATTTGAATTCTATTCTTGTAACACTTTGTAACATTATATTATACATAATATAATGTTATAAGAATAGAATTCAAATCTAAATTATGATTCATTATAATTTAGATTTATGTATTTATCTTTGACTAGCGTTGCTTATCGATAACAGTTATGCCGATATTTAATTTTGCTAGAAGAAGTTGTAGGTCTAATCATTAATAAGTAGGCCATATGAGAACTTACACAAGTTAGTAGTGTAAGAGTTCTTTTACCAGAGCTATTAATAAAAATAGACCCTGTCGAAAAGAGCAGAAATGAAAACAAAAAACTAAAAATACTGTTATTTTTTCTCCAACCAAATAAAGATAAATGATTTACATTTAAAACTCGAGTAGGTAATGAAGTACAAAGACTAAAAAATCACGAGGGATTTGTGTGTTACTGAAATAGGTACACAAGTTTGCAGACCCGGGCGACTTTGTAAATAGTTAGGTATCGTATAGTCATAGTCATAAAGAATCTACGTATACCTACCTGGGTAAATCAACTCTTTCTTGTCACTTACAAAAAAAATTCAATATATTATTTGCTAATCCGTCAAGTGCATGAAAACTAGAACATGGACGGAAACTAGCAGAATGACCCTATACCTACCTAGATTCATTAATATGTTCTGCTACTTTTTTCTTGACCCCTTTTGTAGGTACATTTCCATCAGATGGTTATGTCCTTTGCCTTTTTTGTTATAGGTACATAACTAGCGACCTGCCCGTCCGACTTCGCACGGGTTAACCCTTCTACATGTTTCCGCATGTTTTTTTTTTGTTATGAAATAAATCAGTCTTATCAGCATTCTTTTCAAATTTTCATATAACAGCTGAGGGCCTAGCGAAGATGCCAATGGTGTGCGCTGTAGCGAACGAAGTGGTAATCTCTCTATCACTCTTCTATTGCACATCCTTCTCTTACTGGCGCAACAGAGAAACATTAGCTTATCGTTCGCTACAGCGCAAACGATTGGCATCTTGGCTAGGCAACCTGGTCGGGTTGAAAGGAGGCTATGCTATGAGCATGAGTGTCGATGCACGTCAAAATTGCTGAAATCCTGCATTAAACATTCACAGAATTTAATTTATGACAATTTAGGCATTTCTTCCGGCCTAACAAGTTTAGTGTGGGTAAGGCAACATTGGAGGTGTTGGTTTGATATGCGTCGAAAGAACAAACCCTTTTAATACGAATCTAAATTTTTTTTAAATAACTTATTAAAATAATATATTTTGTGATTAAATGACTGTATAAGTAATTGTCGCAAATGAGAAGCGAGCAATCATGTAAAATAAGGTAGGTACTTGTACTTTATGTATTATGTAGGTATGTACTTTATTTTGATCATGTTGTAAATATGAAGAATAAGTTAGAAATAAACGATTTAAAATCACACTACATTTCATTTCCATATTTTAATTAAATAGTACCTAAGTGAAATATTGGAAACGAGGTTTTTCGATTCACGACAGCCGCAGGCTTGAGTGAATTAAAGACTCGAGTTTGAGTTTATACTTACCCCCGGAGTTACACACAAGGTTCTAATAAAAATACTACCAAAGGGAGAGTCCTCCACAGGAACAACATCGCTTACTCTTATATTTATTTATTACAATTACATATTAGCGACAAAATAATGTTTAGAAGTAATTGTCAATTATGTGTAGAGTCTGTAAGGAAAGAGAAAAGGGTCGTGGAATGTATGGGATCCAATACATTCCACGACTCTTCTCTTTCCTTACAGACTCTACGAGTAGAAATTCATAAATACATCATCTACTTGTGCATTTAACTTATAATCTTTATAGCAGGAAGAATCAAATAAATACTATAAATAGTAATGGATGGTAAGAAAATAAAGTGCGTTACATATTTAAAACAGCATCCATTAACGGTTAAATTAAAATTTGTGTGAAGTTTCGAGCTGTTTTTAGTTTGTTCATTATGTACATGTAAGTATGTACATATTTATATACCTACTAGAAGATACATAGGCCTCTTAAATTACACATGGCAAAAAACATTAAATACGTATTTACGTTTACCCAATTTTCTGGAAAATACGTCATTTTTGTATACAGGTTAGATCTCTGAATGGAATTAAAAAAAATAATAATGCCAAGAAAGATAAAATTACCCAGTATGTTCACAAATTCAAGGGCGCTTAAAAAAATAAAACATACTGGGTAATTTTATCTTTCTTGGCATTAATTTTTTTTTAATTCCATTCAAAGATCTAACGATAGTAAATGTTACCATACTGGCCTATCTATCAGCTTAGCACACAAAAAAAATCAAGCATCTACCGCAATAATTCACGTCACCATAAATAAAAATCTCATCGTACTCGGCGATAGGTGAAAAATTTAAAAAAATCATACCTCCGAAAATACGAAAAATCGCGGAACATACATGGGGGTGATTCAGATAGCCCTCTACGTCCTCTACCTCCCAGCTTCAGTATATCACTACTTCTTGGGACACCCTGTATATAAATAGAAGAGTTGAGGTTTTTGAGGTAGGAAAATAAGTCTTAGGCGGTTGGTAAAAGATGAGCGGTGATTTTCTAGTAAGTAGAAGGTTAATGAGTTTTGGGACTAAAACTAGTTTTTATAGGGTGTTTGGTACAGCTTTAAGGGGGTAATAGATAGCTAAGGAGTTTTTGTATATCTTAGTAGATGATATTTTTTTCAATGTGGCTCACGATTAAGTTTTTCCCTATAAACACATGCTCTTACTATGCACCACCAATAGCGTAACTCTGCAGTGAACCAAAGGACACTAGTGACCTGAGGTAACAATGCAGCCGACATATTGGCAAGAGGAGGGTCGGAACTGAAGGAACGCGAATGGAACAAACAAGCAACGGCTTGCACTCCGGGAGTGCCGGCAGAAGTGAAAACTCAATGACATTGTAACAGTTTTTTGATCAGGTCACGTGTCCGTCTTGCAGTTTTGCAGTTTTAATTTCCTATATTTATTAAACACAATGAACGATGCTATGCAAATCAATGCCTTGCTTTGCCTTTAATATTCCTTGAGAACCGATAACCTATTTTTTTACCTTATTCTGTTCTATTTAAATATGTTGTTAAGGATAGTAGTGCCTAATACACTACATAATAGAGTACAGAGATGTGAAAAATACTTTATAAAAAGTATTTAAATACAAAATGCAAATACTTCCTTGATATACTATTTCAAATGCAAAATACAAAATAGTTTTTGAATTTATATTTAAAATACAAAATACGAAATAGGTATTTTCAAAATACTTTTTTTAAATACAAATACTTTGCGATAAAAGGTACTCTAAATAGTGAATACCTAGTCTGAATTAAAAAGTATTACTCGGAATTTCCGAGTTGAAAAGACTCTCTTTATTCTTTGAAAACAGTGTGCCAATCAGCCCTCTATCTAAAGTGCAAATTTCTAGTTGTTTGCTCATATTAACCGGAAGGATGGATGGATGATGGTTTTTAACAGCCAATTTTTAAAAGCATTAATTTAGATATGTAATGTTTTACAGCTAGTATAGGTAATACCTCTCGTTAGTGTAATGAAAACGTCATGTTTGTGTTTCACCAGGGCAGAAAAGTTTGTTCTCCTCTCGTGCCTTGAAACCCTCGCAACACTCAAGATTCTTCTTTTTTAACCACTGCGCTACTCTTGTGGTCATGTGCGACGTTACTAAACATATTCAACAGTTCCATGTTAAAGAATGAGAGAGTTGCCAGGATAACCAAGATTGTAACATCAGAAGAGATTGTAACTCCTACCTAAATTACCTACTATAAAGTATTTTGTATTTTGAAAATAGAAAATAGGTCCCAAAAACTATTTCAAATAAAATACAAAATAGTTTTCTTCTAAAGGTATTTAAATACAAAATAGAAAATAGGTATTTTGCATTTTGTATTTGCATTTTAAATACAAGTATTTCAAATAAGTCACATCTCTGATAGAGTAAGGTTTCCAATTTTGTTTTTATTTATTTTAATTCTTGATTCAGGCAACAGGGCCCATATTACTGATATTACACATACATTATAGCTTAATATTTGCTAGTATCATTATATAGATTCACATTCCGAGCACTGTTTGATCATTAAATGGTATTTCTAGCCCCTACCTAGTCCGTGAAATAATGGCAAATAGAAGTGCCAATTTTGTTTTGGGTTTCCTGATAATTTGACTTTTTTCACATCCGATTATATGGAACTCGGGGCGAGATATATTATTTTTAACTTCTGAATCGCATTGACCTATATTTTATACAAAAAATCTCCCAATGCGTTGTGAATAAGTACTAAAATCCGGTTAAGGTACAATATAATTTTATGTTAATTTATGGCCCATTTTTGCCCACCAGGGGCCGTTTCTCAAAAGCTTGTAACTTGTAATACAAGTGGAAGTCCCTTTCTAACAAAAGCTGTCAAAAAGTGACAAGCTTTTGAGAAACGGGCCCCAGTAGTCTAATTGTAGATAATAAAGTCATCAAAATGGAAATGTCATTAACTTCTCGAATCAGTCTTTTTTGTAATAATATCCTAAACATTAAATTAATATAAATATAACCTAAAATATCCTAAACATTAAATTAATAAAAACATAATAGTCTAAAATCCATACCATAAAATTAAAACTAACAAAATAAAACTCTTAAGGTAACACTAAAAATAACACTAACGGAATCTAGAATCGACTGTATGTCTAAAGCCTGACCAGGAATATTATGATCACGCACCATGTTGCGGAATTTCATTGGAACTAGGTACCTAATTGTTTCATACTATACTGAACTATCACCCTATACATGAGAATAACAGCGGCCTCTTGACAATGATCATATATTTACTGGTCAGGCTTTATATATAACTAGGATACAATATTTCTCCTTTCTTAAGTGATTTTGATTTAAATCCCCGACACAATCAAACTTAAGTAGGTACCTATGCAAAAAGAGGGGTGTTAGGTACCCCTCTTTTTGCATCGGGGGTTAAAAAGAGGGATTTTATAAGGTTGACCATTATGTCTGCCTGTGGCACCGTAGTTCTTAAACGGGTCATCTGATTTCGATGCCGTTTTTTTTGTTAGAAAGCGGTGGTTCTTAGACATGTTTTGTTAAAATCGGTTCATCCATTCCAATGCGTTGGGGGTATTTTAATTAGGTAGATTGTTTAATTTATGCTTATTTACATTCTAGTTGTGTCAGACCGAAGTCTGAAAGTTCCATTTTTATATAGTTTCGGGGTCCCATTAGCGGGGTTAGCGCTTGCTTCATCCAGCTCTTGTATTTTAGGAGATCTGTCCCGCAGCGGTCGGGCGCGGTAGGAGAAGCTCGCCGCCTTCAGGCGGGCTCCGATGCCGGGTTTGGGCGGCGGGCCCGGGAAGGCCGACGAGTGGAGCGCCACCGGGGTGTGCGGCGCCGAGACGCTGCTCACTACCGGGGGAGCCATGTCGGGCCGCCTCACTACCATGCTCTTCGACGGCGGACGTGAACTTTCGTGAGCCATACTGAAAACAGATCTTACAATTAGTTATACATTAGGTACTAGCGATTTTTATCCACGTAGAAGTAGTTAAAAACGATCAACTCTATTTTCATTCTCCTCAACCCTTAAATGTACACACTGTATGATTAAGTAGGATGAAGCCTATATTACACAACGTCACGCACAGAGCATAGGCAAAATTTCAATTGTATGTTTCAATGTATGTCAATCAGTCTGTCGATTGTGTCTGGCGTGACGTGAGTGGTTCTAGTGGAAGTGTCAGGTTTAGTTTAGTTATACGTAGTTACCGTGACGGCAGCCGGCGGGCGGGGCGCGAGTGGCGGTGCGTGCCGCTGGGCGCGGTGCTGCACCGCGTCGGCTTGTCGTGCATGCTGCCGCTGCGGATCGCTGCAACACACAAAACAGACTAACTATGCCACCCTCGAAATCGATTATCACAAATAGGTATCTTTGGATTTCAGAATTATCTTTTGAACCTTGATACAAATTAGGCGGCGAAATGCATAGTTTATGCTCAGGCATAAATCTAAAATATTGCAGGCTCGATTTAGGTACGCCTTAACGATATTTCCTATAACTTTCATGTTTTCTCGATGTACAGAATTTTTACGTCTTTATTTGACTTGCCCTGTTATTTAGTTATTTTGTAGTGTGGCTGTGGGTCAAATCTTGGAAGCTAAATTTGACCTACTTCCCGATTTCCGATTGAGCTGAAATTTTGCATACATATGTAAATTGGATGACAATGCAATAAAATGAAGACATGGAGCTGATCTGATGATGAAGACAGAAGGTGGCCATGGAAACTCTGTGATAAAACAACGCAAATTAATTGTGTATGGGGTTGTTAGAATTATCTCGATGAGTATTTTAGCTGCCTGTGGAAAGAAAAGTACAGTCAGCGATAAAAGCTTGTTCCTTACAGGTTCTTGTTAGTAAGGTACGTCGAGGAGGAGGGAGCTAGGTTATTATGGATGACGAGTCAACTTGAAACAATAGGCTAAGATAAGAAAACGATATAATTGTAAATGGAAAAATACAGCTCTTAACAAAATCCACTGTGACCCACTCTGCCCTATCAACTTAACATCTGATGCGCCGAGTCTCCACTAAATGGACCTTAGCTTCAGCAACATTCTACATAGGTAACAAAAAATAATGCCCAGTAGCGTAACTTACGCATAGCAGTAGCGTCGAGAGGGTGTGTGTAGATGCGCTTGCGGGCCTGCAACATGGTGTAGACGAGAGCCACGAGCGAGCGCGGCGGCGCCGGCGCGGCCTCGGCGCCCGCGTCTGCCGCGCCGCGCTGCCGCACCACCCACCACGTCTCCATGCGGCCCTTTCCCTTAACCTCCACCTCGCCGCGCGCCTCCAGCTCGTAACCACACCGTCGCAGCAACTGCATTATCGTACCACGTGTTTAAACCATCGATGGGAACAACACAATCTACGAGTAGGTATTTGGTCTGTTCGTAACTCGCAAACAAATGGAAGATTTTGGATTTATAGAAAGAATTTAAGGACTTATTCAAAGTTTGCATCGCTCCCAGGTTTTGTTACATTTCTAAACAAATAGTAATATTTCTTGTTTTATTTGATAATAAGGGATGTAAATTCATTCGCGTCACTAATAGTCACTATCTAAGGTTGTGGGCTCTAATTATATCAAATACCGTCGACCGACAGAGAGACTTGACGCTTGACTTAATTGCAATGTTGAGTTGAAGGATTTGCTTACTGGTGAAGGTGCTTAAAATAATCGTAAGTCTGGAGAAGATAAAGCAACGACTACCTCTTTGGTGTACTTGGTGACTTGTATCCGGTCCATAGCGCCCGTGCTCTCCATGCGCGAGGCCTCGTTGACGGTGTTGCCCCAGATGTCGTAGACTGGCTTGCGCGCGCCGATCACGCCGCCCACCAGCGGCCCGCAGCTTATCCCTGCCCCAACACATACCATACACTGTCAACATATCTAACACAAACTTATTACTATCGACCCTGGGTCGGCTTATTACTATGGGCCTTGTAAAACAAATAGCTATTGTCTAATATGTAGGTTATAAAATACCTTTATAAAATAAATACGAGGGGCGTTCAAAATATTCTCGGTATTGATATCTTACAACCTCTTCTAAAATTTCTTTCGTTACTGGCCGCTAAGGTTTATTCATTGACATTAAAAAAAAGTATAATTCGAACCGAGATGTTCTTTTGTTTTTCTGCAATTGCTGAACAAACATGAACATCATGTGGGAATTGACAATGTTAACTAAATTAGAACATCGATGCGTGATAAAATTCTTGACAAAACAGGGTAAAAATCAAAAAACCATAAAAGAGGAAATGGATTGTGTTTACCGTGAGTCTGCTCCTTCTTTATCTACCATTAAAAAGTGGTCAAGCGAGTTTAAACGTGGAAGGGAGAGTGTTGAAGACGACCCTAGACCTGGCCGGCCTGTAGTAGCTACTTCACAAGAAAATATTGATAAAGTGGAAAAACTTATATTGGAAGATGGTCGAGTGAAGGTAAAATCTATAGCACAAGTAACCAATCTCTCTATTGGTACCGTACATGATATTATCCATGACCATCTTAATATGTCAAAAGTAAGTGCAAGATGGGTTCCGCGAATGCTGACTCGGCTTCAAAAAGACATGCGTGTAGCTTGTTGTTCCGATTTTATTGACCTGTGCGGTGAAAATCCTGATGAGGTGCTGCAAAGAATAGTTACTGGAGATGAAACCTGGGTTCATCATTATGACCCAGAGAGTAAACAAGAGTCCATGCAGTGGCACATTAAGGGTTCAGCTCATCCCAAGAAGTTCAAGGTCATCCCTTCAGCTGGCAAGGTCATGGCCACGATATTTTGGGATTGTGAAGGAGTATTACTGATCGATTATAAAGAAAAAGGTGTAAATATCACAGGACAGTACTACGCTAACATTCTACGTCAATTAAAGGATGCAATCAAAGAAAAGAGGCGAGGAAAGTTAACCAAAGGTATTATGCTTCTGCATGACAACGCCCCCGTCCATACTGCTCATATTGCCAAGGCAGCTATTGTTGAATGTGGGTTTGAAACTGTTACTCACCCACCGTATAGTCCGGACTTAGCCCCCAGCGACTTCTTTTTGTTCCCCAATCTTAAAAAGGATCTGCGTGGAAATAAATTTTCCGATGATGAAGCATTGAAGGCGGCAGTGGAGGAGCATTTTTACACCAAAGATAAAAAATATTTTTATGCAGGATTAAAAAAAATAATTGATCGATCTTTTAAGTGTATGAACATAGGGGGGGAGTATATTGAAAAATAAAAATATCAAACTTTTCGTACTTGTTTGTTTTCATTCTCATACCGAGAATATTTTGAACACCCCTCGTATGTATCTATTTTTGGGAGATTAAGCTCATCCTCTCAGATACTGGGGAGTTTCTTATGGTAAAACTTTCTGCTTTCTGATGATGTATTTTTGTCTGATGAAATTAATTGAATGTTATTTTGGCCAAAGAAATTTAAGAATTAACATGGATAGACAACTTTAACTTTGCGTAGGTATATTCATAACGGTAAGTGTATGTATGCATACCAACTCTGAGCCGAAATTTGTTGAAGCTGTGTTTGTTGATATCCTCCAGCGCCACGCGCAGAGCGAACGCGTAGTCCACCAGCGCGCACAGGTGCTCGCAGTCCTCGTCGCTCGTCTGCGCCGACACAATGCAAACAGTGGTTACCTACTCCTCCCCTCGCCGCGTACATACAATAACAAGGTCTAACTTATATCAATCTTATTTACGTATTAATCTTATTTTCGAACCATATCGTCGTTCTCACTCTCCGTCACTGTAGGTATATTGCCCGTAATACCTACACATATTTCACAAAGATACACATTGCCAATATTTGTGGCATCATAAAATACAATTATGCTTGATACTTAGTGATGATAAAGTGCATAGCAGCGCTTGCCTTGTCGTTGGGGTCGAGTCCTGACGCAGCCATGTATGTTGCGCCTATAGTCTTGATCTTTTCAATGCTCTTGAAACGTGGCTCCCTTAGCAAGTTATCGAAGTCAACTGCAATCAACATTTTTTCATAAGATTGTTTAATATAATATATTTACCCCAAGACCTGATCAGTAAAAGAGAGATACGTACGATTTATGTTAAACGAACTATAGAAAAATTTTAACACTATATGTAGAAAGCTATAACAAACGAAAAGTATGCGTTACTTTACAGCTATCAGCTACTTATGTAAATAGTTGCGCGTTCCTTACTACTCTTTGAAATTTGGTTATGTTATGAGGACGAAGCACATAATTACTGAAGTTAATATAGTAAATGAAAACTATAAGTATTATTCAAGGCCCTTGTGATACCGACTATTGATACCATAACTTTTTGTAATAGCTGAGCATGTCTTAAACTATTAAAGTAATATGTGCACAAGGAATTTCTTACAGATGATCTCATTGAGCAAGCGCATGCAGTCCACGGCCTTCTGTTCGGAGTAGAACTCGTGGAAGTTGGGGATGCCCGCGAACATCACGCCCACCTCGTGCCGCCACTGCGAGTACAGCTCCTGCCGACAAAACGAAAACATTTCCGCATTTAAACACATCTCTCGACTTATATTTACATTATAAAAGCCTTAACTTTCTAAGTCGAACTACAGTTAAATGGGTATAGTAAGTAAAATCAACAACTATATTAAATACTTGATATGTAGAATATAAATGTTTAGGTACATCGGGACGGCGTTCCTTGCTCAAGAAATGGTTGACGACGTGGTCGGGCAGGATGTGTTTGAGCAGGTATCTGTTGGTGCGCTGGTTGTCCCGCATCTGCTCGAGGTTGGTCTCGGCCTGCAGCTTCCACAGGAAGTCGAGGCGCGACGTCACCTCCACGAGCCGCGCGTGGTTCACCACGATCGCCAGGAATACCATCATGAGGATCAACATTCGTTTGTAGAATTCCATTTGGCTGAAATTATTTTAACATCATTAGATAGGTTCCTAATATATTATAAATTCTGGTACCTAATAGTTGTGTTTAGTCTAACTAAATCGCTGCTAAAAATATCATATAAATTACCAAGAGTTTAAGATGAGGCCATAAAACGTTTGACGGTGTTACTATTTATTTAAACAATAGAAAGTGGGGGTATTATCTTAAATCATAGCCAAATTATTTTATTATTTGAATTGGTGTGAACTTACGTTAGGTACTTGCGTAAACATTCACTGAATGTAAGATATTTTGTTAAATATTGTAAATAATGATTTTTATTAGGTACTTACGCAGATGGGCCTGATTTGTCTTTGTAAAACTTCACCAACAAAATGGCGTATATGACTACGCTAATCGTAGCCAACAAAATCTTGATCAAATAGTATAGCTTCAGGATAGATGTTAAGGCGATGAGGCACAAGATCCATGTAAATACTACATACTCTGGACTATAACACTCATTAGTATCTTTCTCCACTTCGGGCATGGTTTCGTCGCATGTTGATAGGTCACAAATAAATAGCTTGATAGTGCTGAAAAATAACAGTTAAAGTTCTATAAATGCTTGTTTAAAAGTAGCCATTGTCTGCAAATGTACCTATATTAAATAAATAATCTTTAATAGAAATAAACCGACTTCACAAAACAGTTTGAAATGACGTTTAATTCTTTACAGTACATATGGGGCTACTTTTCCGCACTAGTGTGTAAAATAGCACTTTTCGTGCGTATGTCGAAACTTTAAAGTGCCATATGTACTGTAAAACGTTGTTCGATACACGTGCGAATAGGTAATTCGCAACTCGTGTCGATTTAAAACACTTCCTTCGGTCGTGTTTTAATTTATCGCCACTCGTTTCGAATTTCCTCTCTTTCGCACTTGCATCGAAAATAACTATTACAGCCATCTCATAACAATATAATTAGCTTCAAGACTTAAAAATCTTTTGTCGTAGAGGTGTTCCATTCTGGTCTTCATGAGAAAAAACGTTTTTAGATAATAGTATTTTATGCAACCGTTGTTTAAGGGAGGTCAAAAAAGGCGAGTGGCGTGAGTAACAATTTGAGGCGAAGCCGAAAATTGTTAATAAACACGCCACGAGTATTTTTAGGGTTCTGTACCCAAAGGGTAAAAACGGGACCCTATTACTAAGACTCCGCTGTCCGTCCGTCCGTCCGTCCGTCCGTCCGTCTGTCACCAGGCTGTATCTCACGAACCGTGATAGCTAGACAGTTGAAATTTTCACAGATGATATATTTCTGTTGCCGCTATAACAACAAATACTAAAAACAGAATAAAATAAAGATTTAAGTGGGGCTCCCATACAACAAACGTGATTTTTGACCGAAGTTAAGCAACGTCGGGCGGGGTCAGTACTTGGATGGGTGACCGTTTTTTTGCTTGTTTTGCTCTATTTTTTGTTGATGGTGCAGAACCCTCCGTGCGCGAGTCCTTGGCCGGTTTTTTTTACTCAGTTAAACAACGTTGCATACAATACTTTTTCTACGACCAAGCACTTACTTTGAAATAAAATTGTAAATTTGACAAATATTTTTCATTCAAGAAGTAGCAAAAGTGGAGGGTAGGGGCAGAAAAAGACTGAACTTAATATTTTCCTGTCATCTATAGGTAATTTGTGTATTTTATTCATAATTTTAGACCCAGTAGTTTCGGAGATCTATAAAGGGGGGAATGGTAATTTTTTGCGTATAATCTTGAATTACTCCTAAACTGGTTATCTTAAAATTATAAAAAAATATATTAGAGATTCTCACAATGAGCTCTTTCATTTGATATGTAACACGATATAGTTTGAAATACTTTTTTTTTCTCATTTTCCCCCCAAAAGTAGCCTCCATATTTAAAATTCATTTGTTTACGTTACATGTCCGTCTTTGGCTCACAAACTTACATATGTGTACCAAATTTCAACTTAATTGGTCCAGTAGTTTCGGAGAAAATAGGCTGTGACAGACGGACAGACAAACAGACAGACAGGACGCACGAGTGATCCTATAAGGACGGAACCCTAAAAACATGTCTATGGTTCACTTATTTGTCAGTGATCACATTTAAAATAAGGTAGTACAATGTACCTATTTCATTCAATATGTGTTAAGTGGTCAATACACGAAGTATCGAAAAAGTGCCAAAAAGATACTGAGTGTATGCACCAATGCTTTTTTGGGGCATAGACTAAAGACTTGTCTTGACAACTATAAGGTAGGGTTTTAAAGGTGTGTGCACGACCCTTTAAGTGACAAATAAATGTACGGGAGTAGAAAAAAACTTTAAAACAATCGCTACATGTATGCTTATAAGGTTTGAGGAGTTCTCTCGAGTCCTCAAGGAGGATTGAAGTCGGTTATAAAAGAAGTTTAGGTACATTATTTAAGTGTTTTGTTTCTGTAGAATTGGGTAGTAGTTACCTAGATATGGACATGACAGTGACGAAGGTACATATGTGCAGGTTGCGGCGGCGGCGGGTGGCGCCGAGCCAGCGCGCCAGCGCGCCCAGCCGCGGCGCGCGCGGCAGCTCTTCGCCCATCGCGGCCAGCAGCGCCAGCGCCAGCACCACCGTCACCACGCCCAGCGCCGCCATCAGCTTCCAACAACTACCCACACACCACACAACACACGTGTTCCATAGTTTAATGAAATATTACACCACATAATACCTAATACCTAGGCACTTGAAAAATGAAAAAATGAAAAATGAAAAAAGTTTATTAGGTTAAACATAATACAATTTGAAAACAATTATATCTGAGTCCTCCTTGTAAGTATATATATACCTGTATCAGGAGAACCCGCTCTTTCTTAAAATAGGTAGGTACATAATATTCATTTAACTCAGTGGTGGGCAAAGTACGGCCCGCGGGCCAGCTCCGGCCCGCGAATGGTTTTATCCGGCCCGCCGCCGGTCCTATAAAATAATTAATATATGGCATTGGCTCACGATTCAAAAATAAATCGCAAATCTAAATAAATTTTGGCTACAATTCTGGCCCTCCACTTAAATTTCCCAAACTTTCTGGCCCCCTATGAAGAAAGTTAAATGGTGAAATATATTTATTGTTGTGTGTGTGTGTGTGTGTGTGTGTGTGTGTGTGTGTGTGCGCGTGCGTGTGTGCGTGTGTGTGTGTGTGTGTGCGCGCGTGTGTGTGTGAATATATGTGTGTGTGTGTGTGTGTGTGTGTGTGTGTGTGTGTGTAATACTTCAATTAATAAGTAATTCCGTTTCATTATAGTTAACGGACTCTAACCACCTTGTTACAGTAATTTTGCATTTAAATAGCGGCAGGTGATAAATTGATAATTTATTGTTTATTGCATTATACAAGTGAGGTGATTGTGCCGTATTTTGTCTTTTGGCAAACAGAGATCTTACATAATGGTTCAGGGACAGCATTATGCTTTCGGCGACGGAATGAAAGTTGTGGTTTGTATGCGAGTGATTTATGTAGTTTTAAAGTAGAATTTAAGATGTATGGTTTTCTTACAGTGAGATTTTTCGAAATTTTATACAGTTCAAAAGTTGGGAATCGGTGCGGTTTGGAGTACATGACTTTAAGTATAGGCTCCTTTGACCTCGTTCTGCCTGTAGAATTTTCGTTTTGTTGGCGCCTCCCCAGACCGTGATGCAATACGTTATGATAGATTGAGCAAGTGCAGTATAAATTAGGCTTAGTAAGGGTTTTGAGGCGATGTATCTTAATTTTTAAAAAATCCATATAAGTTTTCTGACCCTAGAATTTATGTGTTCAATATATTTATGCCACGACTTACATTCTAATACATACCTACAACACCGTTATACGAGTATACGCAGTCATAGATACCCAGTAGACACCAAATCAAAATTCTGTCGCCAATTGCGAAATGTTATCAGTTATCACTAATAAGTATGTAGAAATAATCCGGGTAGTAGTTATTAAGTAGGTACTTTTTTGCCAAACTGAATATAACTATATAACTTTATAACGGAGCAAGATATAGGCCATCATAGTATTCATAGTAAACTAGAGAAGAGGTCCAAAATACAACATCAAACTAAAGCACGCACTTTTTACATGTTTGAGTGTCGTAGATTACCCTACCCGGGTTATCTCTACATCCGTGGGTAGGGTAATAGCTATATACCTACCGACTAATCGCATAGCAGCAATATTATACTCGTACAAAGTAATGCATTTCATAAAAAAAGTATAATTACTTACCTATACCTAAAATCAAAGAACCATTTAACCAAAAGTTAAGTTAGTAACATTCGCTGAAGCTTTAATAGTAATCAATCAAATTAAGAATAAGTAAAGGTGTAGTACAATAGTGACACATAATCAGTGCCGTAGCTAGGCGTGGGCGAAGTGGGCCGTCGCCCGCGGCCTCGCGCCCCAAGAGAGGCCTCGCGCGAGGCCCTTTCGGGCACAATGAGGGGCCTCGCAGATACGATTTCGCCCACGGCTAGATTAGTTCACGCTACGCCACTGCACATAAGTCGGGCGCGCGGGCCAAGGAGTAGTATAATATATGCGCGGGCTAAGCTACGACAGTTAATATGACACTTGACACGTCCGGACTCACTTGTAGTGCATGGTGGTTTGCACGGCGAAGATGAAGAGCCACAGCAGGAAGCAGCAGCAGACGTTGGACTTGAAGGTGAGCTCGTCGAGGCGCGCGAACTCGTGCTCGAGCGACAGCCGCCGGAAGCGCAGCGACCACAGCCGCATGTTGTCCATGCGCATGCGGCGGTTCGTGCCCACCTCGATCGAATGGTTGATCATGTCCTCTTCCTGCGCGACCAAACACGGGTTGTCTTCAACACACGAAAACATACAACATATCATAACATATGTCAGAACGTAAAAGTTGTCACTAGTAAACAGTATAATAAATACATCGGCCAGCGGTGTCACGTCGTCCGAATCGAAGCCGTGCTCCAGACCAGGGGGCAAGTCCAACGCCGCCTGCGCCTCGTCGTCGTCACTCACCGAGTAGTACTGCAAACACACATTTTACATTCTTTACTTTCGCTTTACTTAGCATTCACTGCACAGCGGGAATTCCAGACCGCTCTCGTGATTTAGGATTCATTCCCCGAGAAGATACATGAGCAAGAAACTCGCGATAGATACACTATAGAAAAAGGTAACCGCGAGATGCTCTGCCAACTGAGCTACTGAGACCAGTGAGACCACACCATAGCACAGCGAATATTCCCACCATATGAGCCTTAGGGAGGCCCCATCGACATTTGCCGTAAGAGTATTAGGTACACTTCTAAAACTGAAGCACAGAATAACTAATAGTACTACCGTACAGAAAATTCACTCCTTCACAAAAGTCAGATTTTGGTATAAAATTACACCAATATCGCCGCCTGCAAGCAAAATTGAAACTTACAACCGCGCACGAACCGTGAATCTCCTTTGCGCGCCGCAGTTTTATGACCGAGCTGTGAGTGTCGGCACGGGGTTATCACTTGACAAGTTTTTATACCTATACCCACTGATTTATTATTTTTAAGTTAAATATGTAGGAATTACAAACGTTGATTATGTAAACATACATTTTTTATCCGGAGATAGTAATGTCTGATTCACACGGAAGTAAGTTTCGAAGCCATTGTGTATTTTCAATTTTGCGCGAGCGCCACGTGACACGACTATCGTGCATGCCGAGCGGCAGCCCACTGCCATACGCCTGTCCGATGGGCGCGCCGGCCAAATGTACCTAAACTGCGGAGTGACACCCCCCTGACTGAAGCAACTCTTAGTTTAAGTTTAATATTTTTATATAGCAATTTTAATTTTATATGGACTTATTGTCTGAAATAAAGTGATTTTATTTATTTATTTATATTTTAAAACGGCTACCAGAGAGCCAAGTCATATTGAAAATTCACCAGTAATGATGCACCAATTGCGCCATCTCATACTAAATTATTATTGTATCAAGCAGAAAAGTCTGCAAACGATGCTAGTAAATGATTATTGATTACTATCGGGTGCGGTTTCAGTAGCTCAGTTGGCAGAGCATGGACTAAGTAATCCACTGTCGCGGATTCGAGCCCCGCCGGAGACAGGGAATTTTTCCACAAATCGTTTTGGTGTAAAAAATGGTTTTACGTTCTGAAAGGGTATTTCTGGAGTCCAATCTGTAATGGTTTCATCCTCCAAAATGCTGCTGGGGCGACGGTTACTGGACTCGGAGGTGTGGTGGCTCGTCGGGACGCTGAAACAAGAAATTAGAATAGAATAGAATAGAATAGAAATAATTTTATTCGTGAGCACAAACACAAAATAGAAACAGATATAACAGAGATATAACAAGAGATGACAAGAGATATAACAGAGAATAAAAGGATAAAGTGCCACGAAATGGTCTCATCTCAGCATGTTGCTGGCGACTTCCAGCGCTGATCTTCCGATGAGACCATCCGGTGAAACAATCACGACAGGTAACATGAATACAAAACAAAATTAATATATAACATACAAAAGACAAAGATAGCAAAAAGATAAAAATACATTACAATAAATACAATACAATACAACAAATACATTACAATTACAGGTTTATATATGGTTAGTATATTCGTATAACCATACGTGGGCTAACTCGGGGCACGAATACTAAAGCGACGTTTATTATTAAAGTTAATTGCCTACATTAAGACAAGAGGCCCCATAGTAGACATGATATCGAACCTCTTTACAGTAGGGAATAGAGGATTATCAATGAGCTAATGATATAAGTATATACACGGTGTTTTTATTTAAGTCCGTTAATTTCAAAGGGTGCATTCCTGAGCTTAAATTAAGTAACTTTCTCAAGAATCTGGTATTCTAAGTAACTCCATTTCGGAGATAATTGACAATTTATTTTTATCCTCTAAGGCCCCTACGAGCATGTACACTTGCCTGAGGGCATGTTTACATACATATTAGTGTTTAGTATGAGTTTATACATTTGCTATTATTTAAACGCATGCAAGTATTATCTTGGATGATTGATATTCGAAATGTCATTGATATGTCATAGTTTGGTTGATTTTATTTTAAATATAATGTCCGTGTTACAAAATCGCTATTAGAGCCTGTGCGGAAAGAGAACAGTCGTGGAATGTATTGGGCCCCATACATTCCACGACTCTTCTCTTTCCGCACAGACTATAATTACAATTTACGAAAAAAAAACTAGGCCATTCAGTTTCCATAAATGTACTTAGAAATTAACGGAGTTTAAAAAAATACCGTGTAGGTACATTAATAAACTTTAATAATAGGCATCACTTTAACGTATTCGTGCCCAGTAAGCACACGTAGGTATATACGAGGGCTGTTTGATAAGTACCCGTTTATGAAAAAAAATATCAGTTGTTTTTGTTTATATGCATTTATTTTTCTTCATAGTCTCCTTTTAACTCTATACACTTGTTCCACCTATATTCAAGCTTCAATAAACCATCCAAAAAGTATGATTTCGGAAAGTCATTAAAATAGGCCTCTGTGGCGGCAATGACTTCGTCATTTGATCCAAATGGCTTACCACCGAGCCATTTTTTCAGGTTGGGAAACAAAAATAAATCGCATGGGGTCAAATCTGGAGAATACGGGGGGTGAGGCAATAGGGCGTAGCGTAATTGTGTTAATTTAGCCATCACAACTCTAGACGAATGAGCTGGTGCGTTGTCGTGATGAAACAGTACTTTTTTATTTTTTAAATGGGGTCGTTTGTCCTTCAACACAGCCTCAAATTCATCCAATAAATTGGCATAGTACTGCCCTGTTATCGTTTTCCCCTTTTCTAAGAACTCAATATGTATAATACCCTGCGAATCCCAAAAAACGATCGCCATGACCTTTCCAGCCCATGGAACGATTTTTGCTATCTTTCGCGCAGGTTCACCCGGTAAAATCCACTGCTTCGACTGCCCTTTCATTTCCGGGGTGTAGTGGTGACCCACGTTTCGTCCACGGTCACGAAACGACGCAGAAACTCCTTCGGGTTACGTTTGAACACGGCCAAACACTGCTCCGAAGTAGTCAGTCGTTTCCGTTTTTGCTCCTCCGTGAGTAAACGCGGCACCCACCTCGCCGATACTGTCTTCATACCCAATTTTTCTTCTAATATGTTTTGTACCCGCTCGATTGGAACATTTACAGCATCAACGATTTCTCGAAGTTCATTTCGGCGGTCGGCTAAAACGATATTTTCAATTTTCTTAACCATATCGTCTGTAGTCACCTCAATTGGGCGGCCTGGGCGATCCTCATCAAAGACGGTTGTTCTCCCCCGCTTAAACTCGTTAAACCAGTATCTGACGGTTGTCATAGAAGGAGCACATTCATGGTAAACCGCTTGCATTCTTACTTTTATTTCATCACATGTTTTTCCTTCCAAAAACAAGAATCTAATTACAGACCGATACTGCTCTTTCTCCATTTTCACAATTTTAAGTTCACGCTTTCACTGAATCGCTGTCAAATGAGAAAAAAACAAAAGAATGCTGTTTTTTTTTTAAATTTTCCCACCTCTGAAAAATGGCTTAAAACGATTGTATACATATTTTCGGCCCGTGATATTAATACATTTGGAAAACGGGTACTTATCAAACAGCCCTCGTATGCAGATAACTGATACATAACTGAAGCGTTTAGGTTATAGTTTTTCCTTTTTAGTTATAGTGGGTATGGACCTGGGTCTAGAACGATGCCGGGAGCGCCTAGGCTGCTCCGAGGCGTGGATGAGGTACGTGGTAATCCCATGTTCGCGGATGTAGGGGTCGCGGGTCTCGCCCTCGCCGGGCTCCACGTCGAAGGCGCCGTTTAGACATTGCAGCGTGGCTTCCGAGATGTGGACACGACTGGAACATAAAGATAGTAGGTAGGTACATATACAAAATTACATCCATCCCTATAAAGTCGTCATGTAGAATAATGTGGATGTTTTCAGCGTATAAGCTATTTTTGTGTCGTACTTAGACAAAAGTAAGATCGTCGACATAGGACATAAATTGTGTAAAAAGTAAAATTAAATATCATCCTTGTCCTGGTTGACTATTACTAGGGTGAGTAAGTAACTGGACGTACCGTCACATATGATTATGTGTAAAATTGTATTAGTGTTACCCGGGGAGGCCGCCGCTCTCCATATGGTTAGCGACGGTGACGTCGTGCGACCACAGGTCGAACTGCCACTTGAGCTGGCCCAGCACGCCGCACAGCACCGTACCGCTGTGGATGCCGATGCGCATGTCCAGGTCTACCTGCCGTGTTCAACCATAAACTGCTTGTACTCATATATACCAGAATTACTATTTATGCGCCCGAGTTCACAAAATACCACTGTCCTAAGAGCAATATCAAGCGAAAGATACGAGTAAAAATTATTCAATTAATGATTACAAGTCTCAAAGTAGCATATCAACAGAGCTTGATGGTAACTAGACTGGTAATTTTTTTGAATTGTGCCGTATTACCGACCGATGTAATTTGTTTAGGTGGCAATAAACTACGAAAAAATGAATGTTTACAGAGGTATCATGATACCTGCGTGTTGTAGCGCACGTCGCGGATGGCGCGGATCATGTGCAGGCCCATGTTGACGCAGCACAGCGCATGGTCGGCCCGCGCGGTCGGCAGCCCGCTCACGCAGAAGTAGCAGTCTCCCAGAAGCTTAATTCGTAAACAATGATTCTCCTGCAAACATAACAGAACTGAAATTATTATTTTTTCATCGCAGTTTAAACGTCTACCTCCACGTCTGCTTTTAATTTGTTTCCGACAGCGGTCGTAAGGAATAAATAAATATACTATACCTTCTTACCGGACAATCTTACATAATAATATTATGAATGAAACTATTATCTACAGGTGTTAGAATTTGTGTTTTAACTTCAGTTCTTCAAAAGAAAACAAAAATTAGAACGATATATAACGTGGCTGTTCTCATTTTACGTCCTCCTAGTGCTCACCAAAAAATCACACAAAGGATCTAGTGCTCACCAAAAAATCACACAAATGATCTAGTGAAAATCACACAAATGATCAAAGTACAAAAAAAACAGTTGGACTGCTATGGAATAAAAACATAATTAATAAAATAATGTGAAATTATAGATAACCAAAATGTTTACATCTGCTATCCTATTTAAGCAATTACTCCAAACTAGTCATTGTTAACACAAAAACACATTATTAATGACCACCAACATTTTAACCCCGTTTTAATTTAAAATGTCATGCAAATATTTAAACATCTCTCTAATATTCTATTTATGTAAATTACCTACGCTACGTAAATCATTATTTATCCAAACATAGTAAATAAACTCCTAAATCCAACCTAACCTAACCCACTATTCTGGCAGCAGTTCGGTTCTGACAGGGCAGCAGTTATAATCTACTCTAACCCACTTTTCTAGTAGCATATCGGTTCTGTAAGGGTCGCAGTTCTGATCTAACCTAACCCATAATTCTGGTAGCAGTTCGGTTCTGTAAAAATTTTATTTATAACCTAACCGACTTTTCTAGTAGCATTTCGGTCTGTAAGGGTCGCAGTTCTAATTGGCATCATTATTCTTTATTTGGAAATATGCGTAACATTTTATGGCGTCATAGAAGTCGTAGTGGTTTATTTATTTAGGTAGAAATAGTGGTCATCATTTAAGTACTACATTTGGTCTTTAAATACCATTTGAAGTGCAGACTTAATTTTCTTGGTGTTTAGTAAATTTTTTGGTAATAGATATCGAAGTAGGTATTATTTAATGGTCATTATATTTAATGCCATATTAAACCTAATTATAATTAAAATACGTGCATGTTAACCGAAGACTATTTATTGTGTGACAGTAAGACATGACAGCAATTCATATCAAAAACATATTTGGAACATCACAGTTCCTTATTTAAACAAACACTATAGATGGCGCTGCTGGATATCAAAAACTACACCCCCACTATATCTAAGCATAGCCATCAGCATCATCAGCATTAAAAAAACAGCTTCAAAAAGAACTAAACATACCTACTACTTAGGCACAAGTCCTAACTTCTCAAGAAATCTAAAGTGCTTGACAAACCCTAGACTCTTTGTTAATAAGTCAGCTGGCATCTCAGCTGTCGCTAAGTATTTTGCTTCTACCACACCTTTAGCAATTATATCCCTACTAAAATGGTAACGTATGTCAACGTGCTTCGACCTATTGTGAAACACAGGGTTGGCCAATAACTTCAGCGCACTTTGGTTGTCATTAAAAATTGTAATTAATGACATCTTACTTGTAATTTCATGGTACAATGACCTTAAGTACATAGCTTCTTTAATACATTCAGAAATACTAATATATTCCGATTCACAACTGCTCAAGGACACGCTATTCTGCTTCTTACTGCACCATGAAACTACACTGCCAGACAAAGTGAAACAAAACCCTGAATAGGACTTCCTATCAAGAACATTACTGCCCCAGTCAGCGTCAACAAACCCAGTAAGCTTTGAATCAGACTCACTACTATACCTGAGGCAATAGTGTTTTGTTTTCTTGAGATAACGCAAAACACGTTTGGCATGAGCCCAGTGTTCTCTACCATGACAGTTATTAAACTGGCTCAGATACCCTACGCTAAAAGCAATGTCAGGCCGCGTCAAAACCGCTAGGTACATGAGACTACCAATGAGTTGTTGATAAGGTAATTCAGTATCACAGGTCTCACCTTTATCTAAGTTCAATCTTTCCTCCATAGGAGTTTGAGCAGCGTTACAGTCTGTCATATTGAACTTATGCAACAACTTGTCAACATAATCCTCCTGATCTAAAGTTATTACATTATTTTCTTTATCAACACACACATTCATACCTAAACACTGTTTGACCTGACCAAGATCTTTCAATTTAAAATGTGAAGACAGTACCTGTTTCAAACTTTTGGTTTCCTCTTCATTATTAGAAAACACAAAGAAATCGTCGACATATAGAGCTACTATAGTCAAACCATTATCATTTTTCACATATAAGCAAGGTTCAAGTTTAGACCTAGTATAACCATACTCGGTTATACTAGGTCTAAACTTAATTATAGGTTATGGGCCCAGAATTCTGTGGAAAGCTAGATGCTTATTATTTGATGCTGAGCTTCCCACAGAATTCTGGGCCCATAACCTATAATTAAAATACGTGCATGTTAACCGAAGACTATTTATTGTGTGACAGTAAGACATGACAGCAATTCATATCAAAAACATATTTGGAACATCACAGTTCCTTATTTAAACAAACACTATAGATGGCGCTGCTGGATATCAAAAACTACACTAATACCTATGGCATTAAATGTTAATGACCACCAAATAATACTTGGATATCTATTACCAAAAAATGTAGAATGTGATTATGCTTGTGCTTATGTACATACTTAAACTAGGTACCTAAGATAGGTATATTCAATCCACTCACCGATGCCAATCGATCAAACCGAGCGAATAAGGCGTTCAATAATTTTACAAGTTCTTCTGCACTGCATTTGCTTGATAATTCTGCAATATGTTAAATAGGTAATATTAGGTAGGTGTACATACATACATTTATAGGACGCAAACGAGCTGCGAGCAGACAAATCGCCTGACGAGCAGACAAAACGAGCAGAAATGTCAAAGCAGTCGTAATCAGGTTTCCCCGCATGATCGGTCTTGCTAGAGCCGAGCCATTCGGCGTTGTGGGCGTTAAAATCGCCAAGAATTATGATCTCGGCGGATGGGATCTGCTGCTGCACGGAGTCTACAGCTGTTCTAGGTAGGTACATATATCACATTCTAGTTAGTCAATATCATTTACATTATTTACCTATCTGTACGTGTGTAACTCACTTACCAGTGAACCCTTTTATATCGGCGTAAAGTATCGAAACATTTTGGTGTCGCTGAATGTACAAATTATTAAACTGCTGGTCTTGAAACTCTCCTTCCCTTGAGACGTGGTTGGCGATCTCCTTGGCCAGGAAGTCCGGGATTACTGTACGTACATTAATTAAATGAGTTCTGATGAGTCTGTATGATATGACACTCTACGTATAAACTGATTGGAATACCTTATTGTTCCCTTAAAATTTTAATGTAAAACTGACCCGAAAATAAAACTACTCTCTTTTAAAAAATACGATATCTTTCACTCAAAAGTCTTAGGTAGTTCCTTCTTCTAGTATTTACTTTGACGAATTTATGAACATGCGGATGGCGAGTGGAGTGTGAGAGAGTTAATTACCGCTTTGGAAGAGTTTCCACTGGCGGTCGTTCTCGCGCTTGGTCCGCTGGCGCGTGCGCACGGAGCGGTAGGTCTCGCCGAAGGCCTTGCGCTGGCCCCAGTCCGTCAGGTACTTGGCGTAGAGGCCGGCAAAATTCACTGCTAAGTAAAGCAGCGTGTTGGCTATCAGGATTCGCGTCTTGCATTGCTCCTTAATCATAAACAAATCATTGTAGGTATTGTATTGCGTGCATTCATCTTTAATAAATCATTTCATATGTATATTATGATACAGAATCCCTAGTGTAAATTTCATTCGATAGCGTGACGTGCGTTCGTGTTTGCGTTATGTCTTTCTTTGTATGGGATTTTGGACAGCGCGCCAAGCGAGACGTTTTGGAAACTCAAAATCTCTTTCAAAATTACACTTAACGCAAACGTCACGTCACGCTATCGAATGGAATTTACACTAGGGCTATCTACTGAATGAAATGAAATTATGAAGTGATGATTACGCTCTCAAACTCAATCAAGACCTCGAACGTAGAACGGAACACATAATAGTAGATTGTTAACCAAGGGATGAAAGGCACTCATTCCTGCCGAGGTAGTTTGGTGCGCAAACGCAATGAGAGCGTTAATAGTCCGAGGCTGAAATGATGCCTTTCACCCGAGTTAAACACTCTACTTTCATTTCGAATACATAACAAGGAAAGTAAAAAGCATGTATTTTTTTTAAAACTTAGTCATGTTTATCTTAGTATTTCTTGACGGTACTTTCAATTAACAATTCAGGCAAATGCATCGTTATAGTTATGTCGTTAAAGAATGGGGAGTCAAATATCAGAATGGAAATTGTATAACAATTCCTTTTGCAGCAAACATGATATCCGCGGTCCCGAGCACTCACATCCTACGAACACGAACCTACGGGGCCTTATAAAGGGGCGTCAGGGAAGACAGGAAAACAGAAGGAAAAAAGCATGGCGTGCCGCGCGAATGTTGCGATATGGCAGTTGGTTTTATTGAGGTAAGTATGTAAAGAAAGCGAGAGCATTACTTGCGGATGAGTACAATCTGGTTCCTGGCTGCTGGTAATGTGCAGCGCGGCGGCCAGCAGGTGCGCCATGGACGCCAGCAGTCCCACCACCATGCACCAGCCCAGCGACAGCGGCAGCATGGCGTACGGCACGAACACGATGAACAGCATGTACCACACCTGGTGCTCCGCCGACTCAAACCCGATGCCTGTCCCGCTGAGCCCTGCCGCAGCATTCAAAAAGGGTCAAAATATTTTTTAGTTTAAGAACTATTTTTTTTATGCTGGACCCTTATAGGCATGTTTAAAGTAAAATTAACCTTTTACTTCTTTAAAGCTGTATGATGAAGACATTAGTAAAATGTACCCAAATTGTTCATTATGTATTTATATATGACTTTAAGATTGTGCAGTTGTACTCCCGTTATTTTACAATCTAATGTACTTAGGTTAGTTTAGTTTGTAATCTTCCTAAAACTGCCAAACAAATTAAGAAGTAGGTATAGTCCAAAATCATAAGCGGTGATCATCCCTCCCCAGGTTCCCCTACAGCCAACCTATGCCTGACATTTCTGTTGGTCTTCATTAGCAGTTCCAAGTTCCAATATGATACTTTTGGGTAATAATAATAATCGTTCTGAAATAGGGCAAACACTCGTCAGTTTACAATCTCGCTAGTAGTTTCGCTAATAATGTAACTACTAACTAGCGAGACTAGACTAGCAGCTGTCCTTTTTGTGCTAATTACAAGAAAGTACCCTGAGCGACGAGTAGTATCCAGGTAGTAGCGGCGGCCCAGTGAAGGTAGTTGTTGGCGAAGCAGCGCCACCAGCCCATCAGGCATATGCTCACGTTTAGCAGGGAGAAAGCCGCGGTCCACGCGATCGATGAGTCTGATGGATATTTGGCACCACCTGAAAAAGTTTTGTACACTTACAATAACAAATATAAATATAATATCGCCCAAGCTGAAAAAAAGAAAATCTATTGGCATGTTGATAAATGATTTTCGGAGTTCAATGCACCCCAATGTGTTCAGCCAAGTTCTAAAGAAAAATCCGTAAGTACTTACCTATTTAAAAAAATCACTTACTTGCATCTGTTTTTGAATGTGTTACGAGATATATGACTGATAAGCTAATCTGAAAATAAAAATAAAAATATATGTAATCGATCATTGTTTCAATACTTGATATAGGTACATTTAAAGATAACTTCATTGTATTGTATTTACACATGCATTACTATACTTACAGGGTGGGGATGTTAAACATGAGTAAAAAATCTAACTGGAGATTCCTTGATGGTGTATCCAAAGTGGATGTCTTGGTACATACCAGGACCATTTGGCACGAGTGTAAGTGCAAATTGCAAGTGTAATTTATTTAAAAAATGAACACAGAAAAGTAGTACATAATTGTAAGACTATCTATTGTATACCATTTAAATAAAATTAAGTAGAGCTCCAGAAGTACTCCTCGGTTCCTTCATACTTACTTTGAGAAGAAAGTCGACGACGTTAACCATGATTAACGACTTCTGCCGTTGTCTTCTCGAGTATCGTTGGTAGGAGAGTTCTACGCCTTCGTGCTAAAAACATATTAATTACAATTTATACCTAATGCACGGTCTTTTAATGAACGAAAGAAAAGTACTACCTACTAATAGTAGTAGTAAAACACTTTATTGTACAAAAATTAGAACAAAACAGGAAAAATAACATTAGTCATTAGTACAAAGGCGAACTTATCCCTTTAAGGGATCTCTTACAGTTAACCTTTGAGCAATTGAGGGAGAATTAGAGACGATAGACATCCGTACGTACCAACGGCGCAAAAAAGGAAACAAGAAAATTAAAAAAATAAAACACGAAAAATTTCTACTTTTGGTACCCACTAATATACAGGTTGCTTCCTGTAACAGGAGCAATAAATTAAACGAAAGGCGGTACTCCTCAAACTGACCAACATGTGTTCAGCAACTTATAAAATTATGAATCCTTTAGACTTCCTCTTTTTCATACAAAATAAATATTGCCTTCAATGTTCTCTGACATCAGTGTGTTTGACGTTGCTTGTCACGCTTTAAACATAACAAAATTTGCAATAAATACATTGCGTCTTAGAATGAACTTTAAAGGGTAATAAAAATTAAAACATGAGTTAGTTTAAAAAGTTGCTGAACAAATGTTGGTCAGAATGAGGACAGTACAGCCTACAGTTTAATTTATTGCTGAAACACCCTGTATATGTATAAGAACTAGAATGCATATTTTGGTCAGATTACGTACTGTAAAACTGTTGGTAATTGAGGGCAAGTAAATTCCTTTGTAGTTGCGAACTGGCCGGAGAACACCTTCTGCTTCCACTGTTCATGTAAATAATGATCGTAATCGTTAAATTAAAATTATATGGACAATAGGTTGATTCTTATTTTATCGAAGTTGATTTGGTCAATATAAATAATATGGTCTATATTAAGCGGTTGATGCGTAGGTAAAAATAACTTCGATGAAATAGGAATTACCTACCCTAAAAGACAATCCTTTGATAGTTTAGCTCAGCGGTCGGCAACCTTTTAGCAGCCAAGAGGGCCACATAGTAGTTAACGAAGTGGCCGCGGGCCGCACTTTGTTAATATTTATGACTTTATCAGACATTGTCGTCTGTCAATATTACATACAAAATAGCCAGGGAGGCTCGCGGGCCGCAAGTAACAGGTTCACGGGCCGTATGCGGCCCGCGGGCCACAGGTTACCGACCGCTGGACTAGTAGGACACGTTGTCCTAATATTGACAGTTTGATAAAAAATTAAGTCCACGTTTTAAAAAGAAATATAATTAAGTTATATTATATTTCAATCATAGCATAGCACCTTTGGCGCTCAAACCAGTAGTTACTTAGAGGGTGAAAGGGGTGCTGTTGCTGTTACCCAAGTTAACACTCAACTTTTCATTTCGACATTGTTTAAAATTACACTTATATCATGATATTCATGATACATATACTTAAGTCACATCCGGCCATTTGTTTCAGTTAGGTTATAGGTGCATGACTAATTTCGGTAAGATATAACAAGTCCATTAGGATGATTGTGTGTATGCCGCGCGTGTGCATGATGACGGGTGCGGGACTCGGTGCTCGTATCGTACCATCGGCTCGGAAGGGCTCTCCGCTGTCGCGGCGGGAGCTGCCCGAAGATCGCGACACGGCGTAGCTCGCGCGCTCCTGTAAGTTGTAACTCCTACATAGGTACTTCAGTTCAAATAACACGTTCGTCGTATATTCATTTAATACCACTCAGATGTGACAGTTACGGGGTTGTGCAAGATTCTTGTAAGAATAAGGTAAACTATCATACCATTTTTAGGTATATCTAAACATGCACGGTAGTTAAGTAGTTAAGGTAAGGACTTCGGAGCTTCCGGCGCTTCGTTTTCTCAGCTGTCATAGAAAATGACATGTCGGATGCCTCGGGCCGGGCCCGGCCCGGTCTAGCGTAAGTCATCCTTTAACCTCGTTCGCAATATCATTTACTATATACTTCTTACCAGCTTACCAACATATGGTAACATGTCGAGGTACTTACAACTTTACTGAGATGAAAAACTATACATTGCTAAGATAAAGATAGTTTATTTTCCAAGTAATTAGGCATATTACAATGCGCTTATGAACGTCCAATAAAGCTATTTTTTGGAAAATTATTCACGGATTAGCGATAGGGATTAAGTCGGTACCCATAAAAATAGTTTACTATTTTCGTACCTACCACTTTCCAACTTCGATTTTATTGTACGTAAGTAATTATTTAAACGTCGGCAGAAGAAATGTTAGTAATCTAATAAAAACTTTTTACAAAAAAAAAGAAAACCGACTTCAAAAAGGATGAAATAAAATATTATCCTTTTTGAAGTCTATGCGTTACCAACTGATATGTTTGAAGTCGGTGCCAAGCCAAATTTTGTTGCATACCATGATTTTGGTGCGATTCAATAAGGATGTACGTTGGATTGTCTTACACGACGACAATGAACGTACTTTCTGTAGGTACAGTTGACGTTAAAAATATGCTTACACTTTTCGCCTTATTACAAAGGAGTAAGGTTCAAAAGTGTAAACATATCTTTGACGTCGACTGTACCTAAGAACACACGATCAAACCTTCTTGGCGCAGTCCGTACCATGTTTGTCGGCACATAGTGTAAATCCAATGCATTTTTATGCCGTCGTATTTTTTAAAGAACATTTCTTACAAATGTGTGGGATTGGGACTGAGTTATTTCCCGTCTCTTATCCAGAGGACTACATTTCAAAATATAAAACAATTCAAGGAATTTACCTTTTTGCCAAATTTCACCTAAAGCAATTCAGTTGTTTAGCCATGAAAAGGCGACAAAGAGGCAGACAGAATTACTTGCACATTTACAATAGTTATTATTAGTACAGTTCTAATGGGATTTATAGCCATAAAGCTGATTATTTTTGACTGGTATTGTTACTACTTGGCTTGGCACCGACTTCAAACATATCAGTTGGTAACGCATAGACTTCAAAAAGGATAATATTTTATTTCATCTTTTTTGAAGTCGGTTTTCTTTTTTTTGTAAAAAGGTTTTATTTTTCAATTTTTAGTTTTAACGCATTGTTAAGAGCGCGACGCATGAATGAAAAACGAGATCACGTTTAACATTAAATTCGTGTACCTATTACTTTAATAAATATGTAATCAGGAATTTTCTCGAGTCCGTCTGGGAAATTATAATTCCTGTCACTATCACTACACTAAATCCATCCTCCGCCCCGCCACTGACCCAATCTCTCAACCCCCCCGATCACTCAACCTCACAGCCCATCAACCCCTGATCCAGAAACCCCTCGACCCTGAAGCAACAGCCCTTCAACCACCAGTCCCCGACCCCTTAATCCCTAACCCTAACCCCCGATCAGTAGCCTTACCAGCTTACCACGAGTTTGACATTAATATATTCGCTAGCGTGTGTGTAACTTACTTTCTTTACATCTCGCTCGTACTGGCATATTAGTGCGAGCGAGATGCATAAAAAGTAAGTTACGAAGACGTTAATAGCGAATATGTCGATGCAAGAATTACTCAAATCGGATCACAGGTGCCGGATTAATCGCTGAACATACTACATTTTTAAAAATAATCATCATTATCATCAAAACAATCATCATCATCAGGTCTACTTCATCAAATTGATGGTTTTCGGGAGAAAATGCTCGAGTTGCTTAAGAAAACACCCAAATCACCATGCATGTGCCTTTTAAAATTGAGGAGTTCCCTCAATTCCTCATGGATCCCATCATCAGAACAGAACCAAATTCATATGGGACCAACTTGGAGGTAGCTCCTTTCAAACAAAAAAGAATTACTCAAATCGGACCACGGATGTCGGAGTAATCGGTGAACGTATACATAAAAAAAAAATAGCCTAACCCGAATACAGAACCTCCTCCTTCTATGAAATTGAAGTCGGTTAAAAACTCAGCCAACTTGCAATTCAAACAGTGAAAACGAAGCAAAACTGGTAGTGGTAGTTACTTTAACGCGGTGGTCGTCAGGAGCGGAGCAGCTGGCGCCGTCGGGAGGCAGCCGCTCGGCGTCGGGCGCGGCGGCGCGCTCCACGTCCGTCCGGCCGTCCGCGCCCACTCCTAGCTCCGCCTCCCGGTTCTCTTCGTCCTCGCCATCAGACCGCCCGGGAATGCTTCTTCGACCCGGGCGGCTGTCCTCGCTGTTGATACTTATTCTGACCCCGGCGGCGTCTTTAGTGTGCGTTTTATTGTCGGCGATATGTCCTTTTTTACCGTCTTCACCTGCACGAAGGCAAATATCAGAAAATCGACAGTAGTCATCATCATCTATTGTCTTATAGCTCAACCTGCTGGGATTTACTATAACCTCGTCATTATTATGTCCAATCTCGGTTC
The DNA here is from genome assembly GCF_948474715.1 of Cydia amplana. Taxonomy (NCBI): domain Eukaryota; kingdom Metazoa; phylum Arthropoda; class Insecta; order Lepidoptera; family Tortricidae; genus Cydia; species Cydia amplana. Next base: position 22,414,570 of record NC_086096.1, on the reverse strand, counting down.
TGCCACTTGAACCGAATGAATCTTTACTGGTACCAGTTTTATCAACGGCGTTGCTATAACTTTTATCTTCGCTGAGGATGCTCTCTTTGTTAGGACTGTTGTTGTTACCGTCACCGCTTTGTCTAGTTCTCGAGCGTAAACGCTGCTGATGGTCTGCTGAACCCTTGAAAACGAAAACGATAACATAGTCATATATACTACAGTAAATTCCGAGGAGATTCCGCTTGATTGGAGGAGGTTACGCAGTCACCAAAAATGAGATGCTAATAAAGCGACATCTCCTGGGAATATGCGAATAGGTATGGCCAGGAGAATGAGATTTTTGTACAATGACAACAATTAATTGTTGTCGGTCCGCTTGCCGAATTATCGTATTTTCTTACCGAAAGAAAGTTTATTGTATTAATATACACAAAATAAGTTTCTTTATATATACATATATTATATAAGCAATTGTAAAGTAATTTATCTATTTAGTTAAATTATATTTAGTTAAGTTGGTAGTTACCTGTTACCAAACATAAATATTTATTTATTTACAGTAGGTACATGGTCCTATTTTCCCGCACTAGTGTGTAAAATAGCAAGTAGTTTAATTTAAAGGGCCATATGTACTGTAAAACGTTGTACGATACACGTGCGAATAGGTAATTCGCAACTCGTGTCGATTTAAAACACTCCCTTCGGTCGTGTTTTAATTTATCGCCACTCGTTTCAAAATTCCTCTTTTCCGCACTTGAATCGTAAATAAATAACTAATATCTGGGTGACCGAGCTTCGCTCGGAAAACATATAATAACTCGGAAATGCGCGTTTTCCTAGAGATAAGACCTAGCTAGATCGATTTTTCGCCCCCGAAAACCCCCATATAGCAAATTTCATCGAAATTGTTAAAGCTGTTTCCGAGATCTCCGAAATATATATATATAAATAAATAAATAAGAATTGCTCATTTAAAGGTATTAAATAACTATTTTAAGTTCCGTAAAACCTTCCGACCATAGTCTAAAGCTCCCAACTATGGTCCAAAATTAACTGTAGGTACCTAATTTTTTCGTTCAGGTGTGTCTTTTAGTGTATTTTTTGTAGTTCTAAGGCAAGATATGTTTATAAATAGAAGAATAAACTCGGAGTAGACCAAAAGGATCACTCTGGTAATTTATACTTACTTAATTTCCATTTGAACTTGTGGACCATAGTTGCAGTATTGGACCATAATTGGGAAGTTTTACGGTTCTAGTTAAAAGCTTTGTAAGTGAGTACCTACGCATGTACTCGCTATAGGTACTTACTGATTATTTAGGTATATGTATTTAATTCTGTACGGATATGATGGTCGTTCTTGTCTACGTGACAGCGTGATAAAACGGTGTCCGTCACTTTCTTTCCCACGGTGTTAAACAGTGACAGTTATTTTATCACGTGGATAAAGATGGATAAAGCTATCCATAATAGGCTGGCTGTTGTACTTAAGTTTCTCTGATGTGAAATGTATAATTTCTATAAGAAAAAATAAAGTTCTAAGTTCTTATAAACCTAATTATTGGAAAAAAAACTTTTCACCTTACACCACACATTTTATCACACACACACGCACACAAAGTAATTTCCTGGTGTTGGCAGTCACCACACCCACGCGAGGATAATACTTACTTACTGTGCTCACTGTGAAATATTAAACAATCTCAAACCCAAATGAACGTTATTAAATATTTATCAATAAAAATCATCATTACTTAAAAGTCAATTCTACCAACCAACATAAGGAAACAAAATTAATTATGCGCGACTTCCTCACAGAGAGCCTTTACCGGCTGGTGTGGTGAATTTTTTTTTGTGAATTATAGAACATAGTATTCTAAGATTCCTTTACTAGAAGATTTGAAGTCTGTAAGTAGTAACCATAATAGGTATTTCATAAGGGAATAAAACATAGATATCACTTAGTAATGGACAGATTTAATATCAGCATGGAGAGAGATACAGAGATACGGTGACATGAGCAAGCTAATAAGTTTACTGAGCGATAACATCGCTCTAGCTAGGCTCTGTCCGCTTCACGTACCTATTTGCCAACACGGCACGCTCTAGCTCTGTCGAGTGTCCGCCTCACGTATTTGCCAACACGGCACGGTCCTCACCTCAAGCTTCGGTTTACATTTTCATACCTACCCCCTCCCCTACTAGGGTGCAGCTAGTATATTAATTTCGTGCCCGTTATTCTTAAAGTGCCACCGGAGGGTTCTCATTTAAGGTACCTACCTACAAATGTAGGCTTTTTAGACTGAACCATTGCATATTATTATATATCAAGTATTTTTAGGTTTGTATGTTAAGTTATTGGAGAAGGTGTCCTCTAGGTTATAGTATTTTGATAATTTTAAGAATGCCACGCTGACGAGAGATAAGACGCGATTTTAAGAAATTCAAATCCTTAAGGTGATTATGGATGAATGTTTGTATGGGGTTCAAGTTTTATTTTGAACTAGGAATTTGAAACTTTGTAAACAGGTATTATATTAAAAAACAAAAAAACGAAATTCAGCGTTTATGAAAATTCATCCCTCAAGGTGAAGAAAATAGGTTGAAAGTTTGAATCGGAAGCGAATTTTTTTTTCAATAGTGGATTTGAAAAATTTCTCGTTAGAATCCTTCTCCCTTTCTAACGAATTTTTTTTTTCTTTCAGTTAGGGGCTTGAAACTTCATAAGTATAGTTTGTGACAGACAAATCTCATGCTTTGTATAATTATTAACAAATGATTAATTGTCCCTACTGCCAACCTACCTACTTCTACCAACATCCGTTAGGGCATGGCAAAGAAAGAAGAAGAAGAAGACTGCTATCTTTTGCTGCATAAGGCTCTATGCTCATGTAGAATATATTACCACCGACATACAAATCCACGCGAACGAAGTCGCGGCCATCATCAGCTAGTACCTATTGTATACTAATTAATATGATGACTAATTTTTGCATTGTCGCTGAAATTTTACATAACGCTGGTATTTTTTATTTTTTTCACATTTTCAATAAACTCCAACCAAAACCACAAAAACAGGGCTCGATGTATACCATAATATCCCATACCCTGTATACCATAATTATTAGCTGTATAAATTTAGTAAGTGCCTATAAAATAGTGATATAGCCGTGGGACCTGACGAGCAATAATATTTTAAACAGAAGTAGGTATATTTTTAGAGTAGATAATTTAAATAAAAAATATACCTCCTGTCGCAAGTTTCGCGCAGTGCGCCATATCTTTAGTTTCCTTCTAATTTTCTGTCATTATGCTCCCTCGTACAACCAATACATTCTAATCTAAGTAGGGTATGTGAGCATAAATTCGTTTATTGTCTGGTAAGAGCTCCCAAAAGCCCTGCGTATATTGAATCATCCGTGTAAACGTCTACATGAATAAGTATTATCGTGAGGGAATAAAGGTACCTATTTTCTTTTTTTAGCTTCATAGGTATTCTGGCAATTCGTTCTTATGTTTATTGACAGTACATATATTTAATATGTATTACTTATCTATCTATCTAAATATCTAATATCTAAATACTTTTAAACGAGCAATTAATTCTTGTTTATTTATTTATATATATATTTATTTATATTTTGGGTTTGGGGATCTCGGAAACGGCTCTAACGATTTCGATTCTGGGGGTTTTGGGGGACGAAAAATCGATCTAGCTAAGTCTTATCTGTGGGAAAATGCGCATTTTTGAGTTTTATATGTTTTCCGAGCAAAGCTCGGTCTCCCAGATATTAATGAACTAATTTGCACCGACCCTCCCTCCTACCTATGACTTAATGTGTGTCTCTGCCTTCGTGCCTAAGGTTTATTTTCACTTCGTACTTAGGTATTACAGATACCTAGCTAATGAATTACCTAATGACTATTTAATTCAATTTTTAAATGTTTTTGATAATCGTTCCGTGCATAGCATTGAGACTGGTATGGTATTATGGCCCCATGATTGTTCTGTAATGCCACGCGTTGTCGTCGCTTGGTTTGCCCCACACAACACACATCCATCCTAATACTCATTTTATTTTTATTTAGTTACATTATTTAGTAATAAAAACTAGTAATCCCTTGGAACACCCCGCTGGTTAGGGGCACGTCCCGGCATTTCGATGTATTTTAACTGAACTATCAGAGGATAGTTTGTTTGTTCTAATTTAAAAGAAATTAGGTAACTAGGTAAAACGTGTTGTAGAGATATTACATTTTTTGCATGTTATGGAGCTGGATGTTAATTGTTGTACCTAGCTATTTGTGAGGGGTCTTGCTATATTGGTCACTCGTTTGCAAGAAAGTGCGTGTAGGTAGGTACCTACATAGGTGGTAGGTACTGCTGTCAGGACAACAGGGATGATGACACATGTTGAATTTTATAACAAAATCTAGTAAAATAGATAGCAAATGAGCAATTTATCACAATATTGTGGTTATCAAAAAAATATATGGAAATAATACAAAAATACAGCACCTAAAATTTTCAAAACTTAAGTTTTTTTTTGACTTTGACTATCATTTCTGACTTATGTATTGTTTTAATGCAATGGGTCCCATATAGACATTTGATCTTAAAAACAAACCTGATTGATTGATACCATAAATGAAAATTTGTCATCTAGCCTATTGTGGTGGGTACTCGGGAAACTGGATGTTTTTGGGGGTCATATAATCCTCACGTCTGTGATCTAAGTTCGCCCATTTTGAATTTCTCCTTTATTTAATTCGTTGGTCCTGATCATGACAAAATTGATAATTTAGGATCTGAATATGAATCCGTAGTCAACATTGGAACAAACGACCGCCATTTTGAATTTATTCTTTTTTTGCTCTAATCATGATGAAAATTTGGCCGCAATTTACTTGTCAGACTTGGGCTAATTAATAGGAATCCGAAGTCTAAATGGTAAAAAACGGCTGTCATCTTGAATTACTTTAGTTTTCATGCTGGGCCGGATTTTATAGAATGAGCCGGAGCTTCTGACGCTTCATTTACTATGGAAAGCACCGTGATCACCGATCAGCCGTCATATAAAATGACGTGTCGGACTCATCGGCCCGTGCACGGCCCGGTCTAGCGTGAGTCATCCTCTATTGTTTTTACCTATATAAATAAAGATATTCCTTGAGACAATGAACCAAAAAGCTTTTAGCTCTCAGACAAGCGTGGTGGCGACGACCGCCTGTCTACACGACACGGGATTGAGCTCATAATTTACGAACCTACTTACATTCACATCCAAACTGCTGAGTAAGTAGTTAGGACAGTTCAGTTCTACATGAACTTATCCGAACTGAAATAACGCGAAAGGGAACTTTTTAAATTTAAAGTTTAAAGGTTTATTTAGCTACACAAGGCACGACCAACTTGGGACTCTAAATTAATTTAGTAATGATAAATTATTTTGAAGGAGTAATTAAGTTTTTGATTTTCTTAATAAAACGATAATTTAAAATAACATAGGTAAAATTAAAATATAGGTACGGAAAAAATTAATAAACTGACTAATCATAAAACCTAATTATAAATCATAAAATAAACTTATAGGTAATTAAAAAATGCTCCCCAGGTCGCCTTCATGAGTTATGGTGCACAGAAGACTGGCAGCGTTATCTCCTTGGATGGCCAGACTTAAGGATGATGCACGTTAGACCGGGCCGTATCCGGGCCGGAGATCCGACGCTTACTTTTCTATGACAGATGACTGGTGATCACTTGATGCTTCTCTTCTTCTTCTTCCTCGCGTTATCCCGGCATTTTGCCACGGCTCATGGGAGCCTGGGGTCCGCTTGACAACTAATCCCATGATTTGACGTAGGCACTAGTTTTTACGGAAGCGACTGCCATCTGACCTTCCAACCCAGAGGGGAAACTAGGCCTTATTGGGATTAGTCCGGTTTCCTCACGATGTTTTCCTTCACCGAAAAGCAACTAGTAAATATCAAATATTTCGTACAAGTTCCGAAAAACTCATTGGTACGAGCCGGGGTTTCAACCTGCGACCTCCGGATTGAAAGTCGCACGCTCTTACCGCTAGGCCACCAGCACTTCAATTGGTGATCACTTGATGCATTTCATAGAAAACGAAGCCCCGGAAGGCTCGGACCGGACACGGCCCGGACTAACGTGAGTCATCCTTTATTCTCTGGCAGAAGTAAATAGCTGCCAGCGCACTGGTCACCTGAGATGCTTTAAATTACCTATTATAATTAACACTAACTAACTAACCTAAAAACTCTAGACTCTGTACTTTATTACGTTCGTTTTAAGCCCCGTTGCCCGTCGGTAGTATATACTGTGAGTTTCTACCGAGAAAAGTTTGTCATGGGGTTATTTTTTTTGTTTCAAGGGCATAAACAAGGGCAGGGGAGGTGTTTGTATCGTCGCTCGATATATTTGCGCACAACTTTAACTGATCAACACGATCAAGCGTCAAAAGAATAGTTTATCATAGGTAATATAAGTTCATATACCTATACTAATTTAGGATAGTTTTAATACCTATAGGTACACAATTAAGGATACAAATAAAATTACAACTTTAACTTAAAACTAAAAATCTAAACTATAAATTTATAATAACACACCGCTTCCTGCCGTTCCTAGTGCGAAGGTGCCCATTATGCTAGCAGCACTTCCACACTGTATACCTAAGTATTACTATGGACAGCCCTAGTAGCACGGTCGCATTTTTATCATTTATCACCATACCTGTCACGTTCTAACAAGTATGTAAGTGCGAAAGCGACGGGCTTAGTGATAGTGGATAAAAATAGAACCGTGCTGAGCCCGCTGGACAGCCTTTGCACCACGAACGACTCGGAACAGGAGCCTTCCCCTTCTGTCGTTTAATCATCTTCATCTTCCTCGCGTTGTCCCGGCATTTTGCCACGGCTCATGGGAGCCTGGGGTCCGCTTGGCAACTAATCCCAGTAATTGGCGTGGGCACTAGTTTTACGAAAGCGACTGCCATCTGACCTTCCAACCCAGAGGGTAAACTAGGCCCGTATTGGGATTAGTCCGGTTTCCTCACGATGTTTTCCTTCACCGAACAGCGACTGGTAAATATCAAATGATATTTCGTACATAAGTTCCGAAAAACTCATTGGTACGAGCCGGGGTTCGAACCCGCGACCTCCGGATTGCAAGTCGCACGCTCTTACCGCTAGGCCACCAGCGCTTCCCCCCCTGTCGCGTCTTCTGTCGTTTAATATTACCTATTATTAAAATAAAAACGTAAATTTAAATCTAGCCTTTAAGGGCCACTTGCACCATCCCACTAACCCGTGATTAAGCGGTTAAACCGTTAATCCTGTGTCAAATTTTTATGGTAACCATGGTAACTCCAGGTTTAACCAGTTAACCCCGGGCACAGGGTAAGTCGGATGGTGCAAGTGGCGCTAATAATATTATCTCGTAAGAAAATTATTGATTGAGAAAAAATGGGCTTTGATTCAGGTAACTGTGTATTATCATAATATCAATTGTATGAATCCCCCGAATGATAAACAACAATAGGTATTGCGTTTCGTTGCGAGTGTTAGTGTTGCGACTGAAAGCTAATTCGCTCGTTACGCTGGAACGACCATCAAACAACAAAACATCATCAACACATTTTCATAACTGGCATAACGCAAACTTTGGCATCGTTACATAAGATAAATTGGGAACTTGCGTCTAAAGACAAGTATATTCATTATTTAGGGTCGTCGTGATACTCGTGATGTGTCCGAACTAGACAGCCAGGCATCGGATCCTAATTCAGTTCTCATAGGATTTGATAGTAAGGTATGAAATAACTAGTAAGTAGTTTCCGTTTCTCCAAAAACTATATAGAGCGGATTCATATGGCTCCTCTACACGATGGCCCGTCATACTGGCCCACTAAGATGGGCCAGCGTGTAGAGAGGGTAGTGGTGTCGAATGGCTTATGGCGTGGCGGGGTGGCGATGGGATGACCGCGGTGTCGGTTTTTCGGCCACACATCAAAGGTAGTGGGCCAGCGATGGCGCGTACGCCTCTACACGTGGCCCATTCCATAGTGCGTGTTATCAACCATCGCATGGCCATCTCGCTGGTCCAGCGTTGGGCCATCGTGTAGAGGAGCCATAACCATCGCATGGCCATCTCGCTGGTCCAGCGCGGGGCCATCGTGTAGAGGAGCCAATAGACATCATCTACTTAATTTCGACGCGATTGAATAAAAAATGTGGAATCGAATTTAAACTGTCGTGAGTTATACTAACAGTAAGCTAATTATATACGGTTATTTAACTCACGTAAACACTAAAGAGTAACTAACGACTACCTACAATACGTGTGTTAAACCATGTAATTAGCTTTAAAAATGTGGAAGATCTAGGTGAAAGCCGTTTTTATTACAATTTAGGACTATGGATTTATGTTAAAGGGCCTTTCAGTTCCTCATACATAATCATACATCAATTTTCATTATAATCGGGGATCGGGTAAAGGATGACTCACGCTAACCGGGCCGAGGGTCCGACATGTCATTTTCTATGACGGCTAATCGGTGATCACGTGGTGCTTTCCATATAAAACGAAGCACCGGCTGCTCCGGCCCAGCCCCGGTCCGGTCTAGCGTGACGTGAATCATCCGTAAAAAATGAAGTAATTCAAGCCGGCGGTCATTTTTAGGGTTCCGTACCTAAAAAGAAAAAACCGGGCATGTGCGAGTCAGACTCGTCAGCCGTGGCCGTACAAATATAACTTTTTTTTACATATTTATAGTTTTCAGATTGTTCCCTGTAGTAGGTAGGCACTTGTTACTTGCCAAATTTCATAGAGTTCTAGGTCAACGGGAAGTAAGTACCCTATCAGTTTTACCCTATGTTATAATCAACTATTTCTTGTGGTTATTTTGTCCCATCAGCGAGGAGACAATAGTAGTATGTTAGAAGAACTGCTGTACCATGTTCTACTAACATGCTCAGTACCTAGATGTCCCATTATGGAAAGGTCTTATAACTACCATAAAATGCAAGTTTGGTTCATTTAAATACGAAAAACCTAGAATTTTAAGAGTGACTCAGGAGACCGTAACCATAGCAACGTGTGACAAGAAAAAGTTGAATAACCCAATTCCTAATTAAATGGGTCAAATTTAGGTTCCAAGATTTGACCCACACTAACAAATTAACATACGTGCTAACAGGGCAAGTTAAATAAAAGCTTGTAAAAAATCGTTAATATTAAACGTAAAGCTGTTAAAATTATCAAAATACTTAAGTACATTAAATTTTCCGTGAAGTTTTATGTGTCACCAATAAGAAAATTTGAAATTAGTACATATTTGGGACATCAGAAAATAAAGTGCGTGCTCTTAACCCGAATGACCCTATAACGACCTGGCAGGGTTTTTGCACTAAGTTGGAACGTCTGACTATGACAATGTTCTTTTGAAACCCCTCAAAGCTCTCGTAGATGAAGCGGTGGGAGATGTATGGCTGTTTCACATTCTGGGAGTAACTTACATGGTGGGGCGTGGAGTCGGCGGCGAGGACACGTGGCGCGGCTGATGGCGGCGGCGGCTCCATCCTCCCCGACACCGGCAACCTGTTCAATCATCATTCAAATCTATTTACTCTTGTGGTTTCAATTTTGTCTTCATTGTTATTTCCTTTGTTGACCACATTGTTTACTACATAGGCGTTTATAGAGGGTGCTTCCTGTAATAGGAGCAATAAATTAGACTAAAGGCTGTATAACACTTTAAACTCTCGCGTTTTGTACACATATTTAATTACACAAACGGGTCTACCGCGATATAATTTCATTGTTTTTACCTTTAATTCCGACGTTTCAGCTGAGTTGCACCAGCTGTGGTCACGGATAGCTGTGGTCACGGAAATCAGCTGAAACGTTGGAATTAAAGGTAAAAACAATGAAATTATATCGCGGTAGACCCGTTTGTGTAATTAAATATGTCTAAAGGCTGTACTCCTCAAACTGACCAACATTTGTTCAGCAACTTTTAAAAATTATGAATCCTTTAGACTTCCTCTTTTTCATACAAAATAAATATTGCCTTCAATGTACGCTGACATCAGTGTGTTTGACGTGGCTTGTCACGCTTTAAACATAACAAAATTTGCAATACATTGCGTCTTAGAATAAACTTTAAAGTGTAATACAAATCAAAACATGAGTTATTTTAAAAAGTTGATGAACAAATGTTGGTCAGTTTGAGGAGTACAGCCTACAGTTTAATTTATTGCTCCTGTTACAGGAAGCACCCTGTATATGCAGGTATGTGTCTACTTAATTCATAAGAAAACCTTTGCAAACATGGAGAGAAAAGTCATGTGTTTATTATATCTACCTCACCAAAGGGCAAAATACCGTTACCAACAACAATGACACGGCACGCGGCAGTTATCTTTAACTATATGTATAGCTGTATATTTTTAACTTGCCTATTTATTTACTACTTAGCTTCTGCTATTACGAAGCTGCCATTAAACGACAAAAGACTGTTGCCTATTGGCGTCACGACTCCGAGTGAGGTCAATTAGCTGTCATGTTATAAATAAGTGCCTACATAAAAGGCAGCAAGCATGCGGCGGCAGAGTGGCGGTTGCCAGCTACAGGAGAAGTGATCCGAGTTGACGTGCGTCGTGCGTCTAGGCGATGCACAACGCGCGGGCGGGGCGTGGGCATCTGCCGCCACGCCACGCCATGCCACGCCATCGCCACACCGACACAAAGCTATTTATCATGAAAGACACAGCTAGGTATTAGTAAGTAGATAGGGATAGCAGAGTGACCATGCCTTAAGGGTGGATCAAACCGCTTACTTGATAAAGTGGACTAGGTAACGTCATATGATGACCAATGAATTTTATATTAGAATAATAGAATATTAAACAGAGAATGAGCGCGCCGCCTACTCTGTGGCCTACTCTGTGTGTATCACATCTCAAAATGTATGTATTTTTGAGGTTAGGCCTTAATTTAAAAATGTGTGGCCATGAGGCCGTATTGGCAGCCGTCGCCGCAGTAGGCACCAGGCCGTGGTCATGCTCGCACCAGCACCGAGCGGAGCGGCAGCTGGAATCGCGTTATCGGCCGAACGCTAATAACTTTTGCCGTACAGACATAAATCGCACGCTGACTCGCGAACCAAAATAATATTGGCACAGCTCTCTGAAATATTTATGGTGTTTATCTGTTTACACAAAAACGTTATATAATCATAAAACAATATAAATACTTTCCTATAGGCATGTTTTGTTTCAACAGAGTCTTACATTAAACAATAGCTAATTTATCTTTGATATTTCGTTGTTTGCCAGAAATAGGTACCTATGGTCATAACATTATGTCTGTGATAACAAAAGAGTCGAAATTACGCTTTAGTGAGAAATGCCAGCAATGGTTTTTAGGGTTCCGTACCCAAACGGGTATATTTCTGTTGCCGCTATAACAACAAATACTAAAAACAGAATATAATAATAAATATTTAAGTGTGGCTCCCATACAACAAACGTGATTTTACTGCCGGTTTTTGCGTAATGGTATGTAACCCTTAGTGTGCGAGTCCGACTCGAACTTGTCCGGTTTAATTAATAAAACATGCCGCAGGGCGCCTTGGCGAACAGCAGTTCAGTGTTTTCAAGTTTTGGCTTTATTTTTATTAACAAAGTAATTGCACACAAAAATTAAGTAAAATTGTTGTTAAACCTGCCGTTATACTTTAATTATAAATGTTTAATTATAATATTTGATATGTTTTCTGAAAGAGCTACGAATTTGTATGATTCCATGTACATATGTATGTATATTTTCAAAATCAATTTTCTATTACACCTTATGTGTATAATAGGGATGTTGACAATTTTTTGGAACTGGTTTCATTTTGTAGATAGACACGTAATAATTACAGAAAAAAATATTAAAAAAATATATTCATTAATTTTGAATAAAAAAACATGTATAATAAGTTTCGTGTTTAAATTTCGCGCCTAAACGCTCCCAACTGTCACGTGACCTTGATGACGTAACGGCGTTTTAAACAAACTGCTGTCAGTCATTTTTAAATTCTTTATATGGCAATAGACAATTTTTTTTAAAGCCTTAACACACTACCGCATCGGACAGCGACCTTCTTTCTCGCTCTAACTTATAGCTGCGTCCTTAACGCACCACCTTACACACTATCGATTCGTGCGCCGCACCGCACCAAGATCGCGTTTCGGTACGATAATCTGTAGACACTTAGGCAGGTTTTATAACTTGTCTTTGGTGATTCCACTGTGATTACGTCACGCGCTCCGATTGGCGTTTGCAGTCACGTGATACTGGGCATTATTTTAAATACTTTTGATTATTTTTAATTAATTTATTACGCATATTTACACTTGCAAAATATGATTTTCCGCGTTCTAATATTCCCTGCTATGGTAAAAACATAACGTGCTATATATTCGCGATTCATGTCAACATCCCTATTGCATGAATTCTATAGTAATTTAAATTGTATTTTTTTTTCCTTATTTTCTCGTAATGCATGTTAATTATAAGATGTAATTATTTTTGAAAAGATGTGTTCCGCCGAGTTTGTTGCCGGTCCCATATTGGGATACCCTCCTCCAATTGAGGGGGGATTTAAATTTTCTCGGGGCAGAGGTGTAGGGTTGAAGCCGGTCTACCTAGCTTTATTTGACGTTCATAAGCGCATTGTAATTATGCCTACTTGAATAAACTATCTTTTATCTTATCTTAATAATAATTGAATGATGTTAGTAAATATTAATAAATAATTAAGTTACGAATACGCAGTAACTTCGAGACTAGACTCTACTTCCGATTTTCAAGTTTTCAGTATACTTAATAACACGTTGTATGTATAATAATTCTAATACCAAATTCAAATAAAGGCCTCACTTTATAAGTATATGTGTGTGTATATAGGTAGATAGTTTTAGTTAATTTTTATTTTGTAGAGGTATTATTTCTGTTTTTATATGTTTATGTTTGTAAATAAATAGTAACACGATATAGTATATGTATAAAGTAAGTAACATTACTTAGAGCCTGTGCGGAAAGAGAAGAGTCGTGGAATGTATGGGGCCCAATACATTTCACGACTCTTCTCTTTCCGAACAGACTCTACTCGTACAATATCTACGTCTCTAAAAAAATCTCAGCGCTCTTAAACGTATTGATTAATAAACCCAGCTATAAAGATTATATTACAGATATATATAAGTACCTACTCCTAAACAAAATATTCAAGATGTTATAATGGAAGTAATGAATTAATTGGTTAAAAGCAATGGGCGGTCATCCGCCCTCCATTTGGTGATTAACTGCCCAGCAGGGGCCAAGGCTCACTCGAGGCGCGCGGCGCACTACTTAAGGCCGCTCTTCGTTACCCAGAACCATGGGATTCTCCACGTGGCAAGTCACTGACGACCATAAGGCTACATCCCTACTTACGGGATATGGCTAATCAATGATGGCTACGTACTTAGAGGTATTAAACAGTCTCTGAAGTACAAATGTAAATACATACCTACCACATAAAATAATATCATAAGTTAACTACTAAATCAATAATACCTCTACAAATTATATTTTTTTGAATTCTTTTTTCACTTTAACTCAATGGTGGGGTATCGTTAGATAGGTCTTCAAAATATATTGGGTTTCAGCAATAATTTTTAGATAAAATGAATATTTTCGGAAATTATCGCTCCGAAAGAAAAAAAAAACCGGTCAATTGCGAGTTCGTTTAACTCGCGCACCGAGGGTTGTGTACAATCTTTCATGCTTTCTTTTCTCATACATGCATCATGCATCAAAGAGACACTTGATGCATGTTCTTTTTCTAATTGGTTTTTTGGTAAAATTGGAACAGACATTACAGACACTGAGAATTTCATTAAAAAACTTAACTTGATTCGACGTTACATTACGTAAGTATCTTCTTCTTTTACTACGAGTGATGTCAAATCAATATTAAATCAATTTGTAACTTTCTATAGGTAAGTTTAAATGTAGCAAATTTGAAAGCGTAGAGCGGTACTGTCACAGCCGACGTAGCCCCCGGCGTAGCGCCACCTGTAGCGCGTAGCAAGTGTACCACGCGGCACCTACTCGTACGTGTATGCTAACCTTACAGCGGTTAGGTATGGTACGTCATAACATAACATAAAACAGACGAGTTTTATGCGATCTAATAATTATAATCAATGATTTTTTTAACGTGTTATCGGAACAATTTATACTTAATATTTCGTTTGTTATAAATACCTACATGTGATCTATAATAACATATACAAAACTAAGAAATTCACTTGAATATAATAGTCCACAAAAACTAAAAAACATTAATAGAGCTGGCAATTTTCTCTTTCAATACAATTACGAGAAATGACATATGTACCTATTCCTCTGAGGCTAAGGCTGAATCAGAGAAACAAATGCGGTTGTTACTCGTCCCGATACGAATTAGAAGGATCCCGGTGCCCCACATATATTTACTCCACTCAAACAAACCACTTAAGTTCTGAGTGTGTCAAACGTAGGTAGGTACTCATAAATATGTATGCGAAAGGTATGTGTATGCATTTGTCGTAATCCAGTGAATAATCCAGCGGTAAATTCTATAATGGTGTTAAGCTGTAAAACAACGAGATTATTCACCTAGGTACCTATCTATATATGAATGAATGAATGAATGAAATCGTTTATTCACAATGAACATATGGTAAAAATAGGATCTTAATTTAAATACATTGCTTCCCATTATACATTCAGTCAATATAGACATGTGAAAATATTTGTCAGTGATATACAGGGTGCTTCCTGTAACTTTTAAAAATTATGAATCCTTTAGACTTGCTCTTTTTCATACAAAAATAAATATTCATTAATAAATTTCATATAAATATTGCCTTCAATGTACGCTGACATCAGTGTGGTTGACGTTGCTTGTCACGCTTTAAACATAACAAAATTTGCAATACATTGCGTCTTCGAATAAACTTTAAAGTGTAATAAAAATCAAAACATGAGTTATTTTCGAAAGTTGCTGAACAAATGTTGGTCAGTTTGAGGAGTACAGCCTACAGTTTAATTTATTGCTCCTGTTACAGGAAGCGCCCTGTATAGTCACTCAGTCATTTAAAATTAGATACACTTACAGGATTAATAACAATTTTCGCACATATTTATAATAGTAGATAATTAATTTAGTAACAGGTCAAATAAAATAGTAGTAATCAGAATAAAAGAAAAAAAAAGAAATTACAATTAAAATAGGAACAAGTCATGTCTTTTAAATATATATATACTTACCGCTATTTAGTTTTAGTTTGTACTTATATATGAGATGAGCTAAAAAAACTGTTACTCATTGCTGTTGTGACCAACCTTACATTTACCATGTTATAGTCCCGGTTTTCATTCGGGTTGTGTATAACATTACCTACTACTATACTTAGCTTAGGGGCAACCTATCAAAAACTAGCTACTAAAGCATCAAGCTTAGTTATACTTATAATAAGTACCTACTTAAGTCGCGTAACTCCACAGTAAACATCCTAGGTGGTTGGTCTCTGCTTAATCCATAACTTCTTTTAGTAAACGTTTAGGTAAGTGCCTACTTCTTATACTACTACGTCTTGCGTTACGAATGAAGTATCATTGAAACAATATTTTAAGCTAACCGTTTCTTTAACTTTTATCATCAGGAAACAATACACTTAAACGTTTGAATAGGTTTACTCACTTTTACTTTCATATGTACTAAAGGACCATGTGATCACATTTCACTCACACGACCGTAAGCACACATTTGTTTATTTATTTTGTATTCAGCATTATAACTTCATAGAAGCACGTAGCAAGTTTGTATAATTATATGGAGTTTTAAGCGAGGAATGGTAGTGAAGAACGCGCGGGCGAGCCGGCGGCGGCGAACTACTGAGCGAGGCGAGCGCGCGGCTCGGCGCGGCGGCGCTCTAGCTGTTGCCGGCGTGCGCGCTCTGCGTCACCAAACACATTGATAACCACAAGGAAAGAACTTACAAAACATGTATACAGCTCACTATTATACACGATTTATATTCATTAATGTAACTGAACTAGCTATGAGCCGTTCCTTTAACGTTCAAATACACTTTGAACGAAAAACGGGTAGAGGTACCTACACCTTTAACGCCAATTTCAAGCGAAAAGCAATTGGAAGGACACAGTGATGTGCTAAGCTTCTATAGGTACTCTATTGCTTATTAATATGCCTTATTTTACATTACAATAAAGAGCAGATTACCTACGTAACTAAAATAGAAAACCCTATCATTTAACCAGATTGAATTGCAATAAGTAAATCTTGATTTCTAGTGTTGCATTTTCCCTTAAATATGGACTTAAGCATTTTAAGTAAGTTGAATTAGTGCCTTTGTTTTCAATTTCAAAATCTTTAATGTCAAAATACCTAACACATGTCAAAAATTTCAATAAAATAATAATACTAAATAAATGACTTATTTCATAACATAAATGAATGGCTTTTAAGTGTTGTCACAAACCCCAATGAATAAAGGCGCGGGAAATTCCGTCGCGTGTTGTGGTTGCTCGGCGACGTGCGCGGGCGCGGTGGCGCGTGTGTGATCCTGGCGCGGGATTACTTCACTCTGACTGCACGACAGCACGACCCTGCTGAGACTATGCACATGCTTTACTAGGTTACTCAATTTAAACATTATTTGTAAGACTATGTATCTAACGTAAATATGACTATGTATCTAAAAATGTGTAACAAATTATGCACAAAAGCTAAAAATATGAAAATGGCTTCTATAAAAAAATCGGCAATATAATAACTTATTTTCACATTGTTGATCCAAATGAATATTTTTGAAAAACTATATGTAACATTTGAAAATTGCGCATATTATAAGACAAAATTATGTACTTAAAAAACAGGACTCTCATTATTTTTATATAATGCATCTTAAATATATGTATAATATATTCAAAGAACAAGTCAATCGGTTACATATATAGTTTGGCAATTAAAAAATAAAAACGGTTTTTTTTTTATTTATTTCGCAAACAGTAAGCATTTAGGGCATAATATTCAGTAAAATTATATCTAATGATAATACAAATAAACGTGCATAAGAATATCTTAATTTGGCTTATTATTAACCGGGCAGCTAAAATATTAAACAGGAATATAATAATATAATTTTACTGTGCATTAATATTTTAGCGCCAAAAAAAATATTTTAGCCTCAAATATAAGCATCATATTATTAAAAAAACTGGCAGCAAAATCAAGCCACCCAAAAAAATTATAGGGAACTTAAAGTGATAGGTTGGCGTCTAAAATAATAAATTGGCAACTAATATTGTAAAGCGATCATAAAATTTAGTTGTCATCTAGTTGTTCACACCTAAGTAATCAACTAATCATAACTGAGCATATCGTTTCAGCTAGGTAGTATTTTAACACGAAAGCAGTTAAATTTAATGAATATTGGTCACTTGTTACACAAAACACCTCAAATTAATTTACCAATACGCAATGGTCAGTATACTTATAGTAGAAATTTCTAATCATGAAACGCCTAACGGCCATTATACCATTAGATCTTTAAATTTTTAATTAATAATTTCAATAGTTACCACTGTGTTCTGCTAGAGTTAACAGATAGGTGCAACGACGAGCGAAGCGAGGAGGAGCGTGTTAGGTTGACCGTATAATGACCAAACAAAATATTTTAAAATAACTTCATTTTTTAATTAATAGATAGCCGATTTCTTTTTAATATGTGCTTCATAAATGGTCTCCAATATATTAATTCAGTTGCCAAATAAATACTTGGTACCTGCCTAAAAGTAAACAAAAGCTCTAACGGCATTAAAATACAACTCATATTGACATATTTTAAGGCTCCGTTTTTGTTGCCAAACTATTAATTTTAGTAGCCATTTCTATTTTTTTAAACTACCCAAATTCGATTAATTAGTTGACCGGTTAAATACGTGCCTTTTAATTTCAGCCAGGGGCGATTTTACTATGGCATTCCGGCCAGACCCTTTGGCACACATATGTAAGTTTGTGACCCAAAGACGGACGTGTAACGTAAATAAATGAATTTTAAATATGGAGGCCATTTTTGGGGGGTAAATGTGAAAATTAAAAAATAAAGTTTTTTAAACTATATCGTTTTACATATCAAATAGAAAAAATTACCACCCCCCCCCCCCCCCCTCTATCTCCAAACTACTGGGTCTAAAATTAAAAAAAAATACACAAAATAGTTCTTTACATGATGATGACAGGAAAACCTATTAGAAATGTGCAAGTCAAGCGTGAGTTGGACTTAATGTACGGAACCCTTGGAACGCGAGTCCGACTCGCAGTCGGCCGGTTTTTTTTTAGTTGAACTAGATATTTATTTATATCCTAGGTATTTATTAAATAGAAATTGTGTTAAAAAAATAACTGCTGTCTACGTTTTTTTTATAATGTTCTGGTTTCCATGCACCTGTGAAATAATTTATTTTGAATACAGGCAACGTCCCTATTGCATGCAGGAGACAATGGCAAAGATGCCGGGGGGTTAACAACCTTGAAGTTGGATATTTGACGCTGGCGTGATATGAATCATGTCAATCATGATGGATGGTTGGTCCCGTATTGACATAAATGCCATTTATAATAATATATACTACTAATATGGGGGTGCCTTTAAACAGCTGTAATCGCGTAACAGTCAGTAGAAAACCTGTTTGGTTGTAGTAATTTGTTGAAAATAAAAATAAAAGAGAAAATTTCGCTGTAGGCTCCCTTCACCGTGTTTTAATTTATCGCCACTCGTTTCGAATTTCCGCTTTTTCGCACTTGTATCGAAAATAACTATTTCCTGACGCCGATCGCTTGGTTGGTAGAGCCTACAGCGAAATTTTCTCTTTTATTTTTATTTTCAACAAATTGCCCGTGTATCGAACAACGTTTTACAGTAGGTACATATGGCACTCTAAAGTTTCGACATACGCACGAAAAGTGCTATTTTACGCACTAGTGCGGAAAAGTAGCCCCATATGTACTGTAAAATATTATTACAGATTACAGTACTTCGGTCGTGTTTTAATTTTTTTTTTATTTAATCGCCACTCGTTTAGAATTTCCTCTTTTTCGCACTTGTATCGAAAATAACTATTTCATCATCACCTATTCGAAAAAGGGCCTTGCTTTTCGCGCTAGGAGGGATCAAAGTAGATCAAATATTCTGTTCTTCTAGGACACGATTATTTTTTATTTTTTGCGTAGTATTAAAAATACTTGTAACCCCTAAGCACATCACTGTTAGTACTCGAGTTATATTAATACCAGTTAGAGGGATACTCACTAGATGGCATCAATAAAGAAAAACAATGACGTAACAGTTTTTCGACCAGGTCACGTGTCCGTCTTACGGTCACGTGACACCTGTTACACGAGTTTAACATTTTTTCCCCATCACAAAAAGTGCACAGCGCCGCTAAAGAAGTTTTCACTTCAAAAATTTGTGACACTAATCCCTTTCGGCTATTAAGGGTTGTCAAATTTCAAGTAATTATCTTGGTACGAGGGGCGTTCAAAATATTCTCGGTATTGATATCTTACGACCTCTTCTAAAATTTCTTTCGTTACTGGCCGCTAAGGTTTATTCATTGACATTAAAAAAAAGTATAATTCGAACCGAGATAGTCTTTTGTTTTTCTGCAATTGCTGAACAAACATGAACATCCTGTGCGAATTGACAATGTTAACTAAATTAGAACATCGATGCGTGATAAAATTCTTGACAAAACAGGGTAAAAATCAAAAAACCATAAAAGAGGAAATGGATTGTGTTTACCGTGAGTCTGCTCCTTCTTTATCTACCATTCAAAAGTGGTCAAGCGAGTTTAAACGCGGAAGGGAGAGTATTGAAGATGACCCTAGACCTGGCCGGCCTGTAGTAGCTACTTCACAAGAAAATATTGATAAAGTGGAAAAACTTATATTGGAAGATGGTCGAGTGAAGGTAAAATCTATAGCACAAGTAACCAATCTCTCTATTGGTACCGTACATGATATTATACATGACCATCTTAATATGTCAAAAGTAAGTGCAAGATGGGTTCCGCGAATGCTGACTCGGCTTCAAAAAGACATGCGTGTAGCTTGTTGTTCCGATTTTATTGACCTGTGCGGTGAAAATCCTGATGAGGTGCTGCAAAGAATAGTTACTGGAGATGAAACCTGGGTTCATCATTATGACCCAGAGAGTAAACAAGAGTCCATGCAGTGGCACATTAAGGGTTCAGCTCATCCCAAGAAGTTGAAGGTCATCCCTTCAGCTGGGAAGGTCATGGCCACGATATTTTGGGATTGTGAAGGAGTATTACTAATCTATTATAAAGAAAAAGGTGTAAATATCACAGGACAGTTCTACGCTAACATTCTACGTCAATTAAAGGATGTAATTAAAGAAAAGAGGCGAGGAAAGTTAACCAAAGGTATTCTGCTTCTGCATGACAACGCCCCCGTCCATACTGCTCATATTGCCAAGGCAGCTATTGTTGAACGTGGGTTTAAAACTGTTACTCACCCACCGTATAGTCCGGACTTAGCCCCCAGCGACTTCTTTTTGCTCCCCAATCTTAAAAAGGATCTGCGTGGAAATAAATTTTCTGACGATGAAGCATTGAAGGCGGCAGTGGAGGAGCATTTTTACACGAAAGATAAAAAATATTTTTACGAGGGATTAAAAAAAATAATTGATCGATCTTTTAAGTGTATGAACATAGGGGGGGAGTATATTGAAAAATAAAAATATCAAACTTTTCGTACTTGTTTGTTTTCATTCTCATACCGAGAATATTTTGAATACCCCTCGTACAATGCCTCAAGGGCCTATTTTAGATTTAAGCTAGTTTTTAATTTCTTTTAGTAATACCACTGTAAATATCTTGTTTGTAAATTAAATGATTAGATTATATTATGTGTATGTGCGCGAAAAGGGACGTCAAGTTTTGCCAACCCTAATAATTACTCGTAGGAACGTTGAGCCGAAAGGAGCCTTGAGTGCCCGAAAGGTCCAGTGAGTGTCACCCCACTGCTAATACTAAATATAAACTACCTACTTTAACTTTGTCGTAGGTTACAATATTGCTTGTCGCTCGGTCACCAGTGATTGGTTTCCTAGAGTAACAGTACCTACTGATGACAAATTATATTCCGGGTAGCGAATGGGGAAGGCCCCTTATTAACCGACTTCCAAATCTAAAAGGAGGAGGTTATCAATTCGGTTGTTTTTTTTTTATTTTTTTTATTTTTTTTTATGTTTGTTACTCCATATCTCCGTCATTACTGGACCGATTTTGAAAATTATTTTTTTGATTGTATGTATATGCATACAGATTGGTCCCGTTTTTGTCAAAACCCAGTTCTGATGATGGAATCCATGAGGAATCGAGGGAACTCCTCAAATCTTAAAGGCACACATATAGTGATTTTTGTATTTTTATCAACAAATCAAGCATATACATTCAAAAAAGTGACAAGATGATCAGAACGGAACTCTTCAACGATGCATAGCACACGTCTGACGATTTGTCCTCTTCGTTATGTTTGTTAAGCAAGTTAAGTTTTTAAGCTACATTTTTGTCAAGCTCGAGTGCTGATGATGGGATCCATGAGGAATCGAGGGAACTCCTCAAATCTTAAAGGCATGCGTATAGAGATTTTTGTATTTTCATCAACAAATCAAGCATATACATAAAAAAAGTGACATTTGATGAAGTGGAACTGCTGATGATGATCAGAACAGAACTCTTCAACGACGCATAGTTCACGTTTGGCGATTTGTCCTCTTCGTTATGTTTGTTAAGCAAGTTAAGTTTTTAAGCCACAATTTTGTCAAGCTCGAGTTCTGATGATGGGATCCACGAGGAATCGAGGGAACTCCTCCAATTTTAAAGGCATCCGTATAGAATTTTATATATTTTCATCAGAAAATCAAGCATTTACATTAAAAACTGTGGCATTTGATGAAGTGGAACTGCTGATGATGATCAGAACAGAACTCCTCAACGACGCATAGTACACGTTTTGTGATTTTCAATTGCGATTTTGACTTGGATTGGGCCCCGGACTCCGGACTCGGACCCGTACTCGGACTCTGACCCAGACCCGGACCTTGACCCGGACAACCACTATGATACCTAAACTAAATCAACCACTATGATTACCATAAAATGTATACATATTACCAAATAAAGTATAAGCACCGTTAAGTGGGTTAGGCTAGTAGTTAGAGAAGTCGGTTTTTTTCTATTAAAGATTATTCCTTTAGTTACTAATATTGAGTTTGACAGCCGGTCAAAGTAGATGGACGGGTCTGGACGCTGGTCGGTTTTTACACACTTTTACTTATAGGTTCTCTCCGTAGGTATATTTATCCTGTGTATATAATGTTTCTTAGTATTTAATCATTTATTCACAAACAAGATATATATATACAGTTGTATTACTAAAAGAAATTAAAAAGTAGCTTAAATCTAAAATAGGCCCTTGAGGCATTGTACCGAGGATGCTGGCGACATTTCCTCGCTGTATCGCAATGCTGACACGTTGTGCGAGTGCCACCAGCTCTTCAGTCACCAGTTACGTCATGTTTGTTTGTATATTTACATTCATTGTATCCGCCGCACTTTGGAGATGATAATTGTATACATCCGTAATATTGATGACTGTGATAAATGCTACGAGGAATATTATGCAGGATTGATGAGACAGTAGAAAGGTGAGTAAAGAAACACAAGAGGCATTATTGTGTCGGGGCTCATTAGGAAGTTCTCGAGGAAGGATTGATAGAGGTGTAAAGGACACAGACCTATTGAAGTTCTGAGAAAGGACATGGGGAACAGTCAGGAATAAAAACGTATAGTCTGTGCGGAAAGAGAAGAGTCGTGGAATGTATGGGACACAATGCATTCCACGACTCTTTCCGCACAGACTCTACCAATAATTTTACAACCCGTTGGTGGCAAGTCAACAATCAAAATACCATTTTGACTTCCCCGTTTAGTTGCCTACTGTACCTACCTACCGTCGTCTACCTAACCAACCAGTCGTAAACTTTTTTGCCAAGCCTGTTTTTTTAATATAAGGCCTAGTGATTGACATTTATTTCCCTTAGCATACGTGTTATAAACAATAATATCTGGGAGACCGACCTTTGCTCGGAAAACGTCTAAAAACTCAAAAATGCGCTTTTTCCAGATATAAAGACCTATGTACCTAGATCGATTTTTTGCCCCCCAAAACCCCCATTCAGCAAATTTCATCGAAATCGTTAGCCGCGCCGACGCCCTTTCCAAGATCCCCGATATATATTATATATATATATATTTATATATATATATATATGTAGTTAGTTGTAGTTTTTAATTTTTTAGATATAGTTATTACTTGTTTACTTATTTACAAATAAATTTATATATATAAATATACAAGAATTGCTCGTTTAAAGGTATTAGATAGATAGATATCACATTAAAAGTGATCTACTTCATCTACTTTACGCTTAGGTAAAGGTTAGCCGTAGGTTTATACGGTTAGGTCGGACCGGTGGTTTCACTTCCACCGCCGAGTGACAGGTGCGCGTGCCCCGTACCATGAGTCATTGACAGTGTCAAAACTGACAAACGCTTTCGAGAACGTAATTTACTTTCTATAGGTACGTCTAATATGCGAGTACGAGCGAGATGCATAGAAAGTAAATTACGTTCTCGATGGCGTTTATGTCAGTGTCAAACTGGTGGTAGTGGTATACGGGGGCGGGGTGAGATGGGGCCGGGATGGGCTCATGGTGTGGTGGCTCAACACAATCCGCAACTACCATATATAGGTACCTACAGTACAGTTTGTGGCCGCTGTCCATTAGGGTAACCATTTGGGTTTAATTACTCAATATGTTCGCGGCCGATGCAATTCCATGGGGAACTCAAAGGGACAAATTTGTACATCTACTTAACTACAGTTACATATGTATAGACCACGATGAAACTAAGCATAATAACATTAATAACAGTCTGTTTAGAAACATTATTTATTTAGTTAAGAGTGGAATATAGCAATTTTTGAAGTAGGAATATGATAATGTTGTGGCCTGTAAACCGCATATAAAACGCATAAAATACTTGCAGATTCAGCTTGTTTTATTTTAATATGATACATTTAATAGTTTTAATAAATAACATGTATAATTGAAATTGACAGTTGAAATTTTCACAGATGATGTATTTCTGTTGCCGCTATAACAACAAATACTAAAAACAGAATAAAATAAAGATTTAAGTGGGGCTCCCATACAACAAACGTGATTTTTGACCGAAGTTAAGCAACGTCGGGCGGGGTCAGTGCTTGGATGGGTGACCGTTTTTTTGCTTGTTTTGCTCTATTTTTTGTTGATGGTGCGGAACCCTCCGTGCGCGAGTCCGACTCGCACTTGGCCGGTTTTTTTTTCCTTTTTTCACAGATATGGCCGCTAGGCGGCGACAGCGCCACGCGCGGCTTATGGCTTTCCCCAAAATTGGGGCCGAGCGGATGTACTTTTAGCTACCTGTAGCAAAGCGACGAAATCGCGGAGTGAGACACGCCTGCTAATAAGCGCAATAAAGTATTTGAACTTGTTTATTGATTTAATGACCGCTGTGAAATCATGTTAGCATGGTAAGAGTCTCTATATAGACGAAAAGCTATTAGGAGTAATACCTGTTCGTCTGTATTTTATAAGTTATAACCTTTGCGGTAAGTCAATAAATAGTTTCTTAGCTCCGACAATCGCTAACATAAATACTTATATTACATATATCTTGAGTTTAGATAAATAGGTACGTTCAATGGCCGTTCGTTGCGCGCCACCCTCGCCTCGATCGAACTAACGTCGCGCCACTTGTTTTGTCTATAATGTAGGTAGATATTTCTTGAAGAGCAAACAATACTGTACCTACCTAGTTAAATGTCTACCTAATGTTAGTAGTGTCTTGCCAGCCTATGGGTCAAACAGATTACTGTGTTATCATCTTTCCTGTAGACATACACAAGAGTTAAGGGCTATAAAGGTTAATTTTCTTATTTAACCCTTATCCACGTGAAAAGGTCCTCCTTTTATTTAGAGAACTATGATAAAATCATTACTTACATGCCCACAAGCTGTTAACTATTGCCCACGGGAGAGAAAAATGTACAGTTAGCGCTAACACACTAGTTTTCTCTCCTGTGGGCAATAGTTAACAGCTTGTGGGCATGTAAGTAATGATTTTATCATAGTTCTCTAAATAAAAGGAGGACCTTTTCACGTGGATAAGGGTTAAATAAGAAAATTAACCTTTATAGCCCTTAACTCTTGTGTATGTCTACAGGAAAGACGATAACACAGTAATCTGTTTGACCCCTATAAAGCTGAAAAAAACCCTAATTTGCTGGCCTCAATAGTAATGTAATATGAATAATTGACCGAGCGTTAGCGAAGGTCTACGTTTCAGCTTGGGCAAAAATTCTTTCGTATGTCCAGATGTTTTCTCGTGAAATTTTGTGTGCAGGTTTAATAGATTACAAATTTATTTCGCTTTGTATTTTAGAAAAAAACAAAATGCCGGAAATTGGCATAAAGGGCTAAAGCGCCAGTAGGGTATAGATCCTACTCACATTGCCATAGGGCATGCAGTTAAGACTATTGTGAGTCCGCTGTGATAATGACTAGAATGAACAAAACCGCTTTTGTGGCTTTACTTTACTTCAAATATTATAAAGTGTAAACTGCATAAAAAACGGACAAAAGAATCAAATCAGTCGACATTCACATGTCTACTTAGTACGCTTATTACGAGTTCGCACTATTAGTTTTTTTCTTAACGCTGCGGTACCTATCATTTCACAATCATAATTAACGAGCCAAGTGCGAGATAGATGCATTATTGAGCTGATCCTCGTACATCCATCCATTCCTAACTAAATTGCAACGTTGCAAATAAGTACGTATTTAAGTAATAAATATACATTGTTCGGAATATTTGGTAAGTACCTAGTTTTATTTGCATTTAGAAAAGATCATATAACCTGGATTTGTGCAGCGAAATTTTAATCAGAAGTATAATTTCAGAGTTAGCGGAGGAAAAACGTAAAAACCCACGCGATCTCCATATCTTCCGTCGCAACTTTCAAACGGCGCGCCGTATTTTTTATTACATTCTAATTTGCTAGGTTTACGCGCCCTCTTAAGTACTTTGTTTAATACTTTTTGTCTCCGCAAATGTGATTAAAATCATTGCGTTAAACACGTGCAGTAAAAGGGGATTACAAACTCGAGTCATTAAAATTAGAGATGCCCCGAATAGTGGTTTTGGCCGAATACCGAATATTAGCCCCTCTCCCGGCCGAAGCGCCGAATATTCGGCGACCGAATATTCGGCATAACATTTGTACATTTTAAGTCACATTTATTATGAAAACTGTTCGCCAACAACGCACAACGTTTGTTACTCAGAACTAGTGAACGTAAGAGTCAATATAGGTACATATAAAATCGAACCCCTGATAAAAAATAAAATTATTAGTAACCAACAAATGCTTAAAAAAACAGTCATCGTATTTAACAACTTTCCAAGAAAGCATTTTAAACATTAAATTTAGTGGTCTGCGGTTATTTTAATTGTGTAATTTATCTTTTTAGGTAGGTGTAAGAGATATTAGGTATTCGACCGAATAGTAGGCAACATTCGCCGGAATACCGAATATTCGGCAAAGTGCCCGAATAGGCCGAATAGTTGCCGAATATTCGTGGCAACTCTAATTAAAAATTCGCAATGTATAATTTGACAAGTAAAATAAAAAAAATTGGGCCCTTGAATTATTCTACAGGTCAGAACCCACATTTTCGACCTGCGCTTCTATTAAAAAAAAACACCAATTTGATTACGACGGTAATAAGCTTACTATTTAGGTAGGTTGGCGTAGCTTTCAGGCAAGTACCTACGTGATACATGTTTTTTATCGACTATCATTTCTTATCACCGGGTAACATGATAATAGGTATGACAGACTCTCCTGAAAGCTTTACCGATAGATATTTAACGCTATCACGGAAAACAATATAACAGCAAGCACTGACCAGTAAGTATCTAACGTAATGGACCCTATAATGGACGTGGAACCGGTAATGGGACATAAAACCACAAATCCTCTAAAATAAGTATGTAAAAGTAGTTTATAAACACTGGCAATATTTTACCATAAATAAGAGTCATAGAGCTGTTTAAGTTTGACTTTTTATTAATTTCGGTTAATTTTTAAGAAATTGGCGCCAACCCAAAAGTTGTCGTGTCACTGGAAAAAATAACCAGTAAGAATTCTTAACAACTTCGCTAAGAGAGGTGAGTTCATATATTAAATTGTAATTAATTATTACTTGGTGTAAACTAGAATGTGTTTTGTTAATTGCATTTACCATGAGATAAGGTATACAACACATTATGTTGTGACTCTAGAGATGTATAAAAAATAGTAGTATTTTGCCCAATCCCATTGTAGGAGCTGTAAAACTGCATACCTCCTATGATGGGATAATTTACATAATGATGCTTGCTATGGCGTAATTTCATGTTTAAACAATACAGAAGTATAATGTAGTTACTCGTACGAACTATGTCAGGAGGTCTTCTCGGACTTCGGATAAATTAATATCGTTTTTACAAAATTTTATTTAACTTGCCCTGTTAGTTTGTATACAGGGTGGATTTTCTTTTTGGGTCAGTGAGGGTAGCTACCAGATCCCGTGCTGCGACGAGAAAACGGTCTTAGAAAACCTTCCCTCGATTTCAAATTAATGAAGATTGGCTTTTACAGATTTTGGACATAAAACATACAGGGTGCGAGAAAAAGGTAATTTTTGACAATCTTTTTTTTGATGCCAATCGATCCCATTCCTATTGAGGATCAAAAGCTTGTATGGAGCTAAAAAAAAATCCGGCTAGAAAAGCCACAAATCGAGGAAAACTTTTCCCATACAATTTGTATGAAAATCAAAACTTTTATTTTTCACATGCTATTTTTCTATGACAATTGATTCCATTCTTATCTAGTATCAATAGTTTCTTTGGGGTCAACTTACGATAATGTACTAAAAAGCCACAAATTAATAAAAACTTTTTCCATTGACCCCAAAAAAACTATTGATACTGGATAGGAATGGAATCGATTGGCATACAAAAATAGCATGTGAAAAATATAAGTTTTCATTTTCATACAAATTGTATGGGAAATGTTTTCCTCGATTTGTGGCTTTTCTAGCCGGAATTTTTTTTGTTCCATACAAGCTTTTGATCCTCGATAGGAATGGGATCGATTGGCATCAAAAAAAAAGTTTGTCAAAAATTACCTTTTCCTCGCACCTTGTATGTTTTTTCCAAAATCTGTAAAAGCCAATCTTCATTAATTTGAAATCGAGGGAAGGTCTTCTAAGGCCGTTTTCTCGTAGCAGCACGGGATCTGGTAGCTGCCCTCACTGACCCAAAAAGAAAATCCATCCTGTATTAGTTAGTGTGGTTCAAATCTTGGAAATGGCATTTGAGCCACTTTCGGATTTCCGATTGAGTTGAAATTTTGGATACGTATGCAAATCGGATGACAATGCAATCGGGTGACAAAAATGACTAATAACTAGTTTTTTGCCAAAAACTTATTCCCTATTCCAATATCTTATACTGATAGGGTATGCCCATTATAGGGGGCCCATTACTGGATCCACGTCCATTACCGGGGTTCCATTACTGGAGCTTTGGTGTCCATGACTGGAGAAAAAAACCATACTTTTAATTTATTAATTATGTGGAAACTAACTGCAGTATCTTTGATACAACACGCCTGAAACATGAAAGAAGGATAGGATATTCATCTTTTAACAAGCTAAGCGGTAGAACTTTTACATGTATCAGGGAAATATCACAAATACTCAAAATTTCCTCTTAAATGTCCCATGACTGGTGCCGTTACTATATACAATAAATAAAATTAATACATATATGTTGGTATGGGTCTCTATTGTTTCCCAAATAGTTTTAAGCCATAAGTAATGTTCGTTAGTCATAATTCATTTGGTTCAGAAACGCGTCACTTTTCAGGATTGCCATAAAACAAACCTAACCTAACCTATCTATAGGATAACCTAACGAAAATCCTGAAATGTTAACGGTTTCACTTTTATGACTAATTAAATTAAATTAAACTTTATGGGAAACAACGGGACCCGTTGCTATAGGTATATACCTATATAAATAATAATTAAACACAAGATATTGTACCATGTCAACCATGTGTAGGAGTCAAACTACATTACAAATTAGCAAGAAATAGTATTGAAAACTGTAATACACCTACTCGTAATAGGTATCAGAGTCATTCGAACGAAACTTACTAAAAATTCCGGAATATGTATTTTATTATTTATTAACGAGGATATCAATTTTCTGATCTCTAGCATCAAAATTTGCGTTAGTCTCATACAAACTTCCTAGCTTTAAGGAGTTGGAGGAAGTTCCATGTTTTAGATTTTTTTTGTTGTGTGTAGGTATGTACATACCAAATTTTAGCTTTCTAGGACTTCAGGAAATACCCTAAGAATTTTGATGATCATCAGTGAGTGATATCAATCAAATCTAAAGTAAAAGAACTATGCAATTGAGACTTTATATGTTTATAATAAGTTCACTCAGTATTAACATCATATCCCGAGAATTTTGTTTATCTGGCATAAGCCAAACCCAAGTTATTAGCGTTCCAAAAAAACGGAGTACCGATTCGAGAAAACGAAGGTTCGCTTGACTTGGCGGGGGCACTACCGTGATCTTTAGAACAGCGACCCCACCAAAAAAAATATTGCCAGAAAAGTGGGTTAGGTTTGGTGAGAAGGGGTCTTCTCACCAAACCTATAATAACCATAACCACGGAAATGAACTTTTACTAGACTAGTGGCTCTGGGAGTTTTGCGGTTAGCTTAAAAAATGTAAACAACTGACAAATATACCTAGTCTTAAGTGCCACAGATCCTCCTTGCGCTTAAGTCCTTTATGTCAACTTCCGGCATTTTGAATTTCTACTAAACAACGAAACGACAGAAATTTTTTTCTAACTACCAAACCACCTCACAGTTTACACAATAAATGTTGTGATTTCCCGAGAATTAGTTAAGAAATGCGACCTGCAGAGGAGAACATCCGGACATACGAAACCATTTTTGCTCAAGCTGAAATGGAGACCTTCGCTAACGTTCGGTCACAAAGTAGATTAATTATTATTATGTTAAAAAAGTAATTTTCGACTAAATGACTGTTCTGTATCTTAAACTTTGGTTAACAAAATTATTTATAAGAAATAACTATTCCACGCAACAATGATTCCGCGAAATGAATATTTAAATGAATGTTAACGTCAACGTTTAACAAGTTAACGTTTTAAATTATTCGGAAAATCGTAAATAAAGCAAACGAAATTTATTTGTAATAATAATACCTACTTAATCGTAACATTCCTTGTAATAGTTATTCTCATGTTATTCTATAATAGAGTTAGAGAGAGATATAGAGAGAGATCTTATTTGCATGCCAGGTATTTTAAGACAGTTAGAGGTAATTAAGTCTGTAACGATTTTGATAGCACATGCAGTGCAAGTATTATTTATAAATACGTCATAATCGTCATAAAAAATCGTTGCAGACTTATCTCGGTCTGACTCTATGAAATTACTTGAAAATATTTTGTGTAACACTATAAAAAATTGGCGGGAAAACAAAAGTAAGCCGGACGGCGAGTTTAACCGGAAAATAATAAGACTAGTAATTTGAACGCTAAACCCACAAAAATGCAATAGCGCAATATTATAATGTTAATGATTCTTAATACAGACACTTACTGTTAATTACGCTCCATGAGTTTCATGACACTAAATTATAGACGATTGGAAGTTACCTACGCCTGAGACCGAATCCTAAAAGTTTACACCGAGCATTTCACGCGCCGCGAGGAATGTACATTTATAATATTCTGATGTAGTAAGTATATCAGAGAATAGACGACCGTTCAAGTGCGGGTTCAACGCGGCACTGAAACGTCTGAAACGAGTATGTATGTATGGACGAACGGTTCCCGTTCCCACAACGTGTTAGGATAAAGTTAATCTTCAGCTTAAATTCAACACTTTGGCGGCCACTCCTTGTGCTGAATTTAGTGCTAGGTATATTTAAACGGTATAATTTTCTACATATAAAGTATTAATACAGTAAATGTATACATTTAGCGTTTGCGTTAAATCCGGTAGTTTTGATTTTTTGCAGACTTAGGGCTGATTTACACGGCGCGCGAACTCGCATACTACGATTTCAGTTACATTGAGGTTACAAAAATTCAGCCGATCAAATAACACAATGTAATGAAACTCGCATGAGTTCTCGCACCGTCTAAATGAGCCCTTATTTATGATATTGGCCCAATTAATAATTCAACTTTATGACCTCGAGCGCCGAACGCAACTTTGTCAAAAACCGAAACAACCGCGAAAATGTCGGTTTTCTTTTTGATTTGGGCGATTATAACCCTAAAAGACTTAGTCTTTGATAGTACCTTTTCAGGGCGTTTTTAAAGACTAAATTTGCTACAATACGACACTAGAATTATCTCTGTAGATCAAAAAGTTTCCGAGATAAAGCCTTAAAAAAAATTTGAAATTGAATTCGAAGGTTACTAAGTACTTAAATCTGACTCACGCTTGACTGCATATTTCTAATAGGTTTTCCTGCCATCTATAGGTAAAGAACTATTTATTGTATTATTTCAAAATTTAAGACCCAGTAGTTTCAGGGATAATGGGGGGAATGGTAATTTTTTGCCTATTTTATTGAATAACTGCTAAATTATTTATGAGCTCTTTCATTTGATACGTAACACGATACCTATAGTTTGAAAAACTTTATTATTTAATTTGCTCTTTTACCCCCCAAAAGTGGCCTCCATATTTAAAATTCATTTGTTTACCGTCCGTCTTTGGGTAACAAACTTAATTGGTCCAGTAGTTTCAGAGAAAATAGACTGTGACAGACGGACGGACCAAAAACGAAGTACTTAAGTCCGACTCACGCTTGACTGCACATTTCTAATAGGTTTTCCTGTCATCTATCGGTAAAGACCTATTATTTGTATTTTTTTCATAATTTTAGACCCAGAAGTTTCGGAGTTTTTTCGGATTTCGGAATTACCAAAGGGAATGGTAATTTTTTGCCTATTTTCTTAAATAACTTCTAAAGAATTTATTTTAAAATTATGAAAAAAAACCGGCCAAGTGCGAGTCGGACTCGCGCACGGAGGGTTCTGCACCATCAACAAAAAATAGAGCAAAAAAGGAAAAAAAAACAAGCAAAAAACGGTCACCCATCCAAGTACTGACCCCGCCCGACGTTGCTTAACTTCGGTCAAAAATCACGTTTGTTGTATGGGAGCCCCACTTAAATCTTTATTTTATTCTGTTTTTAGTATTTGTTGTTATAGCGGCAAAAGAAATACATCATCTGTGAAAATTTCAACTGTCTAGCTAGCTATCACGGTTCGTGAGATACAGCCTGGTGACAGACGGACGGACGGACAGCGGAGTCTTAGTAATAGGGTCCCGTTTTTACCCTTTGCGTACGGAACCCTAATAAAAAAACATATCCGAGATTCTCACAATGAGTCCTTTCATTTGATATATAACAAGATATAGTTTACAAAACATTTTTTTTTCTATTTCTCATTTACACACATGTATGCATGTGCATAAAACATTTTTTTTTTCTATTTCTCATTTACCCCGACAAAAGTGACCCCTTTATTTAAATTTCTATTATTTACGTTACATATATATGTCTTTGGGTTATAGACTTACATGTGTGTACAAAATTTCAACTTAATTGGTCGAGTACTTTCGGAGCAAATAGGCTGTGACAAACGGACAGCCAGACCCTTATAGGAATAAGGGTTCCGTTTTTTCCTTTTGAGGTACGCAACCCTAAAAAAACTGATTTGGCCCTGTAGCCACGAGATCGTACCGTGCCTACCCCCCAAAAAGGGAGGAATTCCTCTTCTTTATTCTTCTTTACATCTAAACTCTTCGCAGTGGATAGACTTGATCACATGACCCCTTCTTGCACTGTAACGTAGGTACACTCAACACGCACAACACTTCACAACTCATCACATACACTACACTGAAATCTTTCCCGGATCACACAACTACACACCCAGAATCAACGCGTATATAATTAATATAATTATACCGATAGCGCCGAGTTTCTGGCAACAAATCACTTTGGAGGAGGGGTTTAGTCCGTAGGCGGCTGGGAAAAAATCTCCAAGTACCTACAGCCGAGTCGGG
Source organism: Cydia amplana (assembly GCF_948474715.1). Taxonomy (NCBI): domain Eukaryota; kingdom Metazoa; phylum Arthropoda; class Insecta; order Lepidoptera; family Tortricidae; genus Cydia; species Cydia amplana. The sequence continues at coordinate 22,381,072 of NC_086096.1, read as the reverse complement.
CATGCTACCGGATACCGGGCCGGCAGTAACCAATGAGGATTACCTCCACCTCGGACAAAAAAAAGTTGCTAAGCGAAGCGAACAGTATTGCTGACTGTACTTACTTAATTTTAAGAACATCTGCAATACCGTAGATGCAACGAATGATTTACTAGCGACTCGACCGACCGACAGATATCGTGTTAGGTACGTATTATAATAAAAATACACATCTTCATATTTTTCTTTATTTTAACTAAAAATTTGAAAACAACAAGCAATAAATTGAGAGACATATACGTATAATGAAAAGTAATCAAAAGCGCAATTGTTTTCTACAACGCCATACAATATCACAAAATTATAGACTTAAATCCTACCAGCCGTTAAACATTTGACGAATGTTGTCACGAAACATGAAGACAAAAACATGCTAAAAATAATACTTAGCATAGCGATAAGTACAAACAGTAAAAAAGACACATCGTAAAAAAAAATATTTTCTCACAATGAAGTTCTTACATTTATCACCATGATCAGATACCTACCGTAAACCCACCCAACTACTCTACAACTATAGACCACAAGTCTCGTAATTACCAATCTTCTCTTTGGTACTGTCCGAGTTTTTTTGTTAGGTATCATCATCGCTCGTCTCATTCGTTAACGTTGACTTATTTCGTATCATTCTGTATTCGTTACTCGTTATTTATTTGTCTTGTTCGTTTTTTATCATTATCTACTTTTGTCAAAGTCTGTAACAACCATGAGTAGGTAACATGACGAAAACCGAATAAGACATAATAAGATAAAGACTGGTTAAGGAATATTACCAAAGAAGATAGTAACAAGGAGCGAACAAGACGAGTAAATAACGATTGACGAATACAGAATGTACGAAATAAGAAATAAACGAAAAACGAATGAGACGAGACGATATGTTGATACCCTTTATTCTTCCATCTATGAAAATATTTTGCCTTAGAACTTCTTACCATTAAATAAAATTAATAAGGTACTTTCAATACTTTTCATAAACTTTTGAACGAAGCCATTGAACTTAATTTTGGCTACTAAGTAGTTGGAAGTGTTTACGGTGACTGTTAAGACTTTATTTGTCGAGCTAAGCTATTCAAAGTTCAAACTCTGGCAAGCCAATTGTCAGTAGAGAATTTCGCGCCTTTTTCTACTGACAAAGTTGGCGTGAGTATATTTATTTAAAAGGACTTTTCCTTTTATACCTACAACAAATTTTTAAAAGCTAGTAGTAAAACATTTTGTTATACAAAATACTAGGTAAATACCCTACTAATAACATTTGGCGTACGAATTAGTTACATAATTGTTAAATAGTTTTCAATCAAATAATGAATTTGACTAGGATTAACATGTAAAACAGCTAAAACAAGCAAGTTAATCTTGTATAGTCGAATATATCTTATCTTACAAATAAGTAGCTATTAGATACATTCCTAAGGTAAAAAATACAAAGCACCAAGTATAATAGAATAATTAGTACATACTCGTACTACCGTACTACATAATCAGTTAATCTGGGGATGGCAGAAGCGCTACATAAACCATGCATATCTATGTTGCACAATGTCAGTACAACAACACCTAATTCCAGATAATAGTCCAACTACACACTTAAAAGCCGTAACACACTCTGTGTCTCTCTATCTCTTCCATATTAGTGCGACAGTGACAGTAGCCTTTCGTTCCCTACGGAGCGTAAACGATTGGCATGTTGGCTACGCACCCTGTTCACCGCTCCATCGTAATTTCTAGATATAAGTAGCTCACCAAACGAAAGAAAACCAAAAACTGACAAATAGGGCAAAAAATTGTGTATTAAGTTAATTTTGGCATAATTGTGCGAAACAGCATACTAGAAATACCTACTGATGGATGGGGTGAAGCTAAAGCATAGGGAGGTTGGGGTTATCCATAGAAAAAAATGTTTTTATACCTAAGTAATCTACATAAAATTTTCTACAAAAGATTCTGTAATACACTTTTTCGCTATGATCATTATTTAATGAGATGAATGAGGGAAGCTGTCCAGGTTATCCCGCCACGGCGTTTCAACTTTAACAGGTTGGAGGAAGTAGTAAATCGGGAGTCGTAGAAATCAAGGGGAGAGGCCTTTGCCCAGCAGTGGGATATATTGTGATGTAACTTCACAACCCTTGCGGTGTGCCTGGCGACGATAATTGCTTACCATCAGGCGATTCGTCTGCTCGTCTAAACTTACCCTAACATACATTACTTACGTACCTACTTACTTTAGGGCACACCTAATAGATGACGAATCCACGCTGGCAATAAAAATACATTATAAGGCCCTAAATGAACACTGCGAGTATTTTAGCAGCAAGTAACAAGTACAATATATAGGCGGACGTAGTTAGACAACATCGATCCAATACCTACACAAAAAATGCAGAAGATCTAGAATACGTTCGCTAATATACTTTACATTACTAATTAGGTGGTGCGTGGTGCCTATTACAGCATATTACAGCAACACTTTATAAATCCATACTGCAATGACGCGCACATCTCGTGATAAAAGTTAATAACTACCTAATATAACATCTGTTATATCCTCTGTATTATAAATCGTAAATATAGATTACTCCAAAAAACCTTTGAGATTCATTTAAGTCTTTTTTTATTTATTTTATGCATAGGTACACAAAAATACCAATGAACAAAGAGTGTTTTTATGGTTCACCTCTCGAGTTGGTCGTGTATGGGACAATCGCACGTGTTAGGTTATATAACTTATATAGTAACATATAGGTTAGAAACTGTTTACATGCTGGCGAACTCGCTAGTACGTGATATGCCACTTCATCAACATTAAGTAGGTAGTATCAAGAGTACATATGTACCTACATTATTTTTCTAAAATCCCTTAAGTAACCGTTGATATTGGTATCACTGTTGGATTAGCGTTCAGGGGCCTATACCACGAAACTTTACAAGTGTACAATTCGACAATATTGTTAAATTGTAAACAAAAATATGTACCACAATAATTTTACATATGTCACATGTACAATTCTACAATTTACAAATATTTTGCATTTGAGGACCCGTAACACAAAACATAGGGGGTATGTCAAGATAACATACATAATTGTGACAAATGTAAAATTGTATTTATTACAATTTAGTTTTTTTACAAATATGGAATAATATAGTAACATACGTACATTTGTATTTATTACAATATGACAAATATGTATTAATATTCCTCACTAAGTTTGTTGAGTTGAGCGGAGATCAATCTGGATAGAAACCTAAGACACCAGCATATCTACATCAACTCAGACAGCCAGGCTGCTCTGCTGGCACTAGAATCTCTTGAGTCAAACTCAAAACTAGTCCAAAACTGTAAATCAAACCTAAATGCACTGGCTAACTCCAACAAAGTCATACTTAGATGGGCACACCGAGATTAACAGAAACGAAGTAGCGGATGAACTTGCTAGGAAGGGCGCAGACACACCCCTGGTCGGCCCAGAACCGTTTTGTGGAATCACAAAACGGGACGCATATTCTCTGCTCAACAACATAGAGAAAACGAGAGCAATCGATTGGTGGAAGTTCGTCAAAGGACAAGAACACTCGAAAGCTCTAATCAAAGGGTTCAACAGCAAAACTGCTAAGGAGCTCCTAGGGCTCAAAAGACACAAAACTTGCGCGGTGACTAGAATTTTGACTGGACACTGCAAGTTGAACAAACACATGTTCCAAATAGGGAAAAAACAAGATGAGACATGCAGGTTCTGCCAGGAGTCAGAGGAGACTGCTATGCACATTCTCTGTTCCTGCGGACCACTAATGTCCAAAAGAAGTACCTACCTAGGGCGACACATACTGGAACCCCATGAGGTACAGAGCATTACGGCCCAAAGAATCTGGAATTTCCTGGATTCAACGGGCATTAGTAGTGAACTTTAAAGGGCCGTCACAATAGATCACATCTTGGTCGAAGTGGCATCCAAAGGCCCACAACACCCCCAATAATAATAATAATAAAGTTTGTTGAGAACATTTCATTTCAATCGTTAAAAATACCTTACGAGCATAAAAGATATGCTACTTTTTACGTTGTCATTAAAATTGGTTGAAAAATGTTTATGCAAGACAAAAAATTACAGTATTAAATTTAATTTTGGAAAACAAGGAAATATTATTCGGGAATTTTAGTAGTAAATTGACTAACAATGATAAAAATAAGAAATGGAAAGAAATAGCAAGTCAATTGAAAAGTTTAGATATATTGGAAGTATTTAAGAGACTACTACTATCACTGGTACTGAACATTTTAACAAAACAAAAAGTACTGCGGTAGAATGGATCTACAATCATTGTATTACGATCTTGACACACGCCGAGAGAATTGTCAACGTGTATTTACATTTCCACAAATATGTATACCTTCTTGTACAATTAGTTGTAACACAAATCTTTTACGTACAATTGTCAATTACAAAATAGTGAAATTTTCCGGAAAATTGCTTGTAAATTGTAATATTTTGTGATACGCGTAATTGTAGATTTGTCGTGACAATTTACATATTTGTATAAATTTTCCATTACAATTTTGTCATTTGTAAATTTTGTGATGTGCTCAGTTGTACTAAATACATATTTGTAACTTGTAAATTGTAACTGTAAGTTTTGTGGTATAGGCCCCAGGACCATGAATCACAACATGTATATAAATGCGATAACAGTCTATAATTGCACCAATATTCAAAATTATGATTGCTTAAACAAGGCTTATTTTGTACAACAGTTGTGATTGGAAAACAACAATTAATATAAATAAGTAAATATGTAAGTATATCTAACCTTCAAGCAAAGCAACATAGAGAAAACCTTTCGAGACTCTAAGTTATATTTCGGTTCTTTTATAATACGATATAAGTGCGAAAAGTAGGAAATCCGCAACGAGAATCGATTAATTAAAACACGATCGAAGGGACAACAGGGATGGTGACACATGTTGAATTTTATAACAAAATCTAGTAAAATATATAGCAAACAAGCAATTTACCACAGTAATGTGGATATTAAAATAAAATATAGAAATGTTACAAAAATACAGGAGCTGAAAGTTTCAAAATTTAAGTTTTTTTTTAACTTCCAAAAACGATAAAAGTAAGGGTACCCATTTGATTCTTTACATTTTATCCAAAAAAATATTGGTATCAGCGTAATTCGTCCCATTCGTTTTTCGTTCATTTCTTATGTCCGTCTCATTCTGTGTTCGTCACTCATTCTTTATTCGTCTCGATCGCTATATGTCCCTATCGTCTTAAGTACAATTATGTAACCTGTCTCTTTCTTAACAAGTCTTTTTCGTTTTTCGTCACGGTCTTCCTAGGACTATGTCTTTGTTTGTGTCTCTCTTTTTTGGTATCATTCGCACTTTATCTTTAGTCACTTTCGTTATTCGTCTCACTCTTTTTTTGTCTTTAATGGTAACTCGTTCCGTTCTTTTTTGGGCACGTTCGCTAATCGTCCCGTACTAGTAGGTCTTAGTTATATTAATTAATTATATTAAGTACGCAGATTGTATAAATAGAGTCATACCTCCTTAGCATTTCCAAGCAAATGATCTGTCAGAATTCAAAGTGTTATTTTAAATGTCAGACTACTACGAAATTACATGAAATTATGACGATCACTCGGTCAATAAGATATAATTTAAAAAAAATAAGATTGACGGAAAAAGATAGTTACAAATAGTGACCGAGACGCAAAACGAATGTAACGAACTTAGAATTAGACTGAAAATGAATGAGACTAATCACGAATGTGACTAATAACGAATGCATGAAAAAAAATGAGACGAATAAGTGAATGAGACAAAAATCGAAAGGGAATAAGAAAGAATGAGTCCTAGGAAGACCGTGACGAAAAACGAAAAAGACTTGTTAAGAAAGAGACAGGTTACATAATTGTACTTAAGACGATAGGGACATATAGCGATCGAGACGAATAAAGAATGAGTGACAAACACAGAATGAGACGGACATAAGAAATGAACGAAAAACGAATGGGACGAATTACGCTGATACCAAAATATTGTATATTAGCAACTATATACATAAACGCAATATTTCACCGACAAAAACGCAATTTTCTTGTTTTGTCCATACGACAAGATGGGCTCTCAGAGACCTTGACGTCACGTTCATTTATCGTTTTGTTAAGAGCGTTTCGCGAGTGAAGTGCGACTGTCGGCCTTTGACTAGGTACAATTTCTGACTTTTGTGTTACTTTAATGCAATGGGTCCCATATAGACATTTGATCCTAAAAACCCGATCGATTGATACCATAAATGAAAATTAGTCATGTAGCCTATACACGTGAGAATTCCTCGTGTCGATTTAAAACACTCCCTTCGGTCATGTTTTAATTTATCACCACTCGTTGCGAATTTCCTACTTTCCACACTTGAATCGTAAATAACTAAAAATTAAATATGTTCGCGATAAACTCCTATGCCTGGATTTTTGTTAATAGGCATTTCTTTGGCGAAGTTCATAATAAATTATATAATATTATTATTAACATTACAACTTTTTAATATATGTACCTACTATATAACTAACTACACTGATACACTGCACAAATAGAAAATAGATAAATATTATTAATTATAACGCTAATGGCAAAACATTTATTAATATTATAATTAAGTTCATTTTGTTTCGAGATTCTGTTATTTTCGAATTAATTTCTTGTTACGCGCTGCGGTCGAAGAAGGACCTGAACTCACTGCACCTTAAAAGGTTGTCTTTCACGCAAGGATCCCATTTATATTGAGCTACAACCTGTAATTACTTCCATAGAAGTTTTTATTTTATTGTATATCTAGGCAACTCAAACGTCAATTTGAAATCAACGAGAAATTATTTTTGTTAATTTAGAAGTGTACTTAACTGCTTATGTTTATTTTTATCATAGTTTAATTTCGGTTAAAATATATTTATATCTTAGCAAATGTGATGTTGAACGTTTTGTACGGTAAATATTACTGAGTTAATAAGGACCCGTAGTACAAAATGTTTACCTTGGTTAGTAATCATTGATCTGCTTAATAAAGCAATAAACAGTTTAAATTCCACTTATTTCATAAATAAACGTTAGTACAAAAAATAATCTTGTTAATGTTTACCAAACCGTTATAAACGTTTAATAAAACGTTATACGATACCTTCAGGCTCGGTTACACCGGAACGTATGTACCTACACTGCACTTTGCAGTCATGCAGTCATTGTGATATAGCTGAAGCTTGCGTGTGTTGATGTGGCTGTGCTTCACGTTGCGTTGCGTACGCAACCGGTAAGTCGAACCTATATTTAACCCAGTGGACATGAATGACTAAAATAGGCAGCCCTCCACTGTGGCTAACACGCGGAACAGATTCTTCCGCTATCGATGGCCAGCTGTGTCGCGCCCGGCCCGACTAGACGTGCGCGGGCGGCGGCTGCGAGGCGGGCGGCGGCTGCGTGATGGCGCGCAGCGCCTGGTGGTCGCCGTGCGCCGCCAGGTCGAAGTCCGACCCCGACAGCGACGACGACAACAGGTGGTTCCACGTCGGCTCGACATCATCTGTATTTAACACCCACCATTACTACTATGTCTAAAACGTATATTCTTATATTTGATATGTGAAAGAAATTCAATAACTACCAAAATAAAATAAAATCACTTCAATTCATAAGCTGTCCTAAATCTACTTTTAACAGTGAAGCAGTGTACGAAGCTATTGTAAAATGCAAGTTTATTTATTTAGGCTTTAATGCAAGCGTCCAAAAAAACCCTGATTGCTTAAAATAAAAAATTGTACTTCTCTCTCATTTTACACATACAAATACAGAAACCAACGTGATTGCTCAGTTAGCACAATTATTAGATATTTTAAGTGTATTAGTGTATAGAGGTAAGAAGTTATCATTATTAATTAGACTGATTTATATTTGATTAAATAACTACTTTTCCAACCGCCTGAGATAACTGGTAGACAAGTTAAAGCTGTTGGGATAAACAACAATCAAGAATTTAAAATTTAACTGTATGTCTGTCGTACAATATAAAAGTTAGGTACACCACTTCAAACATAGGACGGGACCGGATACCAAGGAACGCCGGATACATAGACAGACGGCCAGCGTAGATTTAGTAGTAGACAGAACCCCGTAAAAACACCAAGCACCGTCAATACAATGTCTGGCGCAAAGAAACTGTGATCAAAACCAATCAAGCGTTAGGGCCGCTACACGAAGCCAAGCCGATCGCACGCTAAGTAAATGTTAAATAATGTATGTATACTTAAATATGAATAATCATTCCTTTAATTGTTATCAGTCAACCCACACCAAACTATAGACAAGCAACCTCCAGGTGAAGTAAAGTCGCCATCAGATATATCGGAGCGGCCAAGGTGCTCAATATATCTGAACACGCCCTCTACCGCCTTGACAATAGAGGCGTGTTCAGATATTAAGGTTCTTATGGCGACTGTACTTAATTCAAACAGTATTCCGGACCTATGTGGTCATGTCATACCAGACATACATATCTATTTTTGAGACTACTGCGTTCAGTCAAGTCCAATTTTATAGCAGTAGGTAAGACGGCAGTTATCATTATGCAAATAACTAAAATGTAAAAATAACATGTAATGTCACCTAGTCCCTACTCATCAACCACATTGATGGTTCTCGCGGCGCACGGCGTTGAATGGAGGCTGTCAGTCTTCTTTATTTTCTATACAAATCTAAGAATAAATGGTGCTCCCGAGCTGAACAATCTAATACAAACTTTAGGTGTCAAGTAAGGGCACATTTACATATGCTTGGACAAGGTTATATAAGTGTATACGCGGCTCAAGACCTCTTTCTGCAAGGGTGTGATTCTAAATCCCTTGTCAAATAAGTTTTGTGTTAATTGTGGGTGGGTTCGTGCATGTTAGCTAAAATAGCGATGTTTTATTGCAATTTCAAGTACCATATACTTATGTTAAATTAGTATAATTAATCATTCGTGGTCTTCATTCGTAAATTGAACCACACATCATCCCAAACATGCAGTTATTTTATAAAACTTAACATTGGAAAACTCACTCACGGCAGAACTACTCACTCCAAAATCTCGAACCTGTTACTACTTTAAACCAAATCATTAGCATTATGAAGCTAGCCTTAGTAATAAAAACATGTAAGCTACTTGCGAATAACATCCACTTAAATGTGAACACATTTAGTTGGGCGCCATCGCATGTAGCTCAATGAGACTGCATTGGATGTGAATGGTACACAAAAACTTCGAGTAATCATGATAATATTAATATTATATACAAAACCAAGCAGATTTGAGCAAGCTGGCATGTTACAACATATAATGCATACTTTATATAAATCGTTGGGCATATTAAGTGTCCTAGTTAGAATCTAGTCTAAAATATGTTATGAATAAGTTTTTGGCAAAAAATAAATTTTTGGTACAGGCTTTTATCGCTGAATGTACTTTTCTTATGACAGACAACTAATACTCATCGAACAAATTCTAAAAACCCCTAACACAATTAGGTTGCGTTGTTTCATCACAGAGTTCCTATGGCCACCTCCTGTCTCCATCATCAGATCAGTTCGACAGTACCATATTATTGTATTATCATCAGAACTACATAAGCTGCCAATTTTCATGACTCTACGATCCTTGGAAGATGGTTAAATTAGTTACCTTAGATTCCATTACATAGTTACATACAGGTCGACCCAATAAAAGCTTGTTAACATACTATAATATGGCTGTATATATGTTTTCAATTTAAGCTTGTATATCCTAATATCCAAACATCTGATGGTATAAAATACCCTAAGGATATATGTCATTCCTGAAGGGTAGAAAGTCAGCATACTGATTTCAGCGAATGTGGTTGGTGTCTTCTAGAAGATGATATTGTTTTTTTTTATTTATTATTTATGTATAGACGGAATACAATTTTTAATGAAATGATTAGGACACTTAAAGTGCGAGCACTGTAACGTAATGTAACTAATTTTGAATAGTAATAGGGTCCCGTTTTTACCCTTTGGGTACGGAACCTTAAAAAGGTACATATTAAATTAAGAAATACCGATAAAAACGCAATCCCTCATCTGTAGCGTAAAACAATGTACATATATGTTTCTTGGATTTTTAGGAGTGTGTAACAATAGGCCACCAATCAAAACTCTAGTAGCATCAAACACAAACAACACAGTCTTTCAATAGTTTAAGTTCACTGAGGTTTATAAAAATCGAGTTAAATTCATTAGCAAACAGTCTGAAGAAATTGCGGTCTATGCAATTCGAATATAGTATAGGAGTTGGTATGCACGGAGTACTTTACTTTTCTCTGCGAGTGGCGTCATATCATATGGCTCAGCTCTTCGTCCCCGTTTATAATTAAAATAGAACAAGTCTGGATATTCATTTTATGTTACAAGTACAAATCAGTGAACGTAAACCGTGTTAGTAATAATAACATATAATATAAAAAGCATTCAGCCAGATACAATACCGTGACCGCGTGTTAGCTAAACGGGCGTGTCGAGCGGGAGGTGACCTGGGGGCCTGGCGCATGCGTCGCCTGGGGTGGGCGCGGGCGGGGGGCCGGAGGAGCGCCCGCGGCGCGGCAGCGAGCGCGCGCGCGTCTCCTCCAGGATGAAGCTGTTGATGACGTAGGCCTCGCGCCGGATGCGGTCGCGCAGGTCGCCCGACATGTCCGGGATCGCCCACCGCACTATTATCATCACCAGCGCCACCACGTTCTGCGTGCCAAACAAATTGTGTGATACATCAATGCCAAGGCTCAATGGCATAAAACGTGCAATCAGCAACAGGAAAAGGTAAGCGGGAGAGGTGTCCAAAATTATATGCACCGGGTGCCCGGACCCTTATTCTCTTGACAATCAATGTGTGCTCAGATTACTTTGAACACCTAGACCGCCTAGCAACTTCTACTCCTTGCTGTTGCCGGAACTATTTACACAAAGCGACTCCCGAGTTGCAGGTAAATGCTGTATAATTAATTCAGGTACGAAACAAAAACGATAAGCATGTATTGTCATCGCCATTCATTTACTCATTTGGTGGCTAAAGAGACGAAAATTGATCAAAATGCTAATAATAAATAATTAAATATAGAATTAAAGAAGACATGCTTAAAAGTAAACGTTTAAAAATATATTACAAAATAGACGTACAGTAGGATCGTATAAATAAGTGTTTACCTCAAAAACCACGATAAATGCGAGTCTAGCGCCCATGTTGTGCCAGTAGAGGTTGCTGCGCTCGTAGTTGTGGTCGTCGCCCGAGTGCCAGTAGCCCGGGAAGCTGTACAACAACTATAGCGTCAGTACACACACGCCACGCCATGCGCCACGCGCCACTAATTAACCACCAAATAATTTTATTTATTTATTATCCTCAAGTATACCACATACATACTAGTCCATTTTTTTTGATGACCCAGTGGGAATCCCTTATGGATCCCACTGGCCCGGGAGAAGCCCTGTGGGTATGTCCGACTTCCACGGACTAAACCCCCTGGGGTGTTCCGCCGCGCGCTTTGTAGGCGGGGTTTCGGGAACTCGATTGTAGACCTCCAATACCCCGCCGGCGATGCTCTTGCGAGCTCAACATATGGGGTTGCTCTAGCAGCTTACTCCGCTGAAGACACCTCGGAACACTTGAGGGTCTTCCAGCTCGAAACCTCTTCAGGCGAGTGATGGAACTCCCGACCCATCACCCGCAGGTTCCCGTTAAGGCGGCATTAGCCTTGCTGCGAAGGCTCTTCTCCGCCTACCTGGCCTCCTTCGGCGCTGAGGGAGCGAGTTCGCGTCGTCCTCGCGCGATCGCTCTGCGGCTTCCTTTTGTGTCAGAACGGTGACGCTAAAGGAAGCCACTGCCGCCCATGCCTCTTCACTGCTAATCATTCGGCGTATTAGCGCCGGCAGTGAGAGGTCTCCTCCTACAGCCGCGGACAGGGCAGCGCGAGGCTCCGCCCACGCAGGGCATATCTCGCGCGTGTGTTGGGCCGTGTCCACGGCTCTTCCATCACAAATACATACTAGTCCAACACTAACCCGTTTCTGACCTTCGAGTTAAATTACAAAAAATAACGAAATCTATGCACTTTTGCAGCGCGCTTTACTTTCATATAAGTTTATTATGGCCGCCGCGCCGGTCACAAACTGTCACAATCTTCTATATGTATTTAATTATAAAGGGGGCGTGCATGATCTATATAGGGGACAGCACCTGCTCAGAGGCTGCACCGTTACAGATCGCGATTCAGTCTCCCAACGGTCCAACGGTAAAGAGATAAACGTTAGCCTAGTCGAGATGGTTCACCTGCACATGGTCTGGTTGTAGCTGTTCTTGGCGTTGGGCGGCACGTGCTCCAGCACGGTCACGTTGAAGTCGGCCAGCGTGTGGTTCACGTAGTGCTCCAGCGAGCCCGCGTTCGCGAACTGGTACACCAGCCGGGGGATGAAGTCCGACGTGAACGCTATTATGAAACCCTGCCGATACCAAATCGTGTCTTTATTGATTCATATCCTGAGTTACTTGCCACATGTGTTAAGAAGCCTGTGTATTAAAACTACGCTTGTTTCCTAGTTACCATACCAAATCTGTTTTATGTCCTGTATGAAATTATTAAATTAACTACAAAACACTGACAATAGACAATATACGTACAATATCAAAATAGTTTTCGCGCTTTCGATTTTAGCTTCTTCGACCTAAAACTCATACATACTACTATCTAGGTCACAGGTTGCTTTTCTCAAACATTCATAGTAACAGATTTGATTTGACTGGTTAATAGTGATTAGGAAACTAGCCTGTTATTACAGAGGAAGTGGAGCCAATTTCATATGTCTTACACCACCTTATAGAAACAAAAAGAGTGTGCTTACGTTAGTGATGATGCTAAGTTTCCCGATGGAGTCGAGGATGCGGTACCAGACGCCGATGTCGTTGACGCGCTGCGGCACGGGCCGGCGGTAGCACGACAGGAACTTCTTGGCGTCCAGCCGCATCTCCAGCACGTTGTTGATGAGCGCGAACAGCGGCGCCAGCGGGAACGCCGCCACGAAGATCGTCACGAAACCGTACTGCAACACTGCGCACAAGCCACACGGTACCGTTAACCTTCACCTACTGCCCACGGAGCAGTCGCCAAGATGACAATCGTTACCGTTTGCTTACGTATCGACAAACGTTACAAAAATATCAGTAGGTGTGACAGGTGGGAACGAAAATTCACGTGATCATTTACCATATACAAGGTAATATTTCAATTTCGATTGGCGTTAACTGTCACTTGGCTCGGCCCCCATATTAAACTCGCTGCTTGTTTCCGGAGCAATTACGGAGCAAGTCAATACCAATTTTTATTAACGTAAATAAAGTTTTCTAGGATAACCTTAAAACACTAGGTCTTAATATTACGTATTCTTAATAACGGCATCACCATACTCTGACAGGCTATAAAAATATTCGATTAACAAGTGAAAATAATTTCCAAAGGTTTAAGCATTTTTAGAGGCATCATTCACATAATTATGTATTGAAGTATTAAAGTCACTTACCCATTTCTAAATATTCGGGGAAAAGACCCATGTTACCGAAATCGACTAGTTTGAAATCTTTCACCCACTGCAATGGACTTTTAATCCTGAAAACAAACGACAATTTGTTAAATATTATTAATCAGTTTAGAGGTTTTTTTTCTATTGTTTTATTAAATTTAAAATATTATTTTATCACCCGACAGCGGCGAAGCTAAAAGTGAATTATTTACAATAAGATTTCATGACAATAAGTGTATTTGGCCATCCATTCGAGGTTCGAGGCTCGTACAAACAGCAACACTCTTAACTGTCCATCGGTGCACCTTACGCCTTTTGTAATAAGGTTTACAAATTTCATCAGCGATACGATAGAGATATAAGTAAGCTTAAAGCCTTACTTAATAATAATAAGTTGTATGGGAAGTATGGTAAAACTTAATCATATGTTATAAACTTACTTATCATAAACATGTTTTCGCATAACTCGCTTAAAACTTATTATGAATGGGTTTATATTTATATATGGAGTGTATGAGCACTGTAACCTCATTGATGACTGTAGGTATGGGGATACATACTGGTTTTTCCTCCCGATGGTACGTATGATGTACCACCACTTGAGCAAGTATGGCATGAGCATCTCGACGACCGTGTTGATGAACTGCTTGCCCACCATGATGATGGCCAGCTGGATGGACAGCTCCAGCAGGCAGCCGCCCGGCGAGCACTGCCCGCAACCACGACACAATACATTAATACATACTTACTTGCTAAAATGGAACCTTTTATCGTTAACAGTTTAGTAGACATTGATATGCCACACATTCAAAAAATAGTAAATTCAGTCGCATAACAACTACATTACGTTGCCATAAGAGCGAATACACTGGATTCTTATAACTATAACACAAACTATTTCATAAATTCAATTAACCTTATTAAATTTTAGCATCAATACGTACAGTCACCAGCATAAATAAATGACTATGGGCAGCCGTGCAAAAATATCTGATGCTCCATTGGAGGCATAAGTATATGACGACACTACCTCGGTAAAAATATGTGATCCTTTGTGACCAGCAGAAATATCGTTAGTCCGTATCCGCATAAATATCGGATCGGGTCGCTTAAAAATATTTGATTACTCATAAAATTCAAAATTATGTGATTACTCTCATCTGGAATAAATATCTCTCCACTGTAAAAGCAAATACATCGGATGGACGACAGACCGCCTATTTATCTGACACGTTGGAAAATCACAAATATGTTATCGACCTTTAAAAACGAACCATACATGTTTGGTATAGAGCCATAAATTGTATAAAGTGATTTGACAATTCACGAAAAGAGTGCCGACTTGTCATTGTATATGTCTGTCTCACATTATATTCTATCATCGATTTGACGGAATAAACTGGATATAATTTTGAATTGTAACGTATTGCAATCATGAATCTAGTATATAACTCGATCTGGCATGAGGGGTGCGGGAAATGACAAAACGGGATAGTCTTATGTATCTTTCAGTAGGAGTAGCAGCGAAAGCGCTATTATTGTTTGTCCTTGTCAGTCTCACAGGTTGACCTTTTCATCATTCTTTTTTATGTAAGAAGGAGGTTTATTACACATTGTCTATTAAAAGTCTACCTGAATTATGTCACAATTTAAAATTGCAAATGAAATATGTGAGACAGACATATGCAATGACAAGTCTGCACTCTTTTCGTGAATTGTCAAATCACTTCAAACAATGTAAGGCTCTATGCTATCCAGGTATGGTTCGTTTTTGCCGATTGATGACATATTTCATAATTTCGTGTCAGATATATAGGCGGTCCGTCTGCCATCCGATTTATTTGCATTCACATTGGAGAGATATTTATGTCAGATGAGAGTAATCGCATAATTTTGATTTTTATGAGTAATCAAATATTTTTAAGCGATCCGATCCGATATTTA
Organism: Cydia amplana; assembly: GCF_948474715.1. Taxonomy (NCBI): domain Eukaryota; kingdom Metazoa; phylum Arthropoda; class Insecta; order Lepidoptera; family Tortricidae; genus Cydia; species Cydia amplana. The sequence goes on along the minus strand of NC_086096.1, from coordinate 22,365,468 downwards.
TGCGGATACAGAGTAACGATGTTTTTGCCGGCCACAAAGCATCACATATTTTTACCGAGGTAGTGTCGTCATATACTTATGCCTCCAATGGAGCATCAGATATTTTTGCACGGCTGCCCACAGTCATATATTTTTGCTGGTGACTGTACAGTACCATCTCTAATAAATAATTTGTACCAACAGTCCCAACAGGGCCGTACAATCACAGCTTTTTAATTCATAAAATTTTACGGGCCTGATTTAGTTAAACTATGTTTTATCGCTTTCTTACAAATACATAAGTCAAAATGACAGATAAGGATAAACGATTATTAGCTAATTGAGGTTTGTAGCGCGTTTATGAATAAGGGGGATAGTATCTACGGCATAGTTTAATTCGCTTTTATCTATTAAGGTTACTAAAGACATGCCCTGTCTGGTTATAATTGAATGAAAGTAAAAAGATTAGTGGATGAAGCTGACCTCCTCCTGTCTCTGTCCGAAGAAGCGGTTGTAGGCGCCGGGGCGGCCGATGAACTTGCCCTTGAAGAAGGCGATGTAGAAGATGGACGCGTAGTAGTTGACGAACTGCAGCAGGTAGATCTTCAGCGTCAGCGAGTCGTCGAACTCGGTCTGCGTGCGCAGCAGCTCCTTCTCCGTCAGCCACTCGGCCAGGCATTGGTAAATCTGTCAACATTACCTCCGACACGTAAGTACAGGCCTAAATACTCAATAACACAGACCACAGTCGGCACGACTGAACGAATAGTTGCGAGTGGAATACCTCTTGCGAGCGTCTTATGCTGCGATTTCCGCACAAAACGACCGAGCGCTTAAGTGTTCAGTCTCCGTAGTAATTAATTATACACATACACTTCAATTAATTATACAAAACGAGCGAATCGGTGTGCATGTTACTGTTATATTAAGGTTTATGGATTGTATTGCCTGGTACACCACTGGTCAATCGGCCTTGATCCGAGGAGTCCCAAGGACAGGTATTATGAGTGATATTGATATTGAAAGGTTTTAAACCGTTGTGAACATCTAACATCCAAGTTTCCCAAATCGACACACACTACTGGGCTTTTGGCCTTCTTTTGCGCTTGTCATTTGCTATTGCAATAAACTTAATCCTTAACCAGTTGTTCGGATTCAGCAGGCCCAGGGAGCCTCAGGGAATCCTTTAAAAGGCGACCAATACGTATCACAAATGATATAGGTACTCAGTATACTCACGTAGTTAAAAATGCATATTAGGAACAAGTTGATGAAGGCCGCCGTGGCGGTGGTGAACATGATGGGGTTGTGCGTGATGAGCACGTTGTCGTGGTGGCGCAGCGCGATGGCGCCCAGCAGCGACATGCGGTACAGCACCACGCCGAGCACCGCCGCCAGCGCCAGCAGCACCAGCAGCGCCACCACGCTGAAGGACATGAGCGTGGCGGGCAGCCGCATGCGCCAGAACGGGACCATCGGCTCGCGCTGCCCCGTCACCACGTTCAGCTGCACCACAACACTATATACTACCGAATTATCATAAAATGTTTGATGCAACTTTAAATGCACTTACACTCAATTGTGCAACATATCGTATGAGAACAAGGTGAACAATTAAATAATATTTTAATATGAGTTATTGCAGTTTAAATTAGGAGGGCAGATATGCTATCCCGATATTAAGGTCTAGATTCCACATGGGGTCGAACGAACAAACGGCAGTCGCTTTCGTAAAATCCCAGTGGTAATTAGGTTGACACTATTGTGGTTACAAACAAATATGCAGGTATGGAAACGGAGAGTGAGCGAGACGGCCGCCTTAATGGACAATCCCGCGTTTACATATATGTATAAGTAGTACGCGACATAGGCACCTGCGTCCGCTTGACGTGGGCGAGTCGCGCGAGGTACTGCGGGCGCGGGTGCTCCTCGTACACGTCGAAGCCGGTGAGGTCCCAGCGGTGCGTCATCTCCGCCGAGTACCGCTTCCACAGCTCCAGGAAACACGCCCCTGCAACACCACACGTACTTCAACCCAGAGAACATACACAACACCACTACAAGCCTACCTCACGCTACGAATATCTGAACGTGATCGCGGTTCAACAACGACATGACAAGGACATATTTCAGAATAATGCCTCCCCGAGATAGAAATAATGTTATTGCCTGTAAGTGTGAAATGTGAATATGTATAAAATTGCTTATTTTGTGAAAGAGAACTAAAAAACAAGGATTGAAACATTACCAATATACAAATAAAACATTTGTACCTATACAAATAAACACATATACATATATACCAAAACCGCTACTGACAAGCGAACTTAATTAATTTAACTGTTACTAACTTTTACTAACGGCAAAGCACTGGCAAACAAAAATTTAGTTTTAAGAAGTTGATCCCTTTAGAATTTAGATGAACAAGAAAAACTGTTACTAACTTACTTGCATTAATTCAGACATCAAGCTGCATTACTAACGCCCGCAATATAAAATGATATAATTTAAAACTGCGAATAAAACTTCAATTGTGTTCCCTCCAAACAAAATCGGTTCCACAACCTCTACTTACGCAGAGCAAACAAGTTAGTTTTTAGAACATATGAATGCTAATTAATAATACTTGCTTGAATCTTATCGTCTCACAAACAATGAGGATAAGAATCATAAGAATGCATTTACTTATTATATATGCTTGGTATTGTGTTGGTATTCAATCGCATAGCGGCAGACGGCGGAACTTTTAATTAAAGTAGCGTAGCGAAATATGTATAACTTTTTGTAAATTGCAACAACTTCAAACTTACCCCAAAAACTCATGAAGATGGCAAAAAACACAGTGGTAGGGTTATCAAATAGATAAGTGATCCGTGCCTGGAGGCAAGTGGTCTTCAGATCCCAGTAGTCACAGTAGTAGTCGCACTGCGGGCACATCTTAATCGACGAGTTGTAGTTGCAAACTTGCTCGCTGGAAATAGTATGCATGTCCGTTATTTAAAACAACGTTTTTGAATCATAACATTCATAACTCACATCCTAGAACCATACAAATTACGGTAACTTTAATGTCACTTTAAAGTGCAAGATTTATAATTTATATACATAGATATAATTTTATGTGATTGTGAATAGTTGAATACCACTTGTTTGTTAACTTCATACCTCGGACTGTTTTGGTACACGGTAGCAGCCGAGTATATGAAGCAAATGAGTCCCACGAGAGAGGCCGGAATCAGCATGTTGGTGTAGAAGCCGAGCCACGCGAAGTACAACCCTGCCACCAAATAAAACCATTAAAACTATCAATTAAACAGACTTTTGTGAACAGTATAAACAACTGTAGCGTGTCTAAGCAAAATATTATATTTGAATTAATTAATACAGAAATTACGTTATTTTCATACCTATTTTGACGCCGAAATAGTCTTTGACATAATCTAACGGTTGATATTTGAGACATTTGGACACGCTCGCCCACTCCGTGTAGAGTAGGTGCCGCATAGATCCCGGCGTCTTCAGGTCGCCCTGCCGGAACAGACAACAAACATTTATTACCATCTGTACACAATATAATCTTACGTATGTCTATTAAGGGAAGGAAGCATTTATTAACAAAATATATTAACCAATTAAAACACAAATGACATATTGTCATGATGTACTGGTCAATTAGGTACCTACACCTAATTTACATAATTATAACACCCTAGGGGTGTGTTTTATTTACACGAGCCGGAACAACAACTTTGGTATTAGTAATAGATTGCAACCGCACATGGTAGACTGCACTTAACTGCCAACTTACACAGGTACTGGTTGCAGCCGCAAGTGCGTAGGCACGTGTCCTTAGATACAAATACTAATTGTTCCTATGTGAATAAGAGTAAGTAAGTAGTTACGTCGTGCAGTGGATAAGCCGCGCTGTAAGTGCCATTAGTGATGAGCCGGGCGATGCCGAACGCGAACTCGTCCTTCTCGGCTTCGGCGAACCTCTTGCGGTCGAGGATGAACTGCACGATGCGCGACCGGATCGACGGCGTCCAGAAGCACTCCGCCGACGTGTCGAACCTGCAGACACACCGACAATGACACCTCAACACAACCTTCTTCAACCCTTTATGTGGCAAAGCGGGCCTCAAGGCAAAATGACACGCGCACGAGTTCGTGAATTTTTAATTTATTCATTTAATGACAATAGAAATAGGCAAGTAAAGTGTCTCTTTCCACTTAGCTCATCATTGGCCAAATTTTTTTACGTTGTATTTTTCACAACTTTATATAGGTATGTAGACTGTGTCCAAACTGTACATAATTATTAATGATCGGACACCGGTAGCATTTTATGTCAGTTTGACGTCCAACGCAATACTCTTATACCTTTAAACGAGCAATTAGTCATTACGTTGGACGTCAAAATTACATAAAATGCTATCGGTGTCCGATCATGTAACATGCATCGGTTTTTTGCTAACTAGGTACAACTAAAGTCAGTTGTAAATCCATATTTTTATATAATAAATATATTGTAAATGGTCAGGTGACAACCAAAACTCATTAATTACATTAAACAAAAATCAACCTTGTTATGATAGGTACTAGGGTGTTTAATTTTTCAGAATTTTCGATTTTCATCTGACTGCTCGAATTCTGGTTCTTCCTGATTAAAAAATATATAAATACCAAAAAAAATCAAATCGGTGAATATTTAGTGGTTGCACAACATCAACAAAGTTTTCTCAAATAACCAACGACTCTACATCGGAGGGTAGAAAATGGTTTAAGCGGCTACCATCAAAGCGGTGAGTAGGGTGATACTGAACCATCTACATATAAATCAATTTTAAAATTAATAGTTAACATGGATTTTGGTTACTTGATAAATGTTCTAATTAAGATTTTTCAGTTTTTTCACCTGTTTCCAAAGGAAAAGTGGTTTTATCGTGTTTTAGACGCAAAATTCAGTTTTCACCTCAGCAGCTCGAACAAGGGTACTTTGATTCTTAAAAACAGTGAGCAAAATGCGATTTTGCAAAAGTGAAACACCCTAATAGGTAAATACTAACTTAGTAGTCTCTGAACTTAGTAGTAATATGTAGTTAGTAAATTTTGGTTGTCACTTGAGGAAATATACTTACAAATATTCTTTGTCCTTTGAGTATATAGCCGTGAGGCGGTGCTTCCGCTCTGGAAACATGACAGGGTCCACGCGAATCTTTGACATGACGCGGTCCCATCCCGCCTCTATTCGGTCTACAAAACTATTTGTCTTCTCCGACACATCTTTCAGCGCTGAAAACTGGCCATTCAGAAATATATATATGAATAACGATACCACTATCAACCGTTTGTGAAATTTTAGTTCTCATGCCTACGGTGCATGCAGTTGGCAATCACCATTCAGTTTACTAATGACATATTGGTTAATGTGTGCTCAGCTTTTACTGTGCAAGTATGCATAAAGGTAGCGAACGGTTATAAAAGTAATAAAACCTAAATAAACGCATAACAGCAAAGTTATGTAAAACATGCAATCTATTGCAATATTTAGCTCGTCAGATGCTCCAGCATTAGGGTGGAAAGCGGGATTGAAATGAAATGTGGTATACAGAAAATAAATTTAAAATGAAACACGATCGTTGAACATTTTCACATTCAGTTAGTGATAACGGTAAAAAAATATAAAAGTCGTATTAATAAAATTAACATTAAACACGAGTTGTATAATTAATGTTAATGTTTGTTTCGAAAACAGGACCGGAAACAATTTTAGTAATAGCATTAATCTGTATTTGAATAAATCTTTAGGTGCAATGCCAAGTCTATTTTTAGTACAAAAGTATACCTGACTGATGCAAGCTACAAGCAAGTACTGTGTATTAATAATCTTACCCGCAATATTATATATTCTGTTAAAACATTATATATCTATGTTATGAAACTGAATCAAGAAGAAAGGTTAGCACAAACTGTCACTGACACTGACAATAATCGAGGGGTTTATGTTTAGTATAGGTATTATTGAGAGGAGTCTGTATGGTAGTTATGTAAGATGACGACAAGAAGCTCTGCGCGGCAAGCGCACGTTGTTAGGCAAGCCTGCTCCGCTCGCGCTCCACATCTGCATACCTTAGACATATACATTGCAGCGTTCAGTATCGCATTCGTCTTCCCACCTTTTCGTATCTTACTGCATTCCTACGGATGTACAGTATACATTTCATATGAAGTCTGTTAACCTTTGATATAAACACTAATGATTATAACACCCACACGATCAAACAAAAATGAATCCTATGAAGGTAAAAATAAGCATGTGTGGTGTAGCTGTAGGTACTGAAATGGGAAACTAGTGGCTTCTACTCTATGAACACAAAAATGCAATGATTAAAATTCACGTGCAAAGTCTACGTAATTTTGGGCTTTCTTACGGCAAATCTTAAAATATGCAATAAAGTAAATAACCATATCGGTGCCATATCCGATATACCAAAGTACTATTAATTATGCACCTAATGAATGTCAAAGGGGGCCAATGAAATATTTTCGATTAATATTGTAACTTGTAACTTATCATACAGCATTAATTTAATAGAAAAAAAAGCTTATATAAATATTTAATGGGTTAATATTCCCAGTTAAAATTGGAATATATTCAGTAAGTTCAATGAGACAATATAACGTGTAGCAAAGGCGAAAGCGTACGCTACTACGGATTGCTTTAGTTAATCACTAATCAGCCCAGACATGGCGCTACCATACGCGGCGACGATGTGTAATGCTAAATGATATTACTCACCTTCATTGGCATTCGAAGTTTTAATATTTCGCTATAATCTCTTAAAACCGAAAGTGGCGCGTGGATCTGGAAAAACAAATATTATTAATAAACCGGCCAAGTGCGAGTCGGACTCGCCCACGGTTCCATACAAATTTAACTTATTTTTAAAAAAATTCCCTGTACTTGTAGTGTAAGACGATATTACTTACCAAATTTCATAGTTCTAGATCAACAGGAAGTACCTTACAATTTTTGATTCCCTTGAGTGTCAAAATATACGTTTTTTGCGACATAAATGGCCATCTTTTTTTTACGTTAATTTTTGAAGTTTGATTTTTTCACAGCTTCATGTGACCTGAGTAACTATATGGTTTTAATTTTAACTCGATATAAAAGGTTTCAACGTTTCAACGCGTTCCCGAGATAAAAGGTCTTGACAGACAGATAGACAGACGGACGGATGAACGGACGAACGGACAGACAACAAAGTGATCCTATAAGGGTTCAGTTTTTTCATTTTCCGGTACGGAACCCTAAAAAGCTGATATAAGGTAAGTTTATGTCGCAGAGCAGACTAAACATGAAACTTTCGTACCTTAACAAAATTGAGTCCGTGCAAGTTCGCCGGTGCCTCTGGCTCTAGCTGTAGCCCTTCCTTCTCCAGGTTGTCCTGGAAGATGCGGCGCTGTTCGTGCGCCTCGGGCCTGGAGGCTTCCTCCTTGCCGGCTTCCCACACCAGCACGAAGTCCACCGATCGGACATGATCGTTGAACGTCAGAGATGGGTTGTTCTGTATTCCACCCATGATGATGCTGTGGTACAGTATTTCATAACTTGATAGGCATACTTATGGTTCAATATAAACATAGGCAGTACAATATAAATTAACAGTTTGCGTAAGAAAGGACATAGCAAAATAGAGTTCACATATATTTGACTGTTTATATAAAATAAAAACATCTTGTACCTATAATAAAATAAGTAGTGATTGATTTTGAAAGCGTTTAACGTTCGTATTTATAAAAGTAAACTAAAATATAAAACAAAAACCTCATGCATAATGCATTCATCAGATAAAACTTCATTCCAAAGCAGAGGTTAACTAAAGTGGTTAAATGAGGGCGATTAGAAAGGTAGAACAATGAAAAGGGACATTGTGTATACATATACGACTATAAGCTTGAACTGGATAAGGCGGTCATCTTCTTCCGCACTTGATATGACTTACAGGCCCTGATCAACATACTCCACTCAAGTGAGATAGATGATAGATATAGCCGTGAGGGGCAGAAACTGCTGGCACTTTCTATACGAACCAAGCCAGGGCCTGTGCTGCTATGGGCTATACCTATTTATAATAATACCAAGCGAATTTAAAATGGCACCAGTGGGCCTTCTGGTTACTTGATAGCGGCATCAACTTGAGAACTGTTGGTCACCAGGAACTGAGAAATAAATATGACTAGTGGGTAGAGTAAAGAACTTACGAGCAATGATTGGCAGTGTGTTTGCCATTGCTAGTGGTGGAGGCGCCGGGCAAAGCGGGCTCGCCGCACGCGCAGTCCTCTGCGGCGCGGGTGGACGCTTCGCTACCGTTGTCTCTGAAATACACGCACCGTGCCAATACGAGTATGTGTTCAAGCTAACATGATCCGGTTTGATCTGATTTTTCTTGGAATCATAATTATTATATTTAATAGGTCCCTCTTGTAGTCGGTGTTGAGTAATTTGATAGAATAGGCATACGTAGGTATAACAATGTTAACTCTACTTGATGTAATTACATACTATGTCATGTTGTTATTTTACTCCGATGGGATCTAGTTGAACGGATACCTAGCAGCAGTAGCAGCTAGCAGCTTCTGATAGATAAGAAGACAGTTAATATTGAAAGTTGAAACGATTTTGTTTTAAGTTACATATCAACATGTCTTGCGGTAGATGAAATGCGTTACGAGAATTTTACATCTATCACTACACCTTATAAAACAAAGTCCCCCGCCGCGTCTGCCTGTTTGTGTGTATAAACTCAAAAACTACAGAGCGGATTTTCATGCAGTTTTCACCTATCAATAGAGTGGAAGGAAGGAAGGGACGAGATAGGAAAGTTTAGGTGTATAATTTGTTAAGGTTTTGTGTAACACGTGTGAAGCCGGTGTGGGTCGCTAGTGTATAACGACTCCTTACGTTTGTATGGAGAAAAGACCACTCCACTCCCCTATCCTATCCTAGGCAGACAGACCCACTAGGGTATTTGACTTTGTCTTGGGGGCTGTTCATCCCCTTGTCTTCATTTCTCTATTAATCTTCTGGTGCTTTATTTCATGCATGATGTAAAATATGAAAACCCATTTGAAGACATGGCACCTATTACTTGTAACCACCACTGTCACGTTACATCTACTTATTTACTTTTTTAATGCTTGTATGTATAGTGCAACGTGCAACATAAAAGACTTAGTAAAAATTAAATAAAATGGAACTAAAAAAATCCATACTAAATTGTTAACGTCAAAAATATGACAGTTACATACGTAAACATGTGACAGTTACATACGTAAAAATGTGACAGTTTTGAAGCGTACTAGAATAATATGAGAGTAGAAATTCGTATCGATCTCCCTCTATCAGTACCTGGTTCACAAAATGGTTAATTGTTTAAAGATGTATATTATATCTAGTTCTGATAAATATTTATATGACTTTATTAGGTACATTCTCTTTTCACTAAGGTTTTAGTTTTAGAATCTACAATTTGTACAAATGGCTGTTCAATTATAATTAAACATGCATTAGGTACGTCATATTAATCAAGGCTATTAAATTAGTGCAAAAATTAAAGTGCTCATTAATTAATTAGTACGAGTATTTCATATTTAGTCAAATCGATAAAATACATACAATGATAATATAAATAACAACTCGTTAATGTGTTGTACATAAAAACACAATTCTCGATTTGGTATGTATTAAAAAAGCTAAGCAAAGAAGCATGAAGTGGACAGTGGACACACACGTGACGTAGATGACACAGACACGGCACAGATCCATAGAAGGTAGCATCCTATAGAAGTGGTCTACGCGTGCCTCCGTGAGGGACAAAACATATAAATTCGACCAATCATAGCGTCGCATGCGATTATGGTGGGCAACAAATAGATTCGACCAATCATCCATACTAATTTATGGTGGGGAATCAGTGAACGCATATAAACCATGGAAGTATTATGTCCGCTCAATTATGACTCAACGTAAAGTATTCGATTGTAAGCGGTGCTTACAGACTGTTCGATTGGCAACTTCAGTGCGGCAGAGATGACAGTCAGTGACGGATGGCTAAATTGGTTTATAAAAACTACGTTTTTTTGTAATTAAAAATGTCTTCATGTGTCGTGAAGTGGTGCAGAAGTTGTTTTAGTTCATATCAAGGATAGTGGAATCACTTTTCACTTGTAGTAAACAGATAACTTCAGTAAAATTTGGAATAAACATGACGACATTTTTTCAATACTACCATGCTAAGCTAAAACGTAACAACTGCATACGACTTTCATAACAACATATGCCTTTTTAAATTGCGAGGATAATAGGGATGGTTTTATGCCAAATGAAGTAGACTATTTTATTAACTTATGATTGGTTTAGGTATTTTCTATATACAGTAGAATCCGCTTATAATGACATTGAAGGGAAGTAACAAACATGTCATACTAAGCGGATGTCATATAAAGCATAGTTGATAAACTTTTTATTTTATTTTTTCCAAATTAATCTCAAACTATTTTGTGAGAGATGAGTTTTATTAACCTTATACCAATTATCAACTTTCACCGAGAGTAAAAACTAAAACAATTTAAACGCCACAGACGTCCTCGCAGGGAAAGATGTGGGGCCGGCCACGAAAACCAGCGAATTTGTCAGTATAACCGGACATAATTCCATAAAAATAGTATTTATGGGTCGAAGTTATCTTATCCGACTTTGTCACAAAGAATTTCATATGAAAACCAAACTTCGCACAGTAATTGCGTCATAGTAAGCGGTTGGTCAGTATAAGCGGAGTCATAATAAACGGATTCCACTGTAATTATAAATGTAGTAATAAATTCCTTCTTACAGATTTGTATTTTCCTTTTTTATTTCATGAGATGGAGCTATAAAAAAACTACCTAGTTATTTCAAATTAATAATCAAATTTGGTATTGTCATTTTACATTACTTTCCATTCAGATTCCCACAAGATGCTATTCGCAGAGAACTATGGAAAAAAGCTGTCCAATTAGAGAGACATGAAATTGAGTGGATGCCTGGCAAGATATATAATGTTCTATTCATGAGATAACCCGTGAGATAATCATACCCGGTCTCCTATATGTAGATACATTTTTTTCTATCACGCTTTCACTGAATTAATTTAACAAATACACACATTATCTCAAAATGTTGATCATTTTAATCCACCCTCTACTGTCACATATATGTAGGTTATCTCTCAAGCCATTTCCGTCAGTAGAAAAGAGCGGAGAATTTAGAAAATGTAAGCGCGCGAACGGTTATGGTCCCATACAAAATTGTAATTATGCGCCTTTTTCTACTGACAAACTTGCTTGACCGGCTATATACATATAAAATATTTCCATTGGAACTGAAAGTGGGGATTTATTGTGACTCCGCCTGTTCAAATGTTTTTGACCCGATTCGTGTACCTACCCATGTAAATTTTGCAGGCTGTATATAGCCTGTCCGATTTCTAAGATCAAGTTCGCCATACATTTACTATGGCGTACTTGATCTTAGAAAAACGGACAGACTATACCAGTACGGCTACCATCAGTTTGGCACTGACAAAACGCCGTCGAGAACGTTCTCGGTCGGTACTACGTTCTCGATAGCGTAAATGTCAGTTTTGACACTGTCAGTGACTCATGGTACGGGCTCTGAACGTGACTTCGCACTGCCATACAGATTGATAATAAAATATACAAAATACTTATTATAGCGGAATACATTTATACCTACAACAATGAATATTTAATTATGTTGAGTTAGTCTGTCATTTAATTTCATAACAACATTTTAACTAGTTATCTTTTAATCTGCATTAAATTATTATACGTGAATTATTTGACTGGTTCTTCAATGTATGGCATAAACCTATCCCTGTCCAAGTCATATTCTAATCAAATATATTATGAACCGCGAACTCTCAGCGGCCAGTACGTACAGCAAGAAGGTTATTAGTGGATTAATGTCTGATTGGTAGTTATTGACATTATATGCATTTCATCTACACTTAGCTGTGTACGTTAGTGTAATAGAGACAGGCTCTGTAAACGTATCGTCTTATTTAAATGTAGGCGTAATTGTGTATGTGTGCTAATTTGGCCCGAGAATTTGAACGGTAATGTTCCCAAAGGCGGTTTCCAGTTATATGCTTTCACTGTGGGGAATAAAGAAAAATGTGAGACTGTAACAAGGACAAACAATAATAGCGCTTTCGCTGCTACTCCTACTGAAAGATACATAAGACTATCCCGTTCTGTCAGTTATGCCCAATCCAGTTATACTAGATTCATGCACAGATCGAACAGTACCGGACTTCTAATACCTCAACACTTGTTAACGTAAATAACATTCTGATTTGACATTTAATCCTTACTGGCAGAGGTACCTACATAAAATCTGTTAGGAGTCATCATTATATGTTTGAATTTGACTTGAGCGATTATGATACCCACCGTCACGAATCAGGGCATTACAGATATAGTGAAATAATCCTTTCCCAATTTATTTTCTCGGAATCGTATTGTCATGCTACTTCAGTCGACCTCAGTAGTCTCAGTACTTTTTGGACTGAGAGTTCTGAGATCTGACTGAGACTAACTGAAATAGCATGCCACGTTCATACCTACGTTTCCGTAAAAATACGACGGGAAATGATTATTCACTACATATGTAGCAACATGTAAATAAGTATTAACATGTTTGTTATTATTGACGCGCCGTGGACAACTTATTGACACTTAAATAACAAATATTTATTGACGCAGTCTCATTTGATAATCTATATATATAAATGAATATATGTATAACATACGTTACAAAATTAATCATATCATGATCAATAATATCGAACAAATCAAAACGAAATAGCAAACTACACCAAAAGCGGAAACTAGAATATTAAGACTAATGTTCCTTCCTCGGAAATAGGCGAATATACCGAGTCAATAACATTAACCTTATCGGTGTCAACGACTTTTTAAATAGCTATCCGTTATGAGATCAATGTTTCAAATGTAACTGGTAACAGCAGGTTCGAGGCGTGTGGGATCAGTGTTTGTCGGACTCACCGGTCGGTATTCATGTCCCGCGACATGTTGTCCTGGTACGTGCTGAGCACCGACATCGCGCGCAAGTCGCCCATCTTCTGTTGCGTTTCTTTCTCCTTCTGGCCCGAACAAAAAGTTACTTATTGTTTTTCTACCGATATTAGACTCGTCGACATCTTTAAATACTCAACTCAAACTCTAAGCGATCTTACGCCGATATCCAATCACGTGTTTGTGCAAATTCGAGCGTTCTTCTCGCACTTGCGTATGTATTATATTTGTCAGCCAAGCTATGCGGCCGGAGCGGCTGCAAGAAAGCGAGAAGAGATCGAATATGCTCACGCGTAAGTAACGTTCGTGTAGATCCAGTGCGAATATAGTCCCTGGTGCAGACTTAATTATACGGCAAATGATGATGATGGAATTTCCTTCTGCAGAGTTGCTCCTTTTGACTCACAGATTGATTTAGGAAGGGGAGCCAATCGAATTTTTGATGCAAAATTTTGACTTCAGGGGGGGTGCCCCCGAATAGGAAGGATAAAGGAAGAAATCATTTAGGTAATTAAATCTTCAAAATACAACATAATGTAAATATTTACTAATATTTACATTATTTTCTTCGTCCCTTAAATCGGATTAGGTTGTGCACCGAGCATAAGCAATGTTAAAGAGTGTAAACAAATATATAGGTAGTAAAATCTTTAAAATACGAAATAATGTAATTATTCGTCCATTTCCCTTCTTTTTCTTTTTTTTTTCTCGATAATGACACCAAACTTTATGCAGAAACCTAAACAGGTGCTTTCATAACTTTATGATTGTATGGGACAAATCACACCCCACCCTTTCATTCATACCGCACCAAAAATCAAGGTGGCTCTCCTTCCTAAAATGATCTAAGGGTTCTAAGGACTCATTATGCTAAAAGGTATCTCATCATCATCAAACGCCGTAATTCTAATAGCTGTAACACAGATCGTTGTATACTATTCGGTGAGCTTGTGGTCGAAAGTAGGTCTACATTTTATTTTTTTTCTTTACATTTTTTAGAAATAAATATACCATGTGTATACTTTTTATAACGAGGAATAGTAGGGCTATTTCATGAAAATTGTAATTTTTGTGTATATATTAAAATAAGAAAAATTTTGGCATTTATTCGGAAAAAAATAAAATAGCAAATTTGTATTTTTTATTTATTTCAAATTATTTATATGAAACCATATAAATTAAATATCAGAAATGAATTTAGCATCCTTGCGTTACAAGAAAATGATACCAACTTGACCAAATAGCAAAACTTTATTTTTTACAAATTTCGGGGGGCACCCCCCTTGAAGTCAAAAATTTGCATCAAAAATTCGATTGGCTCCCCTTCCTGAATCAATCTGTGAGTCAAAAGGAGCAACTCTGGAAAAGGAAATTCCATCATCATCATTTGCCGTAAATCGCACTTTTTTGTCGTGTGCGCCAGGGACTAATAAGGCTACAGTCTGCTTAACACCTCCCACGACGGACAGCGTGCCGTGACGTCACGACAGGCGACTATCACGCTGCACGCCGCGGGTGCCTAGTCTGCTTGGCCACACGCCTGCCGCGTATCATATATTACAAACAGTAATTGCACTAAACTCAAGTAGTCCATCTTTTCTTTCGTAATAAACTTGAGCTCTATAATTTACAAGACGCAGGGGTGGGTGACCGCCTTGCGCCTCAAGTGGCCGTGGCGTGTGGCGTCGGTCGCGTCAGTACTTGTTCAAGCAGCCCGCAGCCTTACAGAGGCTATTCTTCACTCTGCCAACGCCAAGTGTTTATAAGACAAGCTCAACGCTACTCGCTTCTCGCTATCGTCGCCGGTCGGACAGCTACTCAAAGGATGATAGCATTTTGTCGCACATGGACGTGATCGTGGTAAATATCTCAGGAATACAACTAAGTACAATAATTAGATTCATTACATTAAGCCTTTATTTAAATTCACTATCCAGAAGTCTGTCTGTAATCAAATACAAAACAATACCAATACTACAATAATAGTGTATGGGAGCCCCACTTAAGTGTTTATTTTATTCTGTTTTAGTCTTTGTTGTTATAGCGGCAACAGAAATACATCATCTGTGAAAATTTCAACTGTCTATCACGGTTCATGAGATACATCAATCATATCATACATACAGTCTGGTGACAGACAAACGGACAGACAGACAGACGGACAGTGGAGTCTTAGTATCTAATAGGGACCTGTTTTTACCCTTTGGGTACGGAACCCTAAACAATTATGGGAACCGCAGGAGTACATCCTCTGTGCCACCTAGGAGCTGGATAAGAAGTGATGGAATAAGGATTCCGTTCCAAATCACCGACCTCCTTAAGCTATCGGGCTCGAATAGCAAGTTTTTTTTTGCATTTTATGCCTACCTAAGGAATAAGCACTATGAAGTTAAAGTTAGTTATTAGGTAACTTATTAAACTCAATAGAACTAATATTAGCGCTAGCGGTTCGCCAAAAAACGCTGCAAATGGTGTTAAAGGTATGAAAATCGGTACGATTGATCTTAAGACCATTTGAATCAATTTGACTCGAAGTACCAAAGAAGAAAGTTATGATTAGGGAATGCAATCTCGATCTCGCAATTTCGAGATCTCGCGAGATCTCGCACAAATTTGCGAGATTCAATCTCGTTGATAGGGAATCTCGATTTATGTAATCTTGGTCGAGATCTCGATTAAAATTTTCGAGATCTCGAACGAGATTTAAAGATTGATCTCTGTGAATTACTTTGTTTTGAGTAATCTTTTTACCTTAGATTCATGTTGTTCAGGCAGTAATATTGTGTGTAGCCAGCTTTAGCCGACGATAATAGTACTGTGGCGCACTATGTGCGGAATATATGCGGAATAATGAGCGAGCGTTTTCTGCTGTTGGCCTTTTTGCAACAAACGCTTGGCCGACAATACCTTGAGCACCCTATGTTTTTTACGAAATCATTTTAAAAATACATAGTGAATTAAAATGCTAATTTTCTAAGTCAAACACGTTACAATTATGTATAATTAAAAATAATAATCACCACTTTTTCTTACTAACATGTTTAGAGCAAAATAAGAATTATTTATTTATTATTTATTTAAACTTTATTGCACAATACACACAAATAATTTACAAATGGCGGACTTAATGCCTAATGGCATTCTCTACCAGTCAACCATCGGGCCAAACAGAGAGGGATTATCTTGTTTAAATAAAAGTATTTTTTTTGTTAAATGTTGATTCAATTTGTTGTTTTTATTTTCAATACATAACATGGTGTACACTAAATAAGTAGGTAGTGTTTACAAAATTCTTACGAGTTTTTTGACCACATTAGGACATTTTTAATTACTTTGTATAATCTCGATCTCGAAAGTCTGACGGTCGAGATCTCGAAACACCCTATCTCGATTCAGATTTTTCGTGCGAGATCTCGAATCGCCAATCTTGGTGCGAGATTACATTCCCTAGTTATGATAATATATTGAACATTCATCATATTTATGTTTATTTCATACATTTCAATATTAAATACAAGTAGTATAATTTTTTAACATTGCAATGTCGTTCGATAATACTTGGTTTGAAAATGCGGAAGTTAATATGAGAACTTTTAACTGAATAATGGCATACATACGGCTGGTAGCCATTGCACTAAGTACGAATTTAAAAAAAAAACTTTCCACCCGGCTGGCGGCTATGGGCCTATAAAAGGTGAACTTTCCTATCTACGCATATAATATAATACCAAGTTTATATTAATGACTGCCCTAAAATATAATGTCGTAGGTACACATTGCGTTAGAATGGAAGTATTCTCAATCTTATATAACACCTACTTACGACAGAATTCTTCTTTCCGGCTAGTTGTATTCTATTGGATTAGTTCTCACATTGTACAATTAATAATTATTTTATAACATTATACTTGATTTCACTTCACAAATATCACCTCTGAGTGAAGAAGAACGATCTACTGACCTTGGCACTTCTTTCGTTAAAAAACTGACTCAATGTTTGTTAAGTGATCATAGCCGCTATGTGTGCTTGCTTATCTGCACTGCCTGTGTACAGTTCTAAATCGATTTCTTTCAAGTATGGTAATTATAGCAAATTCACAGAAAAAAACAGTTGTTTTTTATTTTTATTTTGGGTACAGTACAGTTCCCTAAGTCTTGATCAGAAACAGAGTGAAAAAGGATCTGTGTATCTGCATTATTACTGAAACACGAACTGGAAAATATTGAAAACAATATAATATAGCACTAATCTGGCACTAATTAAATAAATGAATGGCGGTGCCCGAGTTACATGACTGGCATGCAGTCGAAACACGAACATTGTGCTACGTACTGTTTAACGACACACTTATCGTGAGTAATAAATAGGCTCACGGGGGATTTGCATGTCAAAACCGTAAAGCGACCGAACTACCCGCATGTAATTACTACAATTACTTAACCGTCGTGTACATGTCTGCCACGCCTTGTAAACAAAATTGATCATTATTTTACTTAGCTACATTATTATTTCATATTAGATGGAAACAATTAACATGAGATAATTGACCTTATCAACAATGTCTGACCGGTATGGACTGCCCCTGAACGTTACGAAAGCAGCATCGATGTCTGACATGCCTGGATCACACCTAATGCCTTGATCACCTAGTAGGTGAGGCCGAGAGCTCGGTTCGTGACTCGTGTATACTTTTGCCTTGATCACACGTACCGAGTAGGTACACTGCAGTGGCGAGAGTACCCTCGGCCGACTGCTCACAAAAGATAGGTGTTCCAAAATTGAAGCGCTTACCTTGTGACAAATTGTACAAGTTGCCTTTAATCGCAGCTGGGAAAGCGAGAAATGTACACGTGCTGACGAGGTCCCGCAGACCGAAAGAGAAAGAGACAACTAGTATGACAAAACGGTTGGAATGCAAAAATTATAAAGAATAACAGATTTCTTCCTGGGTATAGAAATAAATATGTAAGTATTTTTTGTGCTTCTCAAGTATGACTATAACCTATTCTCGGAGCAGAGGTGTAGGGTTGGAGCCGTGCATGTAGCTTTATTTGACGTTCATAAGCGCAATAAACTATCTTTTATCTTATTTTATCTATAACATTATTGAGTGCCCAGTACTGGGTACTCGGCCGAGGGTATTCTCTCGCCACTGTACTCGGTAAATGTGATCAAGGCTTAATCGACTGAGCACTGGGCAATTTGCGAGCACTCAGTCGAGAGCACTGATTCGCCACTGTACTTGTTAGGTTTGATAGGCAATAGTCAGTTTACCGCAACAATGCAAGGCGCACTTCAATGTACAGTGATAATAAATATTCAACAAGTTATTTAATGTTGCAACCAATAAAAATCTGATTAGGAAATAATTAATAGTGATAATTGATTCGGTCATGAGGTTGGCCGCAGTAGACGGCTGCTGTTACAAATTATCACAAGGCCCACATTAGCTTTATATTAACTGTGTAAGAAGGTACTTATTATTGGTACAACCAAGCCCACACGAGCAAATAAATTGCCAATCTGATCAATCAATTCAACTGGCCACAATCTCATTTTACATCTACACAAATGTGAATATAAAAGGTCGCCAATTTTTATTTTTATTACATATTTAACCAATCGAAAACCGTCGGATACTACTGAAAAGGACCTCTTATTACGATGGTATTTTGGGTGATTGTCATCCGATTTTCGGAATAATCTAACATACGAAATTACCCAAATAAACAAACTTATCTTATGGCCTACATTCCATAAGTTAGGCTTTGTAATCTATTAAAAATTGAATTGAATACCTATAGTCAAATAGACAAAGCCTGTGGATACTTTCAACTCAAGGTATCATACTCATATTTGTACATGTTAATTAGCAATTAGCACATGCCCCATACTCCCTTTATTTATAGAAGGCTAGTGAAGTGTACTAAACATAAGAACATTGAAAACAGAACATGTTTAATGCAATAACAGTTGTGAATCAATATCCCAGTCGATACAAGCTAGTTATGTCTAATGGAAATTTCCATTCAATGTGACACATTTTACTTATTATTGCACTTGTGTGTATTTATGAGTTTAATATTAATATAGTCTGTCTAGCCATAAATTCTGTGTCTATGATAAATTAAAAGGTATAGATTTAAATTTTTTTAAATTGAATATGTAGAGAAACTAATTACAAATTTCAATGTCTAAAACGATTATTCGATTTTGTCATCCCTTCCGTTAACACATGCTTTTTAAAGAATGCTGAGTGACGCGTCTCAAAAATACACACCTTACTACTACTACTTTGTGTACTTGTTAATGACTCATAAGGAAGAAATAAGTGGAGTAAGATACCAAAATGGAAATAAATATAAAACATTATAAAGAAATTGTAGAATATTAATGCTTACCAGAAAAGTAAAAATTTGACAAAAGCTAACATTTGAAAATTGGTTTCTATTGACACAAATAATCAAATCATGTATGTCCCCACAGACTTATCATCATCTTCCTTGCGTTGTCCCGGCATTTTGCCATGGCTCATGGGAGCCCGGGGTCGGCTTGGCAACTAATCCCAGGAATTGGTGGCCAGTAGTTTTTGCGAAAGTGACTGCCATCTGACCTTCCAACCCAGAGGGTAAACTAGGCCCTTATTGGGATTAGTCCTGTTTCCTCACGATGTTTTCCTTCACCGAAAAGGGACTGGTAAATATCAAATGATGATGATGATGTCCCCAGACTTATGAGTTATGATGCACGTTAATAGCTAAAAATTCATTTCAAGTGTATGTTCTGTTAAAATGAATAGTAAGAAACCTCTGTTTACCTTTTTTCTATACACTATAGCTTTATTGGGATGGTTAGATTTTTTGCAGGAACATCTGCTTAGGTGGGCTCAGGGTTAATTGAGCTTACAGCCCATTCCTCTTATTAGGAGCTTAAAAGATTTGATCACATGTATTTATAAAAGTCCTGCTACTATTTTCCCAGTTAAGTGGATGAGATTAGCTCAGAAACAGGACAAGTAACATACTCAGAGTAGTGGCTGAGTTTAGGTTGAAAATAATTATAAGGATGTTGATGATTGCCTATAGTTTATAAAACAGCATTTTAATTTGTAATGTAAACTAGCAAAAATACTGGATCATTGTGTAAATTCTTGTGAAGCTTATTTGCGATATTTAACTACTTACTTTTATTTAGTAGGTAGTTAGGTACGTAATCAGTAGACATAAAGGATTCATAAATAGCTTACTTGGTTAAAGTCTCCATCTCCATCCTGCAGTAGCTGCTGGAACGCGAGGTCATTGCGCTCCGCGTCCGTCAGGAAGGCCTCCGATTCCGCCGCGTCAGACCTCTTATGGTGCAACTTCACACTGCCCGCGTAAATAGGAGTTGCTATCTTTGGCGTAAACACATTATCCTCAACCTTCTCTAGTAAAGGCCGCGGTATGTCTTCTTCGAGGGACGGGTCGCCGTCGGACATCACATATGATTCCTGAATTTCGATACTTCCGACTCGTTTTAAAGACTTATAAGGACACTGTCATGTCGTTATAGAACTTATGGCTCTCGGATATTACTCACTGAATGCTATGCCGACAGACTATGTGATTTATAAATATATATCCTAATACTTTAAAATAATTTAACACAGTATAAATATTATGACTAAAGAGGAAAACTCACAACAGTTAACAATAGAAATTGTATAGAAAAAACAAAGAATAATATTATATTTCTAGACTTATGGATAGAAGCACAGACTTGTCATTTTCGCTATGGATAGAAGGGTCAGAAAAGACAGTCTTGAAGTTTCCGATCTGACACTTGACAGTCTGCGCTTGGATTTGGAAGAGACCAGGGATGTTGCGAACATCCGCATCCGCATCCGCAACCGCGGAACTTCCGCATTATTTTCAACATCCGCATCTGCATCCGCATCCGCATAAAATCGATGCGGAGCTTATGCGGATGCGGATGTCGAACAAGTCGGTACAGAAACGTCTTAGCGGCGGCGTAAGTGCTAGGTAATTTCGTCATTACCTATAATGAAATCGTCTAGATCCAGTAAAGTCGGCCAAGTTACTGTTTATTAAATATAACGCACCTATATTCTTGCTCAAATACTAAACGGTTCGTTTTTTTTAAATACAAAAATACTAAAAATTTAATATTTGACGTTTTCTCAGTACCTAATCTTGACATCCGCATCCGCGGATGTGAGCCTTTAAATATCCGCATCCGCATCCGCGGATGTTAAAAAATCTGCATCCGCAACATCCCTGATAGAGACCACAGACTCTAGCACCACTGACATTAACACTTCTTGTATCCTTTCGTCTTATTCCTCACATTCTGCTGAGAGGGACAGAGAAAGGTATGTACTTCGTGACCGGATTTAGGTTACACCAGGTCGCGGTGCGGTAGTCTGTTATAGGTATAAAATACAAAACTGAGTCCCTACCGCGAACCCGATATCAAACCTGAGGGCTACTGCAAAAACCGACATTCGAAAATTGCGGGGATCTTTCTCTTTTACTCCAATAAAGGCGTAGTTAGAGTGACAGAGAAAAATGCCCGCTATTTGCGCACTTCGATTTTTGCGGTTATAGCCGCCCGGGATGTTACACGTCAGAGCTTTATATTTATTATTATAATCTGGCAACAAAGCTTGCCACGCCGCCTGGGACCTGTCAATTTGCTTGCGTCGGTGTCTGCAGAAAAGACCTTGTGTTAGGTTGCCGGCGAAAAATTAGTTTCAATGTTAATTGTACCATTTATGTAAAATAAAATATAAAGAACTCCACGACCAAAACACTTCAAAGATGACTGCGGAAATGCAATCTAAGGCTAAATTGCCTCACCTTTCGTCTGATAAGCAACTCACTTTTATAAAACTGGCTGTTTTGTCAATGGCAGCGATTTTATGTAAGTATTTATATGTTCTTCTTTATTTTGTTAATACGATCGCACTATAGTCAACCTTAAATCTATTTATTATACTTTTGAACGCAAGTGGCGTACAAATTTTTCGTAGTCAAAACATAGTAATATAGAAATCGCTTTGTGAGGTAAGATGAGTATCAGTAGACTGTAGAGTCCCAGCAAAGGCCGCATTTTATATTTAAAGCTACTTGTCTATTAATACTGTATTTGTAACATGATAAAATTGGTCAATATCTTACTCTCTGTTGTGATGTGTTGTTAATGATTATTTACAGTTAGGAGATGCACTTGACAGGACTGCATTATGTTTGTGTAATGTTACTTTTGCTTTCAGCATTTGCCACACGTCTGTTCTCTGTTCTACGGTTTGAGAGTGTTATCCACGAGTTTGATCCTTACTTCAACTACAGAACTACCCGGTATCTCACCGAGGAAGGTTTTTACAAGTTTCACAACTGGTTTGATGATAGGGCATGGTATCCCTTAGGACGGATTATTGGTGGTAAGAAACTTCGATATATATTGGAAAACTATTTCATTTAATGTTCTCATTATTAACATCCTAGATATAGCTAGTACATTGTTGGATATTGTCGACAGGCACCATCTACCCTGGTTTGATGGTCACCTCCACCACGCTGTACAACATTATGCAGTATATGAACATCACCATTGATATTCGCAATGTGTGTGTGTTCCTTGCACCATTTTTCTCTTCCCTCACAACCATTGTCACATACCTGTTGACTAAAGAACTGAAGGTACAGTAATATGATTAACATTATGTACAATGATGAATTGCTATAAAGCTGTTTTCCTACCAAAACAGCCTAATATGTTCTTTTTTTAGCTTAATTAGTTTTTATAATAAGTAGCTGTTATTTCACTTGGTTTTTATATCTATAGCTGTTATTTTTGACGATGAAAATTACTTGATGTAGAATACAATAATATTATAATGTGCATTGTTTGTGAATGGTGACAGGATGAAGGAGCGGGTTTGGTGGCTGCAGCCATGATTGCCATTGTGCCGGGCTACATCAGCCGCTCTGTGGCTGGGAGTTACGACAATGAAGGCATAGCTATATTCTGCATGTTACTTACATACTACTTCTGGATCAAAGCTGTCAACACTGGAACTTTGCTGTGGTCTACAATGACAGCATTAGCATACTTTTACATGGTAAGTTTAAACATATTTTCTTATAACAAATTTCTTTTGCTGCTGGTAATCTAATCTAGTAATCTGTTTCTTTAAAACATTAGATATGTATTGCTCTGCAAATTAATTGAATATTTTAAATCAATGTATAATCTAGCTACTTTCAGACAGAAGAATACAGTAATTTCTGATTGGTCAGTAAAATAAAGACGAATGCTTGTTTGGCATTAGCCTTAAATGCCAATCATATATCATAAAGATGAAACCTTCACCCTGATTAGTGTATTTGTGCATTTTTCAGTTTTTGCAGTTTCATACAAAATATTAAAAATTAACCTTTTTTATAATTGTATTTTATATTATATGTATATCATATCATGTAAATTGACTTTGTGCCTACATCAATTCTTGGGACTAGTTGTCAAGCGGACTCCAGGCTCTCATTAGCCATGGCAGGCAAAATACCGCGATAGCGCGAGGAAGATGATGTAAATTGACTTTGCAATTGGAGTAAACCAACAACAAAAGCCTTTTTAGACAACATTATCAAAATCAACAGTTCTAAACCTGTGTGTATTAGCTTATTTCCACTTTAGTATTTAACTATGGGCTGATTTCAAAGAATCCAGCAGGATAGCAATATTTGTTTGGCATATGGGTCGTAATAATGGGAAAAGCGAGTTTATCAATATGCTGTGCAACATTTTATAGCCCGGGTCCAACTGCATACTGAAGCTGTTAGCATATTTCTGTTGCACACACACTCATACAACGTTATTCAATTCTGCAGCGGCCGCCCTTACTCTGGTTTTAGTGTCTCTCTGACCGTCCAGTGTGGAGCGATTCGCACCAACCAATATGTATTAAGTTCAGGGATCGTGTCAAAGTAAAGCTGATGGGGACTACGTCCACGCGGATCGCTAACTCATACATATTGGTTGATGCGGATTGCTCCACACCGACGGTCAGTGCGACACTAAAACCAGCCTTAACCTTTTAACCGCCAGCAATTTTTGATCGAGCGCGCTCGTGTCGCCACCGACAGTAATTGTACCACGCAGAGTAAGGTTGGCATAGTTAATGGAGTTATAAATGTGGTGTAAAAACCAAATCAGATCTTTGTCTTATTTATCAGACTGTGGCGAAATGAGCTGGATATGTAATATCTTATATTTCAGACTCTGGCGGTTAAAGGGTTCTTAAGGAAGAAATACAATGCCAGGCGAATTTCAACCTTATCTTAATATTACAAAACTTTGAATAGTGTAACATTTCTCGGTTTGTCGTTATACTTAATATTATAAATGCGAAACTGCTGAACCGATTTGGACAAGATTTGCTATGGAGATGTTTGACATAGGGTAGTTTTTGTCAATCATCATCATTCCACGCAGACGAATTCACGGGCAGAAGCTAATACGTAATATATGTACATATGCATTTTTAAGAGCTAAGAGCTTTTTGATAGTATCAGATTTATTGGTAGAACGCCGAGTGAAACTTGCAGCAAGCAATAAATTAGTTCGAAATCATATTGTTTCGAACACTGTTTCGAATCTCTAATTATCTCGCTGACTATATGTACAATAGACTATAAGGGGTCATCCATTAATTACATCACACGTTTAGGGGGAGGGAGGGGTCAAGAAAATGTGACATATTGTGACATGGGGGAGGGGGGAGACACAAACTTTGTGACGTCACTTTAACTTAAATTACTTAACTTTAAATTATTTTATTCGTTGTACATTTAAATAACAAGTTTTTAAAACGATAATCGTTTTTATTCGTTTAATTTTCTTTCCTAAGCAGTTTTGGGTTATAAAATTACTAATATTTATATCGTCAAAAATATTTTGATAAAATATTAATAATACTTAGGTACTTACTTAATTGGATTTGGCGATTTCGTAGAAAAAATGTGATGTCACACTAGGGGGGAGGGGTTTGCCAAATGTGACCAAATGTGACAAGGAGGGGGAGAGGGGTCAAAAAACCTATAAATTCGTGTGACGTAATTAATGGATGACCCCTAAGGGGTTAAATGTAAAAAATCTTTTTTACCATGGTCAACCCAATCCAGTCTTACAACTCGAACATCTGCTGTTTCTGATTTTTACGGAATCTTAATGATTGTGAATACAACTTTCTTTATTCACTTCATTTGTGTTTGAATTCTGATGAAACAAAAGGGCCCTAACTTGTCTACTCCATGATGACTACATGTAAGTACGGACGATCAATCGGAGTTCGCTTTGCAAATATCCTTTTTAGCGATGATAAGAGGTATGTTGATGCAGGTATCGTCTTGGGGCGGCTACGTGTTCCTGATCAACCTGATCCCGCTGCACGTGCTGGCGCTGATGGCGCTGGGCCGGTTCTCGGCGCGCGTGTACGTGGCCTACAGCGCGCTCTACTGCGTCGGCACCATCCTCTCCATGCAGATCTCCTTTGTCGGCTTCCAGCCTGTGCAGAGCTCGGAGCACATGCTGGTACCTTTTTTTTAATCTATATTATATTTTTAAAGGGGTTTTGTCACACAGTGACTGTCACCCCTGTACTGAGATCAAGTAATAATGTAGTAGTGTAGCATTACTTACACCACTACATTGCTTTTAAGTATAGGTTGCACATAATGCGCGCGCGGTTGCGCTTAACGTATATCTTTAATAGCGCCGGTTAAAAAGTAGCCTACATACACTAGCTTAGATGGCTAGCTAATAGGCTTAAGATTTGTGTAAAATTCATTTTCAACACTTGCTCGTAACGTGGAACTTATTGATCCGCTTTTAGGCTCATAATCCGAAATATTACGCACGCGAGCTTATTCATTATATTATCGGACTTGTGCGGTAATGCATGATAATTTGAGTAACTAATTGCTAATAATATGCATGGAGACGTACATACCTTCTTAATTTTAAGCTAAAATATAAAACAATGAACTTGTCAATAGGTACATACTTACAGATAGCAAGTTCCATATGGGTCTGATATGGGTACATAATAATAAAACTTCGTTAACTTCGCATCTTTCTTTACGACTGGAAATGTATTGTTAGTTGTTGAAACCACTACCACTACGCATAATAAATGCATGTTAGCCGTGATCACAGCATAACGAGTGTTGTGTGCGCAGGCGCTGGGCACGTTCGGCCTGTGCCAGCTGTACGCGTTCGCGCAGTACCTGCGCGCGCGCCTGTCGCCGGCCAACTTCGAGCTGCTCTTCAAGGCGCTGCTCACCACGCTGCTGGCCACGCTGGGCACCGCCGTCGTCGCGCTCACCATCACCGGTAACTTTACTGTCTCAACTAGCATCTGCCAGCCAACAGAGGATGCCAAACACCTTGCCAATTGAAATTAAAATACTGTCGTAAGTGGAGCATAGGCTCTGAAGTAATAGAGCAATTGACTTAATGGTTAATCAACGGCAAGACGGATACGCCATTCTTTAGAATCACCATTAAACGAGAAACAAGCTGCTCAAGAAGTCAGTTTCATTATCAGTGTATTTAGGGTTTTATTGAAATTTGTAGCTGATACTTTATTGTGAATGTTGAAAATACATGTATTGTTTTTTCTATAGGTAAAATCTCGCCCTGGACTGGCAGATTCTACTCGTTACTGGACCCTTCTTATGCCAAGAATCATATTCCAATTATCGGTAAGTTATTCTTAATTTACAAATATTATGTAAGACATTGACCCTTCCGCACAAGTAGGCTATCTGCATTCGTCTTTAGGGTACCGTGCCCTACCGTTAAAATTGAAATGCGAATAAACGTTTATGTCCTAGGTTTCTCTATCGATATCAATAGAATACAAGAGGCAGATAACGATTTTGATGTTCGCTTTAGCTTGCGAGAGCGCGAGGTCGGCCGTCAATGACCTTAGAACATCTCTGGGTTGATTCTGAACTCTATGGAGCTTATTATTTTCCACTATTGGTTAATTACAGTGAGAGTAAACTTGGCGCGCCCACCCGTTTGGAAGGTGTGAGGATGTTCTGTGGCGTAAGTAATGTACCTAGTTTGCGGTTTGTCCGCAGCGTCGGTGTCGGAGCACCAGCCGACGTCGTGGTCGTCGTTCTACTTCGACCTGCAGGTGCTGGTGTTCCTGTTCCCCGCCGGCCTCTACTTCTGCTTCGCCAAGCTCACCGACGCCAACATCTTCATCATCCTCTATGGAGTCCTCAGTATCTATTTTGCTGTAAGTTATTTATAGTAAAATGTAGTTTATACTGCGTTAAAATTACCATGTCACTTGGTAAACTTTATTTTTAAAATGATGATGGAGAAGCTTGAGCGCGTGGAAGGCGACGTCGAGTGTCATCATTCCGTTGTCTCCGCGCAATGATTTCTTTACACTTTGCTCTCTGACTGAAAGTTGTTTATCTTAGTTGAGTGTAGGTTTTGAATACGAGCTTAATGTGTCGAGTGTCGCAGGGCGTGATGGTCCGCCTGATGCTGGTGCTGGCGCCGGTGATGTGCATCGTGTCGGGCGTGGCGGCCTCCAGCCTGCTCAGCCTTCACGTCAAGGACATAGAGCCCAAAGTTGAAAAGCACGACAAGAAAAAGAAGCACGATAATAATCTGGTGTTCCGTTCCGAGGTGAGTAACACGTCTCGTTAATTAGTTACATATTATGCCTCATTTTTATTGGAAGATGTCAATCGATTCTACTGCCCGTGACGTGAGATCCAAATGCTTCTAATTAACCTGCTATCTATTGTGCCCTAGAAACTTCCAATAAATAGCCGATAGGGATAGTGCCAATAGTGCCATACATTAGAAAGGGACATCATGATTCGTCCCTGAATCGCTGTCAAACTTCGGTTTTGTAGGTGTCTTTTCTGTACGATAGTACTTATTAATTATTCTGTGCTCATATTACAATGAAAGTTTCGTTCGTTCCATTCGTGCCAGAGGGCCTACCGCGAACCACGTTCGACGTGTTACCTCCCTGTCACACTTACGTACGAATTTACAAGTGCGACAGAGAGGCAACATGTCGAACGTGGTTCGCGGTAGGCGCTCAGCTTTCGTGAATCAACCTGTACATCGATCTTTTCAAACCGCGATAACTCAAAATGTTGCCACAGTGATTGTTTAGATGCGTGGTGAAGTGAAGCGTGTGGTTATGTTGTACAGGTGGGCGCGCTGTTCGTGTGCGTGCTAGGCTGCCTGCTGGTGTCGTACGTGTTCCACTGCACGTGGGTGACGTCGGAGGCGTACTCGTCGCCGTCCATCGTGCTGTCGGCGCGCGCGCACGACGGCGCCCGCATCATCTTCGACGACTTCCGCGAAGCCTACACCTGGCTCAAGATGAACACGCCTGAGGTAATGGCACACACACACACTCCGCGACGTGCCGGGGCCGGCCGGACTCCACTGCACGTGCATCTGCACGTCGGTGGACGCGCCCGGCCCGGGTACTAGAACACCTTAATATTCTTACATTTATCCTCGTAGGTACCTAATAGCAACACTCTTAACTGATCGGTGGATCTTATTTCTTTGCAATAAGGTTTATTAATTATTTGTTAGCAAAATAGTATTTTTTTATTCTTGTGTGGACTACATTTATTTACGTCTATAATAATAATATATGTTTAAACCAATAAATGACAGAATATTAACTATTAAGAGTTGATTCCTAATACTGAACAAAAAAATCTTAAAAACTAAATTGTTGTTTAAATAGCTTGTTATGTTACGTAATGTATATGTAACATCCGTTTCAAATTATATTCGTACTTTATGGATGTTGACTATAGAAATGTTACGTGAAAACATTCAAAATGACGATATTCTAGTGAAGCTCACACATGTCCTCGATTTCAATACGGGCCCATTATTGGCAGGACGCTAAAGTGATGTCGTGGTGGGACTACGGCTACCAGATAACAGCGATGGCGAACCGGACGGTGATAGTGGACAACAACACGTGGAACAACACGCACATCTCGCGCGTGGGGCAGGCCATGGCGTCGGCCGAGGAGCGCGCCTACGAGATCATGCGCGAGCTCGACGTCGACTACGTGCTCGTCATATTCGGCGGCCTCGTCGGCTACTCTTCTGATGGTACGAGTATAGCCCACTATTACCTAAGTAGACCTCTAACGCTAGGTTTCCATGAGATCTGGCCACAGAATAGACGGGCGAAAAGTCTCTTAGGTTGCGCAAGACTGCTCTGGTCAGTTCAGTTCAATTTAAAAAGCCTTAATATGGTGTCTAAATTATTTGATACTATGAAGATTAAGAATGACGCAAGCATTTAAGTCACAACATGGTATAATCCTCTTTCTTTATATGATTTATGCCAATTTTTCTGTATATTTTTTAAAATAATGAATCTAAGCCATTGTGTTCAGCAAACGCATTTACTGTTATAGTTGACGAAATATAATTTGCATCGATTGGTCATAAAACTTTTTCTCAAAAATGGACGGCAAAGTCGACGTTGCCGGTTAAAAAATAGGTCGCGAAGTGCGTAGTTTATGGTCACTCAAAAAATTAAAAAGTTAAAAACATTGCAGTCTCGATTTCGGGACTGCAATGTCACATACAAATTCCATTATTTAACGAGTTCCAAACTTTTTAAAACTTTAAATGGCCATATCAAATGAAGGCATAGATCCCTTAAACAGCCAAACAGATGATCAGCACTTATTATTATAAAGCCTATAACAGACTATCGCACCGCACCGCGACCTTGGAGCGTCGCACCCATAAGTGAGAGCGAGAAACAGATATCTCTTTCTCGCTCTCACTTATGGGTGCGACGCTCCAAGGTCGCGGTGCGGTGCGATAGTCTGTTACAGGCTTAATGTTGGTACCTCGACTATTTAGGTGTCTCAAATAGGTTGGCGTATTTTCAGCAGAAAAATACACTTCTTTTTTTTTTAAAGGCGGCAAGCAAATTTTTTTAATGGTTGTATTTTTTTCTGTGAAAATTAGAACGTTGCTTCTGTAAGTTCTGTAAAATATTTCTATTTCTTGCACCATTTTTGAGAAAAGCACTATATATGACTCGGCTGGAAGGCTACTTGCTGGCTTCCGAACCTCGACAATAATGTACTATATCTTTACGAATACATTGAACTTATTGGCGCTCTCACTTCGTACAGGCGCCAAAATATCTCGGGTGACAAGGTTCACTTTACACCCTTGGTTAACAATCTACTATTCCTCGACCATAATACATTTGCAATTTAATTTATTGAAATCGAGAAGTTGATCATAAATATAATGAGTTGGAATAAGCATGCAGGTTGTTAAGGGGCATTCAGCCGCCGTTAAGATAGTGATGTGTGCACTCGGCAGACATCAACAAGTTCCTGTGGATGGTGCGCATCGGCGGCAGCACGGACCGCGGCGCGCACATCCGCGAGGCCGACTACTACACGAGCGCGGGCGAGTTCCGCGTCGACGCCGACGGCTCCCACACGCTGCTCAACTGCCTCATGTACAAGATGAGCTACTACAAGTTCGGCCTCGTCTACACTGAGGGCGGTAAGTGTCTCACCATTCCTTATAAAACCGTGCCAAGTTACACTTTACTTTAGTTCCGTTACCTATTTTGCTAGCCTGCATAAAATCTCCTACAGTAACATGCCCTTAGTGGGCTCCGGCGAGGGTTTCGTACCCGAAGGGTAAAAACGGGACCCTATTACTAAGACTCCACTGTCTGTCTGTCTGTCAGTTGAAATTGTCACAAATGATGTGTTTCTGTTGCCGCTATAACAACAAATACTAAAAAGTTATACATATTATGGTCGGCCCTTATAATTTTAGTACTAGTATTAAACAATACTGCCATATTATACAAATTTAAACATGTTACAAGTCACCTACACCACTAATGGAAACCTGTGACAATAATGGCATTAAATGGAACAAGAAACATGTAAAGTACATAACATACTGATAACTTATCGGTGATATGTAACGTTAGTAGATATTAATCTGTTAATAGCTTACATTTCGTTGTAAAACATTTTACCGAGACTCGTAACACACATAGGTATTAATTACGTTTGTAAGGTAAACGTCCTTGTAATAATATTGGGTGCAGAGTTGCAGACAAACTCTGGTAAAATTAGTATAATGGTAGAGTAGTGAGTGTGATTGATGGTGTGTGTGTGGCAGGGCGGCCGCCCGGGTTCGACCGCGTGCGCGGCGCCGAGATCGGCAACAAGGACTTCAACCTCGACGTGTTGGAGGAGGCCTACACCACCGAGCACTGGCTCGTGCGCATCTACAAGGTCAAGCCGCTGCCCAATCGCGGCGTCTAAACTCCCACCATTTCTTCTGAGGCTCATTGTACAAACAAATGTCATTTATTTGCACATGGAATAGAGCTGAATTTCTTTTGTCCTAAAATTTAACAAACCAAAACAAATGCAACTTTGTTCCTTATGTGAAATCGTGTTAAATTATTGTTATAAATTTTGTACATTTTTTGCACATGGGCTTAAGGTTATTTTTTTTTGCACACTGTAAATTCGCTTGTACTTAGGCCGTAGAGAAACCAACTGCTAATCGCGTTTAAACATGCTCCATTGAAAACCTTTTTCTACAGAATGCATCCGATAGCATAAATACACTACAGATGTAGTGCATAATTGTTTTCCATCGTATTTTCTCGGCAGCGTTCGTATTTGTCATGCTACTTCAGTGAACCTCAGTAATTTTTGTACTGAGCGAAATAGCAAGACATGTTCGTACGTATCCGTGAAAATACTATGGAAAATAATTATGCACTACATCTGTAGAACTGTGGTTGTCAGGTCGACACTAATTTAGCCTATTGAGATTTCTATGACTAATAATATATGTACTGCTTTTAATACTAAGGGTTTTCGCTGTTCGGTACAGTCGCCATCAAGATGTGTGCGGATATTTTTAAGCAGATATTAATCGTTTTGTTAAATGTGATGACACAACTGTACCTTCTGGTCAGTCGTCGAGATTAGTCATACTATTCCGACTTAGTTATATATATACCTACGTATAGCCAAAAAGGCAATAACGGAACTCTTATAATTTTGTTCTGTCTGTCCATCCATAATTTTACTCAGCCACTCGGTTGAATGTGAATGTAGTTGTATATTGCGAGCTGCTACAATGTTGTGTAGTTGCATTCATATAAAAAAATGTAGGAGGTGCCCTGCTGCTGCCCTGCAGGTGCCTCTTTCTATAGCTCTCCTAAATACATCAACAAAAGATGCTGCGAGTCGGTTGTATCGTTTATGAGTACCCTATGATAACATTGATAACCTGCCCTTTATTAATGAAAGGCATCAAGTGCCGTGATAATACGCTCTTTGCCAGTAGGTGTCTTTTGTGTGACGGCTCGGACGGAACCCTTCATTGGTCGTGGTCCGACACGCACTCGGTCGGCTTTTTTATTGTACTTTTTCATAAGAGGAGTAGTGTAGTTAATAACTATATATATGTAATACGACTGAATGAAATCTTAGATATAAATACGAGTAAGTAGCCTAACACATCCGGGTGCATTAACTCATGAGCGTTACGAGGAATTCTTTTCCACTAGGGATATGTTTTAATATTGGATAGATGTTTGCGAAAACCACATAACTAAGTATTTTGGTTGATACTGCATTTATCTTTAACACTGTTAGGTGAGTACATAATATTATATCTTCCTGAAGCTACTTATTTATTTACCTAATTTATGGAAAATAAAAAGTAACAGTTTTTGTCCCACGCCCAATAAAAGTACAAGATCATATTTGTTATTAAAACACACACTATAAGTGTAGATACAATGAATGTGTGGACAGATGTATTGAATCAGTGGCGCCTGTAGGAACTTGAGCATCACTGCCATCAGCAGGGCTTCGCGGAAGAAATGTGCAGAACATCTCTTGGGATTCGGACGATCTTGAAAACATCCTGGCTAAGGGGTTGAAGTAAAGCTTGTCTTTAGCTTCTCAACTTGCTGATAGTCTGTAGCAAACGCTAGTAAGTAGTAACATAATCAATGATTTACGAGTTAAATTTATTTCTCAATTTGTATATTATTTGTATAACCATATCGAAGACAGCACAAAATACTATGCGATTATATATTATAATATCATTGTGATAAGTATTATCGTTGTAAGTGTATTACTTTTTTGATTTTAAACCCAGCTTGAACATTAATCTTACGTTTGCACTTAGCAGCAAACATGATTGAAGAGCCTAGGGGGGAGATAAGGATCCATTTTACAAACGAGACTTTTTGAACAGTCGACGTCAAATATGTTTACACTTTTGCACCTTACTCCTTTGTAATAAGGCAAAAAATTTAAACATACTTGTGTACAACTTTTAGATCTTGCTCACTACAGACATCGAGTGAAGCAGCTTGCGACGCCCTAAGCATTGTGTTTGCTATAATTCATTCAATTTATTGTGAAGTATTGTGCTTTGTACTGTGTCGCTATTCATGCAATATGTTTTTTAGTTGCAGTGAACATGACTTCTTAACTTTATATATTGGGTATTTTATTTCTAGAATCGTCAGTTAATATTGTGCGCAATTAATATAATTATGTTAGTCGGTATATTTTAGGACCGTGTACTCGTATGTCCCACAAACCACAATGTCAAACGGACTTTACGGATTACCATATGTTATGATTTATGGAAGTTGTAAAATTTTATTTTTTATTTTTATGTAAAATAAAACATTTAATAAGTAACAAAATTTTATTTCCATTTTTTACTTACATGCATCGTTTTCGACGAGTTACAATACGCTTATCGGCCGTTCAGAGGGCCTACCGCGAAAACCGAAATTCGCAAATTGCGGGGATCTTTCTTTTTTACTCCAATATAGGCATAGTTAGAATGACAGAGAAGGAAGCGCGCAATTTGCGAACTTCGATTTTTGTGGTTATAGCCCAGGTAGGGGTTTTGCCCGACTACGGAGAACTCGTAAGAAAAGATTATGTAATTCTAGAATCTGACGATGAGCCGGTTTTGAAGAACGAGTTGTCAATCGATTCCGTTTTATTGCCTTGGTGAAATAAGTAGACAACATTTCGATTCCCTAAAATGGGAAAGTGTAGGTCTAGAAAAAATCGGTTATCGCGCTTTTTTCGCGTACTTTTTTTTAAATATGTGATATTAGGTGAGTTTAACTTGTACTACGTCCACGGCGTGAGTCCAATTGATTGCAAATCTTTTTGAGATAAACGTCCTTCGTCCAGTTTCACACGGAGTCTGAAAAGGTAACACACAATTTTACCACATTTAGATAGCAAAGACGTACCTAATTATTTTAGAAAATCTTACACGAAGATCTATTTAAACTTAAGAATTAGCATCCAAAGGTAACAATTAAGAACTTGTGATTTTAACCTTTCTTCATTGTGTTTGATAGACCATAACTCGGGCATGAATTGTGGTTCCATCGTAGTGAGGAAATGTTCTCGCCAGTACTGCTCTAATCGCAGAAGACCCTCGTGTTTCAGGTGATACTCTACTACTCTCATGCCGTGGCTCTCTTCTTCCGTTTTAATGGCGCTATGGAATTAAAATACAGTCATGTTAATCACAAGGAAATTCTTACTGCTTTTACGAAGTAGGTTTACTCGTAGTCCTGATTTAGAGTTTCACGATTTTTACTCATTATTTACAAGTTTCACAACTACGGGACTTAATCGCGTAAAATTAAGTTTTAAATTTACCTCCGACGTTTCGAGGACGGCGGCATTGTCTCCGTGGTCTTGGACAAGACTGGCACAGGGTGCGCAAGGGCCGACTTCCATTTGATTAAGATTTAATATGCCATTTGTTGCTCTAGCACGCTCTCTAGAGCGTGAAAAGACTAACACACAGGACACAACTGCCGGCATGCCGCCTGGCCCGCTCGGCTTATGAACGATAAGTCACTCATAAGATTACCTAGATTCCGGAAAACAACATATGTGTGGCTCTTAGAGATTCCCAAAACTGTTGATTTCTACTGCAGTTGTCTGTTTTTGTGAAAACTTTCTTGGTTCATGCTAGTAGTAGTAAACTTTTTACTGTACAAAAAGACATATTAAAAATAACAAAAAAAAATAGTAATAAGTACAAAGGCGAACTTATCCCTTTGAGGGATCTCTTCGTGGTGTAGGGTGAGATACATACGCTTTCGGGCCGCTGGCGGCAGCCTCCTCCAGCAGTTCCGTCGTAAGCTCCCCGCAGCGCGGGTAGTGCCGCAGCAGCACCGCCTCGAGCGCGCGCCGCCGCGCCTCCGCCAGCGACTGGGCCTGCTGCAGCAGGGCACGCGCCGCCGAACGTATTTTCCTGAAACGAACACCAAGCTTAAAGCTTAATCACATGTTGACCACATGAGTGTGATAACTGCATTGCAGGTACAACTAGAGAATCGGCGGAGCTCTAACTCATAACACTTGAGAATAGGGAGATAGACCATTTAATAGTATTTTATGCAACCGTTGTTTAAAAGAGTTTAAGGGATGATTTCGGGGATAAAAACTATTCTATATCTTTCCCAACATCTCCATACCAAATTCCATCTACTCGTAAATCGGTTCAGCGATTATCGATTCCTCATACAAATTTCCATCCCAGCCCCCCTTTTTCTGGGATAAAAAGTATCCTATGTCCTTCCCCGGGACTGGACTCAACCTATCTGTATACCAAATTTCAACTAAATCGGTTCAGCTGTTTAAATGTCAAGAGGTAAGAGACAGACACACTTTCGCATTTATAATATTAGTATGGATATCATGAACCATAAAGTTTACTTGGTATTGAAGTCGTAGCTGGACACAGCCTTGCCGTTAGCGAGCGGCGCGTGACACTTGCGCGCCAGCATCTCGCGCATGCGCAGATCCAGCGTGTTGGAGAGCTGGTGGCAGCGTACGCACAGCAGCACCACGTCGTGCGACGAGTGGTCCTTCATCACCTCTGAAATAACACTTGTACTGTATTACACACACCTGTATGTACAAATGAGGTTGGAATAGTACACTTAATAATTGCAAAAAGTGAGGTCAGTATTTACGAGGACCACGAGTCACCAACGACTCATAGAAGACACTTGATGACGGGACCAGAGGGCCTACCGCCGATACCGAAATTCGCAACCTGCGGGCATATTTATGTGTCATTCTAATTACGCCTTAATTGGAGTAAAACAGAAATATGCCCGCATTTTGTAAACCTCGGTGTTCGCGATAGGCCTTCTGTAGACTGTACCTACATAATTACACTTGCGCACCTATAGGTACAATAAACGAGGTTTTTTAATACTTTTGTGAAATAAATCACAAAACAAATATCGGTTACACATTAAAATGTTGCACTTTACCGTTACGAATTTTAGTTTTTTCGGTTTACGACAGTCAATTTGGACATGGCAGTGAGACTATCATTCAGCCAAATAATCATAAACCTTTTTAGTGAAATATTGTCCTATATTTTTTTATGTAGGTATATCAGGTGTACCTATTTGGGTAATTTCGTAAATTGGGTACCTAATCACCAAAATCATTAAAAATACTAAAACTATGGTTTCAGAATATACGGGTGGATCAACAATTTTTGTTCTGTCCCATCTGCCAGGGGGCAATAGTAGCACCACCACAGTTGGTTGGTAGATTGCCCATTATCAAAAGGGCTCATAACTATTACAAAAATGCATGTTTTATTTGGAAAGAATTAAGGTTAAAGAATGACACAAGAGAACGTAACCATGGCAACGAATGACAAGAAAACACATGAACTTACCGGGAAAATACTTTCGGTACTCTCTAGGTACGACATTTTTTCTAATGTAGGAGTCGGTGCTGCCGCACACGACGCACTTGTTCTCCTTGGCGAGGCAGTAGTAGCGGCCCACGGCGCCCACGGAGCGGCCGGCCGGCTCGAATCGCAGCCGGACCGTGAGCGGCGCCTCGCTCACCACCGCGGCCAACTCCTTCTCCACGTACCTACACGAACGAAACGGCCGCAGCCTTCCATTAGCCCAGGGGTCGGTAAACCGCGGTTTGCGAGCCGCATCCGCCCCTTTGAAGGCTACGATTGCGGACTGACGAAGGTCTTGAAGAGTCGTCACCCAAAACATAAATACATAAGTGTTTGTTTTGGGTGACTTGACTCTTAACCGGTTATGGGGCCCAAATTTAGTCGCCTTGGGATGTAGACCGTACGTATATGTATTACGTAGCGGAAACTGCCGACTACTATTTTATTACCCACTTTTCAATATAAACACAATAGTTACAGCTCGACCACTTGGACAGTTGTGATTTTCTAGTAAATGAAGCTTAGTTTTAAACTAAATTTAAGTATATTTTTTAGTTATGAACCGACCAGAGTAACCATGATACATAGGAACCAGTGTTGCACGCAGCAGCTAAACCTTTAACGACAACATAATCAAACTATGACTGGTCACTAACCGTATGAGTCAAACGGTATTGAGACATGACATGAGATATGGGGCTTAATTACCAGAGGGCTTTCTTTTTGTCACAAGTGCAGAGCAGCTCCCCATCGGGCGCCTGTAGGTAGCAGTTGTTGTACAGCGGCCTGGTGCGCGTCGCGTACGGGTACCTCTTGTTCAATACTATATCTTCTTTCTTAACGATCTTATCCTTTTTCCTGATGATAGAACATTTGATAAGGTTAAATATGTTATTTTAATATGATATCAACATTAAAATGCTCAAAGGTATCATCGGAATGACAAAGAAGAGAGCATAGTGTTTTACTAATAATACCTACTTATGAGGGCTTATTGTATTATATATATATGTATGTACATATGTAGGTACGTAATTCTTACCCATTTGTTTTCTGATTACTATCATGCTTTGTTTTAAAAGCAACATCTGCAATATCCCGACATAAATCATTAACAGCTTGTTGTGAATGTTTGTTCGTCTTTCCAGTAAGCCAGTAAGAGCCGCGTGCCCTGCAAGTATATTCACGTATTAGTTTCGCAAATATTTTGATAGCCACATGTGCATCAGCCGCTGCATAAACTATTTGTCTGTCTGTCAACTGCTCAGCCTCCCAATCACTGCAACGTATCTGTAACAAATATAGGGTATTTTTTATGAATTTTATGATGCACAATCTTACAAATGATCTAGAAAATAAATAACATAACAAACTGGTACTTAATATAGAAAGTTTATTATAATGGTTAGTTGTTGTTGTTGCCAGCAGTGCCGGGCCCTGTCTGTATGAAGGTGAGTTTTGTTATTGCGATAAATAAGATGTGGATTAAGTTCAGGAAGGGAATCTAAGTACTTGGTACACGGAACTCCCACTGTGGCACATGTTAATATGTTTCAAACAATAGAAGGAGTATGGCCACATGAGTTGCATTTGCACCTATTGAGTGTAATGAGCAAGGGGGTTACACCTTTACTATGTAAAAGAAAGAATAATTTTAACCATAGCTTCTAGGATGTAGTGTGTTCTATTACCTTCCAGTGTTTATCTAGAGTGACTTGCAACAGTGCTTCAGAGAGGCTCGCTAGACCGCCGGCCCTGTGCCCGCAGGCGCGAGCCAGGTGGCGCACGTCGAGAGAGCTCTTTAGTTTAGCCCCCCAGTCGTGGAACAGATATTTTGCGTCATCAGAAGGAGAAACACCTACTTTGTAGATGGTGTTATCTTCAAGTAATGCCTAAAAGTAGAGTAACTAGCTATTATGTAACAAACATGTTAATTACTATGTATGCATGCTATGGCTGTCCCTTTTAAAGAAAAGCTGTACATATTCATATTACCATACAATTCGCACAATCCTGACGTTTCGGACGTGACATTACGTCCGTGTTCTCAGGCAGACTAAATAATAAGGCAAATAATAAAAGTAAGTGTACGCGATTAAGTCCTGATTCAATTCTATAAATAATGGTAGTTAGATTTTTATTATGAGCCAGCAGTCACATGATCAGCAATATAGTTAATAAAAATATATTACGTATAGCCAACACAGTAACTTATTGTTAAACATCAACTGGTTTCCTACTTTTAATGAGCTAGGGACAGTTTTCATTTGATTTAACCGGAACAGACCACAAAAGCCATCAAGGGTAGACAGCTGCAATAGTGCGACGGGCTGTCTCTTGCGACCCACAGTCACCCATTCACAGTCAAATCCTATGGCATTATGATACAAACACTTCCTGAAACACATTTTTTTTATTAGTGGAAGTAACTAAATATGTACATAGGACATAGGTAGTAACACGATGAAACCTGGCCATGCATGATGCGGTAAATCCTTTAAAATAAATATACATTTTCAAGCCTGCCTTAATAATTTGTGGTTATCAAACTACATAATAGTAAAATTAGAAACATATTATAAAGTTAGGATGTCTGTGACTTTGGGCGTAAATATTTTACAGTAGGCTAGCAGTGGTACAGTGGTAAAAATAGACCAGTTGTACCTAATTTTAATTTTTTTCATGGTCTTCTGACAGTCTTAACCAAATTTCCCAACCCAAAAAAACTGATTGCATTCAGATTGAGATAGTTCTGAGGTGTTTTAACTTTGATGAATTAGACTTTTTGACATAAAAAGCTTCCTATATAAAAACAACTTTTAGTGCTTGGAGTAGAAAGTTTTCCTGACTATCTCAAGTAGAAGAGAGTTTCAAAAAGTATGTTTTTGGTAAGATGACATTCTAATGAGCAATAAAACAGCTATGAAAATATAAATACAATTGTGGCATTGTAGCATGAAGCGAGTGAAGATTATCAAAAATTCTGGATAAAGATTTTTATGGAATATATTCTGTGAAACTCATAGGAGCCCATATATTGTAATAGGATTGTGTTTTTATTATAAATTAAAATAATTACAGATTTTAAAAATAAAAGAACTGCTTGAATATGTGCATTCGATAAAAAGATATACCAGATCATGCATCAGTTTCATCTTGAAGAACAATCCCTTCCTTGGAGTTTATTTTCATATGTTACTTGATATACATTTGTATCACAACCGGGTCTTATCTTATTGTTTTCGGGGGTCCTTGTGGATACACTTCGATATTTTGTGCAATTACCCGGGTCCGGGTCACAACGTCTTCTTACAAAGTTGCAACTCCCTCAAACGAAATAAAAAGTTGTTCGAGATACAAAATTTCAACACCTATTTAGGGGATTCCCCTTAGAAGATGAATAATTAAAAACACTGCAATTCATGCAATTCCTTCTCTTCGTAGTTCGAACTGTCCAAAGTTTTTAATCCCTCCATTTTTTTTACATGGTATAAGAGTATCCACAAAAAAAATAAGGTTATTTTACTAATTACTAACCTTCTAATTATAGTTACCGCGCTATTGCATGCCTCTTCATTAGTAACTATTGAAACATTCATATAATGGAAAGCCTCCGAAGCTTTTCTAATCCTCTGTTTATACTTTAAAACAGTATATACAACGGCCGCAGACAATACTGTAATTATTACGGTTGTTACACTAAAATTATGTTTTAAGATCGCTTCCATATTTTAAGTTTTAACATCCAGACACTTAATTTCATATTCAAGTAAATTCCCTTTTTAGACGTTGTTAACTTTGTCATAGAAAAATAAGAAAATAAAACAATAACAACGTCTAATATAAAAAATACATCTACAACCTACGTGAATGGTGAACACAATGTGAACACAAGTCAATAATCAATAAGTCATTGAAGGGAGCCCGAGCCACCAAGGAGCCACTAATACCAATATGGCTCCTCTACACGATGGGCCAACGCCGGCCACTCCAAGGGACGCAGCTACGCGGTAGAATGAGATATCAATATCACTTGCTCCCTGTAACGCATAAATGCGTCCCTTGGAGTGGCCGGCGTTGGTCCATCGTGTAGAGGAGCCAATACACAACCAAATAATGCTCAACCCAAGAATGTACAGCCCAATAATTGGCGTCCATGATGGACGCGTATTATTGGGTCGTGAATTATTGCGTTGAGCATTCTCGGTCCGCGCAAGTTTGGTCCGGGTCGATAATACGAAGCCACTCTTTTCAGGCAATAAAAATTCCCATAATTCGCGTCCACTAATTTGAGTCCCTTGGCTTTCAAATATTGGGCTGTGCATTATTGGTACAGGTCGAGAAAGCCCGACCCAATAATTGGAAGCCAAAAACCAGAGACATTATTTTTTTTAAGGGAGTTGGCTTCGCGCCGCGATTAGCGCACGAGTGTGGAGGGGGCTTTAGAGGGCTCAAATATCACCATAAATCTTAAATTGGTGATTGACGCCAATTTCATTTCTGATCAAATCGGTCGATTTGATCATCCCGTCTGGACACCGCTGGTAGTATGACTTAGTGCTTTAGCCTGGTCAGAAAGACGCTGAAAAAAAAGATATGTTTTATCAGTGTCACTGTCAATGTCAATCCGGATCGGTCGGATCGGATCATTCCGAGCAGCTGAGCAAGTTTACTTATAAATTGATTTTTTATCGGCAGTATATATGTAATTTTAATAGAAGTTTAAACTTTACAGAGGTAAATATTTTTACAATAAGCTTACTGTAGAACATACATGTTTGTAAATTATTTTAAAATTCTATTTTGTTTAGATGCTGCGTGCAGTCGTGTTAGGCTCAGGTTTGGTTACTATGATGCCGTCGGTGAATGCTGCTACTCCAGTTAAGAATGAGCCAAACGAACCAACGAGGCCTGCGCCAATGAGGCCCTCAGAACTACCAATTTATGAAGCACCTCATGCTGAATACGCCGAGTATGTATTGTTTCGGACACTAGCGCCTGTTATATAATCCTGTGAAATTGATTATATACACAGGTAACAAGAAATAAGTTTACATCCGTTATATTTATCGACTGACGATATTTGTTTGTTGTACCAGATTTGAAGAAGCCAAAAGACATTCAAAGAAATCTGGCTACATAAGGACCGCCCTCCAGGGTCCCGTGCGCGTGGTTCGCGAACACATACAGACGGTGTGGGCCCACACGGACTCCATCAACAACGCTGTGCATGACAACTTTAATGAATTCCAAGACAGGACTCAATGTAAGAAGTACTATGTATTATGATATCAACTTTCAAAGAACATTTTATTAAGTACAGTCAGCATCAGAAGTTGCTAAGTGGGCGAGGTGTTCAAAATGATCTTGACTCGACTTTATTGTTAAGAGAATAAGATCATGTAGAGGTAATTTTGACCACCTTGCCCACTTAGCAACTTCTGCTGCTGACTATCCTCCTGAGTCCCTGAGGCCTTTATAAAGGATTTAATCCAAATCAAATTTTGGATTAAAATAAAATAGGTACAAGGTTCCAAATTCAAAACTGCAAAAATGACAAGTGGGACTGCAAAAATGACAAGTGGGGCTCAGGAGGCTATACAAGTAAATTACCCAGTTAACTCTACTTCTATCTGAACCACATTAAAAATGACTAGTAGAGTCATTGCGCTTGTTTTCCATCCATGCTTTAGTTTTTGTCCACTTGATGCATTATTAGCAAGTTATATATCATTTTAAATTTGCGACTTGCAAAATATCATTTTTTTGTATTTTTTAGATTTAGATATATTTTTAAGACATTAAGGATTGCAATAAGTCCAAATTTGTCCAGCAATGTAGGTTTAGAGCTGGAAGAAAACTAGCTCAATGACCTATGTGATATGTTACAATAGGGAGTGTAGATAAAATAATTCTACATTATACTTAATTCATTTGATATGTCTACGAACTACATGGTATCTCAAAAATTTCAGCTCTCTAACATTATCGAAGCCAAGGGTTCAAAATACGACGGAACTTGCTGAGAAAAGATAGGCAACGCACTTTGTCTTGTCTTGGGGGGGCACGGCGCTGTGCCCCCATATTATGATGCTAATAACACATTCTAGAAAAAACAATGAAGATTTAGTTTTCA
The DNA here is from genome assembly GCF_948474715.1 of Cydia amplana. Taxonomy (NCBI): domain Eukaryota; kingdom Metazoa; phylum Arthropoda; class Insecta; order Lepidoptera; family Tortricidae; genus Cydia; species Cydia amplana. The sequence goes on along the minus strand of NC_086096.1, from coordinate 22,322,308 downwards.
TACTCCTTAAATGTCATGATATCAACTGGCAGTAAAGTACCTAATCAATCACTCACTCGCAACGCTCTGCTGCCTGCACCATCACTCATGTGCGTGCAGTCTGCGGCCTTACTGACTATAAAATAGTAGATTGTACAACAAGGGCATAAAACATTTATATCCGAGACAATTTATAGGCGCAGTGAGGACCACTATAGTCGAGGATAAAAATTGACATTATGCCTGAGTTATACACTCTACTTTTCACTTCGTACATATGGGGCTACTCTAGTGCGTAAAATAGCACTTTTCGTGCGATATCGAAACTTTAAAGTGCCATATGTACTGTAAAACGTTGTTCGATACACGTGCGAATAGGTAATTCGCAACTCGTGTCGATTTAAAACAGTCCCTTCGGTCGTGTTTTAATTTATCGCCACTCGTTTCGAATTTCTTCTTTTTCGCACTTGTATCGAAAATAACTATTTTACACAGGTCCTATTTGATTTCAGGGATTGTTAGATATCTCCGTGAAGAGGAAAATAAGCAGGTTCGCAGCGGTGCCGTGATTATTGGCGGCCTCACGGGATTCATCTTTGGACTTCGAGGAGGGATAATAAGGGTAAGTAATCACTGGTTACTAACCAAACAAACCTTTAGCATTTTTATTTATGGGTCCAAAACAAACAAAGAAAATATATAGGGTCTTTTTCCGGAACCCGAACATACACATCCCCTAAACACTTGATACGTAAAATTCTAAATCATAATGTGTAGATAGAGACAATAGAAGCTAGCATTGCTACACAAATGACAGGTCATACTAACTAAGGTAACATTTATTTATTTATTTACATACACACAACCATCGTTACAGGCTAGGTATCCTAATTCGACAGTATGGAATTTGACACACAAGAGAAAAAAAAACAACATAGGTACATTATTACAAATTACAGTAACACAAAACATATAAAGTGGCCTTTGTGAATTCGTTCAAAGAACAGAAAAACAAATCTAACTCAATCGCTACTCGATTAGGGGTTCGAATTGCGCGCGTAAAGGGGGCCTGGCGAAGGAGTTGCGTTCGAGCGCGCGGCTCGGCCTACAGAGGGCCTACCGCGAACCTACCTCCCTGTCACACTTACGTAAGAATTTACAAGTGCGACAGAGAGGCAACACGTCGAACGTGGTTCGCGGTAGGCGCTCAGGCTCGGCCGCCGCCGCCGCCACACATACCGATCTGGTACGTTCAAACGCACCTCTGCCAGGACTCCAAATGTTGTTAGGAAATAGACACAATAGGTAGATCTACAAGCCACAGAAATCCTATCGAAATACAATCATAATTCACCAAGACCCTACTGACGCACAGACTAATAATAAAACGCTAATTGGACGTATTTTTGCAAAAAAGCTCAGTCCTCAAAAAAATATAATTTAAAATTTAAATGAATAACTGGTTTTTGACATTAAGTTATTCCCAGAATTTGATGGGAACCTTCTCCTTGAATTACGTCCAATAATGCAAACTAATAAGAATACATAAGCTTTGTTGTACAGGTGGGCTGAATAGACTAGCGGTACCTCTTTTCAAGCCTTAAGCATCGTAGAAACCTCAACCTACCATCTTACATGTCCCTGTAACTTGTTCCAGAAAGTCCTCTATGCCGGCCTGGGCACCACAGCCATGGGTATGATTTGCTTCCCCGAGGAAACAAAAGAGTTTACCAAGAACAATGGAGTACTTGCAAAACAGTATATCAACATTGCATACAACTTTCTGTATGGAGGTAACTGTTTTTTCTCATATACAATACATATATAGTTATTTACCTACTAAGTGATATTAAATTTAGTTGTTACAAACATTCAAGTACTTTCTCAGAATTATATCATTTATATATTTAAAAATGTTTTAAAAAAATTTTTAATACAGGGTGGCCAAATAAGAGGTATACACTTTATTTTTGAAATTTTATTCTATAAAACATAAAAAATATTAAGTATTCCTTGTTAAATATAATATGTAGGGTCAGCAATTACACATGGAAAATAATGTCAGACAAATGTCCACCTCTAGCAGCATGGCAGATGCGAACCCTTTTCATCGCGTTTTCATCACTTTTTCACACATTTCTGGCGTTATCTCAGCGACAGTGTTTCAAATATTTTGTTTTAATTGCTGAAGGTTCGTTGGCCTATTAGCATAGACAAGTCCCTTTAGATAGCCCCACAGAAAAAAGTCAGGAGCTGTTAAATCAGGCGATCTTGGGGGCCAGTCAATGTCACAGTTTATCGAAATTAATCGACCGGGAAACGTTATTTTTAATGTTTCTATTGTTTTTAATGATTAAAACACGTTGTTCCGTCGTAAAACGCTCCATAATAAATTTGCCGTATCTACACAAACTAATTTTCATGCAATAACTGTCATACTTACCGCCAAAATAAAATGGCGGCAAAAAAAGTTGTATACCTCTAAGTTGGCCACCCTGTATATTATAATAGCCAATGTATTTTTTATTGTTTGTGTAGTAAAGCCAGGTGACCCACAACTGGAAGTTCATTTCCCTGAGCTGTCGTTTCCCAAAAACTTTTCGGAGTTTGTGGACTTGAGCGCCTCAGTGGCTTCGTCCGTGAAGCAGGCCGTCATGCCGCCGCCCACTAAGGAAGCAGCTGATCCTAAAGCAACAGAAAAAAATAATTAGGTGGAATTTTCAGTCAAGTACCAATTTAAGCATGAAAATGGGTATTTTGCTTTGTTATTAAAACTTGTACGTGTTATTTTTTCATGTTTCTGGTTTTATTTATGTTAATGACTAGGTACCTATATTTTATTATGACACAGTGGTAGGCTCACGCTGTTTTCATATATGCTTCCTTTCAATTAACTATCATCTTTTTTTTTTGATATCGCTGTGTTGCGTTTGTGCTATGCGTGGTTTACGCTGTGGCGATTTTTTTATAACAACTTATAGAAAACATAATTATATAATGTGGTAATAAAACCAGTTCACGAATAGTATCTGTCTGCTTCTTTTACTTTGCTTATAATATCTACAGACTAATCATATATAAAATAGATAAATTGGTTCTAGTTCTGCTACTTTATTGTATGTAATTTAATGAAGTATTTTTAATGCGTTTCATTTTGAAGGTTTGATACTCATAGGCGGTCAGCGGACACGAGCCCACGGTTTGGTGGTTCGACCGCTAGGCTTTGTTTATAAACGACTATACTATAAAGCTCTAAAGCCATTCATGTTCATTACTACTGCCTTCAGTATTCGTTACTTTGACGTCTGCTTTTAGTTAGTTTAGTTTTAATTAGGTATATGACATTAATAATAAAGGATACCTAACGTGCTAGAAGCATAACAACTCTTCATATTTCTATATAAGCGCAAGCTAAAGCTAATTTTTAACTCCATTTTCTAGAGATTTATCATGATTAATCGCCTTCCAACAAAACCGCACATAACTCACTCAATTTCAGTATCAGGTTTACCCTAGCTATGTATCTCTTGCTTTCTCTGGGATGAATGCTGAAACGATCTTATCAGCACCCATCATACTGACTGCATTTAGGTCAGGCAACGAAAAGGTATAGAGGGAAATGCTTGGACACATTTTTTACTAAGTAACTTTGTTTGGACTCGTTAGGAGGTGAAAATATCAAAAGTCGCCGGCCGTAACCCTTGAACGGGGGTGGGGGGTTTGATTTAAAGGTCCCATTTTTCGGTTTTTCGCTTATAATATCTTAGAAACTATGCGTCCTTGTGACATGATCATTATACAAAATGAAAGCTGATTAAATTTGCTACAAGTTTTATACAGTCGAGTTTTTCGATAGGTATCTTGTTTAGTTTTTGAGAAAGCCGCTCTTGAATGTCTATAATTTTGCATTAAATTTCCATCAATATTATTCACAGTGCTCACGAGGAAAGGAACCCGAAAGATTTTCAGTGTAGCAGATCTGCGAAATTGACTCCACTCCACACTCGCGTTCGCGGCTTCGTGCACGAGTGTGGAGGGCCCTATACAAGCCCCCCTTCAGACTATTGCGCGTGAATCGCGGCACGACTTCGCGGAGCGAATATATCGCGACGTTGACGTATGACTCCACACTCGCAAAGTTCTCGGTGATTTCGCAGTTTAGTTCGCGCCAAGATGGCTGAAAAGCATCAGCTGATCGACTTAACTGTAATTTATCTACGGCAATGATTGCTGATGCTTATGATATCGAAAAACTGTACTAAATAAAACTTGTAGCAAATTTAATCAGCTTTCATTTTGTACAATGATCAGTCGTTAGAACGCATAGTTTCCGAGATAAGTATAAGCGAAATACCGAAAAAGGGACCTTCAAATCTCCCTCTTTCCCCGGCTCATTAGCTACGGCCGGGGACTTTTGATATGTTCACCTCCTAAGTAGTTCAAACAAAGATACGAAGTCAAAAATTGTGTTCCAAGCATTTCTCTCTATACCTTTTTTTGAGAATTCGTTGCCTATAGGTATATGAATAATTTTGTGTTATTTCTTGTTATCATCAGCGATTTTTTGCCACAATTTGCCGCCCCTAATATCTCGCCGCCCTAGGCTCGAGCCTACTGTGCCTTATGGGAAATCCGCCACTGGATCTTTAACATAGCTAACATAGGTACCATTCGTAGGCCTTAATGCTACGAAATACATTTAAGGCCTACCAACAACGGGTGACTTTCAGTTTCTTTAAAGACACCCTTTCTTAAAAGTGAGTACCTATCTACCTAAAGTGCATGAAGTAATAGATAATACTTATTGACCGAAGCGTAGCGAAGGTCTACGTTTTGACTCGGGCATTTTGCTTTTGTATGTCCGGATGTTCTCCTCTACAGGTCGCAATTCTTAACCGATTTTCGTGAAATTTTGTGACCGAATTCTATGACTAAATAAAAAAAAATTGTCGATCCGGTTTTTGGAAATTTTTCAAAATGGCGGAGTCGTGATAGCTCCCGCCTAAACAAATAGTCGTATCGGTATCATAAGAGTTTATTCTTTTTGAGATATGTTTATAGATTAAATGGCCAAAAATTCAGAAAATTTGTATCGCTGGTTTTGGCGGTATTTAGATATTTAGTTTTAGTTGAGAATCAGTAGCTAAATTTCGTCAGCTTTATTAAGAACTATAATGGCGTATTTTGCAAACGTTCGCTTTTTTTGTTTGCATCGGGAGGTCCCTGGTTCCATCCCCAGTAATTGTATACTGCTACATAACTTTTTATATTTAAATTTCGTAGTTGTTTTTTTTTTTGATAAATGAAAAATTTCGTATTTATCAAGCGCGGGTTAAGCGTATTCGTTTAATTTTTGGTTGTATCTTTATGTAGTTTTTAATTTTTTGTTTATATTACATGTACTATATTTTAATAAATATTTAATTTTTTGCCATACATTTATTCAGTTTTAAACTCTGCTCGCGGGGTCTACAGCTCACAGAGCCACTAGTTTAACGGATTAGTATCCTCTAAATAAGGTTGTTAACCAAGGGTATAAAGTGAACCATATCACCCGAGACGAGATATTTTCGCGCTCGAACGAAGTGAGTGCGCTAATAGTTCGAGGGTGAGATTGTTACTTTTACCCGAGTTAAACACTACTTTTCATTTCGACTATGAGGAAAGTCAAACAAAAGAACATATTTTGACGGTAAGAGAATTAGCGCCATTTACATTTTGATCAGAAAATAACATTAATAGTAATTTATTAACAAATATTTATGTCTATGCCATTGTAATATTGTAATTACATTTAAATAATAAATACAAGTACCTATAGTTAATCAAACCAAATTGTCAGTAAATAATAACAAAAAAAAATTTACTCATCCTTTTCTTTTGGGTGCTAGTGCTAGTGTAAGAAACAGACAGTATGATTCTCTCTGTCTATGTTTGAAATGAGACAGTCCTTTGACAAACTTTAGTATAATTTCGATACCACTTGGTCTGAAAATGCGGAAGGCGGAAGCTAATATCAAGCATAGATATCGCTTACGGCTACTGGCCACCCTCCATCCTAGGAACAAAAAAACTTTTATATTATGCAAACTCCGTATGATATGACTAACAGTTTTTTTCTGGCCCACTTCATTTCGCCCGTAAGGCGCATCCTTGACCATCAATAATGGAACTACAAAAAAATTATACATTCACCACCTAGCTACGGGCGTGGCCGATAACATGGATTTCCCGGTATGTAGCGAAAATGCTTCGTAGACGCAAAATCACAACGTATAGTGATTAGCGCTGAATGACACACCAAAATTTGTATCGTACAAAAGGCATAAGGTCCACCGATAGACAGTGTTGCTTTGCTCATTTATAATTAAAACCTTCTGTTTCAGTTACATATGACGGCCTATTTGTGACGAGGAAATCTTTGCTACAACTACAATAACCAAGAAATGTACTTGTATTTAGTTAAGATAGTCTCTCAGTGTCATTGAAATAAAACATCGCCATAATCATAAACCAAGTTTTTTATTTAATGATCCATAATTTATACTTGAATTAAGCAAATATCATTTCTTCCCGTCTCTTTTTAGTGACCACAGTGCCAGGCTTATGCTGAGCCTCAGGGTGATTCATCAGTTCTGGTGGGCATGTAGAAACGGAGCTCTGAAGTAGTACTTGCTTAAGATCATAGAATAAGGCTGAATCTTCCTTTGTCACAAATGAAACTGCTTTGCCGGTTTTACCGGCACGACCAGTACGGCCGATACGATGTGTGTAGTCCTCAATCGTTTTGGCCATATCATAGTTAATGACCATGCTAACATCCTTGATGTCAATACCACGACCAGCAACGTCAGTTGCCACAAGAATGTCTTTAGTTCCGTTCTTAAGACTTGCCAAAGCGAAATCACGTTGCTCTTGGCCTTTCCCCCCATGTAGCGTGCAAGCGTTGAAGCCCAGCTTCTCGAGACCTTTAGCCAAAACATCAGCTCCTTTCTTCTGGTTCACGAATATGATTATTGGAGGTTCAACATTACGTTGCAATATCTCTGTCAGCTTCCTACGCTTCTCGTTTTCACCAATCATGTAAACAACTTGTTCTGTACGATCAACTGGCTTTCCTACAGATCCTATGTAGACAATAGCTGGTCTTCTGAGATAGCTCCTGGCTAAGCGCTCCACAGCGGGGGGCATTGTAGCTGTGAACATGACAGTTTGTCTGTATTTCTTTTTGGAATTATAATTTGCCAGTAATACAGAAGCATCTTCAGCTGCATCACTGTCAGGTTTAATATTGGACACGGGCATATATTCAAGAATTTTCTGTACATCAGGCTCAAAGCCCATGTCTATCATACGATCAGCCTCATCCAATACAACATAAGTGCAGCGATTCAAAACCAGGTATCTATTTTCCAATACATCAATGAGTCGACCAGGTGTAGCAATGACTATTTCACAGCCTAACCTGAGCTTAAACCCTTGGTCCTCTCTGGACAGGCCTCCTACAACAACAACTGAAGTGATACCTAAGGGCACTCCAAACTTATTTGTTTCTTCTTCTATTTGTTGTGCCAATTCTCTTGTAGGTGCTAAAATAATAGCATAAGGTCCTTGATCAGCATCTTCCAATCGTTCATTCTTGGGCAGGGACTGAATCCAAGTTAGCAACGGTATCAGGAATGCCAATGTTTTACCCGAACCCGTCTCAGCTACACCAATAATATCTCTGTTCTGCAAACCAATAGGAATGGCTTGACGTTGAATAGGTGTAGGGCTCTTGTATCCCACCTTATTAATGATGTCCATGACATCACTATGAAAACCAGCTTCTTTCCATGATCTGATGGGATTCGCAATCTTCCCACCTTTGAGAGTAATGTTATAATCTTCTCTGAAAATTCTCCAATCCCTTTCAGTCATTTCATCTTGATCTTTCTCTGACCAATGTCGGTCATCCCATTTTTGTTTATCTTCCTTCTTTTTAACTTTTTTGAGACGAAGTTTCTCTTGTTCTTTTTCTAATTCTGTTCTACGTTTTTCAAGAAGATTTCCATAAAATTTACTATGATCTTTCTTTTGTGATTTAATGTCAATACCAGCTATGTGCCCACGACCAAAGAACTGCACTTGATGTCTATCTTTATACAAAGTATTGTAATCATTTGATGTATCTTCAGAAGCATCCCAGTCAAACACAAACTTGCGATCATTTAGTCGCCTCACCCTCCTCTTCTTTTTCACAATGCCGAGATAGCGAGCCTTTATGGCTTCTTCTTCCCGTTCTTTATCTTTGGTTTTACCATATTCTTCATTCTTTTCTTTTTTGTCATCTCTACGATCTGTTGTTGACTTTCTTTCATCATACTTACGGTCCCTTTCCCTCTCTCTGTCTCTGTCACGTTCTCTCTCCCTGTCTCTTTCACGCTCTCTATCTTCCCTGTGCTTCCTATCTTCATCCTTTTTGGAGGGCCCTGTAAGGTCAATAGTCGTTATAGTAGGCTTAGCCACATTAGCTCTCAATGCCTCAACTTGTTCCCGACGTCTCTCTAGAGCAAGTGCAGCTCTCTGTTCTTTTGTTAGAAAAACTGGCTTACTCCTTGCTTCTTCTTCAGCTTTTTTCTTAGCCAGTAATTCTTCCAAAGACAATGGTTCACGTTTGACTAGTTTTGGGATTTCTTCCTCCTGTTTATTTTCCTGAGAATCTTCATTCAATTTACCGTCGTCTTTTTTACCTTTAGGCTTGTCTTTATCTTCATATCTTCTCTCCTTTTCCTTTTCTTTTGCGTCTCGTTTCTTTGGGCTTCTGGATCGCGCGCGATCTTTTCTATTAGGGCTCCTCGAGCGGGCACGATCTTTTCTGGTGGGGCTACGAGAGCGATCGCGATCTTTTCTTGCGGGACTTCTAGATCTCTCACGACGTTTTGTCTTTTCACGATGAGACTCGCGGTCGTCATAACGCTCTCTTTCACGTCTCTCCCGAGATCGCGACCTGCGCCTATCCGGGCTCCTTTCCCGAACCATTTCTAGTAAAAATTATTTACGCGATTACCGTTATCTCATGAAACTTTGATCACATCACGAAAATAACCAAATAGTTGTGAAATAATCACTGAAATCAGTACTGTAATACTCCTCAATGCAGTAGTAGTACTCTCACTCTGATCTGACAGAACAGGCGCAACATGGACGCTTCGTACGTACCATAGAAGGTAGCATCCTATAGAAGTGGTCTACGCGTGCCTCCGTGAGGGACAAAACATATAAATTCGACCAATCATAGCGTCGCATTATGGTGGGCAACAAATGAATTCGACCAATCACGGTGGTCAATTTACGGTGGGGAATAAAACAAGATGTGAGACTGTGACAAGGACAAACAATAATAGCGCTTTCGCTGCTACTCCTACTGAAAGATACATATGACTATCCCGTTCTGTCAGTTATCCCCACCACTCATGCCCAATCCAGTTATACTAGATTCATGGTACGTACAGAGCATGTATAGATTTGGTATAGATCAACTCGCAAGGACCAACATAAAAGTCTTAACACACTGTCGCACCGCATCGCGACCTTGGTGCGCCGCACCCATAAGTGAGAGCGAAAAACAGATATCTCTTTCTCGCTCTCACGTGATTGCGGCGTTATACTTACTTTACTCTTTGGTGCGGCGCACCGTGACTTTGAACAGTGCGGTAATGTGTTATGGCTTTAATAGTACTAACACACTGTCGCACTGATAGTGTGCTACCACCATGCTACCACTTTAAAGACTAGCAACGAGCAAGCCAAAAAAAAGGTTACAAAAAAATGTCTTGTCAATGTCATCCATGTCATGTCATCTCATCTAAAATCTATCTTTTTTCATAGTGCAAGTGCTGCATGCATAGTCGTTTGTAACGTGGTGAATACTAAAATTCAGATTCTGGATTTTCTATGCAAAGTTAGCTTTAGTTAGAGAGGTTAGTGCCATTACATTATAATCCGTTGTATTTATTTAGAAATATTTTTTACTTGCAATTTTGATTGTCACAACCTTTGTGACGGCGCTGAACAATTACAAAGATAGTGAGATTCACAATTTTCGAATCAATATTATTTTTTGTTTTGCTATAAGTCACTTTCAGTAATACATAGACGTTGTGAGTGTAATAAGGAGTAATGTCCGGAATTCGCACCGGACGCGTGAGTAAGCATAGGAGAGGCCATCGTATGAAGACTCGGCCAGGTATTCCAATATCGCATGCTAGTTTTCGCTTTTCACTCTCGTACACCGCGGGTATTGATTTCTGCTTGATGATTTTCATTTACGTAGTGAGCAGCTTATTTTATAAAAGAAGCAAAGCCATACTCAAAACTTACATATATTTAAATAATATCCAGCTACTTAAATACCTTGGCCCTTGTAACGTGGATGCCTTGATAGTTAATAATGACTTACTAACAAATTAACTTGACTTGATCCAGGATCATGAGGTGCATGATGTGCATAGAGTGATGGTCTCTTAACTCAAGTTGGGAGCAGTTGAGGTGTCACTCCACTCACTGCTGAAGACTCTCTGGGATGAAATGGTACACCATCTGGATATATTCTATATTTATTATTGACCCACCCACCTTCCTTACTCTGCTTGTTTACTTGCATAATTATATATGTACATAGAGACATGTTTATTCCTTTCCTAATAATAAGACCTCAGTGAGTCTTCAAACTAAGTACCTACATTTGTCCAGAATTGTATTCACAAAGGTATTTTGTAATAAGTTAAACCATACCTATGGTAAAGTTTGTTATTTTGAATACAAACTATGCTATGCATGTATTTTTGTTTAATTTTCATTATGCATGTTTTAGACTACTTGTATAATATTTTAGGTACATGACTTAAAGGTCATTTTAGTGTTCAGTACTAAAACATAAATAATAGAACTTTAATGAGATTTTGTCTACACCAGCTGCATTAGGAACTTTTTTAAATAAATATATACCTACTTAGCCTTAACAAAAGTTTTCTTTTGATTGAGTGTCATATTATTACTTTAAATGTCCTCAATAACAACATATTAGAACATTTTCCAATTGTGGTAATGTTGGTTGTAATGGGCTGAGATTGAAAATGTTTAAACTTTAAAGGCCGCCAGACATTTATTCATGATTTTGAGCAAAACTTGTTTAGTGAATGAATTCAAAAATGTATTTGGCAGTTGCTGTATGGTTGCACAAATGTTTGGAGGAGTGTGGGGTGTACATATTTTGGTGAGCTATGCAAAAGCATGAGGTGTGAATTCTATGTGTGCATAATGTGATTGATCCTACATCAAAATGGGGCCCAATGACACAGTCGCAACACACATGATTGGGCAATTGCAAGCATAATATTATTTAAAAGTATTGTTAGATGGATAGTAACAAACATAAATACATACAAGTGAGGGGGAGGGGGGCGAAATGCGCCTGCGGCGTTCTAAGCCTTACCTTTAAAAATATTGAAAACTGCTTATTTATTTACGTGATAAACACAAATATTTGTTCCTGACTCATGGGTGTTTTATATCTATATAAGTATGTATTTATCTATATAAGTATGTATATCGTCGCCTGGCACCCATAGTAGATGCTTTGCTTAGGTTGGGGCTAGGTTGATCGAGGTTGAGTAGTTGTAAGATGTCCCCCAAATATTTTTTTATTTTTATTTGAAGGTAGGCGCACTCACACAGCAGGCGCACTTCGCCCCCCTCACCACATTTACTTTTTGTCAATTACTAGCGACCTGCCCTACCCCAGCTTCGCACGGGCACAAACACAAAACCTTAGCAAATTATATACTTACCTAAACCTTCCTCAATAATCTCTCTATTGGTGAAAACCGCATGAAAGTCCGTTCAGTAGTTTTTGAATTTATCGCGAACACACATACGCACAGACAGACGCGGCGGGGGACTTTGTTTTATGAAGTTTAGTGATTTATATAAAACATGGTACCTATACATATTCTCTTTAATTTGGGCCAACAGAAAGTTTAAGAACAATAAGTAAATATGGACAAAATTGCTTACAAGTTAGTAATATTGAAATATAAATAATTTACCTAACCCTTTAACGCACCAGGTTTAAAAAAATATAATTCAAGCCTCGTTGCCTCTAAGCAGAGATGGGCATCATTCGAATAAACTTTTATCGGAATAATCATTCGAATAAACAATAATTCACGATATTTTTATTCGCTGATGATTCATTCGCGAATAATTCAACCGCGGATGATTCATTCGCGAATAATTCATTCGCGGATGAATCATTCGACCACTTTTCAAATGACGAATGATTTATCCGTTATTTCATTCGAATAAATCCACGAAGAATATTTAAAATTTTTGGCCTATTCCATTTAAATAAACAACACGAATAATATCACGTTTCATATGACTTGTTTTTACTGTATATTTGTTCAGAAGTTAAAGATTGTTAAGGGTGAAAAGATAAGCCCAGGTAGTATAATAAAAAAAGGATAAGCGTGAACAACGAATTACTCACACACAAAGTTAGTAACTTTCTGGCCTGACCTAGAAAGAGATAGCTGTATAATAAAAGAGTGAGAACACCAAATTTTCTTACCAGTTGTTTGCTTCAGAGTAAATCTCACAACTCATTTATATTTAGGTAGTTGCATTGCATATCACAGTTGCCAATCTTTCCGAACCGTGAAAAGTTAATAAGGTATTCGAATAAACAAATTATTCGTGGCAATTCATTCGACGAATAAATTATTCGCGGATTTATTCAAATAAGAATAATCATCCGACATTTTTATTTGTCATTCGCGATAAATTTTGTTATTCTTATTCGTTATTCGTCATTCGAATAAATTTTGCCCATCTCTGCCTCTAAGTCCCAAAAATTCTGCATAAGAATAATAAAATAAAATAAAAGATGATGATGGTCATTTTTGCAGTATAATATCCAAGGGTGCGGACTATCATGAGTTAACAGATATTTTAACTAACAGTGAATGTAAACACAAGGTTTTAATACAAAATAGATGGCACGCAAATGATAGATCCACTATATGAATTTCTACTCTCACTTAATTGTTGTCTTATTCAAACCAAGACTGTTCTTTTTTAGGGTTCCGTACCTCAAAAGGAAAAAAACGGAACCCTTGTAGTCTCTGCGCGTCTGTCTACTGTACGTCTGTCACACCCTATTTTCTCGAAAACTATTGGACCAATTAAGTTGAAATTTGGTACACATATGTAAGTTAGCGACCCAAAGACAGACACGTAACGTAAATAAATGAATTATAAACATGGGGGCCACTTTTGAGGGGTAAATGAGAAAGTTAAAAAATAAAGTTTTTCAATCTATATCGTGTTACATATCAAACGAAAGAGCTCATTTTGAGAATTTCAAAAATATTTTTTTATAGGTAAGATGTTATTTAAGAAAATACCAAAATAGTTCTTTACCTATAGATGACAGGAAAAGCTATTAGAAATGTGCAGTCGAGCGTGACTCGGACTTAATGTACGGAACCCTTGGAACGCGAGTTCGACTCGCACATGGCCTGTTTTTTTTGTTTAATGCCTGCACCTACTACTGTTTCTGTTTAGCCTGATGGTTGACTGGTAGAGAAAGGCGTTAAGTCCGCCATTTGTACTCTATTTGTTATATTGTGAAATAAAGTTTAAACGCAAAGGCCAATTATGATGATGATTTACTTTTAAGGCGCGAAGAAACCCTCATCCGGAATGCCGAAATATTAGTGTTGCCTCTTTTTTACTTTCCTTAAATAACACAAACAAAAGTGACGGAAACATATTTGAAAAAAATCCATAGCAATTTGTGCAGGTATACTACATAGTTATTCAGGCAGTACAAGTGCCACACAGATTTGGCTTCTCGGTTGCGGATTCTGGTAACAACAATAATATTGTCCCGTCATTATTGTCTCGGCTCGAGTTCTTCCGAGCTATAATGACGCAGGAGATGCTTCGTGTATACCTTCACATAAATATGTTTGTGACACGAATAGCTCTTCATCACACCATTGTTTTGTTCTGTCAAGTAGTCATTATCCCAGTTAATGTGAATGCATGTTCTGCTGGACATTGTGTCGTCTAGTAATTAGCATAACAGAAACGAATGCCTTTACTAGTGTTAGTCAACTTAAAGAATTTGTATTAAATGATTACATGGCAAAATATTACCCCAAGCAACTATTTTGCCTACATTTTGGGATTAACAAATTTGTTGTGCATCTAATTGAGACATACCTCCGTGGGTCACGTAGATGTCAAATCTGAAAAATATATTTATTCTCATTATAATATCATAATCGAATACCTTTAAACGAGCAATTCTTGCATAATATGTTTATTTATTTATATATATATATATATATATTTCGGGGATCTCGGAAACGGCTCTAACGATTTCGATGAAATTTGGTATATGGGGGTTTTCGGGGGCGAAAAATCGATCTAGCTAGGTCTTATCTCTGGGAAAACGCTAATTTTTGAGATTTTATATGTTTTCCGAGCAAAGCTCGGTCTCCCAGATATTATCACTTAAAATAGTTAAAATTATAGGTACCTACTTTTATTGAGTAGGTAGTTAAATTTACGGTGCAAAAACCTTAAAGCCAGGAAACGAATAATTTATTGAAAAATATTTTTGATTATAGCTATGTATGAAACTTCAAAATATTATTTAATTCTTATCGTAAGAAATAGCTACCAAAAATATATTTTAAAACGGTCAGATGAAGGCGGATGAAATCATGAAATGTACAGATTGTTTAACCTTGTTAGGGTTCCGTACCTCAAAAGGAAATGGAACCCTAATAGGATCACTCGTCTGTCTGTCTGTCCGTCCGTCTGTCACAGCCTATTTTCTCCGAAACTACTGGACCAATTAAGTTGAAATTTGGCACATATATGTAAGTTTGTGATGTAAGTTAGCGACCCAAAGACAGACACGTAACGTAAATAAATGAATTATAAACATGGGGGCCATTTTAGGGGAGTAAATGAGAAAATTTAAAAATAAAGTTTTTCAAACTATATCGTGTTACATGTCAAATGAAAGAGCTCATTGTAATAATCTCAAATATATTTTTTTATAATTTTAGGATTAATAGTTTAGCAGTTATTCAAGAAAATAGGCATACCTACAGATGACAGGAAAACCTATTAGAAATGTGGAGCCAAGCGTGAGTCGGACTTGGTACGGAACCCTTGGAACGTGAGCCCGACGCACTTGGCCGGTTTTTTTATATTTCAGATACCTATAAAAATTACATTTTGATATGGCCAATTTGTCCAAACGAGGTGTCATTTTATTTTAGTATAGGATTGGTATTGGTGCAATCTTGTCTGAGGAAGCCAGGGGGAAGCAAATTGGCCAATTGAACTGTCATTTTAGTAGGTATAGCACTACCGGGTACTGAACGCTAAAATTATTTTAAGTACATGGATAAAGTACGTATAACCTTAGAAATAGTACATACAGTATTTTTGTATGCTCACCGCTCCTGAGCAGTGAACCTATATTAATTGTTTTGTAAGAATGATTTAGTTATGCATACTTGCATAGTTTGAATAGTAAGTACTTAGGTATGTAGATTATGATATTTTTAATCACCTTATATGGTCTCTTGGATTGGTGAATTACCTCAATTTGCATACGAATACATCTTCTAAGTTGTATAGTAAGTACGGTCAAGGTGTTAAATATTGAGACAGATAAAGTGCCAAAGATACATTGTATATACGACCTTATTGCCACTACATATTTGAGGCAGTTTATCCGTGTCGTCACTTAATACCTTGACTGTACATCGTCATTCATCATAGTAGGTACATATCGTTGGATGTTGTCGGTTGCCACTTAACAGTCAAATCTAAATGTAAATTATTGATGAGAACTTAATTTATGTTTCCAACATTCATATTTATCTATCAAACATATTATTGTATATATATATATGTGTATGTATATATACAGATATAATACCTATATATTACAAGATCCCTTTTAGTGTAGAAAATACATCTGGTTCCTACTCTAATATGGGTTATTTAAATTTCTACAAATAAAGTAAATTATTGTGCGTTTCAGGTCTGAGAATGATGGCAATTATGCAAGACAGAAAGAGTGAGGAAGTTCCGAAGGAATTTCTCGAGACTGGCAGGACGGGGCGCCGGAACGCGATGCCCGACATCCTGCACCCGCAGGGCGCCGAGTGCACCACGGCCGACCTGCCCTCGCGGCTACAGCAGCTCGCGACTACCGGTAACTAAACCACAGACCTGCCCCCCGGGAACGTTTTAAACGTTTCATCCCGTTTTAAATATTTTGTTAATCAAAATAAGATTTTAATTGTTGACTTATTACTGGACAGATAAATTTGTATTCTGTTACAGATGTTTGTACTCATTTTATATGGTTGTCTTTTCAGATCCAGACAACCCGCAGCCATGTTCATCTAAAGCAGAACTCGAAATAAGCAAGGAGGAGGATTCGATGGGCAAGAAAGACTGCAGTTGAGCTGCGTTCCTCAGTCAAGAGTCCCATGTGGACGCTAAGGGACTTACCCAAAGCTAGAGCAATCTCAATCAGGTACTAGTGTAGCGATGAGGACATAGCCTTATCATGCTTATTAGGAAGGTTTGCCAATAAGTCGTAGTAGTTTGTAGCGACTTATTGCATTGCAGAGTTCTGAGCGACGGAATAACACTAGGTGGGCACTTTGTCGGATATAATATAATCGACATATCATAAAACAGTCAACTAATTTATATGAAGATTATTTATGTTGGTCTTTAATGTTTTAAATTGTCATTGGTTATACAAATGTTTTTAACGTAGTATGCAACTTATGATGCAATTGTTTCATGTTGTAACTCTTTTAATCGTACGTAATTTATAGGTTAGGGTACAAGTGTTTTTTTTAATACATATATATGCATGATACTATTTTAAAGTAATTTGATAGTAACTGTATTATCAGATTAAATTCTTGTGTGAAATCATATGACGGACCCGCTGGTCGGAAAAATGTTCCAGTTCCTTATTGTTCCAAATGCACATAATAATGGCTAATTTATTAAATATTATTTATTCTTAGATTTTAACTTAAAAGTACAATTTTATTTTTATTTATCCATTCAGTGTGATTTTAGTTATAAGTTAGTTGGATTATATTTATGTGGTGTGGCTGCATGTTGAGGCACTAACTACGTGTTATGTATGATGTTGTTCAATAGACCACAATAGTGTGTCGATAACCACGAAATGCTAGAATGAATTTATTTTATTGTTATATATTATAACTATTTGTATTATAATTTTCAATAAATTTTGGCAGCAGTACATTAGTGTCACAGTTTAAATGAATCATTCATTTATGACTTACGATGACTATGTGCCTCAAAACAGTAAGGACCGTAGTAAAACTTATCTTCAAATTGCTATAGGATCTTAATGTAACTTGAATCTGGAGATTCTACAGTTATTATTATTATTGTTTAAAATCATGAACGTGCAATTGTAGGTTGCGGCGCGCATGTGATGTGTAGGTCTGTATCACGCCACGCACGTTGAGAGGCCGATCGTGTTCTGCTGTCGTGCCAATCATCACATATCAAGCATGCTGGATGTACAGACGAAAGTTTTAATTTATGAGTTTTATGACCAATTTTGCACCTTGTCACAGTGACAAATTGACAATAGTATGAAGTCTCGAGCGACTTTCATAAGTTCATAACAGAAGTAACTTGAAACAGTCAATAGTTAAATTATTAAAAAAAATATTATTTATTTTTAACCTATTTTATCAAAAAACGTCTTTTGAATATGTATATCATTTTGTACGACGGCCTTACGAGGTAGGTACCTACGCTATTTTCACGATCGTGCAATTTTGAAAATTTACTGTATAAAGCGATAAAAAAATCGATAGCACGGTTAGTCGGTTACCATTACCAAGGATTTTTATATAAGTAAGACCCGTACCGATTTTTTTTTTATAATTACTGGTGAGCGAATGATTATTTCTGCCTACCTACTTATTTCGTGATGTTTCAAACTATTACTTGACATAATTAAATGCTTGTAAAATAACACAATTAACTACATTGAAATGAAAAAAATACTGTTTGGCGAACTTTCCTTGAAAATCATAATACAAGTTTGCGTCGATCAGAAAGACCTTGAATTTAAGTTGAACACTGTTATATTCTGTATTCGTCGCATTTGTATCTTAATTATGTGCTTCAAAGCTGCCCGTAAGTCTAATACGGGGGCGCGAGCCACGAGACGAGCCGCGAGCCGCGCCACGAGACGCGAGTCCACCGTTTACACTCACGTTCGGCTTGTCATTCGGTTATAAACCTTATGCCGTGCCGTTAGTGTTTAAATTATATTAGCTCGACGAGCTTGCGAGCCACGAGACGAGCCGCGAGCCCACCGCTTACACTCGCGTCGCGTCTCGTGGCTCGCGCGAGAGTCTAATCCGCCTTTAATATAATTACCTATTATTACTTCATTGGATTCATAGGTGATATGATTTTGTACAGCCCCCTCCAGACTATGCGTTCGCGGCTTCACGCCGCGATTCGCGCACGAGTGTGGGGGCTTACGGTTGGAAGTACAAAATCATAGAAACTTATTGTAAACTGAACTGTATGATGTTGAAGCTATTTTGTTCCGTTCTCTATGATGCCTTCAAATATGTTATAGTCGTAACACACTATCGCACCGCACCGTGACCTTGAACGGTGCGGTAATGTGTTATGGCTTTTATAGATGCCTGTTTTCAAACTGTCCTAAACATCGAATTTATTTAATCGTTCTGTGTGGTCTATTCCATGTCTTGATGTTTAATGTTAACTATAATTATATTATACTTGGTCAACCAGATCTTGACAGTAGAAAAAGGCGGCAAATTTGAAAAATGTAGGCGCGAAAGGATTTCGTCCCATAGAAAATTTGAATTTCGCGCCTTTTTTTACTGACAAGATTTGGTTTACCAGCTATACTTACCTAGGTAGGTACAGTCAGCATCGATAGTAGCGGATGAAACGCGTCAAAGTAGCTGCCACCCTGTAATACTTTTCGAAATATAGATGTAGGTACCTCAACAGTTCGCGTTCATAAGTACCTAATGGTCTAGTTGTTGTACTTATAGACACATCTCTTTTCACCACACCAGCTGGTCTGGCCCCTCTTGATTTTTCAAAAAATTATGAGAAAGTTGCGTTTTATCCACAAGAGTGATAAAGTAATTTGATGCAAATTTTGAGCGGTTTCCTTTAGTTGGCTGGTAGAATTAACTTTTAAGTGATGTTTATGAATGATAAACAATGTTTATTAAACATAGTTTTTTCCTTGCCTTGGTGTGGTGAAAATTTTTCTGAATCACTCGTTGGCAAAATTTGTTTAACGCTTAAGATTTCACTTTACAAACCACTCGCTACCCTCGTGGTTCAATTATTGCCCCCTTGTAAAAAATCCTTTGGTCCCCGATAGTATACTTCTGTGAATACTATTTTAGCCTTTGTGTTGAAGTCCTCCTGAAGTTGGCTTAGTTTGTTCCCCCTCCACCTCTTTTTATTCTTAAATTTATTTCCTCCTTTACTCTCTTTATCTCATCGTGATATGTTACATTTATAAGATGTCAAAGTGTAACTGTTAGATGTGAATTGTGATTGGTACCTATTGGGCCTGTTCGGTGAAGATTGCATATTTACGGGGCGGGGGATTGAATAAGCTCGACAACTATATTTTTTTTTAATTTGGCTCGTATTTGGGGCATTATCTATGAAAAGGGACCTTATTGTCGATGGCGCTTACGCCTCACAGCGTCGCGCGGCATTGTATTTATATCGGAGTATCGTTAAAAATGCCGTAAGCGCCATCGACAATAAGGTCGATATCCTTTTCATAGATAAAGTCACATATTATACAATAAGTTTTAGATATACAATATATCTCAATATTCTAATCAATTCTAATATTATGAATTTCAATAACTATTTATAAGTCATATCTTGTCTTATCTGTATATAAGTCATTCTCATACTTTTTTGTGTATCTGAGGGTCTACCGCGAAAACCGAAATTCGCAAATTGCGGAGATCTTTCTCTTTTACTCCAATGAAGGCGTAATTAGAGTGACAGAGAAAAATACCCGCAATTTGCGAAATTCGATTTTCGCGTTTATAGCCCTGTTTAGTTACCAATAGTAAAGAGAATTTAGTATACCTAGAGGCGGATTGACAAAGTAAAATTTGTACTCGGACGGTATCTAGCACACTAACCCTATATAAGTATGTACCTATTTATCCATATAGGGAAGTATGTATATCGTCGCCTAGTACAAGCTTTGCTTAGTTTGGGGCTAGGTCGATTTGTGTAAGATTGTCTCCATAATATTATTATTATTTTATACATCATCAGCTCACTTCGCTTATGTACGTACCTATAATTTATCATAAGTGTAATGCACAGTCGTCTTCAATCCAAGGGATGTATTAGAATGGAATTTTATAGGTTTGACGGGTATGTAGGTCATTTTAGACTAACATTAGACAGACATAAAATCGAAGTTCGCAAATTGCGGGCATCTTTCTCTGTCACTCTAATTACGACTTCATTGGAGTAAAAGAGAAAAATCCCCGCAATTGGCGAATTTTGGTTTTCGACGTACGCCCCTGGGCTATACCCGCGAAAATCGAAGTTCGCAAATTGCGAGAATCTTTCTATATCACTCTAATTCGGCCTTAATTTTGTAAAATACACAACGTGGGTACGGTTTAACTTGTACACAGTCATCTTATAGGAGTAGCTACCTAGCACAGCGTTGTACATGTACATTATAGTAAAACTAGAGACTAACCAGTAGGTAACCGATTTGTAATGTTTTGTATCTAGTTTGTTATGGAACAGACGGATAAATAAAACAATTTAAAAAATGGTAATTTTATTGAAACTCGTTTTGTTTATTTATTTACTAATGCCTAATTATGTTTACTATCTGAGAGAGCGAGCTTCGCTCGGAAAACATATAAAAAATCAAAAATTAGCTATTTCCCAGAGATAAAACCTAGCTAGATCGATTTTTAGCCCCTGAAAACCCCCATATAATTTCATCGAAATCGTTAGAGCCGTTTCCGAGATCGCCGAAATATATACAGGATGCTTCCTGTAACAGGAGCAATAAATTAAACTAAAGGCCGTACTCCTCAAACTGACCAACATTTGTTCTGTGTAGTGAAATATATAGTGTTGGTCAAACCAAATTTGTCAGTAAATAAGAACAAAAAAAAACTATACTCATCCTTTTCTTTTGGGTGCTAGTACTAGTGTAATGCAAGATAGTATCTGTCTCTATTTGAAATGAGACAGTTCTTTGACATACTCTATAGTTCGTTTTTTTAGCATTAGAAATAAGGTAAACAATCTTGATGTGTCTTTTAGTCGAAAAACACATTTTAATAATAAGGTACGGTAAATATATAACAATTATGAATCTAATACTATCTTTTATAGTCTTCTGCTTTCATAAGTAATAGTTATTGATTTTTAAAAAGTGTTTTTCAATTAAAAGACATGTCAAAATCGCTTACCTTCTTTCAAGTTCTTTCTAATGCAAATAAAACGAACTATAGAGCCGCTTCAAGTTCGCGATGCGGTGCGGTCGTGTGTTATGGCTTTTAGATTATTTTGACAGTATGGTGTGTAAAATCTGGTAACATTAGTTGTATGATAGGATCATGAATCTAGTATAACTGGATTGGGCATGAGTGGTGGGGATAACTGACAGAACGGGATAGTCATATGTATCTTTCAGTAGGAGTAGCAGCGAAAGCGCTATTATTGTTTGTCCTTGTCACAGTCTCACATCTTGTTTTATTCCCCACCGTAAATTGACCACCGTGATTGGTCGAATTCATTTGTTGCCCACCATAATGCGACGCTATGATTGGTCGAATTTATATGTTTTGTCCCTCACGGAGGCACGCGTAGACCACTTCTATAGGATGCTACCTTCTATGGATAGGATGTGGTTTAGAGAGAAAGTTTATTACTAGTTTTTAGTGTTCGTAGGCGCAAATTAAGATTTAAATTTAGTCAAAATATCATAACAATTAAATACTTCCGAAATAAAAAAGGGCGTCAACGTAGTTATACATATACTATTGAAAAGCAGGAATGAGTGACATCTGGGGCTGTGCCTCTGTAGCGATTAAAGGTATCCTAGCATAAAAGTAGCAACGACAGGATGCCGAGGGGAGAGCATAGGCCTAGCGTATTACTAAGCCGCGAGGAGAACGAACAGGTTTTCAGTCTCATCGGACCGAAGTGCCAGGTGCGTACCATCCTTCTACTAAACATCGGCGAGGGCTCGTGATTCAGCGACTAGATTACGTATCTCGCCGTGTGCTTGAATTATCTGTTGATATCAATGCGATTGCGATTGCTTCTACAGCGTATTTTAATTTGGTTTGCAAGTTATAGCATTACAAAGCCTCTACTATTAGGTTTTCTTCCATTCTTCTTCTCTAATTACATATTTATCTTCAACTCAGTGCACTGGCTTTATATAAACAGGAGTGGGTGTACCTCACTTAACGGATGATCTGCTGCCTTATTTCTTATCCTCACTTGCCAGTTATGGACTATAGTAGGATATTCTAGTGGCTAAAGCCACATTTGATAGGATTTGGACTTATGTTAGTGCTGGTCAAAGACATGATGTGCACAAGTTGATTGTCTAAGCTGATTTTAATGTATTGTCATAACAAATATGCAGAGTTAGCAGCAGACATGGCTAAGTAGAACAAGTGTTGTATTCTCTTAACCACAAAGTTGTGCTCAGATCATTTTGAATGCTGGGCTTATAATTATAGTATGTATTATGCACAGCGATAATTGCAAATTTCAAAATCTCCCCACAGTTATGTGTACTGCAGTGTATCCCATAAGCATATCCATCGAGAAAAATATATATGTAACTCTCTATAAGATGAGTAAAGTCTAAGAAAAAACCGTGCCTCAGAAATCAAGAAAAAGTTATTATCGTATCGTATCATATATCGAATAGATGGTGCCACACCTTTGGCCTATACTCGGGTAGATGGCAACACCATTTGATATTTAACAATTTTAACACATATCAGCAGTGATCGGTTTTTTGGATTCGACATGGGGTGAACGACCTCAATCATTATGTTAGTATGGATATACCTCGGGAATCCGGGCTTTATGTTGTTAGAAAAGGCAAAAAAATACAATGTGTTTATTTTATTACACTTTAAAACATCTAAGTAGCTGATAGCAGAGTACTTACTCACCGTTGTTTTGTCTAAATCGAACAAATGAGCACAAGTGTTTACACTGACAGCTCATTTGCTGCCTCCAAAGCGGCACATTTTGTACCGTTACGATAAAAGTTCGGCGAGTAAGTACGCGTGTTTATCAGATAATATATGGTTACTACGGGTTATAGTTCATTTTTTAGCATTAGAAAGAACTTGAAAGAAGGTAAGCGATCTTGACATGTCTTTTAATTGAAAAACGCTTTTTAAAAATCAGTAACTATTACTTATGAAAGCAGAAGAATATAAAATGATCGTATTAGATTCATAATTGTTACATATTTGCCGTAACTTATTTTTAAAATGTGTTTTTCAATTAAAAGACACATCAAGATTGTTTACCTTATTTCTAATGCTAAAAAAAACGAACTATAATTGTTTGAATAAATGAATTCGTTATCAAAAAGTGAATTACACTTGTCAAGATTTTGAAGTATTTTTTCCATCATGACAGATATATAAGCGTGAGATATATATAATATTTGTGGAGGTTTTAATGTATTTTGCTTAAAATAAAGTGTAGAGATTAGGAAAAGAATAGAAGTTTTTGTCTCAACTGGTTGCCATGTAACATGTAAGAGTAAAAAATTCCTTAGAGATAATTTAAATTGTTTTATTTTTGTACGGTTTGTTCGGTATCGCGGGAAACTGTCGTATCTATATTAACTTTTCTACTTGATATCCCGCGAGGGAGAATCCAAATAACCGATCACTGCATATCAGTGAAAGAACAGGTCCAAGTCATATAGAGCTCTAAAAAAATAATTAATAAAATCGCTCCGTGCAAAGCGGGTGGTTGGGGAAGCCGAAACGATCGCAGCGCTTGATGTGGCCAATAATGACAAGATTGGTAACCGTGTTTCTGTCAATTCCCATACTTCTCAGTTATTTTAGCTTTATAATCATACTTACGATAAAAATGGGTCACGATAGCTATTGTGTGGTAAACGGTAAATTTTATATATTTTCAACGCCGAGCTAGATATTAGCCTTTTATACCATATAGTACTATTCCAGGCTTAACAACGTAATGGCTAAACATTTTATCTAGTCTATGTCAACACAGAGTTTTTCTTGTATGTTAATAAAATAGTATGGCTAATACAGTGTACCAACATTAAGTGATTGTAATATTAGTTATTGAAAGCCCATCAAAAGCACACTTTTGGCATGTAGGGTTATCTGTCGTCTGTCACAAGTCACACAAGTGTCACAACAGACATTGTGCCTATTAAGCGGGAGAACATAAATTTTTAACATAAAATGTGTTGATTAAAACCTGTGAAAAAGGTCAAAGTTTTTATAATAGGGATGTTGACATGAATCGCGAATATATAAAATGTTATGTTTTTACCATAGCAGGGAATATTAGAACGCGGAAAATCATATTTTGCAAGTGTAAATATGCGTAATAAATTAATTAAAAATAATCAAAAGTATTTAAAATAATACCCAGTATCACGTGACTGCAAACGCCAATCGGAGCGCGTGACGTAATCACAGTGGAATCACCAAAGACAAGTTATAAAACCTGCCTAAGTGTCTACAGATTATCGTACCGAAACGCGATCTTGGTGCGGTGCTGCGCACGAATCGATAGTGTGTAAGGTGGTGCGTTAAGGACGCAGCTATAAGTTAGAGCGAGAAAGAAGGTCGCTGTCCGATGCGGTAGTGTGTTAAGCAATGATCGGAATAGGTAGTGCCATTTGGGGTCAATGACCTCAAACATTGTACTTAACATGGATAAGACTCGGGATTCCAAGACTCTGTCTTTAATAGGCTACATGATTAATTTTCATTTATGGTCAATCGATCGGGTTTGTTTTTAGGATCAAATGTCTGATTATGGGACCCATTACATTAAAGCAACACAAAAGTCCGAAATTATAGTCAAAGTCCGACAGTCGCACTTCACTCGCGAAACGCCCCTCACAAAAGGAAAAGTGAACGTGACGTCAAGGTCATTGAGATCCCATCTTGAAGTATGGACAAAACAAGAAAATTGCGTTTTTGTCCGTGAAATATTGCGTTTATGTATATAATAGTTGCTATAATTTTAATTTTATTTTTTTTTAATGTAAGGAATCGAATGGTACCCTTACTTTTATCGCTTTTGGAAGTTGTAAAAAAACTTAAGTTTTGAAACTTTCAGGTCCTGTATTTTTGTAACATTTCCGTATTTTATTTTAATATTCACATTATTATGATAAATTACTCATTTGCTATATATTTTACTAGATTTTGTTATAAAATTCAACATGTGTCATCATCCCTATTGAAGTAGGTAATATGAAAACCCGGGGTGAAAAGGTATATCCATACTAAGCTAACGCACCGAAGTCCCGTGAAATGGCACTACCAATTCCGATCACTGGTGTTAAGGCTTTAAAAAAAATTGTCAGTTGCCATATAAAGATTTAAAAAAATGACTGACAGCAGTTTGTTTAAAACGCCGTTACGTCATCAAGGTCACGTGACAGTTTGGAGCGTTTAGGCGCGAAATTTAAACACGAAACTTATTATACATGTTTTTTTATTCAAAATTAATGAATATATTTTTTTTATATTTTTTTCTGTAATTATTACGTGTCTATCTACAAAATGAAACCAGTTCCAAAAAATTGTCAACATCCCTATTGCAAGCATCGTACGTATCCCCAGGAAGAGGATCACTAAGTGAGTCATCAAAACATAGTGAAACATGCGTTTTTTCATTGAAACAACAACGAAGGAAATTGACCGAATAATATAAAATACACAGATAATTCTTACTGTTTTCACTAAAGCAAAAACCAGGTGTATTTAACATTAAATACGAATAGATTCCGCACATTGTTAAGTACATTATAGTAAATATTTTTAAGGAACAATCTTTATTTTGTTGCGCTCGCTATTTGACAGCGCCGACCACGTTGCGAACGCTAGGCGGCGCTGCCATCGTGCACGGTGCCAATAGATTACCTTTTTGATCCTGCCTTGAAAAGTTACACAGAAATTGAAAATATTTTTATATGAATTAGGTGTCATTATTTAGGTAAAAATATGATTATAACTATATAACAAAATATTAAATATTTTTTTTAAAGCTCCCTCATATTATTCATCTCAGAAAGAATCATTTTCGAAAAGAGCTTCATACTCTTGAAACTCCTGGATCGATTTTTATCAATCATAAGAAAGAACCACCGCAAGGAAACTCGCTTTCACGTAAAAAAACCGCATCAAAATTGGTCTGTACTGTATGTTTGAGAGTACGACCTCACAGACAAACAACACTAGGGCTTCCAATACCGGGATCCCGGTATTTCGGAATCCCGGAATCCCGTCTTTTTAAACGCATTTTTCAATACCGGTATTTTTAAAGGCAATACCGGGATCCCGGTATTTTAAAAAATTAGGGAAATGCGCAGTATAAACCCTTTAAATCCATTATATTCAGCTGTATCAAAAAGCTTACTAAACGTCAGACGCATCTAAAGACCAAGAAAAGTCTGCAACGATTTTGATAGCACGCGCAGTGTAAGTGTTATTTTAAACGTCAAACTTCTATGAAATTATGACTTACAAATAACACTTGCACTGCGTACTGCGTATGCTATCAAAATCGTTGCAGACTTTACTTGGTCTAACTCTAACTGGTCTCTAAGCCCTCATCTTATTATTGAAACAAGATCGTCTATGCGTCAGATAAATATTTGGTGGTTGGTGGTGGATGAATCCTGAAGTTATGTGAGTGATGAATATGATGATAGTGACATTAACATTAACATAATTAGTTCTTATAATTTTATCAAAAAATAAAACGAAAGAGCAAGGATAACTGTAATAATGGCAAACCAATTGTGACGCAAATTTGAAAAAATGTTGTCTGGTTGGTTAAGTTGGACTACAAATGAGACTGGTGAGGTGAAGTCAACAAATTGGATAAAATTATTGCAGATGGCGGCATTGATTGTTTATTGTTGTAATAGCTTTTAGGACATATCTGGTATTCCAGTGAGCCTTTCTAATTCCCCTTTTTAATAAAACTATATATTTTTAAGCGATTCATATCCAATACCGGGATCCCGGGATCCCGGTATTGATGAAGACAGTTTCGGTATTAATACCGGTATTGTGAGAAGTCCGGTATTTGGAAGCCCTAAACAACACCCCTCTTTAAGCTCAGGGGTTAAAAAGCAGTGGGTCATAAATAAGTCTGCAAAAAATCAGAACTACCAGATTTGACGCAGAAGAGCCATGTTACAAAATTCGACAAATTTACTGGATTATCTGAGTCATTGAAAAAAAATAAAAATAGGAATCCTTTTTTTCTTTAAAACAACTAGGGAAATGATAAATGTCAGTACAGAAAATGTTTAACTTCCATGTATGGGAAAGGAAAACCGCGGCATGATTATGCCGTCGGAGTTTATGTGTTTAACGTGTTGCTATGCAGTTATCACTTGTCATTGATATACTATCATTATTCTGAACTCTTGTTCCAGTGGCATTCAAGTATCAAGGTACAATGTGTTCATTACAATGTATGTTTAATGTTGCAAGAAGTCGTCTTGGCCGCCTTAGTTAGTCGTGAAGACTCGAGCCTGTACACCTGGGCGCGTAGCTAACGTGCCAATCGCTAACGCTCTGTACCGTGTCGTAGTCATCTATCTCTATCACTCTTCCCCACTAGTGCGACAGTGACAGTTGCATTTCGTTCGCTACTGAGCCTTAACGATTGCACGTTGGCTACGCATACTGGAGCTTTTTAAAATAAAATAGCTCATTTACTCTTAACACTACATATGTATTCCATTTTTCCCCAGTGACCGCCAAGTCTTCTATAACTCTGACCTGAACCATGTTTGTCAATCTACTTATCGGAATTACATTAAACTTTACCTAATGGTGCATCAATGATATTATGAAACAGAGATTTAAAATTAGGCATATTAATTAAACTCGGGAACCGGGAAAAGATATAAGGATATCAATTGTATAACTAGCATGATTGGAAGGTTTATTTAAATGGTTTCAATGGATATAAAAACGCTTAAAAAAGTAACTATTACTTATGGAACCAAAATAATGTAAATGATCATAATTATAGGTATTCTGGTATGCTATAAAATAGAGTACTCTCCTACTATTCAAATCAGTTTCTTTTTTTATCTCCTATTATTCAAATTAGTTTTGTTATTAGCCCCTTTATTAACAAATAGCGACCCGCCCCGGCTTCGCACGGGTTAACAATTTATACAAAAACCTTCCTCTTTAATCACTCTAGTAGTACAGACAGACAGACAGCGGGAAGCGACTTTGTTTTATACTGTCTAGTGATATTAAACTTAATTGATTAACTTTAAAATCATAGTCTAGGGCCAATTAACCTTGGGGCAGAATTTAAGCCAAGACAATGTATTAAATAGATTCCGGTCCATATCTCCATATACTTGCTAAATGTGGCACAGCTAAATTTGATACGTACGTATTTAATAGAGTCTTTGTTATTTGATTGCAGAGTTTAGCGACGGCAGTAGTTCAGTTGTTTACCACTGAGGGGCCGGCACATTCAGAATGGAAGAAAAAGGATACTGGCATATTGTGCTTGGTGAAGGACAACAGCAAGCGGTCGTACTTCTTCCGCATCTACTGCCTCTACAGGAAGGCCATGATATGGGAACATGAAGTGTACTTGCAGATCGAATATAAACACCCGAGGCCTTATTTGCACACATTTGAAGCTGAAGTAATAATGGAAAAAAACCTTCTGTATATGTGGTTGTTTGAGACATAGTTTAGACTGTCACATAATGTATTTGTTAACTTTCAGGACTATATGACAGCTTTTAATTTTGCCAATGAAGATGAAGCCAAGGTCCTCAGAAATATCCTCATTGAGAAGATTGAATTAAGGAAGCAAAAGCGTGAAGGTTTGATTTTTTATTATTTTTACATTAATGGGGTGCCTGTACCTTGTTATGTGGAATAGTACATTGTTAACCATGGTTTGAAAGTAATGAAATAAAGCACCATACACCACCACCAGCAAATAAGAGCTTATGTCCTAGTTGTACACTCCGCTTTTCTTTTAGAAAACAAATTCAATTTGTATTCGTTTGAGGCAGAGCGACGGCAGCGGTCGATGCTGGCGTCGCGCGCCAACAGCCAGCAGTCGGCGCGCCACAACGGCGTGCCGCCCGCGCCGCCCGGCCCGCCGCCCGCGCCCGCGCCCGCGCCCGCGCCGCACCACGCGCCCGCGCCGCACCACCAGCCCGTGCACGCTCCACCTCTCAAATCTATATCCTCTGGTAAATCTCACAGAATGTTTTATTTTACGATAGTAACAGAACATCGGATTACCTTGTCCTTGCAATAAGGTTTAAGAATTGTCAGTTAGCAGCGTGAACGTGGTACAATTAGCACAAAGAACATTTTTTCTATAATAATATATATTACTGTTTTTTTATGACAGGCATGCTGAAAAATACCAGCAAGAAACCAAAGATGAGAAAAATCACTAAAGCTGACATTGGAAATCCACAAGACTTCAAGCACATAACACACGTCGGGTGGGACGCTAACAAAGGTACAGCCAAAATTACATGAAAATGAACGCAAATTATGTTCGATCGGTTGTACTAACTACTAACCAAACATTAGTAATAAAAAAGCGTTAATGTTGTCACAATACCGTGATTTATATAACATAGAAACCGTGCCCGTGGGAGAGCCTGCCACGTCCTGACCGAAATCGAAAAATTTAATGGCGTTATTCATCAACGGCTGCAAACTTAATCAGTTGATGATCGTCGTTTGTCCCTATCCGTCGTTATGCCATAGAGAGGGACAAACGACGATCATCAGCTGATTAACTTAGCAGACGTTTATTAATAACGAATATCTGGGTGACCGAGCTTCGCTCGGAAAACATATAAAAACTCGAAAATGCGCGTTTTCCCAGAGATAAGACCTAGCTAGATCGATTTTTCGCCCCCAAAAACCCCATATAGTAAATTTCATGGAAATCGTTAGAGCCGTTTCCGAGATCCCCGAAATATATATATATAAATAAATAAATAAATAAACAAGAATTCCTCTTTTAAAGGTATTAGATGTACTTTACACCTAAACACAGCTGCAGTCCCATACTTCCCGCATGCGCATTGTAGTCTGCCATCTATTGACCCAAACCGAAAACTTACCATTATACTTCGCGCCAATAAACAGGGGGCGCTTGTGCTGCCGCGCCCTCTACAGTTGATGCACGCTTCCTGCGTGGATAGCTAGTAAAGATAGTGGTGGGTGTTGCAGGTTTCGACTTGGACAACCTGCCGGAGGAGGAGATGCGGTCGTTCTTCTCGATGGCGGGCGTGTCGGCGTCGCAGCTGGAGGACTCCAGCACGCGGCAGTTCATCTACGACTTCATCAACGAGCACGGCGGCGTCGACGCCGTCAAGGAGGAGCTGCACAAGCCCGACCCCGCGCCCGCACCAGGTCACACACACACACACACACACACACCACATCAACTTATACCTACCTACAGCGATGCTCACCCAGCTCAGCCGCCGTGCGGATTCGCATCCAATGTCAACTCAACACCGCCACAAACTATTGTTTTTTCTTTTACAGCTTGATTGATGGCAGTGTTTAACACAACCATGTATAAATTAGGATCTTGTACATTTTAGTTAGGCATACATAGTTATTTTACGTTAGTAATTAACAGCAGTTAAATCCATTCAGTACCAAAAGCAGGCACATTCTGGCACATGGCACCCTTCAGTGCCATGTGTCAACACTGTTTTACACGTCACCATTGAATCTTCTATGCTTCTTATTGATATGCGAATACAGGTGGTGGAGGGTACGGGCGCGGCGCCCCGTCGCCGGCCGCGGCGCCGCCCGCGCCGCCCGTGCCGCACCGCAGCCCCGCGCCGCCGCACCCGCCCCAGCCGCGTGAGTACCACTTTGCTGTCCCAACGCATTGTGCTAACCGTGGCAATTAAGAGCATAAAATATCTATAAATAAACTACCTTAATGTTTAGGCAATAAGGTCGTTTTTTGGCGCTCTACCCTACCGATATATCGATGATAGAAAGATGAACACACACAGTTTTGATTCAAGGATCGCTACTGTAAAAGATTGTTATTAGGGAAAGCAATAATCGGTTATGACCAAAAAATAACCGTAACCGATTTTTCCAAGAACCGGTTTGCATTCCTACTCTACAATATAGTATTGGTGGAGGATAACAGTGTTTTGAATGTAGTTTTTGGGAATGTTTTGCAATTTCCGAACGTGGAGAAAACGGGCCTTGTCCTAATGTAGAGCGTGTGTTGTGTAGCTTCACGCGCGCCCCCGCCGCCGCCGGCGCGCGCCGTGCCGCCGCCGCCGCCCGCCGCCTCCCGCAACCCGCCGCCACCGAGACCCATTCAGCGTAAGTGTACACTTAACTATGTATGTCAGCGTCTTAATCAGTACGATGGAGCCTAATTAAGAAATAGTATAACCGGAACAGCACTGGTTCACACCAGCGAGAGAACCACCTACAAAAACACTACCGCTTCAAGGGTCATTAGCAACATGCATGAATTGTTTAGAAGATGTCAATTGATTCTACTTCTTATCCTGTATCCTATTGTAAATCCCATCATCGTGTTACTTTAAAAATTAACATATCTTAAGGTGGTGTGTGTGTGTGTTTTAGCGCCGTCGAGTGGCCCGCCGGCGGTGCCGCCGCCGCCGCCGCCGACGCAGCCGCCGCCGCCGCCGCCCGCGCCGCCCGCGCCGCCCGCGCCGCCCGCGCCGCCCGCGCCGCCGGCACCGCCTGGCCCGCCAGACGCTGCGGTGCCACTAGACGCAAGAGTCGCGCTCATGGAAAGCATTCGCAGTGGAAACAAGGCTTTAAAGGTGACTTTTATTTCTAATGCATAGCATACTATACATATAGTTCCTACATGATAAATGAAGCGGAGCGTTCGGCGGGGCGTGCAGCGTGGCGTCGGGGTCAGGAGTAATTTGAGTAGCGTGCACTAAGGCCGCTCCTATACGTTTGCATTTGTTTGACATGCACGCCGCACGCCCCGCCCCGCTGCACGCCCAACTCGAGCGTCCACTCAGGCCTTACACTTATACAATCAGACTTATAAGTGTACCTACTTACTACAGGACTTATTTTATAAATGTATTTTAAATTATATTATTTAAACACCAAAATTATTCTAAAACAGATGTTATTGTCACAATAAAGTTACTTTGAAATAGAAATGACGTTGAACGAAACGTCGAAAGTCTTGTCTGTCGCATAGACTAGGAATCCTCTAGACTGAGCATAGTAACGCTACCCCCTCTGCCACTTAAGCTTTGGATTCCTCCGAAAACGGTGCCGTCATATGACGGCCGTCATATAGCGGCCGCAAAAGACGGCCGTCTTTACGGTGGCAACATGTGGAAAGTACCACGGCGTCATAACACACCGTCATCCACCAAGGTCAAAGGCTCAAAGCGGCAAATTTGAAAAATGTAGGCGCGATGGGATAACGTCCCATAGAAAATTTGAATTTCGCGCCTTTTCCTACTGACAAGATTTGCTTGATCATCTATAATTTACTTGGAGGATGAAATATCATCAGAAGAGGAAAATAATCGTAGTACGGAATCATTTATTCAAATCTCGTGTCATTTATTCAAAATGGCGTCACCGCTATCTAATAAAACGTTCACGAAACTATCGACACCGTCATGACGGCCGTCATCTTACGTTACGTTGACAATCAACGTAACGTAACGCCGTCTAGGAAACCGCGCCATCTTGTTTACATAGACAACGTTCTAGTGACGTCAGTCAACGCTATATAGCGATCGTAATATGACGGCACCGTTTTCGGAGGAATCCAAAGCTTTATACGGTAGTTTTACTCCATCTTCGAGTCAATCCCGTGTCGTGATTGGTCCGTGTCTTTGAATGGACCAATCACGGCACGGGATTCGCTCACCTCGTCCCCCCGCACCCCCGTATTTTTGGCAGCATCGGTTTCATGAAATAATTACTCTAAACTCAGTCTAGAAGATTCCTAGTCTATGGTCTGTCGTGATTGTTCTTCGTTATGTTTAGTGGAAATGTGTGGAGAGTTGTATTTTTGATATATTTATACTGTTGTTAATAATTAATAATTCCATCAACAACCGACCGGAAAGAGCAATAAGTTTACGTTACAAAGTGTGAACTATAAAATTTCCTCTTTGTATTCGATTGTAACTCGACGGCTTTTAACCGCCAGACGGCGAAGGAATATGCCGTGCTCCCGACGCCAGGCGATCGCAATTATTTAAGCGAAATTGAACCTTACGGAGTCCTGCGTAAATCCCTATTACATTGGCGAAGTTGTCGGCTGTAGCCGTCGTTGGCGTCCGTGGCAAGACTTTTCGATGACGGCCACGGCCGACTGTGGCGGACAATGGGTTAAATAAGGTGTTGGTTGCAGCACGTGGAGGCGGGGTCCAAGCCGCCCGCAGAGGACAACCGGAGCAACCTGCTCAGCGAGATCCGACAGGGCGTGGAGTTGCGATCCGTGAGTACCTACCTGGCGGACTATCGCCGCTAGATATCCGTGCCGCTATTGCATTCGTCATCATTGTCTTTAGGTACATGTACCTACATGTAAATTAGAAAAAAGCTAAGATAATTTGTGGGACTATTGAGTTATGCATAGCTCCAATAAGTACATAGATAATATTTGCTATCTTCACAAAAAATAATGATGAATTGATGACTAACTGTAATTACCACTTATATAAATTTTTGGTTTGACGAGCAAAAGTAAATTGCATTTAAAGTTTTTAATGGCAAAAAACACATTTCTACTTCGGAGTTACAGAGATAAAGATTTATAATAATGGTAAATGTCGATTCTGATTTTCTGGCTTGACACACTAGGGCGGAAAAAACTCAGTGTTAATTATTGCCAATTCTAAAATGTGGTATTATTAAATGTGGTATTATATAATATGTTCGTCATAGTTCTATATTCTCAGGATTTTAAGTGACTTTTGTTATTCTCAAAGCAGTGTTATGTTATGATTATTAAAATCTTTATCAAGTTGCCACCGGAAATTAAGCAGGTTTAGAAAAAGTGTAGCAGAACTGTTGCGGAAAAAACAGTAGTATAATGTGACCACTCGGTTTGTCTAAGGCGAGTTGTTTGTGCAGGTGCAGACGTCGCGGCCGGCGAGCGTTGGCGCGGAGCCGGCGGCGGGCGCGGGCGGCGCGTCGGGCCTGGCCGTGGCGCTGCGCCGCGCGCTCGACGAGCGCTCGCGCGTCATCCACTCCTCCGACTCCGACGACAGCGAGCCCGCCACCAGCGACGACGATTGGGACTAACCGCACTATCGCACCTACTCGCTCTCTCCTCCCTCCCTCCCCCCCTCCTTACACACGTTTCATGTTTTCTACATTCTACTTTTACTTTCTAAAATCTTGGCACACATCTAAAAGTCGTTTTATATACCCGAACTCTTCTTCAAAGAGCATTAATTAAAACGCAAGAATTCTGCAGAAGCTCAAACCAAGTATACCACAGAACGAGTAGAATGGCGATGCGAGCAGGGTACGTGTCGCCGCCGGTTATGAGCAAACGCTCGCATGCTAATACTCGCCCGCGCTGACCGAAAAACGTAAACATGCCTTTTGCGCCACAATAACCTTCAGATTAAGAAGCCAGACATCAAATCTGTCTAAAAGAGGCGTATCCATTCACCACGCACACAAGTTTTTACTACCGTTGCGCGAGTGTTAGTAAATGTGGAGAGGAACGAGCGGCGACACCGGTTCCGATACTAACTGCGCGCGATAGCCATTCTAACCTCTTTAATATGTTCTGTGAAGTATACTTTAATGTATGTACATCTTAGGCTCAGGCGGTCACGTGGCACATTGTTGTATAAAGGCCGCCAAGTTTACCCAGTGTCTGTCGATAAGGATCACAAAAGATCATGACTGGCATTTAACCCTTAAATGCATGACTTTTTATTTTTGCCCGAAATATGTATCACATAATTGTTTGCCGATTCTAGGAAAAATAGTAAAAAAATATATAACTTCGATTTTCACTGCGAAATCAGTGTTAGAAGTTGAATTGGCTAAATCATATTTATGTAAATATGAAATTTTCAGTAATAGATATATGAAATTTTTTACTACCATTAGAAAGGTACACTATTTGTGATATACCTATGATAAAGTTTTTAAATATAAAATAATTACAAACCCCGAAAAATCTGCCCAAAATGACATACTAAAAATCATCAACTTCCAGGTTTTTCCAAGTTTTCCGACATTTCGTCTATAAACAAATGTAATTTTTATAAATTAAAATACTGCGTAAATTTATGTAATGATTCGGAAAATTTATTAGTTTTACTATTGAAATAATATATACGAACAAATAGAATTTGTTTAACCCTTAATCTGTGAGCTGTCGAATGCTTTGTAGACATTTGGCAACACTATGCATTTAAGGGTTAATAAAAATGTTTACATATAAAACTCTCGACGAATTAATACCTAGCTTAAGATTGCGAATGGTATAATCAATTTATTAATATAATCAAAGGGGCATTAAAAAGCGCTATACATTTTTGTTTGTGATACATGACCAAGCTCGTGGTAGTGTGCTATATTTCAGTGTTTGCTTTTTTACCATGTGACTGTTTTGCCTAATCTTCTTATAACTGACTGACATTCACACTGGCGTTTTACCTACCGATTTACATAATTATCTACGTAATGTTAAAATTAATTCTGTATATTGTAGGCGCCACTATACCAATCCAAGTGGTGTAGCAACACTACAACATGTTTATGACCATATATAGCCTGGGATGGCTGTCAATACAAAAGTGCGGTAAATTTAACAAATTATTAAATTGTACAACGGGACTTAATCGCGTATCTAAGTTTTAAGATTTACCTCCGACGTTTCGAGGACGGCGTTGTCCACGTGGTCTCGGAGAAGACTGGCTTAAGTTGACATCAGCATCTTCTAACCGCGCGAGTTTTTCGAACTACCCGCACTTGGTCTTGTTTATCAGCTTGAACGTTTTGCGCACTAGGGATGTCACTCTGTCGACACACAACACT
The DNA here is from genome assembly GCF_948474715.1 of Cydia amplana. Lineage (NCBI taxonomy): Eukaryota > Metazoa > Arthropoda > Insecta > Lepidoptera > Tortricidae > Cydia > Cydia amplana. Next base: position 22,285,823 of record NC_086096.1, on the reverse strand, counting down.
AACGATATTCGATTTATCAACTGTCGATATTCGTTTACGCTTACATTTACTAATGACTGGATTCCATGTGGATGAGATCTTGAAACCCTCGTCTCGATTGAAATTACTATGTTTTTTTATTTCAATGGCTTCCCGTACTTTCCTGCTGTAGAAATGACGATCCGTGGAAAGGATTTTAGGGTTATGCAGCTCAATCCATTGGTTTGGTCCTGACTCCAGTAAATGCTCAGCCACGGCAGACTTGTTCACCTGACGATTTTTGACAGCTGCAGTCTTCTCCGAGACCACGGGGACAACGCCGTCCTCGAAACGTCGGAGGTAAATCTTAAAACTTTGATACGCGATTAAGTCCCGTTGTACAATTTAATAATGTGTAAAAATCGTGAAAGTTTAAATCAGTGTTAATTTAACAAATGTAGAATTTGAAGGGTGACCTGCATTTAGTTGACATCATGAAATAACCTAACAATAGTAATAGAAGTCATGTCAGGCAATCGGTTTGTGTGTAGAGGTAAACTGTACTGTATGTATATTGATTGTGTATATAATGATTAATGTACCTAATTGTAGAAAATTGACTGACAAAACAATGGTGATTTTATGATTATAGCATTTTGGTCATACATACGATTATTTCCAGTTTTTGATTAGGTAGTATTGTCTTTTGTGTAAGAGGGCGAAGAAAACTAATAATAATATGAACACCACAAATTGACTATATATTGACATATTGGTAATAATATTCTATCAGTCCAATTTCAAAATCATGTAAAAAAAATTAGATTGTACATGACCAGGAGGCGGGGACCACTCGGACTGTTTTAATTTCCATGTGTGACCCCATCTATGGCCGCGACGTGGTCACAAACTGGAAGTAAGCGGACTGGATCTGTTATAGGTGTCGCACAACAGAGAGAGGCCGCGGCACGCAACATGTGTAGTGTAGAGACCGTCACCGTCATCTTCAACGTTTAATTCTCATTTACATACTATTTAGTACCTGTGTCCCTGTCATTGATAATGGTTCCATTCGCCTCTCTCTAAATCGCGAGACCTATGATAATAATCTAGACATTTTAGATTTATTAACTTAAATTGAAATACAATCAACACGCTTAAAAACCCTAACTAATACAATTTATTTTGGGCGTGTTGATGATATACATTACTATGCACTTAACGCACTGTTGAACAGTCCATCTATGGGCGTTTACTATATAGTTTATTACAGCGCTCAGTTGATGGTCCTGTTCAACAATGTATTAACATTAAACTTGTAGTCAAAATGTAAGGACCCTATGAGGGATAGGATAAACCTGTCTACCCATTTATGATCGTGACTGTACGTGATACATAGTTTAGCCAGGATCAGATAAGAGTATTGAGATGTTTTAATAATTATGTGAAGGCACACTGAACGCAATACAAATTTCAAATAAACATCCACCTGGAAAACAATTTTCCATCTGATCTGATTAAGGTTAGATGGGGTAAGACAAACACAGGGGCAAGAGTAACCCTTGTAGGGAATCCTCATAATGTTACTCTTACCGCGAGTAAAATAAACTATGTTTGTCTTACCCCGCGTGACCTTATAAGAGTTAAAACAAACCTATACAGTCAGCAGTAGTTAAGTGAAAAAATGCTCAAAATAATTTTTACAAGGCGTTTCTGCATGACAGTTCTTTTGCGTAGATATTTTCGGCGCTTCGTTTGATTCTCGTAGTTACATGTGCTGCTAAGTGCAGTGTCCAGACTAGTTGGTCCCGGGGTCCCTTTCTTTCATATAAAGTTTTAAGTCATAATGTATTGTTTGTCATATTATCATTAGTCTTAAAACTGAAACCGTTAACTTTTCAGAATTTTCGTAAGGCTATCCTTTAGATATGTTAGGTTTGTTTTATGGCAATCCTGAAAAGTGACACGTTTCTGAACCAAATAAATTATGACTAACCTAAAATGCGGACAAACAATACATTATGACTTAAAACTCTTTGTTAAACAATAGAGACCCGTTGGTCCCACCAGAAGCAAGCGCAGCGCCAGGAGTATAATAATTGCCATTACGCGCGGCAATTACGCGCACCGCTACCACAGTACACTAAGAACAGTAGTGAATCTAAGGCCGCTCGGCAAGTTATTTACCTACTTTTGCGTTGGCGCTTAGGGTTGTCACTTTTATTTTTAGTTAAATATTATTTGCGTATTATGAGTAGCACTAGGTTTCTATTTATATAATATAATGAAATGTTATATCAATTCATAAATGAGGTATAACTTAAGGCCGGTAAGAGCAGGCAGACGCGAGCGTACTCGAATGCGCGCGATCTCAGTCGCGGTACGGCCCACACTGCCGCCACCGTATTACCCCGTATATTATGCGAATGTGTGCGTGGCAGCGCGTGCGTACACGGCGCCCGGCGCGCACGCACACATTCAAACCGGCAGCGGCACATTTCTATGAAGATTCACTACTGTTCTTGTACTGTGCCGCTACCCCACCTTTAGACGTGTTTTTTTAGGGAGTGAATCTTCTGTACCTAGTACTATTATTTATTCCGTGGCAGCGCTGTGACACTTGTAGTCATCCTATGCGTAAATCACGATCACTGTCGACGTTGTGCCAATGCATAAAACAGCTTCTTATAAAAATCCTAATAGTGATAGGTTTTTTATTTAGCAGGTGCAATCTTACAATATAGTCATTAACAATATTACTTCATTGTTATCATTTTAGTCGACAACCATAGTCATTTTATGGTTTTAGTTAAGATATTTATTAGTTTAGTTAAACATATTTATGACAATAGATGTGTCGGTAGCATTTCCTATATACACCATTAAGGGATTTGGTATTTTGTACGGACACGCGTTAATGGAAGATTCATATTGATCGCGCCGGATGGAACCGGGATGGAGCGCATCGCATGTGATGCACAAATAAAATTAAGTGTTTTCATTTGTTTTTGCAGTTCGCGATTCGTACATGCCAATCTGAAAACCGGCCCGGCGATCAGCGTCCGGCTGATAAGAATCGTACATTACTATTTTGCATTGTCACCATACATAGCCCAAGTGTTGCACTAACGCGTGTATGGTCTTTCGATTTCAAACTGAGCTTGTTTGGAGATATTATTCACTATTGTATGAGGGCCAATTGGGGCCATAGAGATGATGATGGATAAAGATTAAATAACGTTTCGAACCTTTTTAAGCGCGATTCAACTTACGGTTTTTAATATATGTAATTAGTTAGGGAATATAATCTCGAAAAAGCTCTGTTTGAAAACGAAAGACTATACAGTGTATACGAAACAATTGCTTCGATTTGATTCTCTTTTGCAAAAAAAATGCCGAATACCTGGAAAAATATATTGTAAACAATGTTAATATAATACCTAATCTATCTAATCTAATACATTTAAACGAGCAATTCTTGTTTATTTATATATATATATTTCGGGGATCTCGGAAACGGCTCTAACGGCGAAAAATCTATCTAGCTAGGTCTTATCTCTGGGAAAACGCGCATTTTCGAGTTTTTATGTTTTCCGAGCGAAGCTCGGTCACCCAGATATTAGGTATTAAATAGGTATATCGTATCTATACGCCAGTCAAATTAGATTCAAAAATAGCGTTTTGAGGAATTAATTCCCAGCAAGCTGGATATCGTTATAATAGGTACATACTTTCATTTGGTCCTAAATACGTGTTATCTGAGTTTGCTCCATCCCAGGAGGTGTGCATGGGAATTATTTTTCTCCCAGTAGTTACCAGTGGTAAAAGGTGGGAAAGAATCCCAGTAGTTACCACTGGTAACAACTTGGTGGTGAGAATAACCAAAAATATTATTTATTAGTATCTTGATCTGATTAGGAAAAAGAAAAAAAACTTGACGCGAAAATGGTAAGGGATGGACACAACCTGCCACATAGAAAACAAGCAACAACGGTTGCACTCCGGGAGTGCCGATAGAAGTGAAAACTCACCTCACTATGTTACCGACGCCCGGTAACACGATACATACTATCTATACGGTATTCTATTTATTTATTATATATTATTATCATTCTCAAATAAGATCACACTTTTTCATTGACATGTTTATTTACATACTGCCATGACAACGTCAAATTATTTGAACATAGGTAGAGTCTTGAAAAGGAGTCCGCAACATAAATGTTAAATAATATTGAGTTTTTCTTTATTGATTTAAATGCCATTTAAATTATAAGTGGCCACCTTAGGGCCCGGCCACATGTCAGCGGTGCGGCCACATGTCATGGCACCGCGCGCGGCGCCGCGCACCGCTTTGCGGCGCCGCAAAATTTTGCGTTGCGGCGGGCGTCGCCGCAGAGCGGTTTGCGACGCCGCAGTTTGCTGCGGTGCCGCGCCGCGCGGCGGCGGCGGCGCCGCACCGCTGACATGTGGCCGGGCCCTTACAGGGCTTACGGTCGCCTTACGCTGTCTCGAGTTAATCATTTTTTCCCCACCTCAAAAAGTGCCCAGCGCCGCTAAAGTTTTCACTTCAAAAAAATGTTTTCGCGTTAAAAGTTTCCTTTTACTTTTTCATAATCGGAATCCGATACCAATACCGAAAACGGATCCCTACTATTCTTGTTACATTCTTTAATGCTTGCTAAGTTACGGATCGATACTACGGTTAGGTATTCGAATTGAACTGGTTAAAATCTACTTACAAGATTTTATTAAGTACCTGCATTGTCAAAAGCCGAAATTAGGTAAACTTTACTCAAATATATTTCGAAAATTGTTTACGTGCAGTACTTAACTGACAGTTAAAGTAGGTACGATTGTATCGATTTGGTTAGTTTCATCGAGTTTATTGTTCTCTCATCTAAGACAATATTTAGATCTTGTTCATCCTATTACAAAACCGTTTGGTCGGTTATCGCCGGTCGGATTCTGTAAGCGACACGTTTATGATGACAATCTGGAGGTATCCGATCGGAATCAAATCAAAATACGTATATAATAAATACCTATCGATTGTTTAGAATCAGTTTTTAATAAACAGATTATTATTTTAAATTAACCACAATCGATACGTACTTAAGGAAAGTCGGTTTTACTTTTTTTTAAGAAAATTATTTTATGGTTCCAATATACATATTTTTGCAGGTAGGCGGTATATGGTTTCAGTCAACAAAATATAGTCAAGCAAGTAGGTTATACTGCCATGTCCTATGATAAGTGGACAAGCTCCATTTGAATATAGGTACCTTATACCCAGCGCGCCTGCAATGGTGCTGCCGTCAGCCAGCCGTAGCCGCTGGCATTCGCCATTCCATTCAATTATTGCTGGCTAACGAATAAGATCATAATAACTCTTACTAAGAATTTATATGTATAGTCGATTTAAACATTGTATAAAAAGCGCAAAGCTATTTTTATAATATTAATGTTTTTCATTGTTATTTGTAATAATTACCAATTGTATCTTAAGGGCAATTTGACTAACAAATCATGTTATTATCACATGTAACACTATGTTGACTAAATAAATAATGATTAATTTAAATTTTATGAAAGTTTATTTATCATCATCAGGTCATCATCATCACACACCGTACGGAAAAGCGAACGAATAAAGGGTGTATTCTAATTTGTGCTCGCCCCCAGGTCAGGTTCATTCCCATCTGTTCACGCCAGGAACAGATACCAAAACAAGCTGATCGGTGTATTCCCATTATCTGTGGCCGGCGGGGATAAATGGAAATTAATCCTTCCAATCTGTGACCGCCTTATTGATTTCTTCCTATCTTTTTTTTAGGGTTCCGTACCCAAAGGGTAAAAAACGGGACCCTATTACTAAGACTTCGCTGTCCGTCCGTCCGTCCGTCCGTCCGTCTGTCACCAGGCTGTATCTCGTGAACCGCGATAGCTAGACAGTTGACATTTTCACAAATGATGTATCTCTGTTGCCGCAATAACTAAAAATTATACTATACTAAAATACAAAAATGAAAATAAAATAAATATTTAAGGGGGGCTCCCATACAACAAACACGATTTTTTTGCTCTATTTTTTGTAGATGGTGCGGAACCCTCCGTGCGCGAGTCCGACTCGCACTTGGCCCGTTTTTATTAGACAAATGTCGATTTTGATAGTTGCTATATTGGACTGTTAAAATTCCAATTCGTAAAATAAATAAAAAACGGTTCCATCATAACTACCTAGGTACCTATAACAAGATTAGTATAGACTATAAAGTTATGTAGTAGACTTGATATACAGGGTGCCCGGTAATTAGTGGATAACCTTCTAACCACCGACAGAGCACCTTAGGCTGGTCGAGAAAATGCACTTATAGGTCTAGTAAAAGTTTCGTGGTTTTCGAGATAATCGAACTTTTCTGTCTTTTTTAATGGCTAGCTCCAATTAAAAAAGACAGAAAAGTTCGATTATCTCGAAAACCACGAAACTTTTACTAGACCTATAAGTGCATTTTCTGGACCAGCCTAAGGTGCTCTGTCGATGGTTAGAAGGTTATCCACTAATTACCGGGCACCCTGTATATAGCTGCAGGCGTTTGAAGGAAACACAGTCACATCATCCCCTCTGCCGCAAAATGTACAAAAAGCAAAATGTACACAACGCGCAAAATGTAACAACAGGTAAAATGTAAAATACTAGATACGCAAAATGTGCACAAGATAAAACGTACAATAAGCGGAACGTAAAAAAGCACATTGTACAATCGCATAATGTACAAATCTGAAAATGCGCACTACTAGCAAAACGTACAATACGCAAAACGTACAATATGCAGATAGAGTTGTAAGCAAAATGTACATTTTTTTTTGTATTTTATGTGTCCCACACCAAAAGTATATGAAGTATGGGGTATGGAAGTATGGCGGGGGAGCAGTGCAATCGAGATTATATGAGATAATCATGAAGATCTGGAAAGAGGAGCGACAACCCGAAGAGTGGAATACTGGAGTGATATGCCCCATCCACAAAAAAGGTTCCAGGATAAAGTGTAACAACTACAGGGGCATTGCACTGCTGCCAACGGCATATAAAGTCCTCTCATACGAGGGTAATTTGAGAAGTAACTTGTTTCGCCTACGTATAGATGGCGTTGGCGTCAACTCTGTATGTATTGATTTAGTTTAGTAATTAAACATATTTAATATGTGGCGTCATGTCATTTTTGGCAGGAATTTGACAGTAGTTCAAACAAAACTGGTCTGAGTTACGCGGGAAAATGGAGAAAATTGGAATTCGTGGAGTTTTTCAGTTCTTTTTTTGGAAGGGAAAACTGTGAAACAAATCCATAAAAGGATTTTTTCTACTCCAGCACTTAAATGTGTCAATTAAATGACTGACAGTGATATCTAAAGCAATGTCATTTGAATGCTTTGTCTATAGGCTCATAAGATGACTGCTAGCAGTCATCTTATGAGTATAATACAACTGCTTTATTTTTTTTAAAGATACAAGTTCCGATCATCTTGATTGAAAGAGGTATGTTTTCATTTACAATAATAACTCTTTTTTTTTTTAAATAATAACTCTTTTTTTTTAAATAATAACTCAATTTTTTTTAAATAATAACTCTTTTTTTTTTTATAATAACTCTTTTTTTTTACTCATAACTTTTTTTTTTTTTTTTTTTTTTTTTTTTTTTTTTTTTTTTTTTTTTTTTTTTTTTGCTGCAGCTGTCATAGAAAAAGTAATGTATGCAACAGCTCATAATTGGTTCTTAAAATTCTCGGGTCTTTTTTTACAAAACTCGACTACGTCTCGTTTTGTAACTTCGACCCTTGAATTTTAAGAACCCTTATTATATCACTGTTGCATAAACTACTATTACCTACGTTGGGTAGTTCGTGTCCTTCCTAGGGAACGATTTGACTTTGCGTAAATGAGTTTAAGCGAGGCAGGACATGCATTAAAGATGCACCTCGCCCTGGAGTCCCGAAAACAGCACTTTTACCCGAAATCATCGATAAAATCCATGATTTAGTTTTAGCCGACCGAAGATTGAAAATACGCGAATTAGCTGAAGCCACAAACATCTCTTCTGAGCGGGTGCATTTTATTTTACACGACGATTTGCACAAGAAAAAGCTTTGTGTAAGGTAAGTGCCGCGATTACTGACTCCAGAACAAATGCGTATTTGCATGTGAACATCTGATGAAGATTTGCAGGTGTTTAAAAAAAATCCAACAAATTTTATTCGCCGTTTTGTTACTATGGATGGAACCTGGATCCATCACTACATCCCGGAGACGAAACATCAGTCGAAACAATGGGCTGGTCATGGTGAGCCAACTCCAAAGAAAGCCATATGCATTCCGTCTGCTGGAAAGGTGATGGCGTCTGTGTTTTGGGTAACTACTGGGAATAAAAATTCCCAGTAGTTACCACTAAACCAACTTGGTGGTAACTACTGGGAATAATTTTTCCCAGTAGTTACCAGTGGTAAAAAAAATCCCAGTAGTTACCACTGGTAACAACTTGGTGGTAACTAGTGGGAATAACCCATCGAGTCTCAATTTGAAGCACTCGAGTCGTTTTTACGTGACTGCGCTTAAGAAACTTGGAGTCTTTTTAACCGACTTCCAAATCTAAAAGGAGGAGGTTATCTATTCGGTTGCATGTTTTTTTTTTATTTTTTTTTATGTTTGTTACTCCATATCTCTGTCATTACTGGACCGATTTTGAATTTTTTTTTGTGATTGTATGTATATGCATACAGATTGGTCCCGTTTTTGTCAAAACCCAGTTCTGATGATGGGATCCATGAGGAATCGAGGGAACTCCTCAAATCTTAAAGGCATACATATAGTGATTTTTGTGTTTTTATCAACAAATCAAGCATATACATTCAAAAAAGTGACATTTGATGAAGTGGAACTGCTGATGATGATCAGAACGGAACTCTTCAACGACGCATAGTACACGTTTGACGATTTGTACTCTTCGTTATGTTTGTTAAGCAAGTTAAGTTTTTAAGCCACATTTTTGTCAAGCTCGAGTTCTGATGCTGGGATCCATGAGGAATCGAGGGAACTCCTCAAATCTTAAAGGCATGCATATAGAGATTTTTGTATTTTCATCAAAAAATTAAGCATTTACATTACAAACTGTGGCATTTGATGAAGTGGAACTGCTGATGATGATCAGAACAGAACTCTTCAACGACGCATAGTACACGTTTTGTGATTTTGAATTTCGATTTTGACTTGGACTGGGCCCCGGACTCCGGACTCGGACCCGTACTCGGACTCGGACCCGGACTCGGATCCGGACACGGACCCGGACCTTGACCCGGAAAACCACTATCATACCTAAACTATTTAGTTATTTAGTCATAGTGGTTTATTTAAACCACTATGATTACCATAAAATGTATACATATTACCAAATAAAGTATAAGCGCCGTTAAGTGCGTCCAGGCTAGTAGTTAGAGAAGTCGGTTTTTTTCTATTAAAGATTATAAAGTCCCGAGTCGAAGTCGGTCCTTTACTGATAAGCGCAACTTCTCTTAGGGCCAGTTGCACCAACCACATTTGACAGACTGATCGACGTCCGCCGGCGCGCCCCGGCGCTTTACTATGAATCTTTCCATACATAAAAATTTAGCGAACTCTTTAACGATACGAACAGTTTGGTGCAACCGACCCTTAATCTTAACCAAGACTACGTTTTCTGTCACCGTTAAAGCGTTCGTTCTTGTATGAGAAGTTGATCAGTTCGCTAAGGGTGCAACTGGCCTTAGGACGAAAACTAGCTAACAGGGTCGAAACTTAAAAAATAAAAGTCCCAATCATTATTTAAAGTAATTATTATTTCATTTATGTCCCTGGATCATTAAAGCACGGAATAGTCGGGCAAATTACGAAAAGAAATCGATACCTAACAGATGTTGTTACAATCAATGCCTAAGTAATCGTATTTATATAGGTACTTAACCCCTTTCCAGGCCTAGACCATTTGTCGACCACATACCCGCCAATAGAATTTTAACTTTAGTTTCAATTTACCTAAGGTTCAAATTGGATTGCACATTTGGGAAATGTGACTTATGTCTTCAAATTAACCATCAAAGCCCGATTAATTGGAATATATTTGGAGTTTTGGGAATATTTTGTAGATTGGTGCAGCCTGGAAAAGGGTTATAAATAAAATAAAAAGCCTTTTATTTCATGAAAATCAGTGGCGTAGCTAGAGGATATGGCGCCCGGGGCAGGTACCAAATTTGCGCCCCCCCCCCCCAAACGAAGTGAACTAACGAAAGGGTTACTTTTTATTACTTATTAAAGTTTACTTTTGATTTAGACAAAGAAGTGTTTTTTTAGTCCATCGGTGGCTAACAAGCTTACGACTCACCTGATGGTAAGCGGTCACCGCATCCACTTTAAAACTTATACACTTCTTTTTTGGAGATCTCCTTAGACTTGAAGATTCAATATCGCTTGTAAGTTTGGGATCGTAGACTATTCATAGCGCGCCTTTGGACTGATTTGAAGGGACCAAGGTGGCATCTAGGTGCTCCTGCCCAAAGGTGACAGCAGTACTCATTATATGGGATCTGTCCATGGTCGTACGCAGCATTTTTTAAGGGGTGGGGCAGAAGTAGGGGAGGCTGGGGACGTTGTAACAGGGTACGGTTGAAACAGAGATTCTTAGCTTATGGTCAGAGATCAGGGTGGGACAACTGCCCCACCTTGCCCCACCGTGGGTACGCCTATGGATCTGTCTGCCCCAGAGTAAAGTATCGCCTCCCTTTATTGAGCACACCGAGTTTTTTGGATACGAGCGCAGCCTACCCAGCAAGGTGGCTACGAAATAATTAGACGTCACTGATGGAGATGTCAACACCGAGGCTCCCAATACTCCCTGACATGGGAAGGGTTGTGCCTTGAAAAATGAGGTTTTCTTAGCGGTAAACGCGCAAAATTGAGCCTTGGTGGGATTGAATTGGACTAAATTCTCCCGATCCTACACCGAAACTCTGGATAGAATGCTCTCAATAAGTACCTGACACAGGTTTTTCACGGCATTCTAGTATCACAGAACGAGCGATGTTGGCACGGCATGTGTTATACAGGTTGGGCCAAACCTTGCCGTCCAAAAATTTTTTTTAGATTTCTCACGCTGTGGGCTATCAGAATATGTATATTAGCCCACTTTTCGTAGTTTTCGAATTATGATTTTTATTTTTATTACTTTTAACTTTTGTTGAGAAATTCCGGGGTGAAGCAATTATTTATTAAAAAAAATATTGAACTTTTATGAATATTTTTTTTTGTAACATAATCCTTTACAACCGGCGCAGTTGCTAAAAAAAAATCAGCATCCTCACTTGGCTGAGTTGGGAAAAAAGACAAACTTTTACGTTCAAGCATGTCAAGCTTAGATGTTGCCCTTACCTAAATAAACTAGGGGCTCTGTGAGCTGTAGACCTCGCGAGCATAGCTTATTGGAACCGTGCACGATGACAGCGCCACACAGTGGTTTGATCAATCAACAATACAAAGATTTTAATTTATTAAAAAAAATACGAAGTTTAAGTGAAAAAAAAAATACAAAAAGTTATGTCTTACTGGGGATCGAACCCAGACTTTCTGTGTGCAAACAAAAAAAGCGACTGTTTACAAAATGCGCCATGATAGTTCTTAGCTAAGCTGACGAAATTCGGCTACTCATTCTCGAGTACAAACTAAATATCTAAATACCGCCTAAACCAGCAATACAATTTTTCTGCATTTTTTTCCATTTACTATGTAAATATGTCTCAAAAAGAAAATACTCTTGTGATATCGATACGACTATTTGTTTCAGCGCGAGGTATCACAACTACTCCATTTTTAAAAATTTCCAAAAACGGGATCGACAAAAAAATTTTATTTACTCATAGAATCTGGTCACAAAATTTCACAAGAATCGGTTGAGAATTGTGACCTGTGGAGGAGAACATCCGGACATACAAAAGCAAAATGCCCGAGTCAAAACGTAGACCTTCGCTTACGCTTCGGTCAATAAAAAATACAAGCGATTTCAAGGACTTTTGGTCATTTTAGAAACTGCTAGACCCTACGTTTTTTTAAAAGGTCAAAAAAGTGATACTTAATAGTCATAATTTGTCAGAGTCGCCGTCAAAGGAACTGAGGTGCAAAGCTTCCAAATTAGTAATTCATTACAAAAATCTTCTTTTGTTATTTTTACTATTATTTTATGGGGTCACTTCCCCATCGCTATTTCATGTTATCAGTGCAAATACCACGAACAATTATTAGAAGGCATAAAAGCAACGCAAAGCTTCACCCCGGAATATTTAACAAAAGTTAAAAGTTAAACTCGAAAACTACGAAAAATCGGCTAACATACATGGGGTATATTCTGATAACCAACGACGAGGATTCTAAAAAAAATTTTTTGACGTCAAGGTTTGGACCATCCTGTATACAGGGTGGCTAAAAAATAACTGCATTTCCGTTACCAGGGAGGTTTTGGGATTATACTGAGCAATTTTTACTATGAGACCAACCCCTAAGTCGCGAAAAAAAAATTTGACTGTTTCCTACATTTTGGCTGGTCCATTTTCTATGGGAGGTCTTTTGCCCATTTTGGCGCCCCCCCTTGGACGGCGCCCGGGGCATGTGCCCCCCCCAGCCCCCCCCTAGTTACGCCACTGATGAAAATTTAAAAATTGTTTACATACCTATTTGATTTATGTTTTAAATAGTTATTCAAGAACCCCGTGTTCACAGGTGAAGGCCTCCTCCAAAGCCCTCCATGTATCTCGATCCTTGGCCACTTGTATCGAATTAGGCCCGGCAATTTTGGTAACATCATCAAAACATCAAAAGGGTTAACAAAATTTAAGTCAACATTTGTAGAGTCTGTGCGGAAAGAGAAGAGTCGTGGAATGTATGGGGCCCAATACAATCCACGACTCTTCTCTTTCCGAACAGACTCTAGAATGTATGTTTTATTTTTAACTTGGGACATTTTACCCGACAAATTTACACAAAATCATAGACAAACCCAAATAGCAAGTGAAAATTAAACAATAATAGCTCGAATAACAAATATTACCTACATACTTATCTAGAAAAAAACATAATCGTGTCATAAAAAAATGATAGTTAAACTATAGCTGGTCAAGCAGATCTTGTCAGTAGAAAAAGGCGGCAAATTTGAAAAATGTAGGCGCGAAGGGATATCGTCCCATAGAAAATTTGAAATTCGCGCCTTTTTTTACTGACAAGATTTGCTTGACCAGCTATACTTTGCGTAAAGCTAGGCCACTGAAGCACCGGACGGATCGCATCGCATCAAAGATACAACGCATTGAACATGCGTTTTTTTCTTTATCATTTCCATTTTTATTGTTTTTATGTAGGTAGGTACGTTATTGTTAACCCCTACTACGTAACGCCAATCACCTTCGATCTGAATCCCTTTGTTTTCTAATGTTTTTTGTAGCTTATCATCATCAACAGCTGTAAATCTAGTAGGTATGTTGCATGCGATGCGTCCGATGCAAAAATGTGCTGATCCACACGCACTACGCCTTAGAAGCAGGCAGTTTAATTTGATAGAAAAAACCTCACGATTATTGTTAGGTTTTAACATAAGTAACTAATATTGGAAACTGAACATGTGTCTCAGGTGGCTGGTTCAATCGACGACAATTTCGTGCGCATTTACATCTAGTAATTAAATCCAGTGTAAAATTACTTTCCACATTCGCTTCATTGGTAATACTTCAAGTACATGTAGAATCTGTTCAATCTTAGCCCTATAAATCATCTAATGCATTATGGTTATTATTCTATCCTTACATATAAACCAAAATGTACCTATTTACACACGAATAGCTACTTTTGAATAAAAGCCGTCCCTAATCTTGATATAAAGGTACCAACTAAAGGTAAGCTGTTACACGTTTGGTTCAGTTTTTCGAACCGCAAAGCAGAACGACTAGGGCCAGCCTAAACCACCTTATTTTCTGCGAGTGTAGTTCTAACGTTCGTTTGACGCGCTGCTTAACGGTCATTCAAATCATCAAGTTTCTCAATAGGCGGAGAGCTAGCGCCAGATGGTACTTACATAAGAATTAAAACAAGTATAACAACGAAACTAGTTTGCTATAGGTACTATTCTTACTACTGAATCCAGGCACCTGACAACGCCAGAAATGTGGATCCAGTAATAATTTTTAGGATATAGCTTTATAGATATAACTGTCAAGTTTCGTTGCTTCTTCACGTACCGTTTCCCGGGGCTATCTCTTAGTCTACAAGTTTCATTCAAAATGAGTTCACACAGTCATTCATTGTGAGACTATATTCTGACTCTACCGTGATTACATTTCTAGTAATATAATTTTTAAATCTAACGTACACTGCACACGGGCTTCACAGTCCCGCGCTTGGTGCAACGGTGCGGTGCGAGCGCGACGCACCCTCTCCCGCTTCCTTACCTCGGAAATGCATGGAGTTCCTACTATTCTATACATATGGCAGCCAATGAGCTGGTAGGTTATGTATTCATTTATATTTTATGATAAGTTTAATCGCACCTAAAACGGAAATGAAATAAAATAGAACGTCCACAATCCACGTAAAAATATAAAATATCAGTAATTTAAATGTGTACCTAGGGAGGTACGCGTTCAGGCACAGCATCCGTTTATTTACAATTTATAGGGATAAATTGTAAATTAACGGATGCAGTACCTTAGAATTTTACCTAATAAGAGTTAATATGTAGTAAGTATTGAGAACATATTCGTGCCGAACACCAGCATGACGACGTCGGGAGACGTAAGTACTGCACCTGGCGGAATTCCGATAAAAGTAGCGAATGCGTTACTCAAATAATCAAATCACAGTTATAAACACTAATCATTATCCTTTAAAAAGGATGAACTTCCTATAATTATTGATAACTTTGAGATTCATTAAATAAATGATACCATAAATGCAAATTATTACAAGAGTCAGACCAAGCTAAGTCGGCAGCGATTTTGATAGCACAAACTGTGCAAGAGTTATTTTAAACGCCAAATGCAAATATGGCAACACATTGAAATGAAATTATGACGTTTAAAACAAACACTTGCACAGTTTAATGCTAACAATCAAAATCGCTGTAGAGTTAGCTTGGTCTGACTAGAATTATGGAAATTAATAAAATGACGAGTAGATGACATATTTTTCCCTACCTAAGATCATGACACGATTAGCGATGCAGTGTTCATTTGATAATTTTTTGGCGAATGGTCTTTATTATAAGGGGGTTTATTCTAGAAACTATCTACTTTTAAATTACCAATTTCGACGAAGAATCACGAGGACTATTGTGTAAAAATAAAAAGGTGTCTCCAGTTTTCCATATATTTTTTTTTAGTTAGTGACGGTCCATAAAAAATGAACGAGAAAATGTGTCACAAACGTGTAAATTTTTTCCGGATAGGTACTTTCCTGTTTTATCAAATTAATAGTACTCGTGATTCTGAGAAGAACCTAAAATTTGTAGGTTTATCGAAAAAAATTAATGATACACTTTTTTCTGAAAAAGCCTATAAATATGTATATTTCTTGAATAAGACCAGCGTATTTTAATAGAGTCTACCATCGATCTCATCAGAGCATAGACTAGCTTAAAATATTTGTTGATTTTTATTAGAAAAACTTTCATTTTCGCTTAGTCCTATATAAGAATATAAGGTGACAATATTGATTATGCCATTAACGTGTAGGTACTCAAGCTTGCCTACCAACCATGCTTGGCATGTTAGGCAATGTCGAGCAAGGTATGTACCTACTACTAGGCCGGCCCACCCTAGCATTAAAAACACCTATCTTTGGCACAAAAGATCCTCAGAAGCTACTAAAAACATGTAGAACTCTAGTTCCCCATCAACCACTATTAAAAATTCGTTGGTATACATTACTGTATAAGTAACTTGGCTAGCATTTTTCCAAATCACTAGAGGTGTGGTGTGCTTATATTTGAAAGTTCCCACGTATTTTCCAGGACCTCATCACGAGAACCTTACCTGATGATGTGACCAACGGTGGAGTAAACATTACAAGCGATTATCATACAGGGTGGATTTTCTTTTTGGGTCAGTGAGGGCAGCTACCAGATCCGTGCTGCTACGAGAAAACGGTCTTAGAAGACCTTCCCTCGATTTCAAATTAATGAAGATTGGCTTTTACAGATTTTGGAAACAACATACAGGGTGCGAGAAAAAGGTCATTTTTGACAAACTTTTTTTTTTATGCCAATCGATCCCATTCCTATTGAGGATCAAAAGCTTGTATGGAACCAAAAAAAAATTTCCGGCTAGAAAAGCCACAAATCGAGGAAAACTTTTCCCATACAATTTGTATGAAAATGAAAACTCTTATTTTTCACATGCTATTTTTGTATGCCAATCGATTCCATTCCTATCCAGTATCAATAGTTCCTTTGGGGTCAACTTACGGTAATGTACTAAAAAGCCACAAATTAAAGAAAACTTTTTCCATACATTTACTATGGAGAAAATGTGAAATTTAATTCACAGTTTTCTATCTGGCCAATCAGTCCTGTTACATTTAAGAACCATAATACTGTATGAAGACATTGCTGTAGGACTAATGGGCGAGGTAGAAAATTGTGAATAAAATTTCACATTTTCTCCATAGTAAATGTATGGAGTAAGTTTTTATTAATTTGTGGCTTTTTAGTACATTACCGTAAGTTGATCCCTAGGAAACAATTGATACTGGATAGGAATGGAATCGATTGGCATACAAAAATAGCATGTGAAAAATAAAAGTTTTCATTTTCATACAAATTGTATGGGAAAAGTTTTCCTCGATTTGTGGCTTTTCTAGCCGGAATTTTTTTTTTGCTTCCATTCAAGCTTTTGATCCTCAATAGGAATGGGGTCGATTGGCATAAAAAAAAAAGTTTGTCAAAAATTACCTTTTTCTCGCACCCTGTATGTTGTTTCCAAAATCTGTAAAAGCCAATCTTCATTAATTTGAAATCGAGGGAAGGTCTTCTAAGACCGTTTTCTCGTAGCAGCACGGATCTGGTAGCTGCCCTCACTGACCCAAAAAGAAAATCCACCCTGTATAGTAGTAGATTATGATACAAGTTACAAGGTGCTACTACGTTGGTCATTAATGTCAATATCTGGGCAGAGACCGAGCTTTGCTCGGAAAACATATAAAAACTCGAAAATACGCGTTTTCCCAGAGATAAGACCTAGCTAGATCGATTTTTTTGCTCCCGAACAAATAAATATACAAGAATTGCTCGTTTAAAGGTATAAGATAAGACATGCCATTTTACTCGAGGCGATTTTGTGCCCGTTACGACGTATTTCAACACACGTGCGAGAAAAGAACAAAACTTAAATATTTATCAACCGAGCATACACCTAAACCTTTTTCAAGAATCACTCTATTGATATGTGAAGACTGCATGAAAATCCGTTCAGAAGTTTTTGAGTTTATCGCGAACATACATACACACAGACAAGCGCGGCGGGGGACCTTGTTTTATAAGGTTTAGTGATTATCGAACTTATGCGGTAATGTTATAATTATCGAATTAGTGCTGTAATTTATGTAGACACTTTATTTAAATTGTACATTTACTAACTGGTTTAACAATGAAAATTTGATAAATATATAAGTTTTGTTTTTTCCTCGCAAGTGTGTTGAAAAAGTCGTATGAAACACGTATGCTTTGGTAATTCCCTCACACATCACATCACAACACATAGGCTTCCTTGTTGCGCAGTCGCTTCCAGTTCGCTAGCACAATATCGCCTCGAGTGTAATTAACTAATGACTAGGGTTTGCACGACGGATCCGAAATGTATGGGAAGATCCGCGGATCCGGATAGTTTCATACATTGCGGATCCGGATTGCAAACCCTAGTAATGACCAACGTAGCACACTTGTATCATAATGTAAAATTTTAGCACTCCTTCAAAAATCAGGAGGTACAGATTTTAACTACCCAGCAAAGCCACATATACAGCCGAAATTAAATGAATTCTAATAGCTCGTTTCAGGGTTTCTCATAGCTCCAACCTTTATCTCATGTAATGAGCAAGCAAGCCAGTCCATATTTTATCTGTTATATGATGCGAAAAGTTTCGTAAACCCTTTCCGATAACTGTCGGTTCGAGCGTACCCCGGTTCGAAAAAAAGGAGTTGAACACTCAATGTTCACTTTTTACGGCAATATCAATTTTGCCAACTTATATGTTAACTTAACTATTACGTAAAATCTATAAAATAAATACATATAGAAATCGATTACTATGTCTAATTCCAGCACTTATATTTAATGGTCGTACGAAATACGCCGGCAGTTCAGTCACACATCATATTATATTTCGCCGTATTCGCTCAACTAATTGTTATATCTCTTTCCTTAATGTCGCCAAACGAGAGTTACGAGAGGTAGAACCATATTTACGCAAATACGGTGAAGTGTATCAGCGACTCTACATGTTACTTTGTTGAATTTGGTGAGAAGAGAAATAAAGCAGCGATTTGGAGTACAGTATCAACAGTGTTAAACTGTTTGGAAGTCCATACAGAATAAGTGACCACTTATTAATTAAGTAGTCAAAGAAAAAAATCTTTAAGGATTAGGTTAATTTGACTTGTTCTAGGTATATATATACATTTGTATTATCCTACTTATATTTCCGACTTATACTACTAACCTACAGACTAAAATGACATACTTATCGCATTTGTATTATTACCCGGCTACGCAAGCGTACCGGGTTACGTTTGTGACATTTGCCTAATTCTTTATTCCCTGCAGATTTTTATTTAAAACAATATTAAAGCAATATTTATTTTATGGCCTGGATGCGAGTCCTAATGTTTTGCTATTTTTAAAACACTTCATTTACCCTGGAGACTTTTTTGAGTGTATATCGATTCGTCAGAATCCTACAGGTGGCTCAGTTCACAAATTATGATAATAAAGATAGATAAAAAACGCACGCGTTGTTGCGAGTATGGCCTAATAGGACTTCTCAAATATTTTAGTAATAAAGCTTAGTTTAATAATTAACCAACCTGATGTTCAATAACAACAGTATTGAGCTGCCTACTTTGTTTGTATGTAGACAATCGTGGTGTCATTTTAATCTGTATAGTTTACAAAAAACCTGGATTATAAAAAAGGCAATGTTTTATGCATTCAATAATATTAGGTATCTTTTACTTTTAGAGACATGAGAGTACCAGAAAAACCTTTTATGAAAAACATTGACTAACGATTAATCTATATATATAAATGCACGTGTCCTGACTGATTGACTGACTGACTGACTGACTCATCAACGCAGAGCCGAAACTACAAATGCTAGAAAGTTGAAATTTGGACACTAGGTTGCATTTATAAAACGTATAAGAGCTAAGAAGCGATTTTGAAAAATTCAACCCCTAAGGTAATCCCCTAACAGGGTTAAAAAGGGGATGAAAGTTTGTATGGGGTTCAAGTTTAATTTTGAGCTAGGAAATTGAAACTTCGTAAAAATATATATTATTAAAATACAAGAAAACAAATTTCAGCGTTTTTGCAAATTCATCCCTTAAGGTGGTGAAAAAGGGGTTGAAAGTTTGTATGGAGATCGAAAAAATTTTTGAGTGGGGACTTGAAACTTTGTATATGGGTATATTATTAAAATACAAGAAAAGTAATTTCAGCGTTTTTATAAATTCATCCCCTAACAGGGTTAAAAAGGGGTTGAAAGTTTTAATCCATTACAAATGCTTTGAAACTTCTTAGAAAGGCATAATAGCCGATTAGAAAAAAGTTATTGCAACATTTTTGGAAATTAAACACCTAAGGGGGTTAAAAAGGGGATGAAATTTCGTCTTGGAGTACAAATTTTATTTTAAGCTAGGAACTTGAAACTTTGCAAAAAGGTATTCAATTAAAATACAAGAAAACTAATTTCAGCGCTTTGTAAAATTCATCCCCTAACAGGGTTAATAAGGGGTTGAAAGTTTGTATGGGGTTCAAATTTTATTTTAAGCTTGGAACTTGAAACTTCGTAAAAAGATATATTATTAAAATACAAGAAAATGAATTTCAGCGATTTTGAAAATTCATCCCCTAAGATGGTGAAAAAGAAGTTGAAAGTTTGTATGGATATCAAACATTTTTTCGAACGCGGGACCTGAATATTTGTGTTGGGGATATTATTAAAAGACAGGAAAAGTACTTTCGGCGTTTTGTAAAATTCATCCCCTAACAGGTTTAAAAAGGGGTTGAAAGTTTGAATCCATTACAAATGCTTTAAAACGTCTTAGAAAGGCATAATAGCCGATTACAAAAAAAAAGTAATTGCAACGTTTTTGGAAATTCAACCCCTAAGGGGGTTAAAAAGGGGATGAAAGTTCGTCTTGGGGTAAATTTTTTATTTTAAGCTAGGAACTTGAAACTTTGCATAAAGATATTAAATTAAAATACAAGGAAATAAATTTCAGCGTTTTTGAAAATTCTGCCCCTAAGGTGGTGAAAAAGGGGTTGAAAGTTTGTATGGATATCAAACATGTTTTCGAGCGCGATTTGGGGATATTATTAGAAGACAGGAAAAGTAATTTCAGCGTTTTGTAAAATTCATCCCCAAACAGGGTTAAAAAGGGGTTGAAAGTTATAATCCATTACAAATGCTTTGAAACGTCTTAGAAAGGCATAATAGCCGATTAGAAAAAAAAGTTATTGCGACATTTTTGGAAATTCAACCCCTAAGGGGGTTAAAAAGGGGATGAAATTTCGTCTTGGAATACAAATTTTATTTTAAACTAGGAACTTGAAACTTTGCAAAAAGGTATTCAATTAAAATACAAGAAAACTAATTTCAGCGTTTTGTAAAATTCATCCCCTAACAGGGTTAAAAAGGGGTTGAAAGTTTGTATGGGGTTCAAATTTTATTTTAAGCTTGGAACTTGAAACTTCGTAAAAATATATATTATTAAAATACAAGAAAATTAATTTCAGCGTTTTTGAAAATTCATCCCCTAAGGTGGTGAAAAAGGGGTTAAAAGTTTGTATGGTAAACATGTTTTCGAGCGCGGGACTTGAATCTTTGTGTTTGGGGTATATTATTACAAGACAGGAAAAGTAATTACAGCGTTTTGTAAAATTTAGAGTTAAAAAGGTTAAAATTTTATTTTAAGCTAGGAACTTCAAACTTCGTAAATGTAGTTAGGTAGTAGGTTTTATTAAATAGAGGACATGAAAATCTTCTAAGGGGTTTGAGAGGGGTTATATCGAGAACAATTTTATTCAGTTAGGGGCTGGAAACTTCGTAGGTTGTGAAAGACAAGTCTCATGCGTTGTATAATATTAATAATTAACAAATGATCAACCGTCCTATTGCAATCTTTTGCTGCATAATGTTCTAAGCTAATGTAGAATATATAACCACCAATATACAAATCCAAGCGTACGAAGTCGCGGGCAACAGCTAGTAAGGTATACATGTACATCTCGTCTAAAGGCCCCAGTACACAATGGGCCATCGCCGGCCACTCCAAGGGACGCAGCCATGCGGTAGAATGAGATAGCAAGATCACTTGCTCCCTCTAACGCATAAATGCGTCCCTTGGAGTGGCCGGCGATGGCCCATTGTGTACTGGGGCCTTTATATCCTGTTAAACATGATTAATTTTGCGATGACCTTATAAAATACGCACGGTTGGATATCCCTACATGGACGCACGTTTAAATATCAGCATCAACATCGGATCATGTCTGCACAACAAATCAAAATATTAAAGCCAAATTACGAGATGACGAGCAATACTTAATGGGCTTCGTGGCATCATGTAGCACAGCCACAGTGCACACAACCCTAAAACTCCCTACGTATATGTCGGTATTAATCGTCAATGGTAATGGTGGGACACGTGGCTTGGTCGTCGACGACGCCCACATCGTCGTCGGACAGGTCGATGACGTCGGGGTCGGAGTCGGGAGCCGCGCGCGCCGGCGCCGGCGCCTGCGCCTCGTCCTGCGTCTGGTACAGCGACAGCACGTCCGAAATGATGGGACACTGCAACCGGAAGTGTTCGTTCTCGTTCGAATTCTGACTTTCCTCGTCCATCATGTGGCCCTGCAGCCGCACCCCACTATATTCCTCTTCCTCCTCGTCGCCGTAACCGTAATATTTTTGCTCGTCCTGTTCGTCCTTCGGAACATAGGTGTTGATCAGGAGCGGCAAGTTCGCCTCGCACGTAAACACTTTGGTAGGATCGGAGTCCTCCTTGCCGCACTCGTGTTCGGCGAACACTTTGGCGGATGTGAAATACTTGAGACACGAGGTGCACTGGTTCTGCAAATGCGCACGGTAGTGATTGTGCAGGTTGGGGAACTCGTCTCCGCACACCACGCAGGGTTCCGCTTTGACGGTCGCTCGGTAGTGCATTTTTTGCACGAACTTATGCACCCCTCTCATGTGCTTTATGAAGGGTCCATACTGAATAAATTTCTCTCCACATTTACGACATTTCAATGGATTTTTTCTGTATTTGCGGTTGCGATGAGAAAACGCATGAATGTTAAAAGCGTCCATCGTTTTAAATTTATGTGAACAGAACCTACAGGAAATAGAGCCAGAACCCTTGTGTATGCCGTCGTGCTTCGCCTTGGAACTCTTTCGGGTGATGGGCTTGAAGCAGAAGCGGCACTCCTCGTACTTGGGGCGCACGTCCAGGTCCGCGCCCGCCGCCGCCTCGTCGTCGCTCTCGATGGCGCACAGGTGGTTGTCGAAGTCGGTGCGCGAGTAGAAGTACTCGCCGCACTTCCTGCAGCGGTTCGCCTCGTGGTAGTCGAGGTGCCGGTGCAGGTTGGAGAACACCTTACCGCAGATGGGGCACGATTCCTCGATGGATTCCTTTGGCATTATGATCCACTCCTTGTCATCTCCGTGCACGTCTCTCATGTGGTAAATCATTTCTCGAAACGCGACGAAAGTCTCGTCGCAGTGTTCGCATTTGGTGGGGTTATCGACATTTAGCTGAGCGAAGTGATGGTTCTTATGTTTTCTGTAAAGAGTCAAAGTGTTGAATTTTCGTTTGCAATATATGCATCCGTAATAACCAATCGTACGATGATAAATTTTATGTCCAGTCAAAGCGTCAAGGTTTTCGAATACTCTGAAGCAATAATCACAAACAAGATCTTTTTTGCTCTTTGAAGCCTCCTTAGACACTTTTATACCGTGCTGTGTGCGCAAATGGCAATCCAGTTTCACTTGTAAATGGAAGGGTTTGTAACAGACGTAACATTTAATTTTCCTCGGATATATTTCAGTGTCACCAATCAACTTCTTTTTGTCACAGCTAAAAGTCAAGTGTCCTTCCAGGAACCTCAACGAACTAAAGTAGTCGTAACAGTAGTTGCATCTCAGCGAATTGTGGTAATCCAAGTGCCTCTCATAGTTACCCTTACTTGCGAGTATTTTGAGGCATATCGAGCATTGAAATTCTTTCAATGGCCCGTTTAGCGTTTGCTCGTTGCGATCAGCAATCCACGTTTCATTAATGTCGTGCACATCTCTCAAATGGTGGTGCATATCGTATCCTTTAATGAATGTTTCATCGCACTGAGGGCATTTAAATGGATTGTCGACTTGTTTGGAAGTGAGATGTCCTTTAATGTGCACATTATGATTCTTGAGCGAAATAGTTTTCTTGCCGCAGAACTTGCACTTGAAGAACTCGGGCTTGCGCAGATGCGAGTCCTCGTGGTGGCGCAGGCGGCGCTCGTCGCGGAAGGTCTTGGCGCACAGCTTGCAGGAGAAGACGCGCGGCGCGGGCGCGTCCGGGTCCTGCTTCACCATCTTGCTCTCGGGGTGCGTGCGCCGCAGGTGCCGGATCAGCTTCACCCAGTCGGGATAGTAGCGCACGCAGATGGGACACTTCACTTTGTCCTTTCGAAGTCGGGCTATCCTATCCTTGTGAGACTGGTGATCGAAGTTGTGACCTTTCACGTGCCTGCGGAAATAATCTTCATCTGTGTAAC
This sequence comes from Cydia amplana, assembly GCF_948474715.1. NCBI lineage: Eukaryota > Metazoa > Arthropoda > Insecta > Lepidoptera > Tortricidae > Cydia > Cydia amplana. The sequence goes on along the minus strand of NC_086096.1, from coordinate 22,261,766 downwards.
CTTTGCCGCATATTGTACATTTAAATGGACCGTTATCGTCTTCGTAATGTGTCCGCGTATGTAGTTCCTGCCTTTTTTTATTAGTGAACATGACGTGGCAAATTGGGCATTCGTGTCGCGCACCAAAAAGCAAAGTCTTCGATTTGTGCCAAGACATGTGATGTTTCAATGAATTCTCAGAATCACAGACTTTTCCGCAATGAAGGCAAGTATGGGTGCCATCGAAAACGGCTTTATCGGCAGTCGTGGGTGGTAAATCACCTACTATCGTGTTCTGGCTTTCACCGCGCTTGTAGTGTATGGCCATGTGTGAAAGATACACCTTCCGGTACTGAAAGACGCGTTTGCATATGGAACATTGGTAGTCTTTATTCTTGAACCGCGTTTGTTTGTGATAGTTCATATGCGCCTGAGCCGCCCTCAAGTGTTTGCTTTTCCGATTGCAGATGGTGCAAGTGAGCAGTGCGGGATCCAGGTTGGTGTCACGGTAGTGCTCGCGCATATGTAGTTTGTAGTGGCATTGAAATCGGAAAGTCTGTAACAAACAATAACATCGATTACATATTTACTAATCATTTAGTAAAGCTGTTACGATTATATAGAAGAAGTAATAAACAAAATAAAAATACCTCTTTGCAAACAAAGCATTCTAGCTTTTTTTCCAAATTATTCCCAACATTTGAATGCCAATTTACATGTCGCTTTAGAGAAATTAGAGTGGGCATGTTCTTTCCGCAGATAGTACAGTTAAATCCGCTAAGATTGACCAAGGGTTCGCCTCCCTGTTCCTCCGGAACCTCCCCAAAGCCGTTGTGACTCTGGATCTCGTCCAGCGGTTCCGCTTTCGTCACAACGACCTCACAAAAATCCGCCAAATCTGCGCCTTCAAACTGCTTGGGCGGCATTCTCTTCAGCCTGTGGACCAGCTTGATGTGGTTCGCCAGAGCGTTGCAGCTCTTGAACTTGTCGCCGCAGTCGGAGCAGGTGTAGAGGTTGCGCGGCTTCATGTTCTGCTGGGTGTGCTTCTTGTTGTGGTCGTTGAGCGCGGCCACGCTCATCTCCAGGTCGCAGATGAGACAGCGCACCAGGCAGTTCTTGAGCACGACGCTGGAGCGCTTGGTGCCGGAGCTCATGTTGTGCTTGGTGCGCTTGTGGTGCACGAGCAGGCGACGGTACGAGAACTGCTTCTCGCATATGTCGCACGTGTTGCCGTCGCCCTCCTCCCCACTCGACTCGGACTCCTCGCGGTACGACTCCTTCACGAGGCTGCAAGACGCGTTAGCTTCTGCCTCTATTTCTGTGTCGTCGTTCATACACTTTTCTTGCTTCTGGCTTTGCTCTGTTTTTTCAAGTTCAAAATGTTTCATCTCGTGGTTCATTAACGATTTCTTGTACTTGAAAGTTTTATCGCAGTATTTACACTTCTGGGGGCCGCCGCCGCTGTTGTCAGACACTATTGACGACGAATCTTCAATTGTGCTCGGCCTGAAATATTGCATACTATTAAAAGCCAGTTCATATTTTTATACTTTAATACTCATCAAGACAATTCTAACAACCCCAAACACAATTAGGTTGCACTTTTTAATCGCATAGTTCCTATGGCCACCTCCTGTCTCCATCATCATATCAGCTCAATGGCAGGCGTGGCTCACTCCGCGATTTCGTCGCGTCGCTACAAGTGCATGTACTTGTAGCGATACGACGAAATCGTGGAGACCCACCTCAAGCAAATATGTAACAAATATGAATTATGTATAATACTTTTTACCATGTTTATATTGATTTGAACATGATCGGTTGAGTCATAATCAGTTTTAAAACTTATCTTTTTATTAAAAGGACGTAGGTGCCGCAAAGGGGTGTACCCTATTGCTTGTACCTATGGCGTTTTCATAATTATCGTATGAAGGTTACACGCAGTTGGACAAAGATTCCTTTTATGTTTGAAGGTGTTTGACAGTTTGGTGTGGGTGTGAGGGGTCATGCAGGGATGAGGGCGGGCCGGTGGAGGCGACGTACCTGGACTCGTCGCCGGCCTCCTCGATGTTGGACACGTGCGCGGCGAGGTGCGTGATGAGCAGCTGCTCGGTGCCGAGCTGCTTGTAGCACATGCGGCACTCGAACAGCTCCCGCGGCGCCGCCTGCTCCGCCGCCTGCTGGTCCGGCTTCAGCGCCCACATCCGCGGCTCGAAGTGAATGTCCTTTATGTGTTTGAAGTATGCTGACTTTTTTGATGTAACCTTTTCGCAAACGGGGCACGAAAATGTCGTAGCATTAGTACTTTCTGGGCATTTACTGAAATGTTCACTGTGTACATAATAGTCGTCGAATGGTTTTTTACAGTAAATACAAGGCACGGAGACCTTCCCGTTGCTCGCTTTGGGCTCCGATTTAACTTTTGGCAGCACGGCCGCATGCACCACTCTCATGTGCTTTTCCAGGTTCTCGGTAGTTTTGAACGTAGTTGTACACATGCTACAATTAATTCTGTTCGCGTGAATACCGTCTATGGGTTCGAGCGATATTAATAACTCTTTCTGGATGGGCTTGGGCGGTGTCTTGGGTGGAGTCTTTTGCGGTGACTTTCCGCATGTCTCGTGGTGACGTTTCAGCATTATTTTTAATTTGAAAGTCTTTCCGCATTTATCGCAGCTAATTTTGTCTTCTACATCAGCCGCATCCTGGATATTCTTCTTTGGAATAGTAACGACTACATTTTCAGGAAAGGTATCTTTTGCCTTGTTCGTTTTGCCTGAATGAATCCTGGAGTGCGCAGCTAAGCTTTTCGCCGACGGGAACTGTCGACCGCAAACTTTACACTTGTATTCGTCTCTCAGTAGGGGTTCGTCAGAGTCCGTCTCGCCTGAGAATTGAGAAGCGCTGTTGTCTTCGTAATCTGAATCCATGTAATAACTGCTAGCCGTTAGCCTAGGCCTCTTGTTACTACTTTTTAGTTCCTCGACGCGTTTTGAAGCGCTGGGTCGAAATTCGGTCGATTTGCTACTGGCAGAAGCGATTTCCAGACTTTCATGACTACGTTTCCGACTATTTCTTTTAGTAGAATCCAGCTCAGAGGCTTGCGAGGGTTTTGTTTGGTTAGTCGCCTCAGTGTGACTGGAGGAAACGGAGTCACGACTGGTCCTGTTGGGCGGCACCGGCGTGGAACTCGAACCTGGAAGCATTTCAGCCCATTATTCCTCCTCCACAACTACACATTATTAAGCACCAATATGTTTAAGTCATACTTTAGAGATGTCATTTGCTTTATAAATATCTGCTTAACACTATAACTAACACAGGCAAGGCATGGCAAGTTTTAAGAAAAATGGTGTAAATGTACATAGACATTATAGATGGGGTGAAATTTACGCCGTGTTCAAATTTTAATAGTAATGTGTATAAGTTTTTAGTACCATTAAAGGATTCTACAAAATCAACATGACTTTTATGGACACCTTGATGCACATGTTGGCAAACTGCTCTCTGAACTTGCAATTGCAGGTTTACCGATATTATAGATACCTTAAGCATAATTCATTTTATGCACTGAATTATATTTCATCCTTAAATATTTGTTTAAGGCTCCTTGGGTTCAGGTTCATCTTTCATTCTCACTGAGCGTACAGCTGCGTGTGCCCGGCATCGCGGATATCATGTTTTATTTATTTAAATTATTTGTAACTTTAAACAAAAAATAATAATTGGTATCAAAATAAAATTGCGCATTTAGAAGCAATTTCCATATTTATAGCATGTGCAATAAAACTAAAAACAAATTTTTAAGGTAGGTACGTTTTAGACTCTGCGTTCGTGATTTTTTTTGCTATAGAGCTAAAGTCAAGAAATCATGTTTCGAATCGATGAAGTTACTAGAGAAAGGCCTCAAGATTGCTGATTCAATATTTGGACGCAGGTTTGTGATCTAAAAAAATGCTAAAATTTTTCAAAAACTGCTGGCTGAATCTACTGCACCTTATGCAAATTACATGTCGCTCAGCATAGACAATACACATCGCAAAGCAAAATTTACTATGGAAAGGCAAAAATTCGCAAAAGCGCCAGCAATGCAAGCATAATGTGTACCTATTGTGTAACATGTATACATATTATGTCCACTTATAAATAATATCTGGGAGACCAAGCTTTGCTCGGAAACATAAAAACTCAAAAATGCGCGTTTTCCCAAATATAAGACCTAGCTAGATCGAATTTCCGCTCCCGAAAACCCCCATATAGCAAATTTCATCGAAATCGTTAGAGCCGTTTCCGAGATCCCCGAAATATATATATAAATTAATATACAAGATATTTTTTATTTTTTTTATTTGGAGGACCAACAGCTATGACATTAACATAGAAGTTTTAGTAGATACCTACAGGAAGCCAATTATAGGAACTCACAGGTAGTAACATAATATTAAACTAACAGGTATTTACTTATTATTACTAAGGTTACGCACTAGGCATAATTTGGAATTAACTAAGATACTAATTAATGGCTTATTATTAACCGGGCAACTAAAATATTAAACAGGAACGTTCATTGGGCATATAATAATATAATTTGGCTGTGCATTAATATTTTAGAGCCAAAAAAAATATTTTAGCCTCAAATATAAGCATCATATTATAAAAAACTGGCAGCAAAATCAAGCCACCCAAAAAAAATTTAGGGAACTTGAAAGTGATAGGTTAGCGTCTAAAATAATAAATTGGCAACTAATATTGTAAAGCGATCATAAAATTTAGTTGTCATCTAGTTGTTCACACCTAAGTAATCAACTAATCATAACTGAGCATATCGTTTCAGCTAGGTAGTATTGAATGCAGTTAAATTTAATGAATATCGGTCACCTTTTTTTTTTACACAAAACACCTCAAATTAATTTACCAATACGCAATGGTCAGTTTACTTATAGTAGAAATTTCTAATCATGAAACGCCTAAAGGCCATTATACCATTAGATCTTTAAATTTTTAATTACTAATTTCAATAATTACCACTGTGTTCTGCTAGAGTCAACAGATAGGTGCGACGACGAGCGAAGCGAGGAGGAGCGTGTTAGGTTGACCGTGTAATGACCAAACAAAATATTTTAAAAGAACTTCATTTTTTAATTAATAGATACGCGTTTTCTTTTTAAAATGTGCTTCATAAATGGTCTCCAATATATTAATTCAGTTGCCAAATAAATACTTGGTACCTGCCTAAAAAGAATCAAAAGCTGTAACGGCATTAAAATACAACTCATATTGATATATTTTAAGGCTCCGTTTTTGTTGCCAAACTATTAATTTTAGTAGCCATTTCTATTTTTTTAAACTACCCAAATTCGATTAATTAGTTGACCGGTTAAATACGTGCCCTAATTAATTAACAAGTAACATAATGAGGACTAAGGTAAAAATATGAATAGTACATATGTACGTATTTAAAAAGGCGACTTTGGCGAATTGCTCGTTTGACGGTATAAAATTAAATTAGGCGAACAACTTCTGGATTGTAGTTTTTTTTGAGAAGTAATTTCACATGTAATGTGTAAGCAACCTCGCTCTGGCACAGTTGGTGCTCCGGACTACATAATCATACACGGAGAATGCATCCAGCGACCGTCCTTCAAAAAGAATTCATTAATAATAACCATGCACATGCACCTATTTTTGTTTTCGCTTGAAAACTTTCCGAATGTCGTACGTAATTGAAGGAGGAATATTACAGTATACAGGGTGACACATAAGACGTAATACAAAATATGTTTTTCGGAATCATTTTCCTGGTGTTATAAGCCCCTGCTAGGTCTCGTGTTGTTAAAGTAATCATTAACATTAACATTATTTGTTTAATTTTATCACTAATTTTTAGGTTCAGTATGGTTACCCTACCTACTTAAAATGGAAAAAAAAGTTTGTAACCACTTTCGTAGTAAACACTCACCTTTTTTGATTATCTCGGCTTTTCGGATTATCTAGTTTGACACGTTATTGAAATCGCTTGTCATAACAAACTTTGGTTAGCCTGTCATTGTAGCGAACTCGTGTTATTAAATGAATAATGCTTCCTCCATATCCATTTACAAATATCCAGCGAGTTGTCATGGCAGAAATGTACTTTACATCGCGGAGTACGGTGCGGACGCAAGCACTTTTTCACAAACGGTACAGAGTGCCCAATTCCAACACGGCAATTGATCAACTCCTACACAAAATCTGAGAGACCATGGGCAATTTACAGTCCCAGTTCATGCCCAACGTAGAGGTCGACGCCCAAATTACTCGGAGGCGTTTCGAACACAGGTGCTTACGTATTTTATCCGACCCCCAGAAGCCACAGAATCTGTATTTTCAACAAGATGGGGCTCCAGCACATTTTTCTTTGCGGGTACGAAATTACCTTGACCAAACTTTTCCTGAGCGTTGGATAGGAAATTCTGATTGCCAACCAGTTTGTACTTGGTAGAATCAGTCAGGAGGAATCTTCGACGTCGTGCAGAATAATGTGAAGCGCAAGTTGGTGGTCACTTCGAACATTTGTTGAAATACGTCTAAACTTTGGATTTGTCTGATTTAGCAATAAAATCTTTTAAACAAGTACCTACTTATCGCTAATTATTACATTATTAGACATAATGTACAAAAGAATATTACTGCACTCAAGAGCAACAAAAACGGTCTCCTTCTATGAGAATCACCATAAAAAGTTAGCCATTTTCATTGCTTTCGAGTGTACATCATATGAGTGTAGTTTTATGTTTTAAATGTCAGAATTAATTAACATGACAAATAGGTGCCACACGACAGTGTGTCCACACTACGAGATTTTAATTAATTATTTTGTTAGAAAATTACAAAAAATAATTTTGACTAACTTTAACAACTGAGTTAGTGCATCGTGTTCTCGATCTCCAATTAAGTCAGAATTACTTATTTTGTATTACGTCTTGGGTGTCACCCTGTATTATTTCAACTTTACTGAGTACAATGAAGATGTACCGTCTAATTTGAGTATTCAGTGAAATGTACTTGGTTACATCACCATAAAACAGAACCTTTGAGAATGGCTGTTGCCATATACAAATATGTTGCTAGTTGTATATGTAATTATGAACATTACTTAATTGCAGACTATGTAACCTAGATGGACTCTACTTCTACTTAGGTACTCATACCCATTGCATTCGTTTCGCATTTCGCATTGCATACTAATTACGGTTAATTTTATCGTGTTACCTAAGCTTCTAAATCTTTATTACATTAATTATTACATGTCTCAATCCTTAACGAAAAATCTCGATTCTCATAAATTCCTTTTCAAATTTGTTAAAGTGTAGGACGCGACGATGAATTATTTGTTTAAATTGGTTCGAGCTTTTAGATAGCTAGCTTAGCTAGTTTGCTATGCACTATACGACTATCCATTATGACTACTACTACGACTAAAGTTCGCGCTCGAAATCTTTCGAACTGAACGTGATGGTGTGTCAGGTGTGTACCGCGCCACATACCGTCAGCGGGAGCGTCGAGAGTAAACGGGGCTTCACTACTAGTCCTCGGACTTAATATACGAAATTTACGCTACTTTCCCTATTTATAGAGCAACTAGATGACAAGGATAAACTATTATCAATCATCCAATCAGGTATTCCGGGGGCTACGTGTGTGTAACAACCCAACAGAACTAAGTATAATTCTTCGTATTGTTATATGTATAGTATTTGACTAATACCTACAGTTCATAAAATAATAGCGTAGTGCTGTTACATTTTAAGGAAAGGAAACCAATGAACACCTTAAACACTACTCTACTGTTCACACTCACCCGGAGGAGGTACATAATTTCGGCGTAACTCCTGATCAGCTCTTTCACACTGTTGTTTAAAAATATATGCACTACTGAGTTTCTGAATGCATTCCGCACAGACTTTATCTGGTAATCCATCTCCTTCAAATATCTGTAAAGAAATCAAAATTCTTCTAAAACCGTCTCAAATTCGATTGTCAGACGCCAGGCCGAAGCGTTGAGAGCGTCATACGGGAAGTATCAATTATAATAATTACATATAAATCACTTTTGCACCAATTGTTTTTTATTTTATTATAGGGATGTTGACATGAAACGCGAATATAGAACATGTCATGTTTTTACCCTAGGGGCAGTGGCGTAACTAGGAGGGGGGGGGGCTGGGGGGGGGGCACGTGCCCCGGGCGCCGTCCAAGAGGGGGCGCCAAAATGGACAAAAGACCACCTCTCCGCCTTGCCAAAGGCAGCAGGGAAACTTGTCAGTCGTAATTACCACCACTGTGAAATGTGAAATGCGGATGGTAATCTGGCCCACAGCGCAAAAGAGGAAGCCGATTACTCTTTTTGCCTCGAACTCGACCTTGAAAGACGACGGTAGCGCCCTACCGCCCACCATCCCGTAGTGCGAATACTCTATGCCAGAAACTTCTATCAAGCAGAGGGATATTCGGCGGGAGTTGCTATGCTTTCGTTTTATATCAAAACCTGCTCCAATAGCTGCTGCTGCATATCTGTGACACGTTGTCTATCGACGACATTCATCGATATGCGGACGACAGTACTGAGGATTCCTATACAGGGTGGCTAAAAAATAACTACATTCCCGTTGCCAGGGAGGTTTTGGGATTATACTGAGCAACTTTTATTACGGAACCAACCCCGAAATCGAGAAAAAAAGTTTACCCTCCCATTGAAAATTTCGGTTCCGGCCATGCCCAGAACCGGGAAATGAAATTCTTGGTACCGGGACCGGTACTGCATGCCCTAATTTTAGCTTATAAATGTACCTACTTGAAAAAGAGAGAAGAACTAAATACTATTGATCTACGCTGACTGTTTGACAGCAGTTTGTTTATTTATCAGAACATTACGTCATCAAGATCACGTGACAGCTTGGAGCGTTTAGGTGCGAAATTTAAACACTAAACTAATTAAACTCGATTTCTTATTTAAAGTTAATGAAAAAATAATTTTAATATATTTTTTGGCATAATTACGGGTCTATATCTATAAAATGAACACAGTTCTTAAAAATTGTCAACATCCCTGACCAAACCAAGTTTGCGTTTACGGTGACGGACCGGCGCAGACTGCGGGCCGCAGCTCTCCGCGCCCGATGACTCGGCGCAGGCGCCGGTGGCGGCAGGGGGGGCGCAGTCTGCGCCGGTCCGTCACCGTAAACGCAAGCTCCTGATGACACTTCTCGGTACGAAGTGAAACACGTTTTTCGTGAGTGACCCGTTTTTAATATATTTAATTATGAAAACTGTTCGCCAACAAAGCACAATGTTTGCTTAGGTTTAACTTTTGTTCACTCAGAACTAGTGAATGTAGTTAGAGTCAATCAAATCAGAGCCATGATAGAAATAAAATTATTTGTAATCAACAAATTCTCAATAACAGGGTCTTCGTATTTAACAACTTTCCAAGAAAACGTGTTAAAATTTAATATAGTGGTTTGGGGTTATTTTTATTGTGTAATTTTTCTTTTTAGGTCGGTGCAACAGATATTCGGTATTCGGCCGAATAGTTAGCAACATTCGGCCGAATACCGAATATTCGGCAAAATGGCCGAATACCGAATAGTTGCCGAATATTCGTGGCATCTCTAATTTTTACCCACTATAGCCTGAGTTTTTTTAATGTTTCCATACAAAATATGGTACTGTAGAGCACCGCTAGTCTATAATGGGTTAATTTAAACAAATTGAAAAATTCTAACAAAGAGGCATAGCTATGATTAATACTTAATATACACTAAATTGTGTAAAAATATTTTCTAAAATGTCAATATCCAGAGAGAAAATGGAGACTATTTGTATGGAGAGGCTATCTTCCACAATCCTGTTACACTCAGATGATCACATTTAAAGTATCATCTTAGGTTGTCCCATTCGTTTTTCGTCAAGTTCTTAAATTAGTCCTATTCTGCTTTCGCCACCCATTCTACATTGAAAGCCACCGACGATTGTGACGAATGTAGAATGGGTGACAAAAGCAGAATAGGACTAATTTAAGAACTTGACGAAAAACGAATGGGACGACCCAAGACGATACCACATTTAATTATTAGAAAATGAAAACTATGTTTGTATGGAGAGGCCGTCCTCCACTATCCCCTTACACTCAGATGATCACATATCATTTTTAGGTTTCTGTAGTGTAGTAACCTTATAGTTGCCATATCCATATGTCTACCCATCTGTCCATCATCAGCTTAGCTCATTATACTCTAATATTCTTTAAAAAGAATTTGATGAAAACTCATTTATTAAATAAATTAATAAAAACTTGTTGCATTAAGTATTATCACTTTTGAGATAGCTATATTCGACTGGTCAAAAAAACACAAAATAATGCATGATTCAGTCCAAATTTAACGATTCAAGTTGTGAAATGAGTTATCCTTCATAACCCCAGTAATATAGTACAGTGCCAGTCAAACATGTTTCTATGCAAATTGAAAAACTCGTGAAAATTTTTAGTAAATACTTGGAAGAAAAACTTTACTTACTTTGATCCGAGCACACTCCATTACCATATCCGCCAACTGCACACTATTATCCACCGTAAAGATGGAATAGAAGTCGCCGAGTTTGAGACAAAGTCTACATTTTCCCAGCTTGAGAGCCATATTGATTTGTTCTCCAATAACTTCATGTCATTTAAACAAAGAATCTGTAGAGAATCATATGAAAAATGCATTATATTCTCTATTCACCACATTTCTTTAAACATGTATCATTGACACTTATGGCTTTAAAACAAATAAGTAGGCTTTCGTTTTTGCACAAAATTTGCTTACCTCGCTTGCCGGTGTACGCCATTCGCTGTCTCGTCTTGCCGTGGTTTTTTTTTCCATAGATGGTAGTTTTTTTCTCTCCGCTCTCCGGTACAGATAAAGTAAAATGTCTATAGCATCAAACTCGTAACATACTACCGCACCGCACCAAGGTCACCGTGTGGTGTGGTAGTGTGTTAGGGCTATTATACGTGGTTTGGTTGAACGTGACAAGACAAGACAAGAGATGGCTATAATCAGGGGCTATAAGCTCAAAAGGCGACTCTGGTTATTAAATGCTTAAGGTCGGTATCTTTACGGTACCTGTCTGTATTTGGTCTATATATTATCACTCCGTCTGTGACGGGCTTAAAATTGGGCATACTGAAATGTTTTGCTACTAGAGTGCAGCACTAGCGCCTCATACTCATATGTCTCATACATGAATCTAGTATAACTGGATTGGGCATGAGTGGTGGGGATAACTGACAGAACGGGATAGTCTTATGTATCTTTCAGTAGGAGTAGCAGCGAAAGCGCTATTATTGTTTGTCCTTGTCACAGTCTCACATCTTGTTTTATTCCCCACCGTAAATTGACCACCGTGATTGGTCGAATTCATTTGTTGCACACCATAACAAATAAATTCGACCAATCATAGCGTTGCAATGCGACGCTATGATTGGTCGAATTAAATGTTTTGTCCCTCACGGAGGCACGCGTAGACCACTTCTATAGGATGCTACCTTCTATGGTCTCATATATACCGTAGATGGTAGGATCCTCTCATATCCTTTCCTATGTTCTACACAAGTTCCACACAATGGATCAAAGAGTATAATAATAAAGTGTCATTCAATAGAACTTGCTAACTAAAGTCCGTCAACCAAATCTTGTCAGTAGTAAAAGGCGGCAAATTTGAAAAATCGCGGGTTAGCAACACTGTGTTCGAATAATTCCAAAATGCGTGTCATCTGTGTTTTATCTGTGGAATGTGGATCGTGAACGACAGCCCGTCACCTTATTTGTTTTCATTTGGTTTTCATTCTGAATCGTTTCTGTTTCAAGAGATATTTCTGCTGTCACCATTAAATACCAATACATTAAATAAGAATAAGCAAAGCTAAGGGGCCTACAATGTACAATCATGCTCGTTGATGGTAAACATTACTAAAAATTGAGGTTATGACAAGTACATACTGGAAGAACTCTTTCGAACTTTTAAGATTATGTTCAGTTTTTTTGTTTTAGGGTTAAAAGGCATAAATAAAATTAAAACGTATGCCTAAATCTATCCAACAAGACCATAAATTGTGTCCTGGAAACCGTCCATAGGCCCACATGTCTAATATTTTCAGCAATCAGTTGTGACTATTTACAAAGGTAAACCTTTTAAACAGTATTAAGAGCCTTGATTATATCGCCGTTCTTTCGCAATATCTACCTAATCCATACATGTTTGTTGCAGGATTAAATCTTGCCCAATATAAGGCGTTCGTAGTAGAAAGTATCTCTTCAGACAATACTTACCTATGGCGGTTTATATACGTGTACAACGCAACCAAGTCGAAAAGTGCCCCTTATCTTATTTACCTTTAAATTAAATAAACACCCAAATATCAGTTGTTTTATTTTTAATATGTATATTGTACAATATATACCAATCAAAAAAATTACACAGGTATGTCATATTCATTCAGAACAGTACACTAATTTACATTAACAAGTGGCATATTATATTGTAAATAACAAATATATGCACTATCTAATTATCTGCATTTTGATATGATTTTATTTTAGTAAACTTAGAAGACATAGGGAACAAAGAGAATATAAGCACTACGATAGAGAGTTGTTTTTGATATCTTTAAATTTGTTCATCATTTTGATTAACATTGTTTTAACATCGCTTTTAAATTGTCCGTCCATGTTTCAATTTTTTTCAATAAACCGCGAGTGACAATTTGAATTGACGTAAGCAGGGCGCGCTCAGCGGAAAAAAAATCTTATGGTTCGATGTACATTGCTGCTTTTCTTAGCGCAATACTGCTCTTTGAGTGTTGCCCTACTTTAGTTTGCTTTACATTGCTACTGACAAGATTTGGTTGACGGACTATATGTAAACAAACCGCCATACTAAAATTGACACTGAATGTCAATTTAATAGTTTTTTTTTTTTTTTTTTTTTTTAATTAGTATGCAGTTTGGTCGACCTTGTGACCAGCGACTGCTCTTGTTGGGAGAAGATTGGTAACGTGGCCGTAAGGGCCATGTCACCACCAAGGGCGAAAGGGAAAGGAAATTCACAGGAGTAAGAAAAGAGAAAAGCAAGAATAGAGAAGAGAAGAGAAGTTAATTTGTAGCAAAAACAATAAATGTACAGAAGTTTTGAGTTATGAGTTCCTGGTCTTTTCCCAATGGGGGCGGGTAGAGTAGTACCCCACAGGTCTGCGCAGGTTAGGTTTGTAACGAATAGTAGGAGAATTATTCCCACTATTCGTCACAAACCCGCCTTTGTCAATTTCTGCCTCCCTTATTTGGTCCAAAGTTGTTTGATCGTCTGGATCCAACAAGACATGCCTCGGACGACGCACACGTTTCCTGGGCGGAAGCTCGGGAGTGTACTCCGAGGCATGACTTATTAGATCGTTGACGTGATTGGACGCTTTGTCAAAGTAGCGTCTGCTCAACACTTTAAAGTGTTGAGCCACAGTTGTCAGTCTTAAGTCCTTGTGCAAATCATTGTTTCTCACATACCACGGCGCCCCAACCAACTTCCGCAAGAATTTGTTTTGGAGCACCTGTAGGCTCTTCAGCTGGCGGGGGGAGGCCTGGGCGAAAGCAACCGAGGCATATGAGAATACTGTGCGGATACACACTTTGTAGATGTGCAGCTTACTGCGGACCGATAACTTGCTCTTCTTGTTAAGAAGGCAGTGAAGTCGGCATACATAATAAGCTGCACGATCGCGTACTGTCTTAATATGTCGATGGAAGTTTAACCGTTTGTCTAGAACTACCCCGAGGTATCTGGCCTCATCTCGCCATGGAATGGGACGATCGAAGAGGGTGATGTTGGAAATGGATGATATTAAGGATTTATATAATGTAGTGCGTGAAAATATGACCCCTACACTTTTGTCCGGATTGACTTCAACTCGCCACAATCTGCACCAATGCCCAAGAGCATCAGATGCAGACTGCAGGAGTTGAGCAACCCGAGCAATACAGGGGGATGTGACATAAATTGCCGTATCATCGGCAAACAGAGCATAATGAGTGTCAGGAAGTTTTGGAATGTCGTTGATGTAGATGGCGAAGAGAGTTGGGGAAAGACATGAACCTTGTGGGACGCCGGCCTTAATTGGATGAAAGGCGGAACGCGATCCTTCTACTTTATAGCGAAAACATCTGGCTGTGAGGAAGTTCTCTATCAACCGGACAAGCCGATTGGGCAATCCAATATTGTAGAGTTTGTATAGCAAGCCCGGATGCCACACCTTATCAAAGGCCTTCGCTATATCAAGGAAGATCGCTCCAGTAGGGATCGCACGGCGCCCGCTAGTCATCCAAAAGAGGATGTGCTCCACAAGACGGTGAACTTGATGGACACATGAATGACTAGCCCTGAACCCGAATTGTTCAGGTATGATGATGTTATGAGCAGAAAGATGAGTGTGAATACGGGTAAGTATAATGCGTTCATAAAGCTTACCCAAAGTTTGAAGAAGACTGATCGGGCGGTAACTAACTGGGTCCGTACGGGGTTTACCGGGTTTGGGGATGCCAATAACGTCAGCCTCCTTCCAACATGATGGGAAATGGCAGTGGATGAGAGCAACGTTGTAAATGATGAGTAGGAGAGAGAGGATTCTGTCGGGTAGCGTTTTGATTAATTTATTGGTGATTCCGTCAGACCCAGGAGCCTTGCGTAACTTGAGTCTTCGGATCTGCATCTTCAGTTCCGTCATAGTTACCTCGGGGAGCGGTGTCAGTTCGAGTGGGGTTGTGGCCTTCTGAGTTAACTCCTCAGTTACCATTTTAACATGGTTCTCGTCAGTCGGCTGATTACTTGGAGAACACTGACCTTCAAGGCTAACAGCCAGACACTCAGCCTTCTCCGAGTCATCAAAAGCGGGTCCTTGTCCGTCAGGTCGAGTCAACGGTGGCATAGATGCAATGCCGTCCGTTTTTAGAGATCTCACCAGCCTCCAGAAAGCCTGATGGCTAGGTGTGATCTCTCTTAGTGTGCTGTCCCATCGCTCGTTCCTATAAGAAGCCAGCTGCCGCTTCAGATGAGTCTGAATGCGGTTTAAAGCGTTCTTATTAGAAGGAGACGGGAATGCGTCGTATGCCCTAGTGGCAGCATTTTTCGCCCTCACCAGTTCTCTAAGATACTCTGGCAAGCGCCAGCGTTGTTCCCCTCCATTAGAAACCTGCCTGGAGCAGTTATTAATAACTGTACGAAGACCACTGGTGAGAGATCCAATTGCTGCGTCAGTCTGCTCGACAGTATAGATGCCATTTAAGCCAATGTCGTTGAGTGGAGAGTCATGTCTCTCGAGAGATTTGCGCACTTCCTCCCAGTCAGTAATAGACTTAAAGGAAGGTGCGCTATCTGGGTCAGGTCCGAGCGCTATGATTAATGGCCTGTGGTCGGAAGTCAGCTCATGAACGACCTCGATGGCGCGAAGACGAAGGGACACACCCTTGAAAAGAGCAATGTCAAGAATTTCAGGTCTGTGTTCAACTATTGACGGAAAATGAGTCGGCTCCATTGGAGCTATTATGTCAACGCCAAGATTGTCAGTCAGTCTGTACAGTAACCGTCCATTAGTCATTGTTACATTACAGTTCCAGAGCTGATGTTTGGAGTTGAGGTCTCCAGCCAAAATGACCGAGTCATCAATCCCAAACACAGCTTCCAAATCAGCCTGACGAACTGTTTTGTTCGGTGATAAATCGGCAGAAATAATGGTGATAGGTCTGTGACCCGTAAGCGCAATGCGACATGCTGAAACCTCCAGATCAATCAAATTTGGAATGTCAACCGGTGAGGCATGTAATGCGCGCCTATAATAAATGAGGGTACCACCGCCCTTGTCAGAAAGCCTATCATTTCGGATAAGAACGTAATTGGCTATACGTGGATCCCTTATGTTGGGTTTCAGGAAGGATTCCTGAACCAAAAAAATATCAACATTATGTTCTTTGAGGAATAGAGCCACTTCATCTCTTTTGTATCGAATACCATTTGCGTTAAAAACGCCAATAGTTAGCGATTTAGGTTTCAGTCGAGATCTTGTGTTCTCCATTATGGCCTATTAAGTAATTTAATCGCCTTGAGTAGAGCGGCATGTTTGGCGAGAAGAGCAAGTTGCTCCATCGGAGAAGACACTCTGCGAAACTCGGCAGCGAGTTCGCAGACCTCTTCAATATCGATGGAGTTGGCTAGGTTGAAAACAAATCGTAAATCTGCAGTGAGATCCTCACTGGAGGTTGAACAAAGAGCTCTCGCGTTAGAGCGTGAAGCAGGCTTAATGGTCGGTGCTTTAAACTGTGGAGTTTTAAAGGGACATGAAGTTTCCACTTGCGGGACTATGGGGGTAGAGGAGACTCTCGGATTGAGTGGTGTATTGGGCAGGTCTCTGTGTGACGAAGAAATTACTACTGGATTTGTCTGAAGGTCGGGAGCTGGGTCGCAACTTCTAACTCCCAAGGTGGGAAAGTCAGCCGGGTTGTAGTCAAAGTCACGATAGTTATTATTTTTACTACTATTACGGGGAATACCAGCATTACGAGCATTACGCCACGGGTTTCTGGTTTTATTCGCTTGGGGTGCCATAGGACAACCACCATAGTTAGCGGTATGTACGCCTTTACAGAGAGTGCATCGCACCGGGTCCACAGATTTTTTGGTGCGTGTACACTGTCTGGTATGGTGGTCTTCAAGACACTTCACACATCTGGAAGGCAGGAAACAATATCGGGCAGTATGCCCGTAATACTGACAGTTGTGACACTGCGGGATACGGCCATTCTTATAAGGGCGTTCTACCTTCAGCCCTTTTAAGCCACAGACGTCGGAGACGTTAAAGATGTCTTTACCTTTAGGGGTTTTATCCAATATTACTAAGACCGCGTCAAATGGCTCACGTCCGCGTGCACGACGCATGCGGTGTATTTCTCGAATGGGAAAGCCTTGCCTTCTAAGGTCTTCTAGAATTTCGTCGTCGCCGATCTCAACCGGGAGGCGTTTAACGACGACTCTGAGTTGTGCGTCATCTTTGTAACGATAAGTATAGTACCCATCTTTCATAAGTTTGACCCATGCCCTATACTGGTCAGGAGTCTGAGTGGTGATCTCTATTCCACCACAGCGCCAGCCTCCCTCGTCAGAGATAGGACGAGCACTGAGGAAACCAATCCCTCTATTATTCGCCTCCGTTGACAACTTCATCCACCGACTCTTATCCTTGAGGACAAGAACCGGAGGACGAGGAAACTTCTTTGGTTGTTGTTCATTTTGGGTATTGGGGGGAGGATTGGTCTCCTCAGCTTGAGAAAGAGGCCGTGGTGAAGGTCTATCTCCCTGATTACGAGGGCGCTTAGAATTATCATCCTCCTGAGATAAGAGAGACACAGGGGAGTTAAAATTACTGGAAGGAGATGTCAGCGATGGTGGTGTCGCAGCTTTACGCTTGTTGCGCTTCCTAACGACCTTTTTAAAACAATTTGCAGTGCCGTCCAAATTAACATCAGCATCGGCGTCGGTACTAGCGTCCTGATATTCCATTTCAGAGTCGGGTCGATCTCTGGGAAGTGACTCAAAAACATTCTGACCCAGCGGTATAGAAGCTGACGAATTAGAAATCTGAGTGATCGGTCGGGAGGGGGTAGTACCAGGCAGTGTCGCCTTTGCCTCATGGGCGTCTTTATGACATCTAACAAAAGAACCAACTCTATTTAACTGATTACGGTTACGCGAGCTAGAACGACTACGTGCGGTAATTTTAGTCTTGAGGGTAGACTGTGCGACAGCCAACGGCAAAGAAGGAGAGGACTCTTTTCCTCTTGAGGCTCCACCTCCTCCATCCGATAAGAACTCTTCCATGATGTCGGGACGGTTTTGTGAAATCCAGTCCGCCAACTGGAGATGGATAAAACCTGAGTCAAAACTCAAGGTACTTGGTAAGCTATTGCGGGCTGCTCCTCCGGATTGCGACAAGGCGTCCTGCCATTTCGGGCCCTGACCGAGGGGCAGTTCAGAATCTTGTGAGTCCGTATGGGGAAAGGGTAAACTTGACAGCGATTTCCGGGGCACGGCTTCCGGGACCGTTACCGCTATGTCTTTCACATCTTGAATGGTAACGAATGCACTAGGAGATGGTGGGGTTTGGAGGGTCAGGTTGTTCGACCCTCCAATTACACCTGGGGAGTTGTCCCCCATAGCAATGGGGTTGGGTGTATGTTTTTACAATCCAAAAATGGGTTTGCAAATTTTTCAACTTGGAGTAACGTATACGATAACTTGATGCTTAAAATATTAATTAATATTCAGTAAGCGAAGAAAAATTTTCAGTGACTTAACTGACATTTTCTCAATTTAATAGTAACTTTTGTTTACATAGTTAGCAAATTCTATTGAATGACACTTTATATAATCTATAATCTCAAAAAAGCATTCACATAGCATGCAAATTTGAAGATAAAAGTGACTCTCCAAGGTCGCGATGCGGTGCGATCAATGAAAAAAGAATCTTTTATACGTCATTGGGTGCGATAGTCTGTTATCACTTTAAGAACTGTCATTGTGCCTAAAGCCCTTGCTACACGGTCGCCGACAAGCCTTCTAACCGTCTGTCCTTGGTCTGACCTAGGTCAGTTTTGGTCAAATTTTGTTGGAAACAACTGTCTACAGTTCTACACGGTCCGTCCAGACAACTTCATGGTCCAGACCAAGGCCACGCGGTCTGAGGGGCTTGTCGGCGACCGTGTAGCAAGGGCTTAATTATATTTATATCGTAGAATGTTGACCTTGACCGTTGACCATTTAGCTCTTGGAGGATACAACTAAACGGAGTAGCCATTAACAGGCTTTCCCCTCTGTCGAAAATAGGCGGCCAACGGTCATACACAATGTATGGACTGACGTTTATCTGACATGGCTATTTTTACGTTACGCATACATTTGACGTTCCCCTCCCCCGCAAAAATCGGCAGACTGTTTTGTACAGAAAATTACAGACATGGCGTCTCCGTTTGATTATATCCTCCAAGATTTAGCTACTTACTCCCTACCGGTTTTGTTTATTTCATTTTAAGCTGCAATAAATAACTATGTACATAGTAAGTGGGGCAAATTTACATGGCCAGTGGTTTGATGCGACTCCTGTGTTTGATGTATTTCAACATGTATCGCTCAAAAGCCATGATGGTGATATTGATAAAGGAGAAATCGAATTAATTCATATCTACTGGTCGTACAATTTGTTTCAAGATAAAAACAGTTTTTACTTATCTGGATCATTTAATGAAAAAAATAAAAAGTTAATTAAGCTGCGTTTACCGACAAAAGTTATATATAACAAATTTTTGTTGTGTGGAAATGACTACAGTTTATTTCTGTTTGAGAAAGAGTTGCATACAATGTGGGTGATCAATTTGGAAGATACAGAGAATGTAAAGAAAATAAATATGAAGACAGAAATTCCAAGTGCAATTAAACGGTTGAAAGAAGATGATACAATTGTTAAAGTTTGTACTTCAAACTTTAATTTAATCTGTTTAACTGCGAAAGGATCTGTTTATAGCGGACTACTGCCTGGACCCTTGGATGTCTCCAACTGCTTAGGCAAAGTTTGTGACGTTCAATGTGGATATGAGCACTATCTACTCCTTACTGATAAAGGCAAAGTATACTCATGGGGAAATGGAAGGTGACATATTTCTTTGGTATATTTAGTATTTTATATCATATTACTTTACTTCATCAATTCAAGACCATATGGGTGACCGTAAGGTCACAAACATTCCGGGTCAGATAAAAGTTAACAAGCAGGTGCTGCATATATTCTGGTATATCTACAAAGATGCACCAAGTTATTTTAATTTAAATGCATGAGAAGTGGCATGTTCCTAAAACAGTAGTTTGTCTTTGTACTGCATATTATTATTTGTTGTACCCTGTTTTTAAAGGCATTATTTTTTTCAGGAGGCTACAGCTTGGCCACGGAGATCTATACAATATTGACTCTCCCGAAGAAGTAGAAGCTCTCAGTGGTATTAACATAACTAAGATAAGTGCTGGAGGTTGGCACTCCTTAGCATTAAGTGAATCAGGAGACCTATATGCTTGGGGATGGAATGAAAGTGGACAGTTAGGAATAAAAGAGACAGAGCAAGTTGACAATGTCCAAATTAAATTCCACCAAAGTGGCCTCAACAGCTACAGTCAACCCACATTAGTTGATATATTTAATGAAAATGGTGATATATGTGACACTAATGTAAAATACATATCATGTGGGAATCTACATTCTGCAATAATATTAGAAGATAATACTGTGTGGACAGCAGGCTGTAATAAATATGGACAATTAGGATTTGCAATAGAAACCGCAAAAAAAAAAGATTTTTTCCAAAAGGCACATCAGTGTTTAGAAAATTCCTTGATAAAATGTGGGCCTTGGGTTACTGTTCTTTACTAACTGTAAAGCCCCCTCCACACTCGTTCTTTACTAACTGTAAAGCCCCCTCGACACTCGTGCGCGAATCGCGTCGCGAAGCCGCGAACGCGAGTGTGGAGCCGATTTTCGCAGACGGCGAATCGACTCCACAGTGACCACAGTCCACACTCGCGTTCGCGGCTTCGCCCGCGATTCACGCACATAGTCTGGAGGGGGCTTAAGATAACAAAATGTGTTATAGCCGGTTTAAACTCTCGCGCGAGCCACGAGACGAGCCGCGCCACGAGACGCGAGTCCACCGTTTACACTCGCGTTCGGCTTGTCATTCGGTTATAAACCTTATGCCGAGCCGTTAGTGTTTAAATTATATTAGCTCGACGAGCTTGCGAGCCTCGAGACGAGCCGCGAGCCCACCGCTTACACTCTCGTCTCGTGGCGCGGCTCGTCTCGTGGCTCGCGCGAGAGTTTAATCGGCTATTAGTCTTTTATACATCTTACAAGCTAGGCCACATCCATATCAATATTTTTAATTGCTAACAATTTGGTGTAGATCAAAGAGTAACCGTATCCAGACGAGCTGGGCAAATCGACCGCTAGATGAGATTGGCGCCAATTATTTTCCCGATTAAATTAACACAATTTAATCACTAATTTGCATTCCATATATACTAACTTCGAAAATTTGAATTTTGTGTCCGCGCCTGTAGATTTGATCGGGGAATCAAATTGGCGTTTGAGTCCGCACGGCCTGATTCGATCGGACAATTTCATCAGATTGGCGAAAAATTGTCTCGTCTGGACTCCACTATAAGCTTATGGCCGTGTTGCCAATGCTCCAATAAAAAAAAATTACCATAACATAACCTCATTTTGACCGTTTATTACGTTGTACCATTTGTACATACTGCAATCTGATTATTTTTCCTATTTACTCTTGTGAGAATTAGATAGTCATTGGCTGACGATATGACTTGACTGTCATTCCACTGTGCTTTTATGATTCTTGGGTTAAGTGGAAAGAAAATAGACAATCCAAACATGGGGGACATAGCAAGATCCTACATTACCATGTCCAGGCAACTATCATCTTATGGTCGTTATAACAAGGCCTTCGAACTTTACGTTCTGGCATTTAATAGATATCCCAGTATCAAAACCATGTTCGAATCAGAATTTCGGATTGTACTTAACAGGGTAAATGAGACATTAGCCGGTTTTGGTAAACTTGATGAAGTATTTGCAAATTTTGGCATTGCCATGAGTATTTTTCCTGAAAATATTTATCTCCTAAATGACATTGGCAAGTTCCTGTACAAATTCGAATATTACACTGTGGCATGGTGTCATTTTCAGAATGCTTTAAAGATTGACTCTGGATTTGTTGATGCTGAAAGAAACCTAAATTCTGTTAAAAACCTAATGGTTGAAAGATGGCACTTCAGAATGCTTAATGATAAAATTCGGAATGAGGCATATCATGCAGCCATCCGAGAGACAGTAATACCCGCTCAGGACAGTGTGCTTGATATTGGTACTGGATCTGGGCTGCTAGCCCTCTACGCCAATGAGTGCACTCCTCTAGCAATAACTGCCTGTGAAGGATCGGATGTTATGGCAAATCTTGCTCAAGTTGTTATGGAAGAAAATCAAGCCCCAGAAGTGGTAATAATCAATAAACTGTCTACAGATATGGATTCCAAAGAAATTGGAGGGAGGAGGTCTTTGTTAGTAACAGAGGTGTTTGACTCTGGATTGCTTGGAGAACATGTGTTACAATCTTTATCTCATGCCTGGGATAATCTGATAGCCGATTCAGGAAAAGTAATTCCTCACAGTGCAGAGTTCTTTGTAATGGGTGCCAAGTGTGACCATCTCTATATGAAATACCAATTGAGGCAATCAGCCAAAAGTTTGCTGAAAATCCCAAAAATGGCCGTTCATACTTTGACATTTGGCGATTCTTATGATTGTACAGATATGTCTGTATTTAAAGATGTTACATATATGACGGAAGCACATTTAGTCTTAAAAATTGATTTTAATAATCCTGACGACATACAGCAAGTGCTTCAGCAGCAAGAGCCTGTATTGGTGCCTCTGACAGCCACACAGACTGGTGAAATCAACATCATCATTGGCTGGTTTAACTTGCATTTGACTAAGAATATTATGATTACTACAGATCCAAAATCAGAGAACAGAGCAAATGCTTGGCAACAAGCAGTCTTTTTGGATTTTGTTTCTCATCATATTAAACAAAATGAAATCCTTGAAACCCAGTTCTTAATAAATGAAGGTAAAATTACTTTACTGTCTGATAACCTGGATCATGTTACAAGAGTATCACCAGAAACACTCAGATTTTTGAATGATATAGAGTACACTAAGAAAATAAAAGATTGTATCGCTATGTCCTGTGTTTATTTTGGACAGTTGCTAGATATTTCACAGATTGATGTTGCAGACTTGTGCCCCTTTCCTCTGTTTGGCTTGTTAATGTTGCAGCGTGGTGCAAGATCCTTGGTTTGTTGTGCAAAATCTCTAAGTGATAAGAAGTTTTTCAAGAAAGTATTTAAGGCTAACAAAATACCACAATCTAAGGTAAAATTCTTACTGGAAGGTGAATTGACTATTGATTCTTTTGCCAAAGAGAAGTATCATGCAATATTTTGCAATGTTTTTGAACTATGTGGTGACATAGACTTAAACAAACAAGAATTAGCTTATCACCTTAAAGAAAATAATCTGCACCCTGCAGGTCTGTTCATACCCGCCATGGTGCAGCTGATGGGGCAGCTGGTGGACAGCCCTTGGCTGGACAGGCAGAACAGAGTTTATGACGAAAATGTTAGTAATTATAAAATTGCAATGCATGTCAACAAGTTCCAAGTATCACAGAACTATTGTCTTGACTTGACAACTATGGATTTTACTGTACTGTCAGCTCCTATGATTTTAGCAACATTTACTAATACAATGGTGTCAGGTGTGGTCAATGTTCCAATTATAAATGATGGCAATGCTAATGCAATACTGTGCTGGTATAGTATAGTGCTAGTGAAGGACATGGGAGAAATCCAAACAAACAGGAGTGACAGTTTCATAGACAGTATGGCATTTCTGGCAGATCCTAAATTACCCACTGTCCTAGGGGGGTCAGCTAATATTTTGCGATGTGTGGACTGTAATGGATCATTTAAACTGTTGATTGATATAGATATTACTTAGTGTTTTTATATAGGTTTTGTAAGCATCACAATACCTAGTTAATGTCCTGTATGTGGCTTTACACTGATAATCATGTAGTAGGCACCCGGCTTTATACTTTTTGGTTATTGTATCTATGGTAATTTGCTAGAGAGAGAGAGAACTGTCAGATTGGGCGGCACGCGTTGCCCGAGGTTATGTTCGATTTTATATTATTGTAATCTTAAATTAATCCTGTATATCAATGTAATAAAAGAATGTTACTGAAAGCAGTGGTTTGAGTGCTAAATAAACCCCTTTTACTGAGCATTAAATCTGTGAATGATTACAGTTTGTATGTGATAAATCTCATTCGTTTTCGTTTATTTTGTATAATTAATAATTATGTAGGTATTCTTCACTCGTTCTCTAGTTCTTTGGGCATATACTGGAACTTGTCTCTCTTTTAATGTCTTAGGGTGGTATTCCACCTGTACTATACAGTGTGGAAGTCTAATACGGGCAATAAATTAAACCACATATAGAATTTACCCGTCTTATCATTAATTAAAATGTTTTTTTAAGTTACACTTAATTATGACCCCGTGATTAATTTTTTCCACATGTACCGAGCAGCAATGTACTGCAAACATTAAGAAACAGAAGATGACATGACATTACTAGATACGAGCTTTTTATAGTAACTGCCAACAAGCGTTGACAGTTACTTTAAAAAGCTCGTATCCCGTAACTTGTGTGGTGTATTACATTGCGGGCCGAATTATTTTGTATGGTTAAAATTTTTAATGCATTTCTAAGTAAAATCTATCTCAATATACTTTTTAGGTCCTATGCTAACCACCGTTTAAATATTCGCCCGTATTGGATTTACACACTGTATTTAATAAAATTTGTATTTGCATCTCATATTTTGTTTCGCTCAACGAGAGAGTAAAGGGACCCACTGATTAACAGTCTGCTGGACGGTGTTGGCCTGTCAGTTGTTCGGAACTGTCAACTTTTTGTTCTGACAGGCCGATACCGTCCGGCGGACTATGGGCGGACTGTAAATCAGTGGGCCCCGTAAGGCCTGCGCAAACCATAGAATTAGATGAACAAGAACATGTCAATCTTCAAAAGTGTGACAAAAAATGAAATGCAAGTGTGTGCGTAAATTGTCTATGTGAAATCAAAAATAGTGATGTCAAGTTACAACATATTAATAATCTGTCGATGTTTGATTGCTTTATCGACTACTTTTTCAAATGTGTTATTTTAAACGTTAAAATTCTACGACATTAAGACGTATAAATAACACTTGCGCTGCGTGTGCTATCAAAATCCTTGCAGATTTATCTTAATGTACCTAACTCTTACTAGTCTTACTGTGTTGGAAAGTGAAGTTTAAACTTATTGCTAAACATGAGCACCTTCAAAAAGGTATAACATCCGTTATTATTTCAAGTCAGTTATAAAAGCTAATATCTTAAAGATGTCTTGTGAAGAAATAGTTACATATACTTGGTCAACCAGATCTTGTCAGTAGAAATTGTTCATATATCGTCAGGTGACAAGCAAAACTCACTAATTACCATCACAAGTTCATAGCCATAGTAAACCATAGTACTATCGCATTGCAAAGCATGGTTTGGCAGCATGGACCATCCTTGACCAATGTCACAGAATAAATAATAGTACAGAAGATTTACTCTCTAACAAAACGCGTCTGTTACGATTAGGACAGATATGAGCGTTTTCCAAAAAAAGTGTACATGTCATTCATGTCTTCAAAATATCGACTCGCCCGGCGCGCACGCACACATTCAAGCCGGCAGCGGCACATTTCTATGAAGATTCACTACTGTTCTTGTACTGTGGTGGCGGCGCGAGCGCCACGCGCGGCTTAAAGCGGGCCACTCACACCTGCCGCAGGGGCAATATTGGAATTGGACCCTTAATTGTGATGTGTGTAGAGAAGCAGGGGCAATTTTTTACCCCTGCTTCTCTACACACATCACAATTAAGCTTGGAGGATACAACTAAACGGAGTAGCCATTAACAGGCTTTCCCCTCTGTCGAAAATAGGCGGCCAACGGTCATACACAATGTATGGACTGACGTTTATCTGACATGGCTATTTTTACGTTACGCATACATTTGACGTTCCCCTCCCCCGCAAAAATCGGCAGACTGTTTTGTACAGAAAATTACAGACATGGCGTCTCCGTTTGATTATATCCTCCAAGCAATTAAGGGACCAATTCCAATATTGCCCCTGCGGCAGGTGTGAGTGGCCCGCTTAAGCCGTATCCAGCCAGCCTATTATGGATAGCTTTATCCATCTTATCCACGTGATAAAATAACTGTCACTGTTTAACACCGTGGGAAAGAAAGTGACGGACACCGTTTTATCACGCTGTCACGTAGACAAGAACGACCATCATATCCGTACAGTCGAGCTGGGCAAATCGACCGATTTGATCAGGAAAATAATTGGCGCCAATTTCATCTAGCGTCCACACGTACACAATTTAATCACCAATTTGCATTCCATAGATACACCTCGAAAATTAGCATTTTTGTGTCCGCACCTGCTGATTTGATCGGGGAATCAAATTGGCGAAAAATTGTCTCGTCTGGACTCCACTTTATGGCTAGCCACCAAAATTGGCGTGGGACGGAATGAGGACGGATGTACTTTTAGGTACTTGTTGCGACGCGACGAAATCACGGAGTGAACCACGTCTGCCACTATGTATTTACTAAAACCCGTAACATACTAGCGCATTTCACCAAGGTCGCGGTGCGGTAGTGTGTTACGACTATATAAATTTGTGGGAAGAAAGAAAATAAAAACAGAGATTTTCCATAGTGGCTTTATTTACACAAATGAGAGATGTGTCAGCCGCCATTTGGGTGTCTAACCCGGCGGCGTTGACTTCCTACAACTGTGGAAATGAGCACACGAGCCGTAACCGGACTAGTCGAAGAGGCCGAAGCCCATATCGTCGTCACTCTCGGGCTCCTCCTCCTCGACCTTCTTCTCCTCAGCCTTGGGTGCGGCGCCCGCGGCCGCGGCGGCCGGAGCGACGGCAGCAGCTGCTGCTACGAACTTGGAGGGATCCTGAAAACATTCAAAGCATTGATTATTATTATTATTCAATAAGCAGGCAGGCAGTCGTGACAACTCAAGAGCCCTTTTATTTGGTACCCCACACGGTATGTTTAAAAGAAAAAAGTTTGTATTGTCGACTTTATGACGTCACAGTAACATGTATCCGTATCCGAGATGACATGAACGAAAAGTAACCCAAGTGTGAGTGAGAGTCAGGATGGCGGGTGTATGTAAACAAAAATAAACAAAAAGCATACCATATTTTAGTACCTAATTTGTACTATTTGGTACCTCATATAAAAAAATTAGTACCTCACGGTATTTAAAGTTATCAGCAAAAAACGTTACACCCGCCAACCTGACAGTCAGAATGGCGGGTGTATTTTATTACGCTATGATCCCGCGATTATTGATAAATTCTATAAAAGCCAAATTTTAGTACCTTTTTAGTACTTTCATATTCAATTATAAATTGAGCCATTTTATTTGTGGTTTCCGAGTTATACTCATTTTACACTTTGCATTGCTATTAAAAAAATTCAGGCGCTTTAATTTTTCACCGTATCGATATCGTTTTTAAGAAAAAACGCTACGCTACAACTATTTTTATTACGCCAGGATTTAGTACCTTTCATGATTAATCTGTTCCCCTTTCACGGTTAATCTGTTAGGTTCAATTAACTATGAAAATTACGTCTTACAAATGGCCAGGCGCCATGTCAAAGGATTCTTCCTAAGAAGAAATTCCGCTCTTCGTTGTGCATGTAATTGTGTACATAATACCTACTCTTAAGTAGGTACATGGTGATTAATCAAATAAGAAGAGTGGAGATCGAGGGGGGAGGCCTTTGCCCAGCAGTGGGACACTGTAATTGTATAGGCTTATAATAATAAAAATAATAGGCCCATCTAGTGCGCGGCAAGTCCCCACCTGCCTCGATAACTTGTGAACACATTGTTATGGCAGCCCACCAAAAGTTGTATAACCCACCCAAACTTCAATCCATAGATCGGTATACTGTTCTCTTTTTCTACAATAGTCCCAATGCCTCTGTCTATTGTTGCACCTGTGAACGGGTTCCAGCAGGCGTTCTACATGACATAAAAGCTCTCCAAGGGGCCTCTACGTGTTGGATCTGTGTCCCCACGCAAGCCTATCAAAAAACCGGGATTATAGGCCCGTGATATCCAAGGAGATACAAAAATAATAATATTTATAATAAATATAATAATACACTAACTATCCGTCCTGAGCAATTTCTATTTCGTTAATGTCTGCCCTATTATTGGGCACATTAATGTGCAATTGTTTTACAAGGGGCAAAGTTGTTGTTTAATATCCTCGTGCTAATATTGATACACGAGTAAGTGAAAGTTTCAAAAATAGAACCATGAGCGTAGCGCGTGGTTCTAAAGTACAGGAATCTTGAAAGTTGCGAGGGTTTCAACTACAACGCATGAGGCTTAAAAAAACTTTGCTACCAAATGAAACACAATTTCTTTCCACACCAACGCGAGGAAAATACTTAAACAATTTGAAATCAAATTAAATAAACGAATGCTGTAATTATTAGTGGCTTTTGTTCACTAAGTATTATACATTAATTAAATTTACAGAAATAGGCATGCCCGTCATGCTCGGCGTTTTGGCACTTTTATATGCAATTATGATTATGGTAAGTCAGGATTATGATAATCAATGATCGGAATAGGTAGTGCCATTTGGGGTGAATGACCTCAAACATTGTACTTAACATGGATAAGACTCGGGATTCCAAGACTCTTATTTTTAGGGTTCCGTACCTCAAAAGGAAAAACGGAACTCTAATAGGATCACTCGTGCGTCTGTCTGTCCGTCCGTCTGTCACAGCCTATTTTCTCCGAAACTACTGGACCAATTAAGTTGAAATTTGCCACACATATGTAAGTTTGTGACCCAAAAATGGACGTGTAACGTAAATAAATGAATTTTAAATATGGAGGCCATTTTTGGGGGTAAATGAGAAAATTAAAAAATAAAGTTTTTTAAACTTTATCGTGTTACATATCAAATGAAAGTTTATAGTTTAGCTGTTATTCAAGAAAATAGCCAAAAAACCGGCCAAGTGCGAGTCGGACTCGCGCACGGAGGGTTCCGCACCATCAACAAAAAATAGAGCAAAACAAGCAAAACAACGGTCACCCATCCAAGTACTGACCCCGCCCGACGTTGCTTAACTTCGGTCAAAAATCACGTTTGTTGTATGGGAGCCCCACTTAAATCTTTATTTTATTCTGTTTTTAGTATTTGTGGTTATAGCGGCAACAGTAATACATCATCTGTTAAAAATTTCAACTGTCTAGCTATCACGGTTCGTGAGATACGGCCTGGTGACAGACGGACGGACGGACGGACGGACAGCGGAGTCTTAGTAATAGGGTCCCGTTTTTACCCTTTGGGTACGGAACCCTAAAAATGACTATCCCCCCCCCCTTATCTCCGAAACTACTGGGTCTAAAAATAAAAAAAAAATACACAAAATAGTTCTTTAAATAGATGACAGGAAAACCTATTAAAAATGTGCAGTCAAGCGTGAGTCGGTTTTAATGTACGGAACCCTTGGAACGCGAGTCCGCCTCCTCGCACTTGGCCGGTTTTTTTCACAAAAATATTTCTTGGCATGTCTTTAATTGAAGTAGGTAATATGAAATCCCGGGGTGAAAAGGTATATCCATAATAAGCTTACGCACCGAAGTCCCGTGAAATGGCACTACCAATTCCGATCACTGATGATAATCATATTGATCATATGACCAGTCGATAGAGTCTGTGCAGAAGAGTCGTGGAATGTAAGGCATATAATTATACGAGTATAAATATTTTTTTCATTTTCATTTTCAAGGCAGCCCATACATTTCACGACTCTTCTCTTTCCGCACAGACTCTATTAATCTTTACAAGAAATTATAATTTTCACACTCGACTTAAAATAATAATTATTGTTGAACTTTTTTAAGGATGCACATGTTTAGCGGTATTTTTTTAACACCATTTCATGATAAAAACAAAGTTGTGTTACTAGTAGATTATTAACCAAGGGATGAAAGGCACTCATTTCTGCCGAGGTAGTTTGGTGCTCGAACGCAGTGAGAGCGCCAATAGTCCGAGGCTGATATGATGCCTTTCACTCGAGTTAAACACTCTACTTTTCATTTCGAATACGAGGAAAGTAAAATACGTGTTTTATTAAAACATGACTAAGTATAAAATTATATATTAAATCTTGAGGGTACTTATTACAATTACCTCACAATTTAGGCAAAAGTATCGTTATTTATGGAATGGGGAGTTAAATATCAGAATGAAAATTGTATAACAAATCCATTTAAACTCAAATTTCAATTGCTTATCGTTAAAATTTTAACATAGTCTTATTTGCAACTTAACGTAACATGCTCTACGTAGTACGTAGTGCAGAAACGTATCATCAACACCTTTTAGAACAACATTCTATCAGAGCATAAGAAATATATTTCCATCCATTTTGATCCTGATTTCGGTTTTAAGTTTCGTTATTTAGATTTACTTATTTCCATCCGCTCTAAAGGAAAATGAAAGACACAAAAGGCGCTAATAGGGTTCAGTAATGAAATTTATAATGGTACATTACGAAAATCTTGCACAAACACGGCTTGCACGTTTTTATTTAGATAAAATAACGACATTTGAAAAAGTAGTCGATATAAAACAGTCAAACACCGATAGGTTATTAATCTAATATCTATACTTAATATACCTCCCTGGCAACGGAAATGCACTTATTTTTTGGCCAACCTGTATACCTAGCTAGTGTGAATCATTAAGTTGACGAAGAAGAAAGTTTGTCAAGGAAATGCTTGCGCAGCATAGGTACGCTTGAATGTGAATTTGGTCTGCGCTTACCTGATAGAGAGTGGGAGAACGTTCCAAAGTCTGATAGCCTATGCCTGTACATGTACCTACATACTATGCCTTAAACAGTTTTTTGAAAAAAAAAACACTATAGCCTAGTTCGGACTATATTAGTCGAGTAGCGAGTATTTTAGTTGACTAAAATCGGGCAGCTAAACTAAAATCGTTCGCACTACAGATGAGGCCACAATGAAGAGCGGAATTTCGTAGGAAGAATCCTTTGACATGGCGCCTGGCCATTTGTAAGACGTAATTTTCATAGTTAATTGAACCTAACAGATTAACCGTGAAAGGGTAACAGATTAATCATGAAAGGTACTAAATCCTGGCGTAATAAAAATAGTTGTAGCGTAGCGTTTTTTAGGGTTCCGTAGCCCAATGGCTAAAAACGGAACCCTTATAGATTCGTCATGTCTGTCTGTCTGTCTGTCCGTCTGTCTGTCCGTCCGTATGTCACAGCCACTTTTCTCCGAAACTATAAGAACTATACTGTTGAAACTTGGTAAGTAGATGTATTCTGTAAACCGCATTAAGATTTTCACACAAAAATAGAAAAAAAACAATAAATTTTGGGGTTCCCCATACTTCGAACTGAAACTCAAAAAATGTTTTTTCATCAAACCCATACGTGTGGGGTATCTATGGATAGGTCTTCAAAAATGATATTGAGGTTTCTAATATCATTTTTTTCTAAACTGAATAGTTTGCGCGAGAGACACTTCCAAAGTGGTAAAATGTGTGTCCCCCCCCCTGTAACTTCTAAAATAAGAGAATGATAAAACTAAAAAAATTATATGATGTACATTACCATGTAAACTTCCACCGAAAATTGGTTTGAACGAGATCTAGTAAGTAGTTTTTTTTTATACGTCATAAATCGCCTAAATACGGAACCCTTCATGGGCGAGTCCGACTCGCACTTGGCCGGTTTTCTTAAAAACGATATCGATACGGTGAAAAATTAAAGCGCCTGAATTTTTTTAATAGCAATGCAAAGTGTAAAATGAGTATAACTCGGAAACCACAAATAAAATGGCTCAATTTATAATTGAATATGAAAGTACTAAAAAGGTACTAAAATTTGGCTTTTATAGAATTTATCGATAATCGCGGGATCATAGCGTAATAAAATACACCCGCCATTCTGACTGTCAGGTTGGCGGGTGTAACGTTTTTTGCTGATAACTTTAAATACCGTGAGGTACTAATTTTTTTATATGAGGTACCAAATAGTACAAATTAGGTACTAAAATATGGTATGCTTTTTGTTTAATTTTATTTACATACACCCGCCATTCTGACTCTCACGTGTGAGGCCTGTGTGAATGCTCGAGTTGGGCGTGCAGCGGGGCGGTGTGTGCAGCGTGCATGTTCAACAAATGCAAACGTATAGTGCACGCTGCTCAAATTACTCCTGACCCCGACGCCACACTGCACACCCCTCCGAACGCTCCGCTTCGAGGTTCCACTCAGGCCTTACATTACAACTTGTTCTGCCGCCCTACTATTAATGAGGTAAGACATCTGTAACATTGATAACATGGCATGGTTTTTGACATCATAATAAAAAAAATGTTCCTGCAAAATGCCAGTGCAATGTCTATTAAGATTTCATCACACTAGGATAAATTTGAAGGAAATCATGTAGTCTGAAAGCGAAGCCAAGGAGTTAATTTTAACAATTCCTTGGTATTAAAACAGACAAATGTTGAATAACACTGGAAATCAATGCTAAACTTCTAAACTTAGTTTGCTTAGAAAATAATGGATATATGTAATCTAATCACTTATAAAAGAAGCAAATCCAGACTCACCTTGATGAATTCCTTGATAGTTGTAGCCTCTTTGAAGTCAACCTCAGTGACAGCAGCAATAGCCAGCAGGTTCTTGAATCCGTTGGCAATGGAGTGTGGCGCCGAGGCGATAGTCGGGTAGCCAATGGACAGAGACAGAGAGGCTACATTAGCTACACCCTCCAGGAATCTGGCACGGAGGTCCTCTGGCTTGATGTCAAGAATGGCTGGGGTGAAAATGGTACCCGAATCATACACCTGAAATGAGATTACTATTAAGCAGACTGCACTCTGAATTCTCATGTCAGAACAAACAAAGAAAGAAGATCTTAATAGAAACATATTCACTCTAATTACACGTGGATATACAATAATTGTGTGCATACGACTTGGAAATTCTTTTACAGAAATAGATTATACAAGACAGTCAAATGCTAAATGCTTTACCAAAGACAAATTCCAGACTGTCATTTAGATACAAACTGGACTCAATGCTTTGGGTGACTCTACATAAAAGTTACCTGTTTCACTACAAGACCATATGAGAATGGAGAGATGTTCAGCATGTTGAGCAGTGTCGCTTCAGACGCGCCCACTTTGTCACCAGGCTTCAGAATATGCACATCGTTGATGATTTCAATAGTACCTGTAACATTCATATACCTACACATCAGTAACATACTAACATTTACACTATTGTGATGCAACATCAATTTTTCTTATAAATGATGTATGTTCAAAATGCCAGTGCAATTTTAATTAAATACAATAATCACACTAGGATAAATTTGAAAAATTTACTGTAGTCTGAAAGCGAAACCAGAGAGTAAACATTAAGTTCTCAGGTATTAGGACAGACATTACCCAACACTCATCTCATAAACAACATAATTATATATTCTCACCCTTCGAAATCTTGGTAGGGATGGAAAGGGCCTGGAAGAAAGATGTCTTTTCGGGCCCAAGACCAGTGTTGTGTGCCGGGACAATAACGGAAAGAGGAGCGATAGCACCAGGACGAGCCAGGGCACGCACTTTGTTCTCCAACAGCTTCTCACGCACCTTTTACAAACAATATAATTACATTAGTATAAAATTCATGGCTTTAACGCAAATAAGAATGGCACATGGAAGGTTAGTTACCTCGACGAGGTCCCCGCGAGTGAACACGAAGCCCACGTTGCCCTTGATGTGCGGCAGCAGCTTCTCCAGCGCCGGGTTGTTCTCCAGGTGTCCACGGATGGCCTTGCGCATCATGGTGTTCTTGCCCATCAGCACGATGCTATGTCCACGCAGGGACATACGGATTTGCTGCATCTGCTTTGAGCCCACATTGTCGGCACCCACTATGAAACATTTAGGGTACTCGTCCAAGAGTTGCTACAAACAATTATTATGTATCATTAAATACCTCCGCGCAAAGCATGAACATTTCCTCACATATGATAATATACTTACGACAATCTTCACGAAATAGTTGGACTTCCAGGTAGCTTTGTCCTCCCTACCCATCTTGAAGTGTGTAGGGACTTCGAAGAAATTTAAGGACTGAAAAGGTTATAAGACGATTAAACGTGAGCCAGTTAAATATTCTGTGATTATACTGAATACAAACAAAATATCACTGTTAATAAGTTTCTCGTACTAAAGATATTGTATAAAAAGTAGTAAATTGCACAAACTCAATGGATTAGTAAGAAAAGTTACGATTAATTTTACTCACCAAAACAACTAACGCACGTACTACGTGCGAGACAAAATTGAAATGGCGGATGAGCCGGATGACATGACGCAAACTTTTTTTATTGACGTTCGTAAAATGTTGCCATATATTTCCTTTTCAGACTATGTGCGTGAATCGCAGCGCGAACCCGCGAACGCGAGTGTGGAGTCGATATCGCTGTTTGCGAAACGAAGTCAGCCACTCATTCGTAGAGTCAGAGCAAGCTAAAGTTAGACAAAGAGTAGTATAATATATAAGACAGAGTTAGACCAAGAAAGGTCTGCAAAACCCCCTCCACAATCATGCGCGAATAGCGGCGCAAAGCCACGAACGCGAGTGTGGAATCGATTTTGCAGATCTGCGAACTTGATTCCACACCAAAAGCTAACTTTACTCTCTCGTTAAGCAAAACAAAATATGAGATGCAAATACAAATTTGTAAAAATATTGTACAGGTGGAATACCACCTTTCCCTAAATCCCTCTCCAGACTCATACTTTCACACACACTATAATAAAGTCCCCCTCCACACTCGCGTTCGCGGATTTGCGCCGCGATTCGCGCACGAGTGTGGAGGGAATTATGATACGGATTTGTACGGATCGCATCAAAATGGTACGGACAGGAATCGAAAGTAAAAAAGCTTTTTATTCTGTGTCTCAAACATGCGTTGATAGTGGTGTCAAAAATTTGACTCGCTCTCAAAACGCTACGCTACGCAAGAACAAGGGCGAGTACCTGAACACTAACCTTATAAAATAGCAGAAGAAGACGACATATTGGACTGGAAAAGCAACGAACTGACACTGGGATTTATGCGCGTGGCCGAATTCAACCGCAGTTTTTCAGAACTACACGTGAAACTGCTTATGTGATTCCTCTAGAAGTGATGTCTCTGTATCACTGAAGTGCAGGAAACTTGTGAAACATGTCGTTGTTTCGTAAGCCGAAAAGGATTCAAAGGCGCGTATTTTGCGTTGATGATGATGATGATGGTGAACCTGAGCCGCCACCACCGCCGGTCATCAGTCACGCTAAGAAGGAGAACAAACCGGTCAAGAGCACTCCACTTCTAAGTTTTGCTGATGAAGGTATTCTAATTACTTTCCATCATAATCTGGTTTAGGTAAATTGGTGTAATAGACTAATAGTGATTTAACTATTTCCAATACAGTCTATACAAACTGATTTGGCCAAGTTGTTTTACCACAACTCATTTCGTTTTAAATATAAATATTTTTGACAGGCAATTGGAAAGGTAATTTGTGACTAGGTCGTACACAGATTTGGAAAACTATTCATCCAGTGGAAGACGGTTAAGAACTTGTGTGTAATTTATAATTTGATCACAAGAGTTAACACAAAAGAGTATCATATCTATCAGAAAGTTTGTCTTTGTAGCCTCTAACTTTGGGAATGTCTACAAGAGACATGAACTTAATAATGCCAATTTATTAGTATAACTCGTAATGAACCATACTTTATATCAGGTATTTAGGCCCACTGCCGCAATGAGTATGTAATAATGGATTTGTTACCAGTTTGGTTGTACCTTCAACTGTTTTGCTAATAACAAGAAAAATTGCAAAATGGGTCACAAAAGAGGGGGACAGAGGATGATTTATGCACTCCACAAGTTGCTTCCCCGTCTATCTTTTTAGCTACATGCTGTGCCAAGTAGGCATGTTTGCTCAGATAATCGCACCATCACAGGGCTAGTTGTTTTATTTGGACTGTATTCGATGTATTACCGCAGTAGGCCTAGCACATGATTGGCGCCACAGTATCTTGTGGTGAGATAGATTAACCGCTACACCTGTTGTTATGATACTTTGTATACTGGTTCTAAATAAATTTCAGGGGTTCCCAATCTTTTTCAGTCCGCAACACACTTGTATGTTTAAAATTTCTGTGGCGGATTGCCTCACAGTGCTCCTCTATAGTTTATACGGCGCCCCAGGTCGCAGAGGCGACAGTTTGGGAATGCCTGCCCTAATGCAGACATATGCGGCTTTCTCCAATGGCTAGGGACACGCTGTATGTTGTCTACAACAACAAATTTGTTAGCCTGTTTTGTGGATACCTGTAAGAGCCTTCATTGATTTCTAAATACATGCCAAGTTTCATGCTTTCTCAGCAGCCGTACCTACTACACTTATAGAATAATTTAAACACATTTAAATATTCATAATTTACGTAATTTTAGAGGAAGATGGTGAAGTGTTTATTGTGAAGAAGTCATCACAAAGCAAGAGACTGGCCAAGCGTCGCGACCGGGAGAAACGACGCGCCAATGATAGTGATATTAACAAATATGACAACCACAGCAACAACGAGGTAATGTTTCTTTAAGACCAATTGTATAAGCTGTTCTCTCAGGGATACCATCCTTAGACTCCTTAGTCATCAACCTAATTAGGATTTCAGCATCACAATGAGTTTTAGTTATTGGAGTTTGTTTAAAATTTCGCTTGTTTGCATTGTTAATTGTAATTTTCTATATGTAATGTAGGAAAAGGATTCACCGATCAGCGCCGATAAACAAGAAAAAACAAAAAAGAAGAAAGCTAGTTTGGAAGGACTAATACTGTCTGGGAGGGAAGCGCTGGCGGCCGACGGGTCGGGCGATGTGTCGGGCAGCGAGGAGGAGGCGGAGGAGCCGGAGGAGGATAACAGGGGGTTCCACCGGTACCGCGCCGAGACCGTGCGCGCGGCGCTGGCCGTGGCGCCCGGCCACATCCCCGACGCGGCGCTCATCCACGCGGCGCGCAAGACGAGACAGCAGGTATGAGAGGTGAGGGACAACGCCGCGCGCCAGGACCCTCCGCGCCACTATTGTATCTTTTGTTATTATAATTTAAATCTTATTTGTCTCCATGTTATATTAAAAACCATTTTTACAAATCTATTACTTACTATTATAAGTTTGTCAATGAATAAGACTAATTTATAAACATTTCCGAGGTCAAAATTAAATTTTATCTGGCTCTTTTTAGACTTTTGACCAGTTACGACTAACTTACAAAACATAGACAGAAATTTTTTATTCAACATCACTTGAAATAGCAGGGTTAACAGATAGTGTAACACATTTTTACAGATAAACCTTAAATTTAGACTTAAAAACTAAGGCATTGAGTTGTATATCTAAGGGAGAAATATTCATGAAAGTTAAATAGGAGCTTGCCTCAGCATAATGTTGCAGTATATTTAATTTAAAACGAGATATCTATAGGTCGATCAGCTTGTAAAGAGAGCTTAAATTTAAGATTGATAATTTAAGGATATGATAGGCTGTTGACTATTTAGACGTGCAGGATAATACTGGCTAGATTACAGATATATATTTAAATGTTTAAATGCAGACTATTCTTATTCATAAGTACCACAGTTTTGGCCAAAAATATACGTGTGGCAATATGTCTTATAACAAATAGTTGAAATTAACAAAAATTGCTTTATATTTTTGACCATGGCTGGAGGTACGAGTACAAGGTACTCTCTTCTCGCCGTTTGTGACATGTCGAGCGGGACAGCTACTTTAACACATTACTATCCAGTTCAATTTTTTCCCAAGTGTTATTGGCTGCCACCATGTTTTGTAAATGCAAAGTACAAATGATATTTTACTCATTCGAGGCTATTTACAATTTTGTCCCAATATACTACTTTGCCAAGACATATATTGTTCGGCCTCGCATCATAGGATCAGCTTGATGGCACCATATGCCATTGCAGATGGTAGCAGTAGCATAACCTAAGTTACGCAGGTATATACGCCATATGTCAGCTTAATAGGGATACCGGAAAGCGGGTCACACTTGCAATAACTATAAACATAAATCACTAAAAACACTTAGGTACTTATTGCACAATTACTTTTATACTTAACAAAGATTTTAAACAATAATGACGGTTTACCTGTGTGCCTGAACTCTGAATACTTGGTTTCTGACCGGTAGATATAGACGGAAACAGCTAAAACTAAATAATTATTTGTAAATAACAAAAAAAGACTAGCGCATTTACAAAAACATGGGGTCACGGTAGGCGTATTATAGGCGTGTTGTGTGTGTGTAGGCGCGCGAGTGCGGGGACGTGATCCCCTTGGCGTCGGAGGCGGCGCCGGGCTCGCGGCTGCAGCGCGACGACGGCTCGGGCGACGACGAGGAGGGCCGCCTGCTCGTGCGCGGCCTCGACCTGCCCAGCGACAAGCCCAAGCGTACGTACATACCTCACTTACACAGACTACACAGACACCGCATTATGAAGCATACAAACAGCACAAGCTCACCATTGCTCACATAGCCCGTGTAATTTTAATTGCAATATGATACGATTCGACCAGCACAATTGAGTTGCATACTACACCATTTTATACTAGGTATAAATAAAGAGCTCAAGTACAGCCCTAAAACTTCATTTTAGTATGTACTGGTCGTCTAGTGATTGAGGAGGTCTGAGCATACACCCAACAACCACATTGCTAATACCTAGACTACACTCGGACCAATCTAACTAAGCACATTGGAATAACAGAGTGTGGCGTGTCACCATAAACTTCAAATTTCTATGAAAATATGACAATGGCTCGTCAATTAGTGGGGTATTCATTTTATTTAATCTTGGAAGTACATCGAACACAAACAGAAAATTGTGTTACTTACTTTCCACAAATTAATAAAACTATGATTTGTGAGAGTTGTCTGAACAGGGTATTTAGTCAAATCAGTTTCATTTTTAGATCTGTCAAAATGATTTGCTAATATGGAATTTGTATGAAACATTACACAATAACGTCACAGTCACCTGACCTACTTTTTTATATTTCTATCAGATTTATTAAATAGAACTTGTGTTTAAAAATAACTGCTATTTTTTTTAATACCCTATCGACAGACTGAAAACGTCAATGAGATAAGAGTTGCAGCTACTTTTTGGTCAACTAAATGTTTAAATAGAAAATCTATACGATATTTTTTTACTATTCAGTTATAAAAAGTATATAATGGCGGCTTCGATGCATTTCTTCAGCTAAATGCCACCAGGGTCTTAACCCTATAATAGGCTACATTCCTACTAGTCAAATCAGCTTCTTTTTTAGAACTGTCAAAACGATATTTTAGTATGGAATTTATATGAAAACAAATATAGTGACGTCACGGTAAACTCACCTACTTTTTATATTCTAATCCGATTTATTAAATACAAATTGTGTTTAAAAATAGCTGCTATCTATGTTTTTCTAATAATTATCTGGTGTTTTATTTCGTGCACGGTTTGAAATAATTTATTTGAAGTACAGGAAACAT
The DNA here is from genome assembly GCF_948474715.1 of Cydia amplana. Classification (NCBI taxonomy): domain Eukaryota; kingdom Metazoa; phylum Arthropoda; class Insecta; order Lepidoptera; family Tortricidae; genus Cydia; species Cydia amplana. Next base: position 22,222,215 of record NC_086096.1, on the reverse strand, counting down.
CCCTATTGAAAGTGTAATATGGCAGGTGGGACGACGGCGGCGTCGGCGGACTCTGAGCTGGACAGCGAGGGCGAGGAGTGGGCGGCGCAGCAGCTCAACAAGGCGCGCGGCGCGCTCGCCGACGGACCGGGTATAATACTACCCCACCTACGCTATAACCGCTCAAATCGAAATTCGCAAATTTCGGGCATTTTTCTCTGTCACTCTAATGAGGCCTTCATTGGAGTAAAAGAGCAATTTGCGAATTTCGGTTTTCGCGGTAGCCGCTCTGTACAGCGGCGGGGACTCGGGGCTGACGGCAAGGAGGGAGGGGGCCGCGCAGCAGCTCAACAAGGCGCGCGGCGTAACTATACCAATTACAGAGGCCCGTGGCAAAATCGAAATGGGGCAATGGGGGCCTGAGCTCATGGCCTCTTGAACAAATTGGCATTCCTCTCGAGCCAGGTGTCAGCGACACGATTAGATTTAAGTAATTAAACATAATTATTGAAATATTTGTGATACAAAGTTAATTTTCACGAACTTTCGAATGAACACGAGCAATAAGTAACGGTGCGACATATTTCCTACTATATTTCTAAAGCTTGACGTACATGTTGGCCGAGGCGTCCGGTGCCGGTCTCAGTTTGTTATCGAGAGCTATAAATGTATTACGTTGCAGACGGCACGGAGGCGGGGCTGAACCCGTTCGCGGTGGCGCCGCCGCCGCCGCCGCGGCTGCAGGAGGCGCACCTGCGGCCGCTGGCCGCGCCCGCGCAGCCGCCGCCCGCCACGCCGCAGGCGCTACTCGACGCGCTCACTGACAGGTATGCCGGGCGCTTAACCCTATACACACTCCAAATTACACCAGGGGCCCATTTCTCGAACGATATTAGTCTAATATTATTAGTGTGTTGTCATGGCAACCCATACGATTTGACAGTTCGTGGACTAATAATATTAGTCTAATACCGTTCGAGAAATGGGCCCCAGAATATGGCGAACTTGTAAATACTGTATTTATATCAATAAACGTAACCCATATTCCGTAAATATACTACATAGTTTCAATTTCATCACCGCGGCGTCGTCACACACCACATACTCCACTTTATGACAATGATATTATATAACGCGTACGTAATCGTAGTTTGTATGTGTTTTTTTTTGTTTAGGTTGCACGAATTAGAGGCGGACCGGTCTTCGACCCTGGCAAAGAAGGAGTCGTGGTCGGCGCGGCTGGAGGCGGCGGCGGCGACGCGCTCGGCGTGCGGCGCGCGCACCGGCGCGCTGGACGCGGCCTACCGCCGCGCGCAGGCCGCCCGGGGCTTCCTCACCGACCTCATCGAGTGCCTCGATGAAAAGGTCACTAATACTCAACAACAACGTATTACAACATAGAGCAAGATCAAGACTGTGTCTGGCAATATTGCTTAATATTAATTTTTAACAATATCTTCTGAAACAAACATAAAAATCGGCATAAAAATGAGAATTTAAGAAAAGAATTTAACGGATATTAACGGATAACGGCCGGTGGGCCAAGCTAGCAGGTATGCATACACTCAAAGTACAGTTCAGCTGCAGAGAAACGTGACCTCCCCCCACCCCTGCATAGAAGTTTGTATGCAAAGATGCTAAGCGAATAGTATTGAACATCTTATTTCTGAGAAATTAGGAATGTCGGGGAGCTCTGGGATCTTGGACTAATACATCAATCAATATAATTTTACAGTTTAACTTGGAGTGTTCTCGTAGTGCGTAGTGCAACCGGCCCTAACGAGGCATGCACGTATGTTTGCAGTTGCCGCTGCTGGAGGCGCTCGAGGCGCGCGCGCTGGCGCTGCACCGGCGCCGCTGCGAGTTCCTCACGGAGCGGCGCCGCGCCGACGTGCAGGACCAGGCGCTCGACACCCTGGCGCCCGGTAACTACCCTCCCTGCTGTAGCGTGTACGGTGTATGTGTGCAGCCGCCGCTGCTGGAGGCGCTCGAGGCGCGCGCGCTGGCGCTGCACCGGCGCCGCTGCGAGTTCCTCACGGAGCGGCGCCGCGCCGACGTGCAGGACCAGGCGCTCGACACCCTGGCGCCCGGTAACTACCCTCCCTGCTGTAGCGTGTACGGTGTATGTGTGCAGCCGCCGCTGCTGGAGGCGCTCGAGGCGCGCGCGCTGGCGCTGCACCGGCGCCGCTGCGAGTTCCTCACGGAGCGGCGCCGCGCCGACGTGCAGGACCAGGCGCTCGACACCCTGGCGCCCGGTAACTACCCTCCCTGCTGTAGCGTGTACGGTGTATGTGTGCAGCCGCCGCTGCTGGAGGCGCTCGAGGCGCGCGCGCTGGCGCTGCACCGGCGCCGCTGCGAGTTCCTCACGGAGCGGCGCCGCGCCGACGTGCAGGACCAGGCGCTCGACACCCTGGCGCCCGGTAACTACCCTCCCTGCTGTAGCGTGTACGGTGTATGTGTGCAGCCGCCGCTGCTGGAGGCGCTCGAGGCGCGCGCGCTGGCGCTGCACCGGCGCCGCTGCGAGTTCCTCACGGAGCGGCGCCGCGCCGACGTGCAGGACCAGGCGCTCGACACCCTGGCGCCCGGTAACTACCCTCCCTGCTGTAGCGTGTACGGTGTATGTGTGCAGCCGCCGCTGCTGGAGGCGCTCGAGGCGCGCGCGCTGGCGCTGCACCGGCGCCGCTGCGAGTTCCTCACGGAGCGGCGCCGCGCCGACGTGCAGGACCAGGCGCTCGACACCCTGGCGCCCGGTAACTACCCTCCCTGCTGTAGCGTGTACGGTGTATGTGTGCAGCCGCCGCTGCTGGAGGCGCTCGAGGCGCGCGCGCTGGCGCTGCACCGGCGCCGCTGCGAGTTCCTCACGGAGCGGCGCCGCGCCGACGTGCAGGACCAGGCGCTCGACACCCTGGCGCCCGGTAACTACCCTCCCTGCTGTAGCGTGTACGGTGTATGTGTGCAGCCGCCGCTGCTGGAGGCGCTCGACTCGAGGCGCGCGCGCTGGCGCTATATAAAAAAAATGCAATTTGAACAATTTAAAATTGTACATTGTAAAGTTACTGTAATTATTGTTAAAAGTTTTAAAACGTATAAGTACAAAAGAAAGACAAAGAAAGAAAGCTGGGATGATGGTATGAATCTATAGTTGGTCAAACCAACTTGTCAGTAAATAAGAACCAAAAATACTATACTCATCCTTTTATTCTGGGTGCTAGTACTAGTGTAAGATAACGATAGTAGGTATGATTATCTCTGTCCATGTTTGAAATGAGACAATCCTTTGACAAACTATACATATTATGTGCAGGTCGCGCGGGCGCGCTGAAGCCGGCGGACTCGGAGGAGAAGATCCGTCGCACGGCGGAGCGCGAGGGGCGGCGGCGCGCGCGGCGGCTCAAGCGCGAGGCGGCGGCGGCGGCCGGCGCGCCGTCGCCGCGCTCGCACCGCGACGGCGACTCCAGCGACGACGACCTGCCGCCCAGCGAGGAACACTACTACCGCCAGGAGAAAGGTACACTCACCGAAATACGGAAGGTCGTGAAGTCTAAACTCCTTGGCGCACACCAGTTGTAGGAAAATATACAATAGTTATTTGTAAACTGTTGATAAGAACATGGTTATCCTTAAAAAGTGCAAGAAACCGCAGTAATGAAGATAAATTGGTTTGTTTGGTTATTCCCACTAGTTACCACTAAACCGAGTTGGTGGTAACTACTGGGAATAATTTTTCCCAGTAGTTACCAGTGGTAAAAGGTGGGAAAAAAATTCCCAGTGGTTACCACTGGTAACAACTTGGTGGTAACTAGTGGGAATAACTCGTTTGTTTAAATCACTTTTCTATTGAACTCTACTTTATACAACTTTATTTGTGTTGTTAGAGAGTATCCGCGCGGCGGCGGCGGCGGTGTTCGCGGACGCGCTGCCGGCGTGGCGCAGCGCGCGCGGCGTGTGCGCGCGGCTGGCGCGGTGGCGGCGCCGCGACCCCACGCTCTACGCCGACGCCTACGTGGCCGACTGCCTGCCCAAGCTGATCGCTCCCTACGTCAGGCATCAGGTACGTTCCCACACGAGTCACATTTCTAATGCACATAGTTAACTACATCACTGGACAAGCTGAAAAATTACTGAGCTATTAGATGTATCCATCACCGGAAGGATGGAAAAGTGGAACGAGAAATTATCTACGTCGCATAATGGTACGTACAAAGCTTTAAATCCATATAAATGTCTTAGGGTGGTATTCCACTTGTCCAAGAACAAGATATTGGACGGATGGAATTGCAACGTTAGACGTAAGAAGTACATAATTTCCATTGCGTTACTTGCGCACTTATGCACTTGCCACGTAACCTGTCAGCCTTGTGTTGTCAAACCGATATACGAGTATCCTACATACGTATGTATGTAAATGTTATTTCTTCTTTTTTAGCTTATTCTTTGGAACCCACTCGCAGATGAGGACAATGAAGACTATGAAAGGATGGATTGGTACAAGTAAGTGGAATAACTTTCCTCATGCAGGTTTACCGTATGTAAGTAAGTATATGTAATTGGGTACTACTATGGGATCAGAAGGTACGGTAAATAAATTAAAAGATGCGTGTCCATTAGTTGGTGTTTACTATGAGACTAATCTTACGCGCCGAGCGCAGTCGGCTCTAACTTATCCTATACCTATATACTACGGATACATATGTTATGGTGGTGGCGGGGAGCCTCGCCACAGTCCTCCACCCTTAGAAAAATCTAGAAAAAACTATTGCTAAAAATCCGGCCCGCACTTTTTATTTCAATCTTAGGATTGCACTAAGTATTTACACTATTTACACTATCACATGGTTGATTGTTTGTTGTTTCGGCGGCGGCGCTCCAATAGCGCCGGTTTGCACGGCGGCTGCGGTCCTCTTTCTTATGGTTTTCTCTATCCGATAGTCCACTGTTGCTCTAATGCGTTGTTTGCAGTAACGCCAGCCAATGTATAGGGTGGCTAGCGTTATTAAGGCGCTGACCAGCACCACGGCTGCGAGAGACATCTTAAAGTTTGTGTTGTCTCCTGATGTGTCCTCCTTCTCCGATGTCCTCAGCTTGGTGTCCGACGCGACACCATTCTGGGCCACGATCATTGTTTTGCTTGGTGGGTTCCCCATGTTTGGTTGAGAGTGGATGTATATAGCTCGACGTCCGAATATGTACTGATGTAGACTGTGAGTGATGGAATGCTAAATGTTGAATCGCACGGTCTTCTTTACCGTGCGACCGGATCTTGTTCTCACCAGCGGTTCGGTTGAAGTGGTGCCATTAGTGTCATTCCGCTGCGGTGTCGGTGTTGGTGATGTTATGACACCCGGAGATGCGGCTACTGTATCACTTCGTTGAATGCTGGGGCTCGTAACCGTCATATCGTCGGCCATTAAAAGATAAGCCGGCTTGAGACGGTCAAGTGACACAGTGACATGTTTATTGTTGACTGTGATAATAAAGAACTTTGGATGGCGAGATAAAACTTGAAATGGACCTTCGTACGCAGGTACTAAGGACTTTCGAGCTTCGTTACGCAGGAATACATGTGTACAAGAGTTTAAGTCCTTGTGTATGAAGATGTTGTTTTTGTTGTGAGAACCAGTAGCGTTCGCAATACTCGGAACGGATGAGAGGATGTGAGCGAGATTATTCACATATTCGTTGGTATTTATGTTTGTATTATGTTTGGTAAATAAATCTCCTGGTAATCTAAGGTTTGTGCCGTATAAGAATTGAGATGGACTAAAACCTAGGTCTTCCTTTATGGCTGAGCGTAAACCTAGTAAGATTAAAGGTAGTTCCTGTGACCATTGTGTATTATCTTTACATTTGGCGGTAATGGCGGCCTTTAATGTCCTATGAAATCTCTCGATCATGCCGTTCGCTTTCGGATTGTACGCTGTTGTACGAACACGTTCGATGCCGAGTCTTTTTAATAATTGCGTAAATAAATCGGACTCGAATTGTCGGCCTTGGTCTGAAGTGATTCGCTTGGGGCAACCGAAACGAGCTATCCAGTGTTCTACGAACACTTTAGCAACCGTTTCGGCTGTTATATCCTTTGTAGGGATCACTTCAGGCCATTTTGTTACCCTATCTATTATTGTGACGCAATATCTGAAATCGTTAGATAGCGGCAACGGACCTATAATGTCAATATGCACATGTTCGAAACGTGAAGCGTTGTCGAACTCGCCTATTGGTGTGATGGTATGTCTCTGAATTTTTGACTTCTGACACGGAATACAACATTTTACAATATTTTTGATATCTGTGTTCATGCTCGGCCAGAAATATCTATTTTTAACTGCATGCCTTGTAGCAGAGATGCCGGGGTGACTCACGTTGTGAATTGTTTTAATCGCAAGTTCTAAGTTCAAGTAAGTAAGGTCGGATGTTATCAGTTGATGTTTCGCAAGTTATTTTTATCCCGGATTCTGGCATTGTGATTAATTTAAATTGTAGATTATTTTGAGTTTTCAGATTCTGTAATTCAGCGTCATTTTCTTGTGCTTCGGCTAACGATTTATAATCGATTAAACTAGGTATTGATATTTCATTTATCCTCGATAAGGCGTCGGCTACTGTGTTTTTATCACCTTCGATGTATTGGATTTTGTCACAAAATTGAGATATAAAGTCTAATTGTCTGAGGCGTCTAGGTGAATCTGAAGGTGAGACCTTTTTTGTAAGTGCGAATGTTAATGGTTTGTGGTCTGTTAATACAGTTAATTCTTTGCCTTCTACCATGTGACGAAAATGCCTTATAGCCATGTACATAGCTAATAACTCTCTGTCGAAAGTACTGTACCTACATTGGGTTTCGGTAAGTTTTTTCGAAAAGAAAGCTAGAGGTTCTAATTTATCACCTATCTGTTGATGTAAGGCGCCACCTACGCAGTTTCCGGAAGCATCAGTCATTAGAACTAGGGGTGCGGACACTTCCGGATGTGACAAAACTAAAGCTTCATTAATGCTTTTCTTACATTGGCTGAACGCTTCTAATGCACTTTCAGACCATGTAATTTTAGTTTTATCGTTTTTTCTAGCATTATGTAAGTAAGCGTTTAATGGTGCTTGAATTTCAGCGGCTTTTGGAATGCTTTGCCTATAGAAATTCATCATTCCTAGAAATCGCCGGAGTTCCTCGACTGTTTTTGGTAGCGGAAAGTTTGAAATGAGTTGCGTTTTTTCTTCGCTTGGTTTGATACCTTCCTTACTAATATGATAGCCGAGAAAAATTAATTCCGATTTCCCAAATTCGCATTTATTTGTGTTTATGGTAAGTCCGTAGTCGTTGAGTCGTTCTAGGACTAACTCTAAGTGTTTAATGTGTTGTTCCTTTGACTCGGAGCTAATAATTATGTCGTCTAAGTATGCGAATGCAAAATCGAGGTTTTTGAGTACAGTGTTGATTAACCTCTGGAAATCCTGCGCTGCGTTACGTAAGCCAAAATTCATCCTAGTATACTCGAATAATCCAAAAGGCGTGATTACAGCTGTTTTTGGAATATCCTCTGGTGCCATGGGTATATTATGGTAGGCTTTGCGCACATCGATTTTGGAAAATATTGATTTACCTTTAAGTGTGTATGTAAAGTCTAAAAGTCTTGGTAATGGATAACGGTCAGGAATTGTTTGTGCGTTTAACCTACGATAATCACCGCAAGGTCTTGTTTCCTTTCCGTCCTTTTTATCGACACACACAAGTGGATTTGCCCAAGGGCTATTAGATGGTCTACAAATGCCTAATTGCGTCATTCTTTCGAATTCGGCTTTGGCTAATTTGTATTTTTTTGGATTAAGTGGGCGTGCTTTTTCGTAAACTGGAGGACCAGTTGTATAAATGTGATGTTGGACCTCATGTTTCGGATTTAATTTGAAATTCTCTTTTTTAGTGATGTCAGGGAATTTCTCTAATAATTTGTGATACTCATTATTGACGTCAATTGACCGAATAGTTGTTGGCTCGACATCTTTGCAGATACTAGCAGCTCGTGATAGTAGAGTAATTTTATCTATTAGTTTCTTACCATGTAAATCTACTAATAATTTGTTAGCTACTAGAAAGTCGGCACCTATAATTGATCTTTGGACGTCTGCTAATATAAATTTCCAAATAAATGTACGACGTAGGCCAAGATCAATTGCTAAAGTTTTGTCGCCGTATGTCTTAATTTTTGAGCCATTGGCAGCATATAAAGTGTAGTCTGACTGAGTGTTTTGCCTTTTTCCGGCTAAAACAGACACATCAGCACCAGTGTCTATCAAAAATCGCGTGCCTGTATTATGGTCGGTAACGCATAAACGGTATGTATTTTCGACACCGACAACTTGGTATATGCGTGCCGGTGTCGGAGTTAGTTTTCCGACCCGGAAGTATGACGACAATTAGTAAGATCACCGCATTTGCGAGCATCTTGTCCGTAGGTGAAATGGTAGTAGCATTTATAATTAGATTCACCTGGTTTTGCTACTTGGGACATAAATGCGATTTTATTCGAGCTATTACTTTTCGAACGTGTTCGCGATGGATCTCTTTGAAAACGCGTGCGGCGGACATGATCTCGCGATTTCCTAGTCGTTGTCGTGTTTAATTTATTGGTAATGGCCTGTATTTCTAATTTTAGGTTGGCTATTTCCCGTAATAATTTGTCGTTATCGGGTTTAAAAGAGGTTGTGGAAGATGATGCTATAGCGGCCAATTCCGATGGTTTGGTACTTTCTACTATTTTATCTGCCATCGCAGCTAAAGTATCTAATTTTACTTCCCCCGAGTCACACGCCGTTATCACTGCACGTATTGACTGAGGGAGACGACCGACAAATAGTAATTTTAATGTGTCGTCTTGGACGCGAGTTTTACCTAATTCTCTCATACGTCTGAGTAATTGCGAAGGCTTTTGATCTCCTAACTCAATTTCGTTCAAAAGTTGATTTAACTGCCTCGACTCTGACTCTTCATACACAGATATTAATCGGGCTTTAATTGTTTCGAACTTATTGGTTTCGGGCATATTTTCTAAAATGTCACTAATGTCCCTTAACTCGTCCCTCCCCAACTTAGCAATTAAAAGTTGACTCTTATGAAGGTCACTTGCCTTTTGTGGATCCACTATGGCGTCGAACTGGTGGAACCAGAGCCTTGGCTGTTGCCGCCAAAACTCAGGGATGCGCGACGAGAGGGTGATGGCGGTCAGCTGCTGCGGGAACTGCTGGGTGACAGGTTGTTGGTTGGGCTGCAGCTGGTCTTGAGTTACTTCCTCCGTCATGGTGATGCGAGGTACGGAAGCCGATTTAATCAAAAGTTCTAAGTTGGCGCGCGGAACACTTGAGACACGTCGGGAGTCACCACTTTACCGTATGTAAGTAAGTATATGTAATTGGGTACTACTATGGGATCAGAAGGTACGGTAAATAAATTAAAAGATGCGTGTCCATTAGTTGGTGTTTACTATGAGACTAATCTTACGCGCCGAGCGCAGTCGGCTCTAACTTATCCTATACCTATATACTACGGATACATATGTTATGGTGGTGGCGGGGAGCCTCGCCACACAGGCATACCTAGGTGAAAATATTGTCCTCAATTTTTTAACATGGTTTGCTTTGAAATTGAATTCCAAGTTAAACTATTTAAGAGTTATAATAATAATAATAATAAGTTACTAATATAATATTATGGAAACTATTTTCTGAAATAAATAATTATTTAATTTAATTTAATCTGTAATCATCGCAATGTTTCAAGTTTTTAGACATTTATTTATGTATTTTTATTGAAATATAATGAGATGTTTATGGCATTCTTGTTAGTATGGATTGTATTTGTGCGTTAGATGGTTAATGATGTACGGAGTTCGGAACGAGAAGCTGTCGAGCGAGTCGGAGCAGTCAAGCGAGGAGGAGAGCGTCGGCGGCGGCGGCGTGAGCGAGGACGGCGTGCGCGCCGACCCCGACCTGATGCTCGTGCCCGCCGTCGTCTGCGGGGTCGTGCTGCCCAAGCTCGCAGGTGACGCCAACTTACCATTGCCACACAAAGATAATACGTACTATACATACGCTCATGGTGGTCTTTGTCCAACAAACCCGCAGTTGCTCTAAAGCTGCCCTCTTTTGATAAATAAGTAAGCTTAGAGTGCCAACTCCGTACATGGCTGCATTACTTATTAATATATGTATACATATTACCCTTGCGCTTGGTAGAGCAAATATAAGTTAGCTCTATGAAAAAGATATATAAAGATGGTGTAAAACTATGTATTCTGTAAATGTAAAATAAATAAGTTTTTGCAAAGCTGGCTTGAAACTTATTATAAATATGTTTTATCTAAGTATGGTGCGAACACCCTAAACCTACTTCTCTATGCCTGATGAATTTTAAAATTACGGTTCATGACATAAATAAGTAGACAATAAATATAAACTTGTGCAGAGCTGGTTGACGCCGCATGGGACCCCGTGTGCGTGCGCGCGTGCGTGCGCCTGCGGCAGCTGATGGTGCGCGCGTGCGCGGTGCCCGGCGCCGCGGCCGCCATGGCCCGCGTGGCGGCGGCGGCGCGCGCGCGCCTGCAGCGGGCGCTCAACGGCGACGTGTTCCTGCCGCCGCTGCCCACCAACCAGTCAGTACCGCACTCTTCACGATACACCTAACAACCAAACGGAAGTGCAAACGTGAATTAAGTCATTGTGTCAAGATTATAAAATATTTAGTACAAATGTTTCTCTGTGTACTATTAAATGAGCTTGTGTTGTACACAGTATGTAATCGTTGTTCGATTGCTGACTGTTCATAAGTTGACGCTCGTTTACGCTTATCATTTCATACTTTGCATATGACTGTTTGGCAGGGCTCTTGACGGCGCGAGCGGTGCATTCTGGCGGCGCTGCCTGGGTGCGGGCGTACGGTTGCTGCGCGCCGCGCTGGCACTCACGTCGCCACCGCCGCTGCTGCGCGCCGATGACGTCGCGCTCTCCCTCATAGGTGAGTGAGCATCTCGTTCAAATTTTCATCATTTGTAATTAGGGGCTGTTCATAAATTACGTCATCTATTTTTGACCCCCTCTAAAATCATCCAAAAATCATGCTTCGAATAACCCCGTTTCCTCCTACATCATGCTACCATCATCCGATGTCCAGACCCCCCCCCCCACCCCCAATTTGAAATGACGTAATTTATGAATAGCCCCTTACACGCTTTTGGTACCTCACTGTAGTCGGGATAATAAATGTTAATTAGGTAATGACATTAGATGGAATACTTATTGTTGCAGAGACGCTGAGTACAGCAGCGGGCGCGTCCGCCGGGCCGGCGGCGGCGGCGGCGGCCGCGGCGCTGGCGGAGACGCTGCCGCGCGGCACGGGCGAGCTGCGCGCGCGCGCGCTGCGCCGCCTCGCGCGCCTCGCCGCGCTCGCCATCGACCGCCTCGACCAAGCCAACCCGCTCCACATGTAAGCCTGAGCCTGCATGCCGACCCATTACCGCGGTTATCACTATCACACTGCGTATATATGGACATCTAAGTTTTAAAATCTATAAAACTCAAATTGACTAGATTTTAAACCCATCCATTAATACATTTACACAATTCCATAGCTTCCAATCCATACCTTCATAGTATAAAGTTTATACTGTATACCTATTACCTATAAGGTCTCCCTTAAATTTTTTTGATTCTTATTTTAACAAATTAAAATTGCATTTGTATTGGTGTCTCTGGGCGGGTAGAGGATATGCCTATTGAATATACATACATGTATACAGTTATACATTGAGACACGTTGAGCACACACACGATGGCTGAAATACCTATTAACGCGTTGATTTGTGTTTAGGAAAGCTGTAGAACAAGCCAAAGCAGTGATAGCAGAGGCCAAGACGTCAGAGTGACGGCGATCGCGCGCGGCCACGGGCGGCGCCGGCTCGGGCTCCACCTACCAGGCATGCGGACCAAGTCGACATGCTTTAACACGAACGATCCAATCAGTTGTAGGTATAAATGTGACGTTTTAAACGGAATGTCTCCGAGACATCTCATTTTAATCTCAAATCGTGCGGCTAACAGATAATCAGGTGCAGCCTATCATCATTTCACATGGGCGTTTGGTAGTCATTGTGCGGTAGTTTATTTTCTTGCAGTTTTAGAAGTAAATCAAGATTAAGTATTTAATATTGACTCTTAAACATAATACAAATCGGTCTCACGATGCTCAGCCTTCAACCAGCCCTTAGTTAACCACAATAGCTTCTTACCAACCACCTCAGTTACGTGGCAGACCTCTAATTACGAATAGTGACATAATAATCGTATCAATGTGTTCTTACTACACAAACTGTGACATTCGACTACATAATGCCTGCTTGCCTAATCTACGTATTTAGCACAATGTCTATAAATAAATGAAATTTTGAGACCTGTGTTTTGTCGTTTTCTTAGTGATGACATTGAATTTCATATTCGGAAACTAGTTACGGATTGAATTTTCAAAGATGATTTTTTCGGCTGCGGCCCTAATCTGTTATACAAAGGCCTTTGTTTTTTGCCCTTCTTCGGCGCGTCCTAAAGCAACAATGTTGTTTAATAAACAACTATCGTGATAGTATAGGCCTTCGAATTTATGTAACAACTCATTCTGAGATAACGAGTTTGGGTAATGTAGGACTTGTGTAGGACGATCCGTCGCCTGTAGGCGGTCTGTCAGGTAACAGAACTAGCGGAACAGGACGGACTGGACGGTAAATTTGCTTTTTAAACGGGTTTGTTCTGGTTCAGTCAATAGCATTGTAACCGCTGCATGAAAGATGATACATTACCTTTTGTTTAACAGATTAGGGGTAACGGCCCAAAAATCACCTCAGAAAATTCGATCTAAGACACATTCGTCAAATTCCTTTTTCGTCAGGATAAATTCTAGCCTGATTTTTTTCGGACTCTGGACAGAAAAAACTGTGGAAGATTTGGCATTATCCTGTGATACTTGCATCTCTTAATATGATCCACGGGTGGATCGAACAATTTAAACATCTCCTTCACAACTTAACTAGACGGAGCCTCTGGGCGGTTTGCCCTTCGGGCATCTGAAGCTACCTAACTAACGAACCTAATCTACCAACCTATTGGTTTAGTGTGACGTTCGTGAAAACATTACCCTGGGAAAAAACGTAGGTAGGTTAGGTAGCCCGAAGGGCACAAACAGCCCAGAAATGGGAAAAATATAGGTCATAATTTATTCTGACGAATGTCTTACTTAGATCGAAAGAAGCGTCGGCAACCCTAAATAGTGTTGTCTCGGCGCGCGCGGTGCGGGGAGCGGCGCGTTGAAGGTCACTCCATTGTATTTTTGTGTAGGTATCAAAACGGTAGGTATTTGCGTTTTCTTTGAGAGATAAGTATCTGTTCGTAAGAACTATTATTTAATCTGTGGCCATAGGCCAGTAGTGTAGTGGTCCGCCGTCCGCGACTGGTGGTGGCATGGTCGGCACTGAATGAGTATATGTGACGTTCCACGGGAAAAGGTGCCTTATGGCACCTGGCACTTACGTCGCATAGCACCGCAATTGTATTGGAGCGGCGTTAATAATAGCGTAGGCGCCAACCGCCATAAGGTACCTTTACCCGTGGGACGTCACATATAGGTACTAGGAGGCTGCTAGCACATAATAAATAAAACAAAATAATCGTGTCAAACCACTTTATTTCTTTGGTTATACCCTAAAAGAATTTAAGCTTATCATCCCAATTTAAAATAAAGAACATCACTGACTAAACAAAAATATTACATTTAATTGAAGTACCTATTTCATATCACATGAGATAAGAAAACTGATAAAAAGGAGACAATCGTTTTTATACGGATAATAGGCCAACTATGAATTATTAATCAAACTAAATTAAATGAATCGTCGTAATTTCTTGATTACGATAGTGATAACAGCATCCAGAAATGTAAAGGAAATATTAAAATGAATCGTGCAAACAAAATATAAATCCGACAAGAACCTAATCATTCAGGAATATATCAATCAACCTGACGGCGCAAATGTCCAAACTGATCGATCAATCCATTTTGAGATATAGGGATCAGGGATGTTGCGGATGCCGATTTTTGACATCCGCGGATGCGGATTTTTAAAGGCTCACATCCGCGGATGCGGATGTCAAGATAAATACATAAAAAACGTCAAATATTACATTTTAGTAATTTTTATTTAAAAAAAACCGGCCAAGTGCGAGTCGGACTCGCGTTCCAAGGGTTCCGTACATTAAGTCCCCAGGTCCCCACTCACGCTTGACTGCTCATTTCTAATAGGTTTTTTTGGCCAATGACTAAATTACCTAGGAGTCTAGCACTTACGCCGATGCTAAGACGTTCCTATACCCACCTGTTCCACATCCGCATTAACTCCGCATCGATTTTATGCGGATGCGGATGTTGAAAATAATGCGGAAGTTCCGCGGTTGCGGATGCGGATATTCGCAACATCCCTGATACGGATTATACACATTTTTAAATCCGTATATCTCATACTTGATTAACATTACGCTTGTTACACAAAACAAATAATATAAGGTCAGTCATGCAGTCTCTAATAATGATTCGTCTCTAGAGTTAGGACTGGAGAGCAGTTAACCTGGATCACTCTTACAATAATTAGACGAAGCCGACTACGTTTTAAATAGATTCGCAGCTGCCAGGCCAAGGCTGCGAGAGCAATTCTATAAGCAAAAATGCAGCAATGCATCAAGTGTACAGAATATAACGTACTAATCTCCCAAAAAAATAATTATAATCAATCTCGAACGACATAATCACTACTAATTTATTAATATTAATTCTATTAATTATTTATCTTTATTCCCGTTAGATTTCCAAATTCTAAATTATTGCTTAAAATGGCTGTGTGTTTATTTCACATCAATATTCTCTCACCCAAAACACTGTTTCCTTTATTTTCCTTCCTATATCCTTTATCCTTTATTTAACAGTTACTTAGGTATAGTCAAGTGTATAAATATGGGTGCACTCATCATACTCAAAAACATGTCCCATAGCTCTTAGGTCAGCGAATTAAGAACTATGGGAGTATGGGACATATTTTTGAGTAAGTTGTATGCACCCATATTTTTACACTTGAGTGTACCATATATAATATGAATAAGGGCGGGTTAGGTTAGTTATGAATTATCTGTGTGTTGGGTTGCTTCAGCTGTTGTATAGTCAACTCGGAGGTACAACTTGGCACGGACCTCCCCGCGGCCTTGGCTATAAAGCTCGTCACAGACGTAGCTATAATATATATTATTTATAGCAAGGCCTATATGTATAGCTACGTTTGTGGACTGCCAAGATATATCGTAAGATACCTCGCTAATGTTGGTATATTAATATATATTAAAGCTACCTATGTCTGTGACGGGCTTTAGGTCGGACTGGTAGGTTCTACCGCGAAAAATAATATTTCAAAATTTGGATATTAGTTTTTGCGGTACGGCCTATCGCAAACCACGTTCGACACGTTGCCTCCCTGTCACACTCACGTACGAATTTACAAGTACGACAGAGAGGCAACACGTGGTTCGCGGTAGGCCCTCAGGGCCCAGGTAATACGCACGGAACACTTAATTGCCTATGTTCGGTATTGACTTGCGTCACTTCACGTCTTATGTATGTAGGACAGTTTTTTACACATTGAATTCAGGGAGCGATTTTTTAAATTTCGACCGCTTGATTTCGTTCAATATTATTTCCAGTAGAGTTACTCCAAGATAAATCTGCAACGATTTTGATAACACACGCAGTGCAAGTGACGATATCGAGGGCTCGAAATTCAAAAATCGGACCCCAGACGTGCAATTTTGCATAGAATTCAATTTCAACCCGTGCGACAAAATAAGATCTAAAATAAAACGCCGTTCATTTCGTAAAACGAATTGAGTTATTTTTTTAATTTATGAGTTTATAGGTGCGAATTTATTCTACCAGGGGCCAGGGTGTTTCGTGGCCGAGGCGTAGTGCAACCATCGTGTAATGTGTAATTTTATGACCTTGTGGTTTGATGATAAGCTGAACATACAAGTTTTATATTATTAATTAACATTATAATTATTATACATGTTCCTACGCTTTACAATAGTCAGTGGTTTAGAACTAATACAAAGTTTGGCAGCTTCCCACTTTACTGTAGTTGCCCAGTGAATCGTGTTAAGTCTCATTCTGCAGAGAGGTTTTATGCCCATTGCGGGTGAGATATTATGAGGCATTTACAGTAACGTCGGGTTGGTAACGTTATTAAACAGGCTGCCAACTTTCGCAGAATGTAGGTAATGGATATAATACGTGTTCTGCTCAATGAGTAGGAAACGTCGCGTGGCAAATAAATTTGTTAATAAGACATCGTCGGTGCGGTTTCATATTTTCAATCCAGTTTAGTTCTCGTAACTGTTAGCTACACTTGTCTGTATATAACGTAAACAGTGTCAACAGTAGATAAGTAAATAATAGTCTTAATACTATTCCTTAGTGACAAGTTGAAGGTATTGTGTGAGTTATTAATAGATGAAGCCTAATAAATAAATATGGTTGTGACTTTAAATAATTAACTTGTATTGGTCTATATCAAAATTGTGGGCATTTATTTCGACAATATTTTTAACTATCTGAAACAGAAAACACAAATTAGAACATAAATTTGTGATTTTCGTATGGTCAAGTCGATTGAAGGTATCGATTTTCTATTGGTTGAACTTACATATATTACCAGTAATCGTATAACCACGAATACCGTAAATGGTGCCGAGGTGGCCTTCTATTCAAAAACATAATAATACGCTAGTATAGATTCTTGAATTAAATAAATTCAAAACAGAAGATAACGGCCAATTAGATCCACACTTGCTATCAGGCTCGGGCAAGGGGCGTTTTCCGTTTCACCATATATCAGCACATCTTTAACTATATTTGACATGTAAAAAATACTTTGTCTCTAATTGCCAAAAATGTTCAATGTTGGATATTTTTACACATGAACCATTTTTTTCACATATTATTTTTCAGACATTTCAAATGTTATTACAGTACAGGGGTGACAACTATGTAAATCTAAAGGGATTTAAAATTTAAAATATAATAAAGATTTAAAAATATAAAACAAACATTTATTAACGATGTGCTGAAAAATACTTTTGCTCGGGCCCGATAGCAAGTGTCGATGTAATTGGCCCGATAGTCTGCAACTTCCTGCAGCATATACATTTTATTTACATTATATGTCATTGTTTTGTATACATACTTGAATAGAAGTTTGCACCCTCGGTCTAATATCCGCACTCCCTCGAAACAAGCAACAATCGTACAACCTATTGCCTATTCTTGATTAATTTAAATTATTGTTAGGAGGTTACTATTTGTTCATTATTTACATGACGCTGCAGATAATGCGAATTTTCCTTCAATAGGGATGTTGACATGAATCGCGAATATATAACATGTTATATTTTTACCATAGCAGGGAATATTAGAACGCGGAAAATCATATTTTGCAAGTGTAAATATGCATAATATATTAATAAAAATAATCAAAAGTATTTAAAATAATGCCCAGTATCACGTGACTGCAAACGCCAATCGGAGCGCGTGACGTAATCACACTGGAATCACCAAAGACAAGTTATAAAACCGGCCTAAGTGTCTACAGATTATCGTACCGAAACAAGATCTTGGTGCGGTGCGGCGCACGAATCGATAGTGTGTAAGGTGGTGCGTTAAGGACGCAGCTATAAGTTAGAGCGAGAAAGAAGGTCGCTGTCCGATGCAGTAGTGTGTTAAGGCTTTAAAAAAAAATTGTTAGTTGCCATATAAAGAATTTAAAAAAATGACTGACAGCAGTTTGTTTAAAACGCCGTTACGTCATCTAGGTCACGTGACAGTTTGGAGCGTTTAGGCGCGAAATTTAAACACGAAACTTATTATATATGTTTTTTTATTCAAAATTAATGAATATATTTTTTTAATATTTTTTTCTGTAATTATTACGTGTCTATCTACAAAATTAAACCAGTTCCAAAAAATTGTCAACATCCCTATTGCTAAAGCAATTACTTGGTGTTTACTATGAAGGATAGCGACACGCGTCGGTTCCTGGGTGCCTAGCCGTTTGGCGTTAAACTATCAACGATTGTCACATTGGCCAGGCCCCCTGCACAGAAAGTTTCGTGACGAAGACATTCACGATTTATACCATTGAACGTTAAGCTGGTCAACTTCACACGGTCACAACATGCCCCGGTACCGTGCTAGTGTTGATCGTGTGCACACGTGATAACTGGTATTACGCTTGCCTTGCTACAAGGAAAGGACCTCATTTTACATTAATCATTATTAACATCACAAATTCACAATAAGACAATTTAGAATGTGTCAGTGGGTGAAGTAATATTTTTCCTAAAGAGGGATTACCAGTAAATGAGGGTGGTTTGTTTGGCCTCGTGTCGTGGTGGGACCCCGCGTTGAGCTACGTGTGTTTTCGACTCGGACTAAAGTACATATTGTTGTTGTATATATCGCAGACGACGGCTGGGACCGCGCAGGCGCCACCACTGGCGGACGGTTATTTTATTGAGCTAATTATTGAATTGTCTGAGAATTTAAATTGCGTCACAACGGATTTAAAATAATCTTAAGATATCCTAATTATCTGATATTCAAATCGTAACTAATAATTGATGGAACGGAATATAATCACTTCAGAAAAAATGTACCTACTTATGACAAAAAATAAAGATAGGTCAATAATAATTTGATACTATACAAGTAAGCCTAAAATTTAAATATGAGGAGAAATCGGGAATTGTCTTTAGAGATATCGGAAACCAAACTAAATACTTAAATAAATAAATATATATTTATAATATATATTTATTTAAGTATTTAGTTTGGTTTCCGATATCTCTAAAGACAATTCCCGATTTCTCCTCATATTTAAATTTTAATTATAATATAATTATAATTTTAAAATACTTAAATAAATATATATTTATTTATTTAAGTATTTAGTTTGGTTTCCGATATCTCTAAAGACAATTCCCGATTTCTTATTATTGTATATACAATAATAATATATAAAATTATTAAACATGGGAGACATGAACTGTCGTGCTGTCTCGAACGACATTTAAGGTTTAACGTATTTTCATAGTCAATTTAACCAAGCGAAATACGACATACAGTTGCTACTTGATTTAATCTCGATGAGTTTTCGACGTTCATATATTAAAATAAGGATTTATCTTATTGCACATAAGAGGCAAATTAAGATATTCATAAATGAATATGTGAGGACTGGTTTTGTGGAGCGGGCAGGGCCGCGACCCCGATTTCACCTCGGCACTGTGTGTCGGTGTTGATGGAGTGTTCGGCGGCGTGCAGCAGCGGCGTCGGCGGCGCGGGCTCGGCGGGCGGCTCGGAGGCGGCGGCGGCGGCGGCGCGAGCTCCACGGGCGCGGCGCGACCGGGACAGGTACCAGGTGCTTTGCCCATCCGCAGGTGCCGATGGCCGAATCAGAGGCTCCGTGTCATCGTTTTGACCACTGAAGTATTACGTAAAAAATTACATGAAAAATCTTTGACATGTATGTGTCGCAGTACGATAGATAAAGCCGTTATATAGTTTTAACCCTAGGGATATAATTATATGTCGTAACATAGTTATACGAAAGCGATTCATTACTATCTTACTAGGAATATAACTATAATACGTCTTTAGTTTAGTGATATTACTGGATTAAGTTTAGTGAAATAATTGTAGGTAGGAGTGCGGCGGTGCGGCGGAGGTATAGTTATATCCCTAGGGATATAGTTATATGCCGTATAATACGTATTATAAACATGTAATTATAATAACTTTCAGAATTTCAATTCAAAGGAACACTTACTTTTCAACGTCAGCCCTCACTGTATTGTTTTCTTCGTCAGGCTGTCCCTCGTTCTAGAAAAAAAAAAAAACCAAATTGACAAATAACGCATTGACTGCCGAACGAACCGCTTTTCTCGAGTTACAGTATGTGGTTCTCAAAAAGAAGAGTAATTTTTATTCTTCTATTCTTCGAGTCTCAAAAAAAAGAGGTTAAGTACTTAAAGAGTTTGAGGCGGACTAGGTATTATGTTAGTTTAACAATGCAGTGGTTTTATTTAGAAATGCGGTATTCGGCCAGTGTGCGGCACGAGCATTTTCGTAGTGAATATGCTTGTGCCGCACACTGGTGGAGTCCCGCCATAAAGGTAGTGACGGGGCACCTGCGGCTGCGAGCGGCGCGCACGCGTCACGAAGCGCGCGGCGCGCACGAACGGGTTCTCGCGCTGCGGCTCGAACGTGCCGCCCTGGAAACACATTATATTATAAGTTTAATTTAAATATGACTATATAACTTGAGACGAGTGGAGTGCAAGGATAGGAAATCCCTTGCATAATAGTATCTATTAGAAAGCCTTACTTAAAGCAGGCATGGCTCACTCCGCGATTTCGTCGCGTCGCTACAAGTACATGCGGCACAGCTACGCGGAACGGACGCTTGCTCGCGCAAACGCGTTTTGTTAGAGAGTGCACCTTCTGTACCTAGTTCTATTATTTATACTGTGCTTAAAGAAAGACCATTGTGCAGGATCGTTCCTATGTAAATGTATAGAATCTAGAAAAACCCAAAAGGGACACTTTATATTGTTTGTTACCCCCTGATATGTTTAGGAAACTAGTGTTTACCCCAATAATTATTTGCAAACAAATTGAAATAGGTATTTTTTTGGAAACAAACTCTGTTATTCCAACATAATAATTGTTAGAGTATGTGCGGAAAGAGAAGAGTCGTAGAGTGTATTGGATCCCATACATTTCACGACTCCTGTTGCGACGAAGTTGCGGTTATAGGCTAGTGAAGATATAAAGAGAAAGCATGTGCAGAGGTACCTGAGTGGGCTCGGTGGTGTTGGCGACGAGCGGCTCGCGCGAGTCGTCGCTGTCCGAGTCGGAGAGCGGCGCGCGGCGCTCGCCCGCCGCGAACACGCGCCGCTTGCACACGGGGCACACGCGCCGGCTCTGCGTCAGCCACGGGTCGATGCACTTCGCGTGGTACGCTGCGACACACAACACCTTACAACATATACCAGGCCTATACACTACTCGTGCTCGACAATATTTCGTGCTATAACATCGGCAAACATTAATTAAATTTAATTATATACTTAAAATGTGTAAAGTTCAAGAAAAAAATGGCCCGAGTTTGATAGCCGACGAAGATGCCGCATATATTAACTGTGAAATCGAAACACGAATGTGTATTCAAAATATATGTACCTATTGATCGTATTAGATGTGTAAATATACATAACAAATTATATATATTTGCATAATATTACAAAATACATAATTACATAATTCGAAACAATGAATTTCAATTTTAACGACTTTGTGCTGGCTCGGTGGATTGCCTTCTTCAACGACCTAGTCTCGTGTTAAAGGGCTCCATTTACTTTACAAAAATGCGATTCTCGATAAATTACAACAATAGATCTATTCGTTCTATTGAATTCGTTACACCTGCTTAGTCGGCGAATTCTTGCAAGGACCTGCAGCTCTCTATTAACTCATTATCTGTCAGCGACCCGCTAGGCGGGTTTTCTGTTCATAGGCGCTTTTCGCTACATCATACTGGGTTTCCCGTGTTATCCGCTAGGCTGACGCTGGCACTGAATGTGCTTAGAGTTGAAAGGTTTAAGAGTTACAAGAACTTAGCGGCTGCCATTCAATAACGTTTAGTTATCTACTAGCTCTATTTCCTTTGTATCACAAGTTCTAGGAACGAGTACTAATAACATACATAGTTATACTTTAATATTCATGCCAAGTTATTTCAGGATGTAATTTTAAAATGGGAGCGTAACTTCGATTGCATGGCGGTGGCTAATTTCTTGTGACTTTATACAAGGGCCACGGAACGCACATTCCAAGCGTGAACGCTCGGCGCTGGCGTCGACCGCTATTACATTTGATTTAACCAATGTATGTCAGTCGGCGTCAGCGTTGAACGTGCACGGTTGGAGCGTGCGTTTGGTGGGCGAGGCGTCGAGAGGCCTATTGAATGACGTACCGTGTGCGCATGGCAGCACGCGCAGGCGCTCGCCCTCGACGTAGTCGTCGAGGCAGATGGCGCAGGTGTCGTAGGGGTCGCCCTTGCTGAACTTGCACGTGGGGATCTTGCGCAGCGCGCGCGCCGGCAGCCGCCGCCGCCGCGCGTGCTGACGGTCGCGGACGCACTTCGCTATCTGTGTATACCGAACCAACCTTGTTATAACTTTGAGTGTAATTCTAAACACCATTTCCAATTTTGTCAGTGCAAAAAAGCAGCCAATTTGATAAATTGGGCTAAGAAGAGTCAACCGCCTATACAAATTTTGAAGTTCGCGCATTTTTGTACTGACGACGTGATTTTCCAGGCTGCAAAGTCAAGTGCAAAAATATGAATGCATAAATCTTACTCAAAAATATGTCCATACTTCTTAATTCGCTGACATAAGAGCTATGGGACAGGTTTATGAGTATGATGAGTGCACCCATATTTTTACAATTGATTGTACCATACAATGTATTAAAATTATTGTAATAGTAACAGGATACATGTTTGAAATTTACTAAAACTATTTGTTTATTGCATGTTAACAAACAATTAGGCACATTGCGATCATGCGCGTCGCAATTTACGCTTGGTGGAGGCAGCATTATTAGATGCCAGGGCAAAGGATATTCTGTACTTAATTATAAAACCAATTTTAGAAAGCGAACCACGCTGTCCCTTCCTTACGCAACGCTTGAGTAGTAGGACGCGTTTGAGTGAAACAACACAGACTAAAGGTTATTGCTAGTCTCACCATTAACCCGATCATGATGAAGAGACAGATGGCGACGACGATGGCGAACGGCAGCAGCAGCTGTGTGTTGATGTCGAAGGGCGCGCCGTTCACCATTATGTAGTAGCTGCAAGGATGGACAGACAAGTCTAATATGAGGTGATACTGGCCAAATAGCGTTAGCGATCATATTAATACTATTGCAACTGTAATCTGACGTTCATGACGTCGGGGAATATTTATGGGACACTTTTAGGCTTCAAAAAGGAAGGAGCTAGATAAAATTATTAGGAAATGAAATAACATATTTGGCTACTATAAAAAAAATAGCTCGTGAGGCCCGAAATATTGTACATAATACAATTTGTTTAACTCTTATTAAACAAAATAGGTATTAATGTTTATCAATATTTGTCCATTAAATGACTGCCAGTGAGATCGAAATCAACTTTATAAGAAGCGCGATGCGCGCGGCGGGCCCTGGCGCAGTGTTCCTAGGATCCTCACAGCAGTGTTCTTAGGATTATTCATACAATACTATGCAACTGTTGTTTAAATTCTGACTTCTAGGAAATGATCTACAAACAATTATTTACTTTGATTTTATTTATAATTTTAGGTGTTTGCTGCTGTCTTAGAAAAATATTGTGTGCAGCGGTACATAATCAGGTCTTAAAATTCTCGAGGCTGCCTTTACAAAACTCAACTTCGTTTTCGTTTTGTAACTTCGGCCCTTGAATTTTAAGAACCCTTCTTGTACCTGTTCCACTAAATACTAGGTAGTTTTTGCAAAACATTGATTGGGATGACGACCAAATAATAAAATGTATAGGTATAAACTCGGTATATAACCCGTAGACATAAAAGTATTAAGCATAAAATAAAAATCCGGGCAGCTGACCCGCAATTGTAGAGGTAGGACTGGCCGAGCGCCAGGCCGGCGATGTCGCTCACGAACACGGAGGGGATGTCGATGCCCGCCGGGTGTTTCGTGGTCATAGTATCTGCGGCAAACAACCTTCAGTCAGACCAACGCTACAGTACTCTACGAGCCTAATCTTTATCAAACTTCAATCATTTTATAAATTACCCAGTCACGCGCGGGTGTGTCAGTGAAGTTCGCAGAAATACACCGGGCAGGGGCAATATAAAAACAAACTATTTCAGGCCGACCGCCCGACCCTCTCGTTTTTTTTGTGCGTGACCTACAGGTCACACGCTAGCAATTCTGCATGATAACTTTTTATTAGAGATATTATGGTTTCCTGATCATAAATATCAGATAATGGTAATGATTAGGTAATCCTAATTACATTCTCAAGATAATAACAGTCATGTTTACCATAGATAAAGTAAGCATGCAGTTCAGCATTAGTTTGACTCAAAAAACAGTCATAACAAGGAGCGTTGCTCGACACAATAGTGCGAGGTACCCTATACTATACATTGCTGTCACTACAGTCCCCAGTATTTATAACATTTTGGAGATACATATCATTGGCAACGCGAACAGCGAACTGATGCCCGATAACACAGTCATTATTATGATTGTATTGTTCGAGTTGATAAAAAAAAACAATTGATCTCATTAACGTATTATCGTGGCTTGTGTATAGGTACACTGATGCGTAAATACAATCCCATCAGTAACATAAAATGTGAAAAAAGAGCCAAGCTCAATATTAAGGATATGCTTCGTTGTTGACTTCGCCAGCAAAAGAATGGAGATCCATATATCCAGTCAGTGAGAAAAGTCTGGTTTTTAGATGTTTGTATCTTAATAACCGGTTGAGCTATATTAATAAAAAAGGGGTTCTAGTTAATTAATTTTCATATGTTTATGATTTTGAGTTACGTAAGAGTCTCTCAAAAGTGGCTCCAAATGGTTCGTGTAATAATGTTCTTTTGAACTTGGCTTGACATGCTGCCGCGTGTCTAGGTGCTAGCTTGTGCCTTTCGTCTGCTTGGGATGATGATGACAATTAATGGACGGATGACGGATGCAATATACGTCTTAAGGTGACAGTCCATTTCCAACCGCAGCTGCACTACTGTCAATTTTACTATGGAAATTGACAGAAACAGCGGCGCGTTCAGTACCAGTAGTGCAGCTGCGGTCAGAAATGGAATGTTACCCTTATTTAAACCAATTTTAACATGATTTGACATGATTTTGACTTATATTGCATCCGTCATCCGCCCATTAATGATAATGATTGATAACAACTATCCTTATGTGCTTCCTCGGGCCTCCAACTATATCCATACCAAATTTCATCTAAACAGGTTAGGTAGGAAGATGTAACAGACAGATAGAGTCACTGTCGCATTTATAATACTTATTAGTAGGTATTAACGTAATCTGTAGTCACTTTGGAAAACATGACTATTTAATACTATACTGAACTTTGAAATACCTGAGAACCCAGTTTTACGTAATCTTTCTATTTATATTTTATATCTTATGTAAGTTATGTAATTGATCTAATCCCAATAACTGTACACATTGTATGTACTATATGTGCTTACAAATAAATAAATAAATAATGAGTCAACATGCGATACGGAGGCTTAGTGGCCTCGAATAATATGACAACAATACATCAGGTACTATATAAAAAAAGTACCGACTTTAGTAAAATTTGTTACACTAAAATAACAATACCTACTTGTACCTATATTTAACCATGATACTACTTATAACTCGTACACAAACACATTATATAGGTATTTTTCTTTTTTGACACGACATTCGTCGGATTTTTGACTTCATTAATAGTTATGGACATACACAAAATGAATAATGGACTCGTACACCGTACAGGCCGTCCCCATACATACATCCCCAAACTAAAAGGATTTTAACAGTAACTGGATACCATGATTTATTTTATAATTTAGGTACGTTAGCTGTGGTTGTACTTACCCTAAAATAAACTAAACGCCTTATGCACTGCATTACTGCAAGGTCCACTTTAGAAATAACCGCGGTTTTAAATTAATGTTGGAAAAAAGAAAAAGTATTAAAATTAGTCCGCCAGCCTTTAAGACGGCATTCTGTTTAGCCGGCGCTCTCGCCTCGACAACGCCACTTATCTCCGCAGTGTAACGTCCCGACCACGGGCGATAATGAGCGCATTCATCATTACTCTCATTACTAATGCCCTTATCCTCCTCGTACTCAATTATATTCATTTGATATTAGGTTTATATAAAGCCCAGACAACCAACGTTTGTTACATTCCAACTGCTTAAATAGTAATGAAGATTTAAAAGTGATAAACCTTTTGCTTTTTAGGGTTCCGTACCCAAAGAGTAAAAACGGAACCCTATTACTAAATCTCCACTGTCCTTCTGTCTATCACCAGGCTGTATCTCATGAACCGTGATAGCTACACAGTAGAAATTTTCACAGATGATGTATTTCTGTTGCCGCTATAACAACAAATACTAAAAAGTACGAAACCCTCGGTGGGCGAGTCCGACTCGCACTTGTCCGGTTTTTTTGTGATTACACAATTTAATCAGAAAGGTGCAGACATGTGTAGTGTAGGAGCGACTCACCGAGTTCACTGGAGTTGACGTTGTGCACGATGGCGCAGTCGTATCCCGCCGCTTGCGCGTTGCGGATTTTCACATCGAAGGTACAGTTATACCTGGATAATCATGAAGATATTTATCTAATAACGTCTTTACCAAATCTTTAACTCGAAAATGAACTAATAAGACAGTCTTTTTCGTTATCTTGTCGTTAAAACCACTTATATATAGGCCACCAAACGAAGGAATTACAGCGGAAATAATACGTGTATAAGCAAATTTTGGCCGCAAGGGAATGGTATGAAAATGGAAAGATCTTTTTTTAATAATGATCCTAGCGAAAAAAAGTAGCATTTATTTTAGGAAATCTCAAATAAATTATTTACGTAAAAGAAATTTTTTTTGCTGTGGGCTACCGTTTACGAGTTATTTACGAAAAACTAAAAAAAAACGACCTTAAAACAAATTATACGTGACTTTCCCACCTTAATATATTTTAAAATATTGATCCTAGCAAAAAAGTTTTGTGTGTGTGTGTCTTATGTAATATAAAATTGTTTGCTACGGGCCACCGTTTAAGAGTTATTTACGAAAAACTATAAAAAGGGACCTTAAAACCCCTCCCTACCCGTTAGCTTCACCCCCACCCCCCGGTACTTTTAGTATCTTGTTTATTACACCATTACCTACACCCATGCTAAAATTGGCTTATACACGAATTATTTCCCCCTATTGGCAATGTTTGGTGTTCGTTTGGTGTACTATTATGGCTTTATTAACGTTCGTCAAATCTAAAAAAACTGTTGATATCCGTTTGTGGCTATGACATTTGGCATTTTGACATTTCTGTTTGTTAGAAAGAGACAAAATTTAACAGAGGTCTGTAAGCTCCGCGTGGTTGGACCAAAGTCGTTATGGATTCGGTAAAAGTTTTGATGAAGGTGTAAGAATTGCGTTTTGGTATATTTTTTAGTGTTAGGTTTAAAAGTAGAAGCGTGAAACAGGCTCGAGTCCGTAAGTCGGGGTACGTGGGTTGTGTAGTGAGTCACCTGGCTATGAGCACGATCCACTTGTCGGTGAAGTTGTCGGCGGGCGGCGGGCGCGCGAGCGGCGAGCAGCCGTCGGCCGGCTCCGCGCGCACCAGCAGCCCGCGCAGCCCGTCGTCCGGCAGTTTCGCGCCGAACGCCGCCGGCTGGTCGCTGAATTCGTCCACTATCTGCGACAATCGAAACGAAATAATTACACAGGGTCGATTGCACCAAACTGCCTGTCACCGTTAAAGCGTTCGCTAAATTTGCTCGTATGAAAAGTTTCGTAGTTCACTGCTGAGTGATCTGGATCAGTCCGCTGCCACTTCGTGTATTAATAGGTCCAAACCTCGAATAATTAAAATTAACGTACAAATCTTCAAATGGGACCAAGAGTGATATAAAATATATACCTCGAGAACTACTTACGCTGTCGATTTGCGTGTGTTTATTATATAGGTACTTGTAATGCTATAAAATTTCACTAAAGACACAAGGGTATTATTATCTACATCATATAATTAAATTTTTTAGGCAAATAATGTCACTTATATTATTTTCTGATTTGCTCTCACTGCCCCATTTGATTAAAACACATCGTACTATGTTAAAACTATGTTTATGTCAGTGCAGTGTATCATTGCAATAATAAGGTTTATATAGGTAATTACAAACCAAGTGCTGCAGCCCGACTATTTGCAGGACTTGTACTGCATTGAAAGGGTTGAGTGCGTACATCTCCGGAAAATACTAGCGATTACAATGAGCATTCCACTGTCTAATCAAAATTATTACTTCGTCACGCGTTCACATGTTGAAGTGTGGGTTTATTATTAAGCGCGCTATATTCACTGTAGTACAAATAACAGTCTTGTTTCACGACGACGGTAGAAGTTACACATTTTACAAGCGTCGTATTGTGATTCAATACGTATGTACAATAAGCAATTGGTGTCCTAGTAGTCGAAGCCCGTAGTGTGTTAATCACCCATAAACCTTCACTGGAAATATCCAACTGGCTGGTAATGACTACAGATAAGATTTACTTTATCATTAAGTGTTTGTGTCAATCAAATATTTACTTAACCGCCTAATCAATATCACCGACTAGTCATTCATCTGCTTAAATCTACTCATACTGCTATTGAAAATAAAGAGGTTCGGAAAAAACGTGCAGTAATAATTTGGGTATGATTTTGAAATACCTATCTACCTATATTGTATGTGTGTATAAAAAAGTTTTTGGCAAAAATTTCATTTTTGTTACACGCTTTTATCGCTGACTGTACTTTTCTTACGACAGACAACTAATACTCATCGAGACAATTCTAAAAACCCCTAACACAATTAGGTTGCGTTGTTTCATCACAGAGTTCCTATGGCCACCTCCTGTCTCCATCATCAGATCAGCTCAATGGTTCCATAATATTGCATTGTCACCCGACTTACATGTGTATACAAAATTTCAGCTCAATCGGAAACCGGGAAGTGGATCAAATTTAACTTGCAAGATTCCATTACAATTTAGTTACATACAGGTCGACCTAATAAAAGCGTGTTAAAATTTGGGTATGATTTTGAAATACCTATCTACCTATATTGTGTGTAATGAACATAATGAACTATTTATCTACTCGAATTTTATAACTAAATTGTAGCTTTATAAAATGTGGTCTTGAACGTAATTACTCTTGTACAGTGGAGCATTTCTTGCAATTTGCAAAATAGTTATTCGGAATGTAATTTTTTTTTTTAAACAGTTATGGCCTGGATGAGAGTCCTTTAAGCCATCGGAATGTAATAAACTAGGGATATTTAAAGATGGTCACATACCTACGGCTGCGAAAACTGGGCTTTCACAAAACGCCTTTGGGACAAACTAGCAAGATGTCAGAGAAGAATGGAAAGGACGTTAGGACTACTAAGCATGTTAGGACTGAAACTATGGACAAAGTTAGAAATATATTTAGACATCAGGCACACAACGAAATTAACAGATATCCTGTCACATATTGATCAACTTAAGTGGAGGGGAACTAGACATATGCTCTGCTGCAAAAAGGAGAAATGGAGCAAGCAGGTGACAGTTTGGTACCCAAGGGATGGCGCTAGGAACCGAGGTCGCAAAGTAACAAGATGGGAGGATGAATGGAAGTTGACCTTAGGACCCAAATGGATAACAGTCGCAGCAGACAGAAAACAGTGGAAGGAGTTGGAGGAGGCCTTTGCTAAGAGGCACACAGAACAGAAATCAGATACATTTTGGGATTATTCTAAGTGTACATTTGAATTTTTATCAATTTTAAAGATTCTGTAAAATTTCGATAAATAAAGGCTTATTATTATTAATTAGAGAATAATTAAAGATGGTAATGTGGTTCTTTAGAAATGTGACCACTGTACATACTGTCCGAAATAGCTGTTTGGGACACAAGTCCAAGATACCCGGCATAAAAAAAAACTGTGAGGATTTTCATAGTCCAATCATCATGGGATATATCTAAATATAAATGTGCAAATATGTTTGTGTCAGAACTTGGAGCGAGCTAGTATAGTAGCCAAGGTAAAGTGGTTACATGTCTTACTGTGTGTGGTATGTCTTGCGTGTAGACGACGACGGTGCCGTGGACCGGCGCCAGCAGCCCGAGGGCGCAGGCCACGAGCGCGCGCCACGCCATGCCCGCGCGCTGCTTCTTGTTCAAGCTGTTCACGCTCCAACTGCTCACATTTCAGTTGCAAGTGCGCGGATGCCTCACTCATGCACAATGTTGCAGCACACTGAAAATTTTCTGTATTGTTTAACATATTTTGAAATTGTTTGTGTTTCTTAAGTATAAGTTAGTGAGTAAGCTAGTATAGTTAGTAGTTTTAAGATCAATATCTGGAAGACCGAGCCTTGCTCGGAAAACATATAAAAACTCGAAAATGCGCGTTTTCCCAGAGATAAAACCTAACTAGATCGATTTTTCGCCCCCAAAAACCCCCATATAGCAAATTTCATCGAAATCGTTAGAACCGTTCCCGAGATCCCCGAAATATATATACATATAAATAAATAAATATATAAATAAATAGATATGCAAGAATTGCTCGTTTAAACGTATTAGATATTGTATGAAATAAAACTATTAAAACGGATTATACCGCGTATATTAAATTTAGGCTTATTATTAACCGGGCAACTAAATTATTAAATAGGAACTTTCATTGGGCATATAATAATATAATTTGGCTGTGCATTAATGTTTTAGCGCCAAAAAAAATTTTTAGCCTCAAATATAAGCATCATATTATTAAAAAAAATGGCAGCAAAATCAAGCCACCCAAAAAAAATATAGGGAACTTAAAGTGATAGGTTGGCGTCTAAAATAATAAATTGGCAACTAATATTGTGGCACCGACTTCAAACATATCAGTTGGTAACGCATATACTGAAAAACGGATAATATTTTATTTTATCCTTTTTGAAGACGGTTTTCTTTTTATTTGTAAAAGTTTTAATTTTTCCATTTTTAGTTATGCTTGTTCATACGTTACAATCGGTGAGTGAAAAATCAATCATCCCCTATTTTCCTACCCTTAAGATTGGATTTTTTTTTCCAAATTTATATGGGACCAACTTTGGGGTACACCCTTTCCAATAAAAAAATAATTATCAAAATCGAACTACTCTGTAAAAAGTTATGCGTGGTCATACATAAAAAAAAATATATATATACGCGTTGACTTGAGAACCTCCTCCGTTTTTTTCGTTGGTTAAAAAGAACTTCATTTTTTAATTAATAGATAGACGTGTTCTTTTTAAAATGTGCTTCATAAATGGTGTCCAATATATTAATTCAGTTGCCAAATAAATACTTGGTACCCGCCTATAAATAATCAAAAGCTGTAACGGCATTAAAATACAACTCATGTTGATATATCTTAAGGCTCCGTTTTTGTTGCCAAACTATTAATTTTAGTAGCCATTTCTATATTTTTAAACTACCCAAATTCGATTAATTAGTTGACTGTTTAAATACGTGCCTTAAATTTATTCTATGTCAGGATGTAGCAAAACTTCAAATTTCCAACATTTATTCAGCAAATACGCCCAAGGCCACTTTTACATGTCAACATGGAATTTACACAGCAAAAAAACACACACCAACAATAATAAATATCTATTCAAACTAAAGATGAAACAAGCAAAATAAAATCTGAAAAAACAAATCTGCACAAACATGATTTGTTACATTATGAGTAATAAGCATAGAGCAGGGGGAAGCATAGTGATGTGAACATTGTTACACCACAATTTTATGATAAATATACAATGGGTGGATCAACTACTTGTTGTTGTTGTCCCATTCGCCAGCGGGCCTTGCAGCACAGCAAGAAGTATTGTGCCACATCTTACTAACATGCTAGTAGAACATAACAAGTTGATTCACCCACAGGCTGAGCACTTGAGCAATGCTAGAAGCAAGGATTTTTTAGATGGCAACAAATATGAAACTTAGTGTTTATTAACCCTTTAACTGCCAGAGTCTGATATACAAGACATTACATATCCAGCTCATTTCACCACAGTCTGATAAATAAGACAAAGATCTGATTTGATTTTTACAGCACATTTATAACTCCCGTAACTATGCCAACCTTACTCTGCATGGTACAATTACTGTCGGTGGCGACACGAGCACGCTCGATGAAAAATTGCTGGCGGTTAAAAGGTTAAACAAAGTTTACTATATGCTAAATAAAATACTAACAACACATACAATAGATGAATGTAGATAATGCATGTAAACACAAAACCTTTTTACAAAACTTACATAATACCTCAAACATAGTAATCATGTATTGATATATTTTTTTAATTGATTAAAACACCAGATTTAGTCCAGTATGTATGTCAGAATCAGAACATCATAAAACTGGCTCAGAATGTCCATATGTATCTTATAAAATAAATAAACCATATTAGTGATATAGCTGCCATCAGTTCCTATTTCAGTCATATTTAAGAGTCTTAAATAAAATGTAATAGCTTAGAAATAATGTAATTATATAAAGTGACATCAATCAATGTGTTAGCTAGTCTTCATTGTGTAGTATTTGTTGTTGATAGAGTTGCTAATGTTTTTTTGGTAACACCATTAAATGTAGTATCTTATAAGGAAACAATACTATTAGTAACGTATTTCCTATATGATACATTAAATCAGAGTTTCAAACGCAGTGTCGTAATAGAATAGGAGCATTAGCAAGCACAAAGACAATTGTTTCGCGATGCATCATGCTAGGCGCGGCTGCAGGACAACATAATTAATATACTCTGCACCACTAATTCTATTAATCGTTGGAACACATGAACATGGTTAGCCTTGGAACACGTTTTGTTACGACAACAATAACTCATTTCAGCAACACTACAAAATAACCAGGGCATCAGTACATACCTACATTAATAAATTACAGAAACACTTCACTATCATCCAGGTGGTCGACTGAAATTTTATAGATCAAAATGTTCAGGATACATGTACCGCCTCAATGTTGAAAAATAAACGTATAAGACCAAGAATATAAATAAATTGTAAATATAGATAACTAATTGCGACTGAGCTTACTCAACTCACCACTCATCGACTCATCGACTAATACAATTGTAATACAATACATTTTTTTCATCGGCTGTCATTTTCACATCGTTCAGAAATTTGAAACGCTGTTTAATAGTACTCACACGCTATCGAACCGCACGCGACCTTGGTGCGTCGCACCCATAAGTGAGAGCGAGAAGCCAGATATCTCTCTCTCGCTCGTAAGTTCGTAGATTACGAAGTCAACTCCATACTCGCGTTCGTGGCTTCGCGCCAACTTCGCGCCGCGATTCGCGCACGAGTTTGGAGGGTCTTTTAGTTTGTCAGTAGAAAAATGCGGCATATTTAAAAAATTTAGGCGTGAAAGGAAAAGGGGTTGATACGGTTGATAGAAAATTTGAATTTCGGGCCTTTTTTATACTGACAAGTTGGCTGTGTTTGAGCATGTTTGAGTTATGTTTGAGTATTAATAAAATGCGTATGTCCTGACTGTAAGAGCCATGCATGACTGAGCCGAAACTAAAAAGCTAGAAAGTTGAATTCTGCATATCAATATCAGGTTACATTTTAGTAGAGGATCCCGAAGCGACTCCACTCTGGCCCGTCGGCTAAGGCAAGACAGTCAAAACAGAGGCAGAGAATACATCTCATTCAAGTGTCCAAAGGGCATCTACGTGTTGGATTCGGCTCCGCGCACGCCTCCCAAATGTCCGGAACACCATTGTTCCATTTTTTTAAATCTTTATTTACTTATAGAGGGTTTTTACAAATGCCACCCTCATAGTGGCTCTCTAATAAAAACTACAACAATCTAACTTTCACTATTTCTAATTTGAATGATGTCCTTGACCATATTATAAAGAAGCCCAGTCCAGCCATTCCGTTGAAATATGAAACACATCTTCAACTACTCCGCATAAGTTACATTTGGGCGAGTCAACTTTACGCATCATAAACGTAAAACTATTTAAAGGAATGTGGCCAGATCGCAATCTAAGTAGAGCAACAATTAAACCCTGCCTGTTCATCCTACAGAAAGAGAACCATGGAGCACGAGGAAGTGTGGGTTGGATCGTTTTTACCATATACTTACCCTTTGTGCGAGATCTTTCATCAAAATATTCGGACCACATGTCAAAGCACATATTTTTGACCTTGTACAGAACATCAGAGAACCAAGGAATATTATGGCATTAAACACCCATTTCGGATGCTTCCCTAGCCAACCGATCCACCACCTCGTTCCCCACAACACCACAGTGGGAGGGAATCCACTGTAAAATAACTTTCTTTTTGGCAGCGCATACTTAGTTTAAGTACCTACTAGACGAATTATTGTGTAAGCCACTGGAATGCCCCTAAAGACGTAAGTACAACGGTTCAAATGTTGAGGTGTGCATTTAGAATCCGTTAAAATTACAAAATTGTGACTATTGATGCTGTCAATAGGTATATGAAAGTGACTCTACAATTGCAATCATTTCAATAGCATTGTTCCATTCCATGATGGGTAAAGCCAAAATAAAAGCCTGTATGAGAAATGAGAATAGGAAGTGACGTTTTGCTGGCCACATTTCGGGGTTAAGTTACCCTCCAAATGTGGCCAAAAATGGGCAAATTTAGGTAGCAAAAATCAAATCAAATCAAAATATATTTATTGTATGGTTATGGGTTTACAAAGGTGGTACAAATTTTTCATGTTCTTCATATCCTGCCTCACAAAGGCGTACAGGGCGTACAATATTTGGTAAGTTGTCTTAGAAATAAATTCGACGTACTTTTAACAATATATTCGTGCGTACAGGTAGGAGAAAAAATACTTACTCCAAAGAAAGGGTATCTTATGCTCCTTATTCATTACTTCAGATCCATACTAATCCATACTAATA